>NC_136061.1:1915445650-1916045650 GCF_964261635.1 Lissotriton helveticus | reverse complement strand
GATCGTAGAATATATTTGGGTCTGGAGTGACAAAAATTCCGAGGTATTTGAATCCCTCCTGGGCCAGTTCAATCGAGTAGCCCCGTGGGAGGGGAGGTGGTGGGCCGTGTAGTATGTATAGTGTCGATTTGGACCAATTAATGGAAAAACCTGAGTACTTGCCAAAGTTGGTGATGACGTGTAATAGACTATTGATAGAGGATTTGGGGGAGGAGACGTATACGAGGATGTCGTCCGCATAGAGTGAGATCTTGTCGATCGTGTCATCGTTCCATCGTTCCATTGGAGGCCGCGGATGGAGATGTCAGTCCTGACCCAGTGGGCCAAAGGTTCGAGAGTGAGTGCGAACAGCAGAGGGGATAGTGGGCACCCCTGCCTCGTACCTCTGTGTAGGGGAAAGCGCCTGGATGTATGTCCATTAACATAGACTTGACCCCAAAGATCAGTGTAAAGCAATCGGATCCACTGGATGAATTTGGGACCAAAGCCATAGCGATGTAGGACCGCGACGAGGTACGACCATTCTATAGAATCGAAGGCAAGTGTAGCATCGAGGGAGAGAATGGCTGCGTCTTCCCGGAGGTGCGGCATTCTACTCATCACGTTATGAACCCGTCGGAGGTTGAGTGCCGTATTCCGGCCTGGCAGGAAGCCGGATTGATCTTCGTGGATCAAGGCGGGGAGGACCGCCATGAGCCTGGTAGCGAGGAGCTTCGCCAGGACCTTCGCCTCAGAGTTAATGAGGGAGATCGGTCGGTAGGAGCCGCAAACGTTAGTTGGTTTATGAGGTTTACGGATGACCACTATTGACGCTAATCGTTGGTCGAGGGGCAGGCATCCAACCTCACGGCTCTCCTCGAACATCGCCTTGAGGTGTGGGAGGATCTCGCCTGCCATGCCTTTTAGGAACTCAATAGGGACACCGTTGGGGCCCATGGCTTTACCTGATTGAACGGCAAACAAGGCATTTCCAACCTCCTCCGAGGTGAGGTCTGCCTCCAATTCCTGCACTTCAGAGTCGGAAAGAGTGGGAAGTCTCATCTCGTCGAGGAGCAGTCTAGACTCTTCGGCGCTATATAGGGCTTTGGCCGTGTAGATTTTCTCAAAGTGGGCGGCGAAGGCCTCTGCTATGTCACCTGGGTCCGTGATCTGGGACTGGCCCGGTATGGTCAATTCTGGGATCCATCGGGACCCCTGGTCTCGTTTTTCCAGCCATGCCAGCATTTTACCTGCCCTGTCTCCCAGTTCGTAGACCCGGTGGCGAGTTTTCAGGAGCTTAGCCTGTGCCTTTTCAGCGGCCAGCGCCTTATATTCCATTTGTTTCGCGCGGAGACGATCCGCTGTCACGTCCGTGGGATTTGCGTTGTGGAGTGATTCTAGGTTGGTCAGGTCTGTTCCTACCTGGGACAGGTGTTCGCTTTGCTTGTGGATGTAACCGGTTTTCAAGGATAGTGCCCTACCCTTGAGTACCGCCTTATAGGCCTCCCATACAGTTACAGCGGATTTCACCGAGCCGACATTTTCCGCAAAGTAGTATTCTGTGTGTTTTAGTAAGTCGTCTTTTATGTCAGGGATTTTTAGGATCCAGGGTGTTATGATGATAGGGCCGCGGGGTCTCTGCCGGTGATGCGTGAATTCTACTGTGAGTGGGGAGTGATCTGAGATTGCCCTGGGGAGCCCTTTAGGGTGGCGAAAGAACTCTAGGTCAGTGGTTGGTGAGAATAGATAGTCTATACGAGAGCTGCTGTTGTGAGCGTTGGAATAGTGTGTGAAATAGGAAATAGTCGGGTGAGATGAACGCCATAGGTCCTCAAGCCCCATTGTTTGTGCGAAGTCATATAGGTCAGAACCCGGTCGGTGTGACGGCCGCTGGGGTTGCCGGTCTTGGGCATCATTCATTGTCATGTTGAAGTCGCCCCCAATGATTAGAGGTCCCTGCGGGAGGTCTAACATTATCCGTTGCAGGGCCTGCAATGCGGTCGTGCCTAGGGCTGGAGGGATGTAGACTGAGATGACATTTAGCGGTTTGCCTTCCCAGTTGGCCTCTAATACTGCGAAACGACCCAGAGGGTCAGCCCATGTCTTTGTACATGTCAGTGCAACATTATTCCAAACCAGGATCCCTGTCCCTCTAGAACCAGAAGTAAAACCTGCGTGTACGAGTAGTTTATAGCCTCCCCGGTGTAGTGCTTGGCACGCATTGCCCATCAAGTGTGTTTCTTGGAGGAGAACCAAGTCTGGGGCATGGCGTTTAAGATATTGTATGACTATCCCTCTTTTAATTCTATTGCCTAGGCCGTTGACGTTCCACGTCATGAGTGAGAGAGCTGTCGTTGATGGGAGTGTCATGGTGGCTCAAAGGACGGAGGGTGCGCGCGGATTAGTGGTCTAGGGGGCACCAGTTGTGCCCTGTAGCAGATGACAGTCCCGGGTATGCCCATAGCGGGTTTAGCGAGGGGCCTGGTATGGCCGACCGTTGGGCAGAGGGTTCTTTGAGAAAGTGTCGAGCATTGTGTAGGCAGGCCCATGCCTGAGACATCAGTGTTGCGTGGAGACAAGAACTAAGTCAGAAAAGACAGCAACGTCAGGCCCAGATTCTCAAGTACCCATCTCTCTCGAAGGAGGGAGCCGGCATTGGCTGATAGCAAGTGTGGACTGTGTAGTGAAAGCGTGGATCGCTGCATAGCGCACTCAATGTTCATAGACTCTCTGCAATATGTAAACATGAACAAAGCCAGAAACCATAACGTTGACTTGGCAAACTTAACCTTCCCAACAACCCCTGTCCCCCTAAAACCCTCCCCCCATCTCACATCCCTACCACCAACCCTCCTCCCTGCCCCCCTGCCCGCGGACTTAAAACTATCCACTCCCCAACTAGGCAGAGTGCCTGTCGCCCTCCCGAACATTAATGGTGTGCGTGGAGAGCCATAGGTGCCCCCGCTATCAGTTAACAGGATGATATCGTCTAGTGCAGTCAAATGCAACTTGCATAAATAACAGTATTCACATAGTAGATAACAGTAACGAATTAACCAGGGTAGGCCATGGTAGCTGGAGCTAGAGGAGGATAAGGAGAGTCAAATAGCCAATTGTACCCAGTGGGCCCCCGGCCGGCCTCATGCCGGAAGTCCGAACCATATCAGTTCAGCCATTTGGCAGTGTCCAGCAGCAGTAGCCAAAGTATACGGACAGCATTCACACTCCCTATAGGATCAGGACAAGCAAGTTCTGTAACGTTTCTCCCCCCAGTTAATCAGGAAGCTGATCACTCTCCCTTGTGTCAATAAGGCGTACTAAGGGCCAAGGAGTGCCTCTGCTGCAAGGACATTGGGTGAGTGAGGCTGTAGTATCCTAGAACCATCTACAAGAGTGATACCACTCACAAGTCATAGGAAAAACAACAAACGGAGCAAAATACACAAGTACAACAAATTCAACAAAAAAAAAAAAGGATATATATGATTCAGAATAGGTTGCAGATCGTTAGTTTGAGTCCGGTCCGGAGAGGGAGGTCGTGAAAGTTGAGGAGTGAGTTCAGCACAAATCAGCGAGAAGGTCACTTCCGTGTAGTCGAAATACTGTAGTCCGTTGCAGCCCCTGGTCAATATGAATAGTTCAGGCAGCAACACAGTGTCATGACAGACTGAGGAAGTAGTTGTTTGCAAATCTTGAACGCATTGGGTTTGGACCCAAACTTATGGGATGGGTCAAACTTCTATATACGCAACCCATGGCTCATGTTTCAGTGAATAATCATCGCTCTACTTCTTTCCCCTTGTGCTGTGCTGAGGCACAAGGCAGGGATGCCCATTGTCACCACTCCTTTTCACCATGGTTTTGGAACTGCTGGCAGTGTAGATAAAGGGAGACCCAGGCATTAGATGGACGAATGAACATGAAGACCGCATATTGTTGTATGCGGATGATATATTGCTTTACCTTATCTCACCGACACGCTCATTACACGGGTACTCCATCTTTTTTCATATTTTCCAGCACACTCGGGGTATTAAATAAACTGGTCTAAATCCCAAATGTATGCAGCCACCGCGGAGCCCTCAAGGGTACAATATTCCGGTAGCCTCCCAGGGCTTTCGGTACTTGGGTATTTTTACCACTGTCGATGCCACTCTATTTTTTTAACAGAACTTGCAGAGGTTTCGCTCGGATGTCACATATTGGAAAACACTCCCCCTTACCTTGTTAGGACGCGCATCCTTATTCAAAATGCTTGCTGCGCCGCGCTTTCTATACGTGCTACAAAACACTCCCATTCCGGTGCCCAAATCTTACTTCCTGCAGATCTATACTGCAGTGTGAGATTTATTACGGGACAACAGACTCCCTCGTATATCCATGGCCAAGCTTACTATGGGATGGTATGATGGAGGTATAGGACTACCAGATCTATGCCTCAACTATCAAGCTTCACACTTGACAGCCATCAATCAATGGGTGTTCGGGAGGCATGATGACCCCAGCTTTCGCACTGACCACTGGCTGCTAGGGAAAGGAGGTTACAATAGAGCACGGTATACGAACCACAGGAAACTGTGGAAGTGTGGCACGGAGCGCAGAGGCGGATGGGCTGGCAGGGGCACCTCACGAAGGCTACCCCTCTATGGGAACCGGACATCCTGGGACAGCTTAGTGCCTGTGCCTGTGCAGGATTTGATAAATGGAATGTGATAGGGATCTCCACAGGTTGCGATTTGTGGGTCAAGGGCAAGAAGGCATCGTTCTCAGACTTAGAGACTAAGTACCATCTGGCACTGACAGACAAAAATTTTGCTACCTCCAAATCAGTTATGCCATTGACTCCGACCTCCTTGGGGACACGTCCCTTCCGGACTCTTCTCCCCTGGAGGACCGGCCCTTGCTGGATTATTTGCCCCAAAAGGCCATCTCACTCACATATAGGAAGTTGGTCAATAATCGAGACGATCCAATGTTGAAGCTGAGGGCTTCTTGGGAGGGTGAATTGGGAGAATTAACTGATGAAGACTGGCTAGAAGCGCTATCCTCACCCCGAGAGGTCACCATTCCGATGCGACTTTGCCTGGTGCAGCTTAAAATTCTTTATCGAGTATATTTTGATGCTACCCTACTACACCGTATAGGCAGGCGACCCGATGCAATCTGCCTCAGACACTGTAACTAAACGGGAAAGTTCCTGCATATCCTATGGGGCTGCCCTCTCATACAGCAATACTGGATGGACGTGACCAGACAACTGACTAGGACGTGTGACAAGTCCATCCTCCCAACTCCCACACTGTGCCTTCTCAATATCTGGCAGGCGACGGATCTCACAGAAGCCAAAAAATTGTGGGCCATGACTGGGTGGAGCATAGCGAAACGAAATATAGCTCAGAAGTGGGGCTTAGATACTTTACCATTGCTGAGAAATAGGCCAAAATATATGGATCTTGCCATGATCGCCAAAAAGGCAGTTTATAAAGGCAGGGAATGTCCACTTAAATGGGATCACAAATGGGGGCGCTGGAATAAGTATAGGGGGGAGATATGTGTCTCTTCGACAGTTGAGCTGAGGAGAGAAAGACTCCTGGCGTTGGAGGAGGACGTGGATGAGCCTGCGGCGCACAATGTGGGCAATTAGCATTAGTTATGTATTGGTTGAATCATCTAACCCGAGAACATATGAGTGACCTACCTTGGATTGTCCTGTAAATGTTGGAATATGCTGCCAGGGGCAAATGCCGGATTAATGATAGGAAAGATAATGCTGCAATCATCTTTACCTAAGCTGCTGATGTAATGTCTTTATTGCTGCTTTTGTTTCTAGTAAACAACTGTTTAAAAAAATAAAAGAAGGCCCCAGGTATAAATATCGCACCTCAGATACCAACTCTTCAGTACACTTCTGCACCTGTGGAAGTCTCTGCCAGGAAGAAGGATTGCTGTCCTGACCTAATGGCTTCTTGCCTGGGTGAGAAGGATTGCACTTGCATCTTGTAACCACCACCTGGACTCTGCGACATTGAGTCCTACTCTTCCAAGTGCTGTCACCCCAGTCCTGGTCCCTTGAGTGGACTTTCTTGGCACTAGAACTTTGCAAAGAGTCCCTTAGCCTCATCCGGATTGCCACTGTGTGACATACCTCTGATGCAGGCCCTTGCATCACAAGTCCCTCGTCCACTGCAGCCTCGATGACGATGCAGGACAGCGTATCACAAACCCTGCAACTTCTTCAGAACCAGCAGGTATGCAACACATACTCGATGCAGGACTTCACATGGCAAGCTCCCCTTGATGGCCCCATCAGACTTGTGGTGCCTACCACGCCTACTCCAGAGGACTGCAAGCCATCAGCGCCATGGTCACACCCATTCTGAATGCCTCTTCCACAACCTTCGCAGATGCCTGCAACACACAATTGTCCTCCCAGACAGAGGAAACACAGTGGCCCTCACCATCCTGGATCTTTCTGCAGTGTCTGACACGGTCTTCCACTTCATTCTGATACAAAGCCTACATGACCTTGGAATCTAAGGTCACACATTCTAATGGGTTTAATCTTCCCTATTCCTAGTCAGTCAGCGAGACACTGTACATCTCAGAAGCTCACGGCCACTGGTGCAGAGTTCTGCTATAATCCGTCCTGAGCCTGCCCTTCTAGCCTGTATCATCAGTTCTCACAACATTAACATACTCTCCTATGTTGACCACATGTAAATCATTCCCTCCTTTACAGACAAGGTGTTCAGTATCAGATCAAGTTCAATGTCTGCATGGCTGAATTCACCCACTGGATGAGACCAACTTTCTAAAGTTGAACACCGGCAAGACTGAAATTGTGATATTTGGTGATCAAGAGACCTAGGACCAATACTCTTTCCCACCAACTCATGCCAACAACCTCAACATCGTCAATTAATTCAATGTGACCACCCACATCAATGCCATACCTGCCTCATGCTTCCATACCCTGAAGTCGCTGAGGAACATTTTCAAATGGCTTCCAATCAGCACCCGGAAAACCGTCACGCATACCCTGGTCACAATCAAGTTGGACTACCTTCTATGCTAGGATCAACAAAAATCTCACCAGAAGGCTGCAGACCATTTAGATCTCAGCAGCCTGAATCACTCTCATCCTCTTACACTGCACTCACAATATCACACCTGAAAGAGATCCACTGGATCCCCATTCACAAACAATCACAATATAAACTCTTCACCCACACTTTCAAGGCACTACATAACACTGTCCGAGCATGCCTCAACAATCCCATCATCATTTCCATCTGCTTTCACAAATCTTCCAGACACCTACGTTCAGACTCTTACTTTCACACATCCCACCATACAGAAGCCCAGTTCTAGCAGTCAAGCTTTCTCCTACATTGTTCGTAAAGTGTATAACAACCGGCCACGACACATAAGAGCCTCCCCCTCACTTCTTGAATTTTGCAAGAAGCTGAAGACATGGTGTTTTGAATAGTCCCACTTGGTCCTAGGTTTTGCATAACATAATGTGCAGTGTGACAAATTTTAGCCAACCAGTTTCCACATCCTGCATTGATTTTTTATTCACTGTTTGATATTATGGGTTAACCTCCATCTTGAATTATTTAGAGTGTAAAGTTTGCAGGTGTGAGGCCAGGCCAAACAGGGTGCCGGGCACGTAATACTGGCGCTTTCTTCACCCGGAAGGTGCCTTACACACAATTATCTTGTTGGAGCAGAGAAGGTTGCACTGGAAATTATAGGAAGACAGGTTCCTTATTTTGCTACTGCTTGGAGCGAGCTCAGGAATGTGAAGTGAGGTGCATATGCATTTCCATCAGACTGGTGTCCTGAACTACACTCCTGCAACAAGATAACACCATCTGGGCTAATGGAGTGAAAGTAGAGCCAGGAAAGGGCTGGCAACATCTGGAGACCCAACTCTCCTCCATGTGCAACTAAAGCAGTGAAGACCTGCTCTGTTCCGCCTAGCACATTCAACTCTGCGGGTGATGGGGCCAGCAACCTGGATGTACTAATATTATGCACAGGTGCAGGGACCATGAACAAGTCAGTGCAGTAGAGGACAACTACACAAAGACAAAAATAAGGCCCTGAGACCAATTCCATAAAGGCACGTATGGTGAGACTGCGAGACAGGGAGCAGATGCACTGGGTGTTTGGTGTGCCATCTTCAGAAACTCAAAGCAAGCAAAGGAAGAGGCATGTAAGAATATAGTGTCATTCCTAACTTTGGCTTTAGAGAAGCGATTTGAAGGCTGTGTATGATATGGGGGCATTGTGATTTTGGGGCATTTTGATGTGTCCTAAAGTTCTGTACGTTATCACTAATGGGCAATTCAGTGTTCAACATGAAGCAACTGGCAAGAGATAGCCAAGAACAGGCCAAGCACAACATTGCAGGACTATAATAATAATAAGAAATGCAAGTAGGACAGATGCCACATTGGGAAAAACAAATCAATAGTGCCGCTCTGGGACCTTCTGACTGGGGGATTGAGGGCATATGGTCTGCTCAGCAATATCTACAGCACTGAGCCAGTGAATAGCCGAGCGCTGTGTCATGACTTTTCCTCTTCTTTTGTGGTGATGAGTCCCTGACCGCTCATAGTAGCACGTAAATAAAATTTCAAATGAAGCCGAGCTAAGCATTATATTGATCCTTTAACCTCAACTCCTTTAACCTCAACTCCCCCTCCATGCACTCCCAACAGGAGAGTAAAACCTGTAAAAGACTAGACCAGTGCCCTAGCTAGACCTTTGGCAGCCTGTGACGGTCCCAGTGTTTGCCGCCCTGCAGCAGCGCATGTTATAGGGGGTGCTGGTGATTTCTGTATTTGCCACCCCGCAACGGCTGCAGGTAAGAGCAGGGGGGAGGCCACCGCCCCAACACTCATGCAGCCCGGGAAAAAACACCCCCTCGCACCCCTTTGCTACGCCAATGGACTAGACCAAGAAACAAACATGAGGAAGCACACTAAAAGTCAAAAAAACCGTACCGCAACTCAATGAGGCAAGTAACCCTTCTCATCACACACACAAGCTGAATCAAAAAGCATAGAAACAATGGAGAAGTTAGACTTCATACTGGCAGCCATTAATTCCATCAGAAAAACCCAAAAACTAAAATTGATACTGTTATAAACAGAGATGGTCCTGATGGAGATGAAACCAGTCAAGGCAGACTTACTGGGGCATGTGAGAGACTTGACAGATATGTCCACTATCATGAGTACATATCAGAGGAACAAGAAACCTCAGGGTGGTGAACCTATCAAAGACTGAGAGAAACCACATGGTCTTATACTGAAAGACTTGGATCATCTGGCGGTGGTGTCAGAGGAACTGCTAATGTTCTTCATCCTAGAAAGGGCCCACGGGGTACAGACCTTGAGTGGATACATGTGTAAAAGGAAACACGATTGTAACCACAGGAGACACTAGAAAGGAGTTCCTGCAAGAAAAATCCTTTGGCTATTGTTGTAGCATCACTGAGCCCTTTTTGATCACTAACCTCTCTGTTTTATCACTCACCTTAGTTCTCATTCACTTGGCCCTCTGATGGAGCTTGCTACATGCTGAGAGGGGACGGACACAGGGGACGCAACTCCTGTTATCCAATGAGGACCAGGACTTGGGTAACTGACCTACAAACTCATAATTAGATTAATTTATGTTACTCTCAGTACTAAGCCATACAAGTAAAGTGTTATCACTGCTAGACCAAATTCCCTGTAGAAATTCAGTCACAACAAGATCATACATACAAACAAATAACTCAGTTAGAGATATTCAGATTAATAACATTAGTATCTGCTGGCTAGAGATCTCTCTATTAGAATTCCCTCCCACCATCAATAGCTCAACTGAAATGCACAATCAAATATTGGAGACAAATCATGGAGAGGCTGAAACAGGATTTAGCTAGAGTTAGATTTCTCATGATTATCAAAGGAGTAAACACATCAATATCAGGCATTTAAGACCTAGGAGTACAAGATAATCAAACCCAAATTTGGTGATCATCACGTAAGTTGTCAAACCATCCTGTGCATGTAACTTTCAAACAATAGTTCTTTTGCAAAAACACAAGTGAGTTCAAGAGGACAGTTTCTCATGGCAGATGTTCCCAAAGTAACTTAATTGTTGCAAGCAGTCCTCATATGCAAATGGGAACTCTCTCTATGATACCTTGGGGTCTATTATAATGGCGGGCGGATCGTCACTGCCCGAATGGCCGTGGCGATTCGGGCGGTGGCGATCCGCCCGCCTTTATTCACCGCCCACCTCCCATTTCTCCCCTGCCGAATTAGGATGGCGGGGGGGACCCCGGCGGACGGAAAGACCGGCCACCGGTTTTCCACTGGTCACACAGGAGACTGGGTGAAAAAGGGGATTGATATGATGGTGGTGTACCATCCATATCAAGATGCAGGCAGTGATGTGCCTTTCCATGGCGGCGTTGCGGCCATGGAAAGGCATGCAGAGTCTGCATGTGGTGGCCGGTTGCAGGACCCCAGGGTGTTGGGGGGGGGGGGGGTGCACATGGGGGGTACTCCCTGCATTTGCATGCACAACATGGCAGGCACCGCGCAGTGCCTTCCACGTTGTGCATGCTAATGCACAAATGCCTTTTTAACATTGCAGCAGGTGCTGCTGAAAGCACCGCCTGCCGCAATGTTAAAAATGCGGGATATGCCCACCATCCTAATTGGATTTGCGGGACTGTCGCACACATGACGGGTGGTCCCATTTGCCAAAACGATGGTGGGCCCGCCATCATAATAGACCCCATAGTTTCTCTTCACAGTGCAAGTTTACAAAGCCTTTCTATGAGAACAGAATCAAGCAAAGAAAGGAAAATGCAGTTTAGTGTAAACGTGCAGCACCCTTTTTCTGCTTTTGTACTTGGTGCATAATTTGTCATATGCAAAATATGGAGTTTAGAATGAAACCTTTCAATATCACATGTAAATATCTCTAAATCATGTTAGTTTTCATTCAATTCTTCACACCCATCATTATTTTGATAAGAATGGTTAGAAATCTTGTAACACCTAATATATCACATTTACCTGTTTTGATACACATTGAATTAGCATCTAAAATGGGTTAAACTGCCAACCTATATTAATGAATGTATATGTTTCCATCTGGCCTACAAATTATCGCATTGCTTTTACGATGCAGTGACTAAGGGTCAGATGTACGACCCTTGATGTTTGCACCTCGCAAATTGCATTAAATTGCGAGTGGCAATTTGTGAGTTGCAAACATCAATGTACAACAGTCTATGCCTCATGCATATTAATGAGGCAGTCACATTTTGCGACCCCATTGGGAAAGGCTGGCACTCCCAGGGATGGTGGGCTGCTGGGGTCAGCAGACCGCCATTTCTGGGACTGCTTTGTCAATAAAGCAGTCTTTTTAAAATGCCGCCCATTTATCTTAAAGGATAACAGGATGCATAAAAAAAAAAAATGAAACATTTTTGAAGGGCAGGTAGTGGTCCCTGGACCACTGCCTGATCTGACAAAATGTTTGTGCACCCATTGACAAAGGTTAAGGGGTCCCGTGGAGACCCCTTCCTGTTTGCGAATGGTTTACCACCCTCTTCAAAAGGGTGTTAAACTGCAAGTGTTTTGCGACCTCAAATGTGGTCACAAAACATTCTTACATAGGGTTCAGAGTCGCCATTAGGAAGGGTTACCTTGGCAATGCCCCTTCCTAATAGCGAGTCGCTATCCCTATTTTGTGTGTCGCTATTACACTAGTGACTCGCAAAATAGGGTTGGTACATTGTGCCACAGTCTTTCGTGGTAATGCTTCTCTGCGACTGCAAAAAACGGTCGTACATCTGGCCCTAAGTCTTCTCATTATTTTTTCTCATGATTCTTCAATGTATAGTTAGCATACTAGGTACACGCTTGTCATTTTTCTCTCAAATGTGTCATGATTGATTTTCTGTGTCAGTTAAAGAGCTCAGCAGTTTATCTGCTTCATCAATCCCCCATTTGATGGCAAATTAAGCCATAACAATATTCTCCTATCTGATGTCACACATTACAACTTTGTAATCTTCTTTATTTTTGATCTAGAGTTTTCTAAAGCCTTCATTTTGTCTTAGTACCCACTTTGTCAACCTTCCAATTCTGATTCAGCACTTTTTTATTCCTCTAGTTCCTTTTAGTTTTCAAACCTCTATAAACCTTGAAGATGATATTCAAGGTCAAAATACAGATTTCACAATTGATTCCCAAGCACCAAGTCCTTAAATCATGCAAGTCTCTTTCAAGATGTTTAATGCTCTTAATGTATCCTTTCAAGTATTTACTTTTAGCTGGAATGTGAGAGCAACAATGTTGCACCATTAGCATTCAGCTGACAGAAGCAAAGTCAACAGCACACAATAGGTGTAATGATATGAGTGATCACAGTATGTTGATAAGGATGAAATCGCACACAAGTGTTCTTTCTATTTGTTTTAATATATATGTCGATGGTCCTCCTACCAAAGGAAACCAAAGGAGCAAGAAACCAGCCGACACGTGTTTCGTCAGATTGGGTGTTAACCCGTGACTCTTCAGGGATGGGGGTGACGCAAAGAAAGGGCGGAGAATGGTACAGTAATAATGCAAAATAACACATTTCAAAATACCAGGGGAGATGTACAGAACCGGTGATTGAGAAAGGACACCTAGTGTACGTGGAAACCATGGGGAACGGTGAAGAGGGACAAATGTAGTGACTTTCAACTCTGTGAAACAGAGTGTTAAACCACCTAGTGTGAGAATAAAAAATGTGTACACAACTGGTGGTGAATATCAAACAATAAAATGACAATAGTGACTGGACTGTAAAAACGGAGGGAGAAATGAGCACGGGAGGAAAAAGAAAGAAAACATTGCCAAGTACATTAATATTGCCTGGGTTCTGAAAAACAACCTGTAAAGAAAAAGAAAAAATGGGGCACAATAATGAGTAGCACAGGTGAGTGGAGTGATGTGACTCCCTGTGTGGAAAAAAGGCCATGATCACGGTAATTACTTAATAGCGATAATTACGCATAACCCCCTCATGAAGAAACACATGGGAGGCCAACTCTGGTATCTTGGGAGAAAAACATATATACATATATATATATATATATATACACGCTCTGTGAAGGAAAGAACAGGCATGGTAATATACAAACATGAACTGATTGAGTATCCCCAGTTCGTTTCCTCGTCAGTATCGCTCGGTGGAGAGAAAACAAAAGCAAACATAATCTGAGCCCAAGGCATATCATGTTATTTTGACAGATAACGAAAAGTGGTATTAGCTGAGACATATGATATTGTTTTACAGATTACCACAGAGCAGTAGAAAGAGAAGGAAGGCCTGCCGTGTACAGGTCGGAGAATAGGAAGAAGAAGAGAGCAAGTTATAAGAAGGCGGAAAGTCGTATTGAATAAAGTGAGAAAAAATGCTAGCTGGGGGAATTAGAAAAGGAAAATTAAAGATACCTGAAAACGTGTGGGATAACGTGGTATCTGTGGGTGAAGAAGGAAGAAAAAAATGGGGTTTAAGGATCCAAATACTGCACTGTGGGTTCATACATGAATAAAGGGTAGTGACAACATGCCCATAAATGTAATAGACACAAACGGATAAGCACTCACCGGGGGACCTGTAGCGGAGGCTGAAGAGTAAACAACGCGTAGAGATAGAGGCGGGTAATGTCTTCTATTGTAGAAACAACGGCTGTAGTCAGGAAGAGAAACGGTGGAGCAATGGTTTTAAAAGGGAAATAGAAATCATGGCAGCAAGCACTTGGTGGGACGGAGAGTCCGTTGAGTCATGTCTCTTAACTGAATGCCGAGGAACGAATGGGTAGCGATTTCGGTTCTCCGGATGCGGAAAACACTATCGCCCTTAGTTTCTGCCTTATTTGTAGCACAGCGTGCATGACGTGAAACAACTAGAATGCTTGGGCACAAAAGGACGAGGGTTCATGGTAGATGGAAATGGAAAAAAGACTTACTCGAGAGACGGGTATGTCCTTGAAAGTCGTGCTCATAATAAAAATGGACATGTCCATGATGATAATAGGAGTAGAATCATTAATCCCAGAATGGCCTATTATCTCATTATTCCATATGGCGAGAAACCGGATATGAGGGTGAGAGAGGGGGGTAAGTGTAAAGGAAAAAGGCAAAGGTGGGGACGTGCAGAACGCAGCGCGTCAAGGTTGCAAGCAGAGTCAGTGATAGAAAGAGAACCATAAGAGTGTATAGAATGGGTCAGAAAATACTCAAATGTTTCAATAACATTAATTCTCGTTTGTATCAAGAAGCATATGTCATATCATTGGTATTGTGTATTCATACCAGATCCTCATGATATGCAAATGGTATTGTGTATTTATACCAAATGCTCATGATATACAATGATTTATCAGTGAACATTGGATCTCGTTGAGATTTATACAATAAAGAAAAACAAATTTGCTCAAGTGAAACCTCATAAAACATGAAAGGACGAAAGAGACCAAAATGACTGAGTGACACATGGCAAATCATACTGTGGTTTATGGTCCTAAGAAGTAGTGAAGCTCATTGTCTGTATTTTGGCCATACTTTACTGAATGAAGACACATGATCCAGGTGGCTTCCTGGCGCCTCAGTCTTAGTTCTCGATTGCCACCGCTCACATTCGCCTCTGTTACATCAATGCCAAAGAAGCTGAACATCTTTGTCGTTCCTTGTGCTGGGCAGGTGGCCATGTGAGTTACCATGGGGTAGCGTGCATCTTGTTGGAGAATGGTTCGTGCGTGTTCCCTGATTCGTTCCCTCATGGGTCTGATTGAACTGCCTACATATAGGCTGTGGCACGTGCACTTAATGATGTATACCACATATCTGGTGTTACAGTTGATGTTAGTATTGATGGTGAATTGTTGTTTGTGGAACCCACTGAAGGTCTTGACGCCATGGTCGGCCCATCTGCACATACCACAGCAGCCACACCTGTAAAAGCCTTTTGATTTTTCTGTTCTGTTTGATTTTTAGCAATGTTGTGCTTCTGGTACCACGTGGCACAGTTGGACATAGTCTGTTTTTTAGGTTTCTTCCACGTCGATATGTGATATGTGGTCTAGTTGTGATTGCACTCTTAAGCGACCTATCTGCCAGTAAGATTCCCCAATGCTTGGTGATGCTCCTTTTCACTACAGAGCTTATTTCATTGAAATCCATGACGAGCCTCACCGGTTGGTGTGCTGTTTTTTGGGTTTATGGTTTGTGAGAGTGGCTCCCCTATTGATTTGTTTGATTCTGTTTTTAGCTTTACGTAGTACCTATGGTTTGTATCCCCTCATGGAGAAGCGTTCGGTCATGTCTTGGATGCAGATCTCACATTCCATATTCTCACTGCAATTGCTCCTTGCGCGAACAAACTCCCCGTATGGAATGGTGTTCATCTGATGACTGGAATGAGAGCTACCAGCGTGCAAGAACGCATTGCAGGCAGTTTCTTTACGAAACAAACAGCTGTGGAGGGCATTGTTTTTAATATAGAGTTCTACGTCGAGGAACGTGACGTTTGTGGTGCTTATATGACTAGTGAATCTCATGTCCATGTTGTTACTGTTCAGGTGCTTGCAGAAGTCGATTAGTGTTTCATGTGTCCCGGACCAGATTAGTAAGCAATCGTCGATGTACCTGTCCCAATATACAATGTGGTCTACTCAGGGCAGACCTTTGCTACCCCAGATGTATTCAGTTTCCAGTGCTCCCATGTAGAGGTTGGCAAAGGAGGGGGAGAATCTAGACCCCATAGCTACACCCTTCGTTTGTCTCTACCACCGTTTATCATAGAGGAAAATGTTGTTCATTAGAATGATGTGCATCATGGTAGTAAGCATGTTAGTATGTTCCCATAGACCAATTGGTCTGTTAGGCATTTGTTAACAGCTGTAAGTCCCATGTCAGGATTGATTGAGGTGTATAACGAGACTACATCTAGGGTGGCCATAATTAGATCTGGTTGCCACTCAATGTCTGTCAGGATGCTTAGGATGTGTTTGGTGTCCTGTATGAAGGATGGAAGAATGTTGACCATTGGGTTTAGGAATACGTCCACATATTGAGATAGTTTCTTTGTAGGCCCCCCTATTCCAGATACAATTGGCCTGCCTGGGGGGAAAACACCTGGTTTGTGGATCTTGGGCAGGGTATATAACCACGGATATGTTGGTCTGATAACCTTCATGTAGAGCAGTTCTTCTTCATTGATTAGACCTTGCATATTCCATTCACTGAGATGTTTATTGATGAGAATAGTAAGAGGGCATATAGGGTTGTAGTCTAGTAGTGCATAACAGCTAGTGTCAGAGAGTTGTGTGAGAATTTCATTGTGGTAGTCAGCTCTATTAATGACCACAACATTCCCCCCCCCCTTGTCAGCTTCTCTAATGATGAGGTCATGGTTGTTACTGAGAGATTTTAGTGCCAGTCTTTCATCCCTGGTCAGGTTATCACAGTATCTATATTTGTGAGTGTTGAGTTTTTTCGCATGTTTTTCAATGTCACCCAGGACCAGGTTATAGAATGTGTCTACTGGGTTGCCTCCTGGTAAGGTGGGTGTCCATTTGGATTTCTTTTTGAGGCCACTCCCAATGGTCAAGTTAGTTTCCAGTTCTAGGTCATTCAGAAGGTTTTCAAAGGAGTTGGGAGGGTCATCAAAGTCCGTCAAGGAGAGTAGTAGATGTGTAGCTTGCACATCATTGATACTAAGTGCGTTTGGGTGATCCTCTTGAGGTGTGTTTGGGATGTTGCCAACAACGTCTTGATGACCAGAAAAATGTTTTTTTAACTTCAGTCCTCGGATGAATTTGAAGAGATCTATTTTAACCCTACAAGGATCCCCTTGTTCATGGGGGTTAAAGCTGAAGCCTTTGCTCAAAAGAGCAATCATATTTGTGTCCAGATGTTCAGAGGAGAGGTTGACCACTTGAACTTCTCTGTTGTCCATATTATCTACTTCTTGTTCCCTGATCGGAGCTTCTCCCTGCAACCGTCTTTTGCCGGCTCTGTTGCCTCTCCGGGTTTTCTTTCTGTAGTATTTGGTTGTGAGCGATTCTCTCACCTGATTGTCTGTATTTCTCGTAAAAAATTGTTAGAGGAGCCCGATGGGGTTGTGTTGGGTCCTGAGACATGTGTTGGTGTAGCCTGGTTCTCAGCTTCACTGTCAATATTCGGAATGCTGTTCAGTGAGGTGGAACTTGAGGAGATAGATGAGACTTCAGATCTAGTATTTTTATTAGTACGTGTTGTTTTGTAGATGAGTTGATCATATTTTTGGGCAAAGGTGAAGACACGCCCTTCACGGTAATCCACTTTGTTTATCTTTAATTGTCTCGTTTTGCGGTCTTTTATTTCACTCTGATGTTTCAGTAGAATGTCATTCATTATTTTGTAGTTTTTCTCAGTTACGTCTTCGAGGTCCAGATCCTGGATTTCCTTCTCCAGTTTGTTGATTTCTGCTTGTAACTTGGTCACTTTGCGTTCTGCACTTTCTATCAGGAGGAGTATTAGTGTTTTGGAATTATTGGTCAGTGCATTCAGCTGACTCAACATTCTTTTGTAAGAAGGACGTCTAAAGTAAGATGGTTTTGAAGAACCATGGATCTCATGGCAGTCATTTCAGTATCTATTGCTAAGAATCCTCCTGCAGTGTCAGTAGACAGCTTGCCTACCGAAGTAGAGAGTTTTTGTATCTTGTGAGAATTTAGTATCACCCCAACAGAGGGTATTATGGCTACAAAAATGTCTCCCACTATCATTCCAATACTTGTATCTCTTTTAAGTCTTCGGTGTACACTTCATTTGTTTCATCAGATTGACTCACACAATACATTTTCGGAAACGCTATGCCTATATAACACGATCCATACCATTTTTAGGTAGCCTCTAAAAGGCATTTTTCCCACAGATGTACACAAAGTCCAGGGAATACAGGCTCAACCCCTCCCAGAAATAATCCTCAATCTCCCAGAAATTGGAATGTAAGGTCACATTCGCTGGAACAATTAAAGCTTGTACCAGTTTCAGTTCTACACCTAATATACACCGCTTTCCTCTATATTGCCAATCTAAAGCAATAGTAGCTTGGCTTCCCATTGTTTTGAGATCTGGGGGCAGATGTATCATCCGTTTTTTTTTTGTCGCAAACGCTGTGATTCGCAAAAAAGCAGCGTTTGCGACAAAAAAATCGCACCGCAAAATTAAGGAATCGCAAAATTTGCGATTCCTTAATTTTGCGCAAGCATTTAAGGAATCGCAAATTGCGATTCCTTAAATGCTATGTATGTAGCATTTAAGCTTTGCGAATTTAGGCTAAGAAATCGCAAATTACCACCAACTTGTAGTTGGTGGTAATTTGCGAATTCTTTTAAAAATGCACTTTTTGAACATTCTAAAGGTGCCATGTGACGCTCATACATGCCCTTAGGGCATGTATGTGCGCCATATGCGCACACATGCCAATTTCAGGGGTGCAGCAGGGTGTCCTTAAGACACCCTTGAAATTATTCTCAATTTGCGATTAGCAAATTGCGAATCGCAAATTGAGAATAATTTCACATTTATTCCTATGGGCCTCCTGGCCCATAGAAATGAATGTGAAATTATTCCTTAATTGCGATTAGCAATTTGCTAATCGCAATTAAGGAATTTTAAGAAATCGCTAAAAAATAGCGAATTTCTACATACATCCCAATTTGCAATTCCCAAATAGCGATTCCTTAAAAATCGCTATTTGGGAATCGCAAATGATGGGGATGATACATCTGCCCCCTGGTTCTTTAAGTGCCAAAGATGGTATCCTTGAATGATTTGCAGCCTTAGCCATAATCTCTCTTCATCTAACCTCTACAAATTCCTTTTCTACATTGTGTAAGAGGTAGGTTAGGTTGTGTCTGTGTGCATAACCATTGTCTAGATTTTGCATAGGCTTAAAGAATTTTCCCATCATTTCAGCTGTTTTAGTTTTAGGCACAGAATTTATATATTTCCATACAGGTACTTTGGAAAAGATTAAATCATAGTTAGAACAGTAATACTGAAACTGTCCTTTGCCAGAAAATAGGCTTAATAATATACTACAAGAAATTCCATACGTTACCGGCAAATGGTTATAGGTCACTTCCTCAGAAACTGATGTAGGCAACTTGAGCACACTTAACAATCTCTACTGCTTTAAACATGCTTGTACAAAAGCTTGGTAAATACATTAATTAAAAAATCACCAGTAGACTGATCTCCGTGCATTATCATGTCATCTGAAATGCTTAGTCCATTGTAATTTACTAAGCTATTTTTAAGCACAGAGATGAAGGGGCAAATCCAAACCTATAAGAAATACTACAAGAGCTACAGAATATATAGCTAGTATACATGCACATAAGCATGTGGATTTTGATGAAATCACATTTGGATCCATTGTTTCCGTGGAATCGGACCTTACGACTTTCTGATAACATTAGTATGTGATGCTAATAGCTTTGGTAGCACAAGTATGATTCAGGAAGCACATTTTTTGCAAGGTTTCAGCTATGTTGTTTATAGCCCTGTAAATGCAGTTTTCTCATTCAAGGCACAGTTCTTGTGGATTGTAAAATTTCTTCAACAAAAATTGATTCAGCCTTTTATTTGGAAATGTATGCCACAAATTTCAATTGGAACACAGCTATCTCTCATGGTGGCTCATGCAAACTTACTTGGATTGCTGTAGCAAAAGGCATGATATGCTTTTTTCCCAATCATTCAGTGCTAAGTAAGTCCATTCAGGTGCAGTGTATTTTTTACTTGGTATTTTAGCTCTTTTGGACCTTCTCACTGGTGGTCCTTCATCATTACTGTTGCTTTGTTCAGACTGACTAGAGCATTCTGCAATTGTTCGTGGTACTTTTCCTCCTGCCAAAATGCATCTCAATCTGTCTTGTCTTTTATGCCAATGCTCTCTGGGTGCTACTTGAGTTTCATGTGTACTGTTCCCTTTGGTGTGGTCAAAATCACACAGTCAGCCCTTTCTCTCATGACTCTTTGGTACATACAAGAGCTGACTCTCTCAGGCCTTCCACAGGACCAGTACACCGAGTCGCAGTAACTGGAACCCCCTCTACAGCTTGGCAAACCTGAGTCGGTTGTCTATCTGTAATCACCAGTACCTCCAAAACAGGTACTGTATTTACAAGAGTACATGGGACTCTGCGAGTATGGGCATCATGCACCCAGTTTGGAAGACCGCCACACTTTACTCCTGGGAAGCTTGATTCCGGTCAAGGGAAGACATGGCTTGGCAGTTCGGGATGGACTGTTCCCATGAGGCACAGGGTCAGACTGATTTGCATATGGCCATGTCTGAACTGGGGTGGCGGAGTGAGCTAAAGAACGGTGATGGATTAAACCCAGATCAGTTGACTGGGGGTGAGTGTTTGTATTGTCAACGCTCCGTCCATCACCACCTTTGGTTTTTCTTTGTTCGCCCTAAGTTGGCAGGGTATGCTCAGACGTGAGTCCCTTGCTCACTTTGCCACTGGAGTCAAGCAAGCCCGGCTGAAGATGGCTCTAATGCCAGAAACCGGTCCTGGGAAGCTTGATTCCGGTCCAGGGAAGACATGGCTTGGCAGTTCGGGCTGGACTGTTCCCATGAGGCACAGGGTCAGACTGATTTGCATATGGCCATGTCTGAACTGGGGTGGCGGAGTGAGCTAAAGAACGGTGATGGATTAAACCCAGATCAGTTGACTGGGGGTGAGTGTTTGTATTGTCAACGCTCCGTCCATCACCACCTTTTGTTTTTCTTTGTTCGCCCTAAGTTGGCAGGGTATGCTCAGACGTGAGTCCCTTGCTCACTTTGCCACTGGAGTCAAGCAAGCCCGGCTGAAGACGGCTATAATGCCAGAAACCAGTCCTGGGAAGCTTGATTCCGGTCCAAGGAAGACATGGCTTGGCAGTTCGGGCTGGACTGTTCCCATGAGGCACAGGGTCAGACTGATTTGCATATGGCCATGTCTGAACTGGGGTGGCGGAGTGAGCTAAAGAATGGTGATGGATTAAACCCAGATCAGTTGACTGGGGGTGAGTGTTTGTATTGTCAACGCTCCGTCCATCACCACCGTTGTTTTTTCTATGTTCGCCCTAAGTTGGCAGGGTATGCTCAGACGTGAGTCCCTTGCTCACTTTGCCACTGGAGTCAAGCAAGCCCGGCTGAAGACGGCTGTAATGCCAGAAACCGGTCCTGGGAAGCTTGATTCCGGTCCAGGGAAGACATGGCTTGGCAGTTCGGGCTGGACTGTTCCCATGAGGCACAGGGTCAGACTGATTTGCATATGGCCATGTCTGAACTGGGGTGGCGGAGTGAGCTAAAGAACGGTGATGGATTAAACCCAGATCAGATGACTGGGGGTGAGTGTTTGTATTGTCAACGCTCCGTCCATCACAACCTTTGGTTTTTCTTTGTTCGCCCTAAGTTGGCAGGGTATGCTCAGACGTGAGTCCCTTGCTCACTTTGCCACTGGAGTCAAGCAAGCCCGGCTGAAGAAGGCTGTAATGCCAGAAACCGGTCCTGGGGAGCTTGATTCCGGTCCAGGGAAGACATGGCTTGGCAGTTCGGGCTGGACTGTTCCCATGAGGCACAGGGTCAGACTGATTTGCATATGGCCATGTCTGAACTGGGGTGGCGGAGTGAGCTAAAGAACGGTGATGGATTAAACCCAGATCAGTTGACTGGGGGTGAGTGTTTGTATTGTCAACGCTCCGTCCATCACCACCTTTGGTTTTTCTTTGTTCGCCCTAAGTTGGCAGGGTATGCTCAGACGTGAGTCCCTTGCTCACTTTGCCACTGGAGTCAAGCAAGCCCGGCTGAAGACGGCTGTAATGCCAGAAACCGGTCCTGGGAAGCTTGATTCCGGTCCAGGGAAGACTTGGCTTGGCAGTTCGGGCCGGACTGTTCCCATGAGGCACAGGGTCAGACTGATTTGCATATGGCCATGTCTGAACTGGGGTGGCGAAGTGAGCTAAAGAACGGTGATCGATTAAACCCAGATCAGTTGACTGGGGGTGAGTGTTTGTATTGTCAACGCTCCGTCCATCACCACCTTTGTTTTTTCTTTACACTTGACTTAATAGCAGTTGTGGTTACCAGGATCACCGGGAAAAGCCCACACCAATTAGTTTCCAAACGTGACTTGCATATGTGTTTCTTCAACAGGACCCAGTCACCAAGACTGAGGTTGTGGCACTGCTCCTGTTGAGGCGAGGTAGCATCTTCTCCAACCTGTTGAGACACAAAACATACCACGTCGGCCAGCCCTTTCCAGCCCTTTCCAGTAATGGAGCACCAAATCATCTGTAATATTCACCAATGCATTGGAAGGAACTGCAGGCTGTCTCATAGCCCTCCCCTTAATTACTTTGTGAGGAGATAGTTCCATTCTTCTGTCTGGGGTACTTCTCAAACTCATCAACACAAGAGTCATACATCAGGTAATTTTAGAGACTTTGAAGCACACAATTTTTCCAACCTAGAGTTCAGTGTTCCATTTATCTGAGCCTCAATTCCAGATGCTTCTGGATGGCAGGCACAATAGAGCTTTTAGTCAATTTGTAATGCTGCACATAGCATCTTTAGGACCTTATTGTTAAAACCAGTCCCTCGGTCTGCCTCCAAAGAAGTCAGGAATAGAAAACGTGGTATCTACTCCCTCAACAGTAACTTGCCTACAGTTTGGCTATCATTTCATCTTTTTGGGTAATCTTCTACCCACCTCGAGAACATACAAATAATTACAAGAATGTATTATAAGTAATTTCACATGGACATCTCGTTGAAACATAGCTGCATTTGGTTAAAAGGACCTCCTCCCCACATTTTGGTCTTTATACACCATGCAGCGGTGGCACAGAGATTCTGCTACGGATCTGAACCATGAGTTAAACCATGTCTAGCAAAAGAGACCATTATACCATTCCTTCCAATGTGTGCAGGACCATGATAATATTGCGCCATAGGTGGCAGCAAACTATCTGATAGTACAGGTCTCCCATCAGGATACACGCACACCTCATCTTCTTGCCTTCTAATGCAACCTGCTCTGCTCCATCCTTGTTTATGAGCATTGTGCACCTCATCCTGTGAGGCTTTCACTTCCTCCCACATACCTACAGTGAAAAAAAAAACAGTTTGCAATCTGTGACATCAGTGTTCTCTCTCAGCAATAACGCCCTTTTTCATCCACAAATCAGTTGTGACATAATGACTGCCCTGTCGATGGGCAGCACACTCCACAACAGCAATTTGAGAAGGCAATTGTAGTGACAGCAAGAGGTTTCTCACACTCTCTCCATTATGGATAGGGGACACTGACAAGGTCATAAACCCCCACTTTGACCACAATTACCCAAAGTCATGTATGATGCCAAATCCGTACTCACTGTTGGTGAAGATTGTAACTCTTCCAGAGATGTCTCATGCTTGTGACAAAGCCATCAACTCAACCTCTTGAGCAGAAAACACATCTTGCAACCATGAAGCTTCAATCACACCTGCAACAGTACATACAGCATATGCAGCCTTTAGATTTCCTTCTGCGCCTCACAAACAAGATACATCAACAAACAGCACATGATCTGATTCAGGCAAAGGGTTGTCCAGGATATCTGACCTTGGCTTTGTCACAGCTCAGTCATGTCCAGGCAATCATGATCAGCCTCCTCAACCACAACCTCATTTCTAGGAAGGGGCATCAAAGTTGCAGGATTCAAACTTGTGCATCACAACAATGTCACATTCTCAGCTCCCACAATTACCTGCTCATACCTTGTAAGATGACTGTTTGTGAGGTGTTTTAGTACGAGTAAGCAAGACCTCAGCTGGGTTTGGCACATACACCCTAAGCAGATGTCCCATCAAAATGCTTGCACTCTGCTCCAAACTCACACATGTTGCAGCAGCAGATTTCAAACATCCAGGAAATGGGGCTGCATCAGGTTCCAGAGTTGCTGAAAAATATGCTACAGGTCTGCGTGCAGTATCATGCATCTGAGCTAGTTCTGATAATGTGAAGCCCTCGCCCTCACTGCAAAACAGAGTAAATCTCTTGTTGTAATCTGGCTTTTCTAAAGCTCACGCTTGACAAAGACTCTCTTGCAATTCCGTAAAAGAGCACATGCAGTCATCATCCCAAGATACCAGGTCTGACACGTCTTTGTGTGTCAGCCTTTGATGAAGTTTTGCTGTCAGAAAAAAAGAATCCATTGTCGACAGTGGCCGACTATTCCCAAAAACATGCAAGCTTCCTTTTGAATACTTGGCAACTTATGTTCAGAATCGCAGTGATCCTGTCTTCAGACACTTTCCTTGCTCCTTTCTCAATATGAGGCCCAAGATACAGAACATCTCTCTTGCAAAATTGCAATTAGGACGGTGACACCGTATGTCAATTCACAGACAAATAATTCAGTAAAGTGAAGGTATCACAAGTGCAAGCCTCCCGAGTACTTGACGCTACCAATAAGTCAACAATGTGCTGGATGAGAACAGAATGACTAGGCATTTTGGAGGTCTTCAAATGTTTCTTCAAAAAATCTGTTTAACTATTAAGAGGCTTTTTATATACCCTGTGTGTGGAACTCGGCACCATGCCACAACAAGACTGCAGAACTGGAAAGCAAAAAGAAACTCACTATCCTCATGCAACATGGTGGAAGTGAAGGCTTGACACAGATCAGTGACAAAACCACTCTGCTTCACATGGAATCTGGAATAAAATCACAGCTGGATTTGGTACCACAGACACTATAGACTACAATCTGATGGTATCTACCATTGGGTTTCTGCAAACCCTTAATAGGAGAGTTAAATGGACGTGCTATTATTGTTTTCAGGATTCCATGCTCAATCATTGAATCTATCAAAGGAGAAATCTGCGCAATGGTTTTTGGACTCAACTTGTATTGCAGGATTTGTGATGATTTAGCATTAGGCTTCACAGTAATTTTTACTGGAGCCATACCTTTGATTAAACCAATATCCTTTCCGGTAAAGTCCCAAACTTCTGGAAATACAGTGTTTCTTAATTCTAGAGGTAGGTCATCTCTATTTAACTTGGGGAACAATCCTTCGATCTCTGAATTCCGTTTAGCCAATTTAAAGACAACATCCTTATCATTTGTTTGAAACTCAATTCTCGTTGGCGTACAATAAATTGAGAAATTGAGTTTGCACAACAATTTTCATCCAAGTAAGTTCACGGGAGTTGATTCACACAAAACAAATTTGTGCAAATCCTCAAAAGAACCAATTTTCGCAGTTACAGGTTTTGTCACCGGGTTTGACATTTGTCGGTTTGCAGCTCCCACAACTTGGATTATTTCTCCCAAGAGAGGTAGGTTTGGAACTTCCGCTGTGGAACGGGTAGCACCAGTATCAACAAGAAATGAGATAGGAGTCCAATTTACTTTGCCTTCCATGTAGGGACCACTCTGGTGCCCCAGCACACATTAATCCTCCTCCCCTCCCAGGCACCGTCATTGTGACAGGTCTGAGTCTGCATCATCTAATTAGATTAAAAAGTATTGCTTAGACACATTCTGATGCTCAGGGGATTCTGCATCTGTTTGAAATCCTTTATTCAAATTGTATTTCTGGACCTGAGTATTTCTATGGGGCATATGGGCTCGGTGCACAGTTTGAGTTTGGTTTCTCAGTCGGTGTCCCTGTTGAGTCTGTGCTGTGCCATTTTCAGTATTCTTGCCACAGACACTATAGACTACAATCTGATGGTATCTACCATTGGGTTTCTGCAAACCCTTAATAGGAGAGTTAAATGGGCTTGCTATTATTGCTTTCAGGATTCCATGCTCAGTCATTGAATCTATCAAAGGAGAAATCTGTGCAATGGTTTTTGGACTCAACTTGTATTGCAGGATTCGTGATGATTTAGCATTAGGCTTCACAGTAATTTTTACTGGAGCCATACCTTTGATTAAACTAATATCCTTTCCGGTAAAGTCCCAAACTTCTGGAAATACAATGTTTCTTAATTCTAGAGGTAGGTCATCTCTGTTTAACTTGGGGAACAATCCTTCGATCTCTGAATTCCGTTTAGCCAATTTAAAGACAACATCCTTATCATTTGTTTGAAACTCAATTCTCGTTGGCGTACAATAAATTGAGAAATTGAGTTTGCACAACAATTTTCATCCAAGTAAGTTCACGGGAGGTGATTCACACAAAACAAATTTGTGCAAATCCTCAAAAGAACCAATTTTCGCAGTTACAGGTTTTGTCACCGGGTTTGACATTTGTCGGTTTGCAACTCCCACAACTTGGATTATTTCTCCCAAGAGAGGTAGGTTTGGAACTTCCGCTGTGGAACGGGTAGCACCAGTATCAACAAGAAATGAGATAGGAGTCCAATTTACTTTGCCTTCCATGTAGGGACCACTCTGGTGCCCCAGCACACATTAATCCTCCTCCCCTCCCAGGCACCGTCATTGTGACAGGTCTGAGTCTGCATCATCTAATTAGATTAAAGAGTATTGCTTAGACACATTCTGATGCTCAGGGGATTCTGCATCTGTTTGAAATCCTTTATTCAAATTTTATTTCTGGACCTGAGCATTTCAATGGGGCATATGGGCTCGGTGCACAGTTTGAGTTTGGTTTCTCAGTCGGTGTCCCTGTTGAGTCTGTGCTGTGCCATTTTCAGTATTCTGAATCTGTCTTCCATTGCCTTGATTAATAAGATTAAATCGACATTCCCGCTTCCAATGCCCTACCTTCCCGCAATGTGAATCAAATTTGTTGTCTTCAACACATCAATTGAAACACTTTGACCTCTACATTGGGGTTGCATCCCTGTCATTCACTTACCCTTCACATTGTTGTTGTCTGATGATAACCTCCCTGCACAAGAAGCATTGAATCAACACCTGTTTCACCTCGACCTTTTTGAACTGCCTTCATTTGGCCAATCATTAGCTTTTTCTTCAGCTGCTTGTGTTTTGTGTCAATTTTGTACCCATAATATTTTGCACAACGGAGTATTTAGTCTACAGGCTTACTATGCCAGCAAATTAAGTGGCTTGACTTGTTTATATTTCTTCATCACCTCAGGAGATGGTGCACCTGTGCAAGTATTCCTAGCTGGTTTTGTTTCAGGCCAATCAACAGCAATTTTACATTCCACCCACAAGTCACTCAGGACCACAATGTTAACCCCTTGAGTGCTGCCCACGTTCAACGGACGTCGCGTGCACTACCTCGGTAGTGCTGCGCACGTCCGTTGAACGTCGCGGCCCCGCCCGCGCAATAGAACGTTTTGCACCAGCGCGGAACGTTCACCGCAGGCAAGGGAATAAATAAGGTATCTAAATATTTCAACAAAATCTTTAAAGCCTCCACAAACCATTCAACTTGGATGTACCATTCAACAGGATTTTCTCTGAATTTTGGAAAATTATTTCTAAAGGAGAATATGTCTGGTCTAGCTGAAGGGACATGTACATATCCTCCTCTCCAGGGACTTTTCTCATAGAGAGCATCTTTCTCACTCCCTCACCTCCATCATCTTCGATGACTGGGAATATTTGCATGGTAACAATTTTTGTTTCCTTCTTCTTGGCCCATCAAGCCTCCCAATTTTCCACCTCTCCCCATATCTTAAGGATAGCCAGTTATTCTTTAACCTGAAGGTCTCATTTTTTCAATATCCCTGTCACTAAAATCTAATGTATAGGTTTTTTTTCATATTATCGACTTTTGTACATCCACTGTTTATTTTGGCAACAATTCATAGCATTACGTGTATTTGTAAAGCAGACATTCACCCAAGGGTATCTTGGCACTAAATAACAGATGTTGATTAATAACTGAGATTACTTTTCATGTGTATTTCGAGCACGTCTCGCAATGTCTTTGCAGACGAACAATGATTCATCATCTTGATAAACAACTATCCTAGCAGGGCTTATGATTTCTATAATCATTACTTCCAGTTCCATCTTGAGTCATGCGACATCAAGGAACCTAACTTATTAATTTCCAGAGCATTTGTTCTAATAGTTCCAACAGCTGTATCATTCGCAGGAGTAACTACACCTTTAAGCCAATCATCAAATTCTTGAGAGGTAGGACCTGTTTTCCCTACTGTTGGATCTCCTAGTAAATGCTCATGCTGACCTTCCATTCTTAGAAAATGTGTAGAATGTAAAAGGGACACATCAGAGTCAGGCGTTCCCATCGGAAGAACGTTTCCTGTAGTATTCTGAGATACCTGAGGTGGAGTTACCATACAATTCTCAGGTAAATAGAATGTTTTGGCATGTCCTGACTTTCCACTGGAAGAATATAATCGAGTGGAATGTACACTCGAACAAGCTCTAGCTCCACAAGGAATATTAGCTGGGGTTGTAATTAAAGGCATCTGGGTAGGCTATCTCAATTTCAAATCTGCAGGAGTTAAAGTTGAACCATTTATCCCTGTAGGGACAAACAATGTATGTACATGTTTTCGTCCATTCTTTGGCTGATATAAAGAAACTACATTACATATTGTCACTGGAACAGTCAACGCAACTGGTGGATTAGAAACAGTCTGATTATTCATAGCAGGCATCCCTATGTTTCCACCCACTGGCATGAAGGGAGAGTGTCGAACTGGCGCAATGAGCACAGCAGGTGCATTAAGTATTTTCCGCCAAATAAGAATTTGTTAAACTCTGGGGTTGATCCTCACCATTAGGTGGTGTACAGTTCAGTAATAATTCATTTAAGAATTCGTCATCATGATCACTGTCTCCATCCAGAGCTAGGTTTTTTGACTCTTCAAGATGCCTTTTCTTCCCCTTACGCTTCCCTTTTTCCACTTTCTCTGCATCTATTACACAATACATTCTGGTTCCCTCTGCTGCATCTGTTCTCTAAGCCATCTGTTGAGCATCCCATCTAGCCTCAACATATCGGTTTAAAGCATTCTTGTACCTTCCCTGACATTTGTGTTTCTCTTTTTGATGGGGCGACATGTTCCAATTCATTAAGCATTTCGAACAGCATAGGCCTAGGAGGCGGTTTAATCTCATTTAGTTGTCTCCTTAAATTTTCAAGAGTTCTAACATTAACCCCTTGAGTGTTTGCCACATTCAACGGGCGTCGCCTCCACTACATCGGTAGTGCTGCGTACGTCCGTTGAACGACGCGGCCCCGCCCACGCAATAGAACCTTCTGCACCAGCGCGGAACGCTCAGCGCAGCGGAGGGGTTAAGGACCTGATTTCGATGCGATTAGGAAAGCATTCCCACCTATGGTCCAATTAAGATGCGGTTACGAAGGCCTCCTAACGGTATTTGCTCCTTCCACATTGGATCGGGAACGTGTCTTCCCGACTGAGGGCCCGATTACGATGCGGTTAGGAACATAGGCTCCCACAGAAGTCAATGGGCGTCCAACCAAATCGTATCTGGAAGCATCCGTATGCATCATACTTGGTCGGTCAGACTCTCCCAATCAGAGTCAGTCGGTTCCAAACCGATTAGATCGGTAAGATTTCCTAACCGCATCAGAATCGGGCCCATAATGTTCCATATTGTGGGAAAGCTAATGTTCCATCGTTTTCAGTGTATTTCATCCAATTTTCAAGCCCTGTACACTTGTGATATCCTCTCTCTTGGGACATAAATGAATGCTGGTGTACCCTCATGTGGTATTGGTACCCCTCCTCTGGTGGGTTTGGGTACATCCCCCTGCATTAAGCTCTTCAAACTTTTCACAAGTTTCTTTTGCTCACAAATGTAAATTTTGTGTCTCTCACAAATAACTCTCCTCATTCAATTTCTCCTACACTTCCTTGTTTAGCTCCTTTAAGGTCAATACCAGCCTGGTAAACTGTGTAATAGTTACCTTATCACAGCACTGCATTACACCAACAAACCAATACTAGCCCGGTACTCTGTAACCTCAATCTCACTCCTCGCAGCAGCTACCCTCCTTTACAATCCTGTGTGCACGTTTTATCTCAGCAAACATTTTTACGCAATGCAAGCTGTTTCAAAAACTCTGTCTGCTTCACTAAAGAAACAATAGATCCTTTCATACAAAAGAAGTCTAAACAATTACAATGCTCTAATCTATTTTCCTAAACATTTCAAATGAGACCTCAACCAGTGCAATCTCACTCAGTTTGTCCTGATTTCTCCCCTTGCATTGAGCAACCGTAACAACCGTATCCCTTACTCACACACAGACAGTTTCCCTTCACTTGATGGGACTGCTGATGATGTCTCACAAACAGCACCATGGAAACACAGCAGATAACTCAGACAGCATATGCCACACTGAAACCACCCGTAGGTGTATATACTGGGATCTTAGGTCACGACGGAACCGATAACAACTTCAACTTTTCTGCAGAAAGCGTTTCACTCAAACGTGGACTCTAACCACCTTGCATAAACTCATACAGCCATTTCACATTACCGCAACCTAAGCGTAAGCATTCTCACCGCGCAACCCTGTTGATACTCACACCACTGCTTTAAACCATCTTTGTCGTACTCCTCCAGCACTTGGTTTCCTTCAACCGAACATGAGCTTTGAGCTTGAACTGGAGTAGGCAATCTTTGGACAGGGAATTTCAATCTCAGTAGGGACCCCATGTAACTTCATCGGCCAGATAAACCATCCTATATGATACCAGAAATACTGTTGAGGCATCACTGAGCCCTATTTATCCCTATTTCTGTTTTACCACTCGCCTTAGTTCTCATTTACTTAGTCCTCCAATGGATCTTGCTTCGTGCTGAGATGGGTTGGACATAGGGCATCAAACTCCAGTTATCCAATGAGGACCAACAATTGGGCAACTGACATACAAACTTGTAATTAGATTCATGTACATATCTCTCGGTAGCAAGCTATACGAGCAAAGTATTATCAATACTAGACCAAATCACCTGAAGAAATTCAGTTGAACCAACATCATGCAAACCAACAATTCAGATAGAGCTATACAGAATAAAAACATTAGTATCTTCTGAGTCACCTCATCTGGTCAGACAACTCAGTCCATTTATCAGTTTGTATAGAGTGATTATCATGTAGCATAAAGAAGACACATATAATAGCAAAACGGTGGTGATCATCACATAAGTTGTTTGAGCCATCCAGTGTGTGTAGTTTTCAAACAATAGTCCTTTTGCAAAAACACATGAGTGAGTTCAAGAGGGCAGTTTGTCATGGGGAACATCGTTTACAACAAAACTTTTACCACGCACTACCATTACAACACAGGAATTACAATGAAAGTCATTACAACGACTTTCGCTGGAGGGTGCTGTTGGATAGAGAATAGTTTAATTTTCTATCCAACACCTTCCCTACTATCCACGGGGACTGGAGTTGGAATAGAAAATTAAACTATTCCACTATCCAGCGCCCCCCAACGCAAGTCGTTGTAACGACTTACGTTGTAATACCTGCGTTGTAAAGGCATGCGTGGTAAAAGCATGCGTTGAAACGTCATACATCCTTTCTCATGGCTCATGTTTCCAAAGTAACAGAATTGTTGCAAGCAGTCCTCATATGCGAATGGGAACTTTCTTTATGAGACCAAGGGGTCTATTACAATAGCGGGTGGATCACCACCGCCCGTATGGCGGTGGCGATCCACCCGCCATTTCTCCCCGCCCAACTCCCATTTCCCCCCACCATATTATGATGGCAGAGGGGACCCCGATGGACGGAAAGACCATCCTCCGGTTTTCCAGCCATCGACGAGTCGACCGGGCGGAAAAGGGGCTGAATATGGTGGGGGTGTCTGCAAGACAACGCCATCCATATTGCAATGCAGGCGGAGATGTGCTTTTCCATGGCGGTGTTGGAAAGGCATGCAGTTCCTGCATGTGGGGGCCCGTTGCAGGCCCCCGGAGTGTTGGGGTGTGGGGTGCACATGGGGGGTACTTATGGTACCCCCTTCATTGGCTCGGACAAGGTGGCAGGCACCACGCGGTGCCTGTCACCTTGTGCATGTCAATGCACATGGTGCATCCACAGCATTGTGGCTGGCGGTGCTGTGAGCACTGCCCACCACATTGTTGTGGATGGGGGATGCCAACGTGTCGGTGGCATCCTAATTGCACTGCTAGCATTGCTGGGGTGGCGGACGGACGAAAGTCCACCCGCCATACTAATAGACCCCTAAGTTTCTCTTCACATTGCACATTAACAAAGCCTGTCTGTGAAAACGGAATCAAGCAAAGTAAGGAAAATGTAGGTCGAAATTGAAATTGGTTCATGAAATACAGAATATAAAATAAGGGAAATATGCATTTCATCTATAATCTTTTGGACCTTATACATTTCTTTTAACTTGCTTGTACTCATAAATATTTTTGTTTTTGTTCTAAATAGCACATGTAACAATCAGATATTACTGCATTTTCAAAGTACCAACGTGTAAAATTATTTCAAAACATACATTAATATTATAATTTCTGGTGATTTATATTAGTACATGCACGAAGATTATTCCCTAAAAGTTTCAAAGCATATTGTTTTAGTATAAACGTACAGCACCCTTTTCTTCTTTTTACTTGGTGCGCAATTTCATATATGCAAAATATGGAGTTATATAGTTAAACCTTTCAATATCATACATAAATATCTCTAAATCATATTAGATTTCATTTATTTTTTCACACCCATCATTAACTTGATAGGAAAGGTTAAAACCTTATGGTGCACAGACAAAATATCAATATAATATTGAGTTTGAAATATCAAGGTACAAGAATATCGACTGCAAGAATATCGTGGTACAGAATATCGCCAGTAAGGTAAGAAATATATATTTTTTAAATATCAAAGATAGTAATATTGTTTGTAAAAATATCGTTGTTAATAATATCGATATTTATATTAGTGTTCTGTATTTTAGTATGTGTGTTAAAAGTATGTGATGTAATTTTTTGGTATAAGTGTAGTTTTTTAAAAATTTATGAATAGATGATTATATTAATTATGTACTTTTTTAAGAGTGGGTGGTGAGTTTATAGGGGAATAGGGCGGGAAGTAATTTAATTATAAAAAAGTCAGTATTCATTTTTATTTATTAGTATATATGTCATTCATTATTAATTAATTATCTGGTTATTAATTTATATTAATTAATAGATAATTAAATTAAATGTGTTAATATTTTAGGAGTGGGTTGTGTATTTGTATAGAAATAAGTTGGGAAGTAATTTAATTATAATAAATATATTATTAATTTTTATTTATTCGTGATTATATTTAATTTATTATTAATTAATACTTAATTAGTTAATACTTTTAATAAATTAATTGATAATTATATTAAATGTGTTTTTAGGAGTAGGTTGTGGGTATATACAGGAATGGGGTGGGAAGTAATTTAATTATTAGGAAGTAATTATTAATATTTATTTATTAGTATTTATAATAACGTATTAACAATTAATTATTAATTGTTTTTTTTTAATTGTAATAATTATTTAATTGATAAATATGTTAATTTTAGCTCTCCACTATCCAACACTTTCCCTACTGTTGCACTCACTGGAGTGGGAATAGTAATTTTTACCCATACGCTATCCAACACTTTCCCTACTGTTGCACTCACTGGAGTGGGAATAGTAATTTTTACCCATACGCTAGCCATCACTTTCCCTACTCTTGCAGTCTCTGGAGTGGGAATAGTAATTTTTACTTCTCCGCTATCCAATACTTTTTCTACTGTTGCACTCACTGGAGTAGGAATAATCATTTCTACCCTTCTGCTATCCAAAACTTTCCCTACTGTTGCACTCACTGGAGTGGGAATAGTACATTTTACCCCTCCCCTATCCAACACTTTCCCTACTGTTGCACTCTCTAGAGTGGGAATAGCAGTTTTTACCCTTACGCTATCTTACACTTTCCCTACTGTTGCACTCACTGGAGTGAGAATAGTAATTTTTACCTCTTCGCTACCCAACACTTTCCCTAGTGTTGCACTCTCTGGAGTGGGAATAGTGATTTTATCCATTTTGCTACCCAATATTTTCTCTACTGTTTTAGGTAATGTAGTGTAAAATGTATTTTGAAAACATTAAAAACATTTTAATTTGTTATATATATAATTATTTCTATATATTATTGTTGAAAGTGTATATATATATATGTCTTTATAATTTGTATTATATTTCTAACAATGTATAATTTATTAAAATAATTATTTATAAATAATATCAAGTAAGTATATATATTATATTTTATACATATGTATGTTTAATTTATTTTTAGATTATATGTATTACTCATAATTTTAAAAATGTTCTAATAACTCTATGTATTTTTTTAATCATATGTATTATTTATTTTATTTTACATTATTTTTCAAACATTAAAAAAACGATATTTCCAACAATGATATTTTTAACAACAATATATTTTTTTTATATTTTTGTACTTACCATTATGTAGATTGGACTTCGATATTCTGGATATCAATATTTTTGCGTCGATAGTTTTGTATCTCGATATTTTCACTGTCGATATTCTGTCAGTGATCCAAATCTTATTATACCTAAATACATCACATTTACTTTTTTTATACACATTGAATTAGCAACTGAAATGGGTTAACCTATAGCCCTATATTACTTATGTTATGTTCTTATCTATCCTACAAATTATCTTCATGCTTTTACGATGCACTAACTAAGGGCCTCATTATGATGTTGTGATATCCGCGACTGCCGCTCCGAAGGTGGCGACCGCCACAACATCGTAACGAGTGAAACCCCCACCATATTACAATGTTGGGGGGTTTTGTGGCGGACGCAAAGTGTGTCCGCCACTTTCCCGCCCCTCTGTAATCGTTTCAATTGCTGGCTGGGTGAAATTGGCCCCTAATATGTTGGCGGTGCCTAGCAGGCACCACCATCCATATTAGGATGTGTGTTGTGAAGGCCTTTCCATGCCGCAATGGAAACAGTGGCGGGGATGTTCTCTGGGGATCCTATGTGGGCCCCGGGAGGTGGGGGCCTGGGGGTTGCACTTGGGGGTTACCCATGGTACCCCCCTCCATTTGCATGCACAAGGTGGCAGGCACTGCACGGTGCTACCACGTTGTGCATGGAAATGTACAACATGCCATTTTGGCATTGCGGCGAGTGCTGCTGTATGCAGCACTCACTGCAATGTCAAATATGCAGGATGCAACCGCCAGGGTGGCGGTCGCATCCTAATCAGGGCTGCAGGACCGCTGCATTTCTGCCAGCTGGTCCTGTTTCCACTGGGATGGCGGTAATCGACCCCTAAGTCTTGTCATGATTTTTTTCCATGATTCTTCAACGTATAGTTAGCACACGCGGTGCACGTTTGTAATTTTTCTCTCAAATGTTTATAAGTCCAATTAAAGTTGTACTACAGGAACCCAGGGCCTGTAACATAGATGCTACAAGAAGGCCTGTACACCTGTTGTGCCGCCCACCTATGTAGCCTTTTTAAACATGTCACAGGTCTGGAATTACAGCTTGTATGTAGTTTTCAACTGTCATTTTGCGACCTGGCAAAATAAATCTTTTTCCAAGCCTATAACTGTCTTTTTAATACACATAAGTCACCCATAGGGTAGGCCCTAAACAGCCTATGTATGCGAGAGTGGACTGTATTTAAAAAGTTGGGCATGTATTTTTAAGTTTACATGTACTAATAGTGAAAAATTCACAAATTTGTTTATCTCGTCTCTGACGCCTACCTATCACATAGGATAACATTGAGTTCCCTAATTACTTTTAATAAGTGATCTCTTCTGTGTGGGAGCTGGTGGTAGTGTCATGTTTGGCATTGAATTGGCAAGAATTGTAATTTCAAACCCTCTTTAATGGTAAAGGTAGATTTTAAGTCACAGTTCTGAAAATGCCATTTTTAGAAAGTCAAGTTGCAAGTAAAGCAAGATGCACTCCTTTCCTTATGTGTGATTTTCAATGTTATTTAGTCACGAAGGATGTGTGCGGAGCGGGGGCCGTCAACTATCCCAGTCACGGATACTTGATAAGTGTTCCAAAAGGCGTGTGCATTACGCGCCACCCCGTCGCACTGCGAACTAAGGGGTTTTTCCCTGTCATATACCAGTTTATCATTCACCAAGTTAAAACCATTAGTACTCCAGTATATTGTCTATAATTCATCCAACATATTTTTGTCCACTAACAAGAAGTCACTCAAAATCACTGCGAGGACAGCGAATTCCTCATTGATATTTTTTTATTTCATTTTCAAATGCCTTAAACGTGCCCATCCGGGCTCCAACTCCAACTTAAGCATGTAGAGGTATATAGTTCATACTCCAGAACCGCACAAAATTAGACAATTCATTTCGGCCTCTCTGTAGACCTTCCTCAGGGGTAACTGAAAAAGACAGAAAATGACATCTAAACCTACTGTTTAAAATATAATGCAATTAATGACTTCTATGCTTATCCCTTTATACCTTAATGTTTTCAATCATTGCACCCCACCCTATGTATCAAAAACACTTACTCCAGTCTCCGTTTACTTTAAAGTAGAAGAGGCGATAAGTTCACCGACCGTAGCATGTAAGGTCGAGTGTTTATCACCATGGGCTTGGGAAAGGCAGCTTTTTAATTAGGACTCGGGCTGGTAACAGGGAGGAAGGGAAGGGTTTACGATCTGGTAGAGGCAAAGACTTTGTGTACGAACAAGAATACATTTTCTGCATTTACTAATTAATTTAATGGCAATGTTGTTCGTTTTGTAAGCACAAGTTTAAGACTTTTAATGTAAAGGGAGATTGGAGTAAGTGTCGATAGGCATGTTATTGATACATAGGGTGGGGCGGAATGATTGAAAATGGGATGGGATTTTTTTTTAACTGCTGTCAATGAACAACTTTGATTATAAGGTGTTGAGCAAGGTTCTAGCAAACAACGGACATCACATATGCAAGGGTTAATACACCCTGATCAGAGATGGTTTATCCACTGGTGCAGCACAGCACAAAACACAAGATGGCTAATGCATATAATAGATCGTCCCACTGAAACCCATCAACATGCAGCAATACTCCCAATCAATACTAAGAAGGTATTTGATAACCTAAGATGGAATTTCCTGTACGAGGCAACAGGGAAAAGGGGAATGGCATGTTCTTTAGGCTTGGACCAAACTGTTGTGCACCAATCCTACTCCTTCAGTTAGAATGGGCCTGATAATATTTAGGACTTATGCAGTAGTACACAGAGTACATACTGTTCTATATAAATGGCAGACATTTGGTAGTAGAGGCTGCAATGATGCTGGAGAGGTTTGGTGAGGTGTCGGGGTCAACATAAACTCAAGCAAATCCAGTGCACACCCGGACTGGCTAATGAAGATACTCCTGACTCAGTGAATAGATTAATATAGGAGACAATCACTATGATATATCAGTAGATACAAATGTGTAGGATAGAAGAGCGGCCTACTGGACGGAAACATAAGACCAGAAATAGGAGCAATGAGTGGGAGCATAGCATTTTGGAAGGTGGTGTCACTGCCAATGGCAGGGGGTAGCTTTATCAAATGTTGGGGCACTGCCCCACCTGTTATATTTTTTTTACAACCTTCACTAATCAATTACAAAGGAGCAGTCTAGGAAATGAAAACCATCCTGATGGGCCTGAATTGGGGCACAGGCAAAAGTGCACTGAAGTAGAGTAGCACTATCAAAGTTGAGCTAATTTTGAGTTAGATTTCCCGGTGGTGCAGCTACAATGGGTAAAGATGAAGTTGCTGGGCCAAGGAAATTGGTCTCTGACCACACCTACATTCTTAGCATTGGTAAAAAATACTTTTAATACCTAAAAGGCAGGGAAAAGAGGAGGGCAAATTGGTGAAGGTGTTCAGTTATTTCTAGACGAGAGCAATAATGAGAATCCACATCCAAGTGCTGGACACTGCAGAGCTCCTTCTAGTGCCTTACAAATGTAAAAGAATCAGGATGACTGGAGCGGGGTATAAAAATGCAGAAAAAAGATAGACAGTGGGAGACTTAAATATCAGAAGCACCCTTAGAAATTTTGATGAACTAAAGAACGATTATGAGACATCCAAATATCCAAGGGGCATTTGCTTCTATTTTGTCATATTGGGGGTCACAATGCGGAAGCTATTCCAGTCAAGGAAAAACAAACCCTCCTCGCATCAGGGTTTGAAAGTATTATGATATGCAATATTTATAGTAAACATTAGATGTTGACTTTGCATCAAGAACTTCTGAAATAGGGCAAGTGCTTACTATGGTTTAGATGTACGAACATTAGCAATAGTGATAATCAAATAGTGATTGTGTTTGCAAATCGCTATTTGGTAATCACTTTTACCAATGTACTAAAGTGAAATTTGGCCCAGCTTTACAAATTAGTGATTCCTACTGGGTCCCAAATAGACCTACCTCATGAATATTAATGAGGTAGCCGAAATTTGGGACCTACTGGGATTCGCTGCCATAGCAGGGATTGTGGCCTGCTGGGTCCAGCAGGCCACCATATCTGTGATTGATTTTAAATAAAGTAATCATTTTTATTTTAAATACAAATAGTTTTGCTTAAAGGAAATGGGAACTTTGTGTTGGTGGTAAAGTATGAATGTTTTGCAATTGCATTTCGGTTGCAAGACATTAGTACACACCCTATGATTTGGCATTTGAAAGTGTAGTGTAGTTCCTATATTCCCAATAGGCTCTGCGCATTGGAATAATATATTCAGCAGTGTAGACGTAGGACTGAGGTCGACGAGGTCTCTACTGACTATATTAGACTTTAGGTTTGCCAGCTAGCTCAGAGGTCACTAAAAACTTTCTCAAATAAACGAGGAGGAGTTTAACCTCCCTGGATAGACAAGAAGGGATTAGCTTCTGACAACCATATAACATGACAACTTTTCTCCCTCAGAATAAGAGTGTATCTCTAGAGTCGTGTGAAAACAATAGACAGCTATTTCACTCAGTAAATCGTGCGTACTTAGTTTCACCAGAGTGTAGAGAAAAGAAAGACGGGCGTTTTCAATAAAAAGGTGTTATTTATTGAGCAGTCTTCTTTCTCATACAAGAGAAATGAATTGCCACAATTGCAATGCTTAGCATGAAGTAAAGTGCGTACAGTAAAAGGAGTATTATGAAATAATACTGTAAAAGTATTGATATGGTTTCTTTGCCATATGATACTTAAAATAGATAAAATATATACATACAAATATACACGTACTCAACTGGTGCTTCTAAATACGCCTACCCTGGTGTACCTGACCTAAGCCTAATACGTGGGAAGGAGTAAGTAAGTAGCAGTTTAAGTTAAGTTAGCTTTGCCAAGGAATCTGAATCAAGAATTCTCTTAAAGGGTTTAGTCAGCTCCGTACCTGGGTATTAGAAAGCAGGAGGTCTGGTATCTCTCTCTCAGGACTCGATATCTCAGTAACCCGCGAGGGTATCTGGAAACACCGGATCTGGATTTCTCGGCAGGAGAAAAGACAGCGTCTCTCTCAGTGCGTCAAAGGGGAGGGGCGGCGTCCATGGGCTCTCGCATCAGCTGGGCTCTCGGGCAAGTAGATAGCCGCTCTGCTCCAAAACCACCACCGTGTGTTTGCTTAAGGCAACGTTGGTATATTTATACCTGAAAGGTGGCGGGTTTGACATAAGGTTGGACATAAGACGTCAATAAAGATGTCACTAAGAACTGGCCGTTCTTACAGTGCTCACAGGAGTTCTAGGACGAAATCAAAACAAAAGCAATGGGGAATTCCCAGGTTGCTGGAGGTTTGGTTTGTTTACAGAACTCGTTGTACTTTCTAGGAGCCTGGGGAAGTAGCCTTGCTTAATTTGGACAGCATGGGCTATGACTAAATATGGATATGATTCTTATGCCTTTATAAGGATATTATTTATTATAACCACATAAGGGCAAACATCGGGAATATTAATTAGGGTCCTAGATAGAGTTACAACAAAAGGGACTCCCTAAACACGCCCCTTACAAATACTAAGGGGTTTATTACGATAGCGGCGAATCCGCTACCGGCAGCCTGCCAGTGGCGGATTCACCGACAAATTGCAGAAATTCTCCCCCTGCCATATTATGATGGCAGGTGGTTTGCTGGTGGACGGGAATTCCGCCACGTTCCGATTGCCTGGCAGACCCGGAAAGCATTCCCAGAATGGTGGCGGTGCCTAGCAGGCACCATCCGCCACATTAGGATGCTTCTTCTCTGCAAGCGGTGGATGGCGGTTCAACCGCCATTCACAGGCTGGTGGACATTGACTTCAGGGGCCCGTTGCGAGCCCCCCTTGTATTGGGGGAAGGTGTGGGTACACTGGGTACACCCTACATTTCCATTCACTAAGTGGCAGACACCGCAAGGTGCCAGCAACTTAGTGAAGTGAAATGCAAGACCTTCATGTTTACCATTGCGGTGGGTGCTGCAGCCTGCAGCACCTGCCGCAATGGTAAACATGCCCAATGCGACCGCCACCGTGGTGGTTGCATTGTAATTCCATGGTCGGGACCGCTGCCAGATAGGCGGATGGTCCCAATTCCTGTGATGATGGCAGACGGACTCAAGTCTGTTTGGCATCGTAATGAGCCCCTAAATCATTATTAGGTCACAAACTCAAACTGCAATTCAGAAAGGTGTAAGTGATTCACAAGTTGGGTATGATACATTAGAAACGGAATTTTTGCATTTGCAAATGGCTCAATTCTGCGATTCAGGCCGTTTGCGACTGCAAAAAGGCTTCATAAGTCTAGCCGTAGGTGCACTGAGAGAAACTTGGGAGGTAGATAGAAGCAGACTAAGTACCAATTAAGACTAGGGGGGATATTGAGGTAAGGACCTAAAATCACCAGAAGTCCACGATTCCTAGTAATACACTTTTATCATATACATAAAGCATACTTCACACATAAAATACTTAATATGATCTACTCTGGCCACATGCTCCAGATGTTGAAAAGTTAGTTCTGATTTTTACCGGATGGAATCAATCTGGAAAGGTGGTTGCGCTGCTTACCAGAACAAAAGATACAAATATCACAAACTCCAGAGGGCTGTGTGTTAGTACTATATGCACAACCATATCCAAGAAAATCACATCCAGATTTTGTGGCCTTGCTTTTGCATTAGCGTATCAACTGGAAGTCCTCAAAGGATATAGAGAGGCACGTAAATGGGATGCAACTGAAGGCACCCTCTTAGACAGGGAAACAAAATGAGGAAAAAGAAAACTGGTCTTTGTCAGAGCCTGGAATGTGACTGTGTCCTCAATGCAGGACATAGAAATGGGACAGCGATGGGCACCTCTACAAAATGCTCGTTAAACTAACATGAGATAGATTCCCTTGGAGACCCTGAGTTAGTTAAATGAGGACCAAGGTTTTAGAAGAAAAAATCCACTTGATGCTTGAGTTCGATAAGCAAGAGAAGTGAATGAGAAACGAAAAATGCTTAAATATGATGCTGATTCCTAATGACTGTATTGTTACATTGTGATAGTGCTTTGGAATATATAAGGAACAAAATCAATAAACTGTGTATGAAGAAACGTAGCAGTTGCCTTCCAATCACTTCAGTATGACTCCGCCAGTCGTAACCTGTGTGAGCACGCCTGGCTCCCAATTGTGTTTGGCTGCTGAAACTTTTCTTTCAATCATTTCTCCTTGGTGGAGCTTGTTTGGAATAATATTTGTATGAGGGAGCTTATCTTCCAATCATAACTCGATGTTTGAAGTCACCCTAGAACTGATTGTATGAGGGAACCCAGCTTAGAGTTATATCTGCATGATAGTACTTGATTTTCAGTCCTGTCAGTGAGATCCCGGTTGGTTGTCAATCATATCTGCATGCTGGAGCATGGCTTTCACTTGTATCTGTTCGCTGGAGCTTGAATTCCAAGCATATTAGTCAGAGGGAGCTTGGCTTCCAAAGGTAACTGGTATAAGAATACCTGTTTTTCAGCCATATTTGCGTGAAGGAGTGTGGCTTTCACGTGTATCTGTTGGCTGGAGCTTGACTTCCAAGCATTGCAGACATAGGGAGCTTAGCTTACAATGGTACTTGGTAAAAGGGAGGCTCACTTCCAAATATACCTGTGTGCAGAGCTTTGCCTCCACTCCTGCCTCAATTGTGGACCCTGGTCCCCTATGGCAACACAGTATGCATTCTGTACTCGAACAAGTGTTGTTCACTGGCAAAAATGTTCCAGCTATTACCGTATACAAAGGCTAAATATAAGGACTTTTTTGCAATCGCTATAGGTAAGGTACTTAGGGGCAGATGTATCAACATCCTGATTTGCGAATCTAAAATAGCGATTGTGTAGAAATCGCTATTTCAGATTTGCAAATAGGGATGTATGTAGAAAATCGCATTTTTTGAGATTTCTTAAAATTCCTTAATTGCGATTAGCAAATTAGGAATCGCAATTAAGGAATAATGGGGCAGATGTATCTAGGCAATTTTTAGTCGCAAACGCTGCGATTTGCAAAAAAGCAGTGTTTGCGACAAAAAATTCGCAAAATGGTATGTATTAAAGAAATCGCATCCAAAAATCAAGGAATCGCAAAATTTGCGCTGCCTTAATTTTGCTTAAGCATTTAAGGAATCGCAAATTGCCATTCCTTAAATACTATGCTACAAGCATTTCATTTTTCCTTAAGAAATCGCAAATTGTCACCAACTTCAAGTTGTTGGTAATTTGCGATTTCTTTCACAAATGCACTTTTTGGCATTTGTGAAGGTGCCATATGGCGCACATACATGCCCTTAAGGCATGTATTGGCACCATATGCGCACACATGTTCATTTCAGGGGTTCATCAGGGTGTCCTTATGACACCCTTGCACCCTTGAAATTATTCTCAATTTGCGATTCTCCAAATGTGTATCGCAAATTGAGAATAACTTCCCATTCATTTCTATGGGCCTCCTGGCCCATATAAATGAATAGGAAATTATTCCTTAATTGCGATTCGCAATTTGCTAATAGCAATTAAGGAATTTTAAGAAATCGCAAAAAAATTCGATTTTTTACATACATCCCTATTTGCAAATCTCAAATAGCAATTTCTAAACAATCGCTATTTTAGATTCGCAAATCAGGATGTTGATACATCTGCCCCAATTTCCCATTCATTTCTATGGGCCAGGAGGCCCATAGGAATGAATGGGAAGTTATTCTCAATTTGCGAATCGTAATTTGAGAATCGCAAATTGAGAATAATTTCAAGGGTGCAAGGGTGTCATAAGGACACCCTAATGCACCCATGAAAGCAACATGTGTGCGCATATGGCGCACATACATGCCCTCAGGGCATGTATGTGCGCCATATGGCACCTTCACAAATGCCAAAAAGTGCATTTGTGAAAGAAATCGCAAATTACCACCAACTTGAAGTTGGTGGCAATTTGCGATTTCTTAAGGAGTATTCGCAAAATGTAAATGCTTGTTGCATAGCATTTAAGGAATCTCAATTTGCGATTCCTTAAATGCTTACCCAAAATTAAGGAATCTCAAATTTTGCGATTCCTTAATTTTGCGATGCGATTTCCCTAATACATACCATTTTGCAAATCTTTAGTCGCAAACTCTGCTTTTTTGCTAATCGCAGCGTTTGTGATTAAAAATTGCCTTGATACATCTGCCCCTTAGTTACATTTCCTATTCCACTTAACATTGGGTCAACCACATCGGGACCATCTAAAACGCCATTAAACAAGACACAAACTCTGTTTGCATTGTTTGTCAGTGATATCTGTTTCTACACCTCATATAGAAAAAGGCTTAGATGCATCAAAGGAAAAACCGGTCGCAAAGGGACAGATTCTCAGAATCTGCCCCTTTGCGACCAGTATTTTTACATTTGGGATGCATCATCCCAAATGCAAAAATTGCAATTTAATCAATCGCAAAATTGTGATTACTTAAATGCAATGCATCAAAGTAAAAAAAATAGGGATTTTGCTAATAGGGGGAGCAAATTACCATGAAGTTGAACTTCATGGTAATTTGCAAAAACTTTAAAAAATGCACTAAAGTGCATTTTTCAAAGTTCCATTTTACACACATGTGTGTGCAAGATGTTCTCAAATGCAGATTTCAGGGGTGCAACAGGGTGTCCTTTTGACACCCTGGCATCCTTGAAATTGCATTCTCAATTTGCGATTCTCTAATTGAGAATCGCAAATTGAGAATGTCTTCCCATTCATTCCTATGGGTATCCCTTAATTGCGACTCGCAATTTGCGAGTCACAATTAAGGAATGTTTAGAAATTGCTATTTGTTCTGCGATTTCTACATGCATAGCCTTTGGCTATTCCTTATTAGCGAATCCTTATTTTTCGCTAATAAGGAATCGCAAATGGCATTGTTGATGCATCTATACCAAAATCACCATAAATGTGTTCCAGCACCTACGGCTTCATCCTGCATCACAGAGCTCCCTAAATAGGCTGTTAAACTCGAAAGGGCTAGTAATCAGGCATCCAGTCCTATTCTCAATCCTTGTGATCACTTCACATTTTCTCTTTCTCTTTCCCTGAGATAAGAAAGATAGACAATTTTAGTGCTCTTGAAAGAGATGTGTCTTTATCTTTTTGTCCTACATTGAAGAGGTGGGGGGCATTTGGACTGCAGGGAAATGCAGTATTTACCAAAGGCAGACTCCTGCAGCCCCCGCAAATGTGAACACGCTTCGGGCGAAACCGATGCTGTTGAAAATGCCATCAGAAGACTATCCGATTCAGGTACTTTTTGCAAGTATTACTTCTGGCTGGGACTAAGACCAGCCAGAAACAATAGCCACTGAAATGCCATAGAAAGCTATTCCCCTAGTTATGCAGGCCCTCCAACAGCACCTCCATCGGTATCTGCTGGGTGTTACATCTTTAGGATTTATGTATATTTGAGCATGGCATACCTGATTTGCTCCCATGGATTTCTGCTTCCCACATCAGGAGCTGTTTCATGGGAACAATGTCCACAGGGCAACTTAAAGAATTTGAATGAGACAGCACAACTGTGACTAGTGAGGCAGAGAACACAAACACAGGAACCAGGCTGGCTAACTTTAACAGATCCCCACATAATCACCCATGATAGCATTTTTCTCTTTTGTCCAACCAATCAACAGCTATTTTTTTACTCACAACTGCTCATGGGCGCCCCTGAAAAGGTGGTTATTGCTATACATATCTATAAAAATGCACCTTAACATTGGATTTGTTTTTCTTTTATAACCAAACAGGAAATGTATTTAAATAAGTAAACATTTGAATTGTAAACTGCACTTTGGTGTCACATTAATACCATAGGCTGATAGCTAATGTGAGTAAAAATTTCATATCAGGAGAGAATATTTTTTGACTACAAACATAGACATATCTAATACTGTGCCCTGGAAATACATTTCACTGTTGGGTCGGGTGGAGAGGTATCTGTGGATTAGATACAACTCCACTCGACTGCAACTGGCCATGTGTTCCTATGCCCAGATTTCCTGGATAAAATTACAGCGGGCCTGATTTTAAACTCGGAGTAATGTGGCGAGGACCACCAAACTGTCGTCTGTCCAATCTATTTTGAGTCAGGAAGGATGTCAGTTCCCAACTGCTGTGTCCCTGCTGGCTCTCCTATGGGAAACCCTACACCGATGGCCCAAAAGATGTGGGGCCTTTAACTTAGGTGCATCTGACTGTTTGCTCTATTTAGAGGGGATGGTTTGATGTACTTTTCCAGGTTCCAAAACTGAAAAAATGTAAAATGGCCATTGCACTTATTGCGAAAAAACTCCCATGGTGTCAGGGTCATTAGTCAATTAGCTGAAGGACTCCCCCACCCTGGCCGGCAAAGGGCCACCTGTCATACTCTAAATCAGGCCCCCTGTAAATATGGATCCTCACATCAGTCCTCATTCTGGAAGAATAACTAGATATAAGTGAATGGACACCAGCGGAAGACGTTTGTTCTAACCACACATGATCCCCATAACTAATTTGCATACCTCAAGTGGCCCCATGTGTGGTATAACACTTTCAGGCAGTTCAGGTAAGTTAGTTAAGAAAATATAGGGCCTGATTATGACCTTGGCGGATGGGATACTCCATCACAAATATGATGGATATCCTGTTCGTCATATTACAAGTTCCATAGGATATAATAACTCAGTTTTTAACGGAGTAGGCCATCTGCCAAGAACGTAATAAGGCCCATTTTTTTGTAGCAATGCTTGTGCAAGCGGTTCTGAGTGGAGCAAACGGGCATTGTTAGCTACTGTACATTATAAAGGCTCATCGGTGGAACTCCAATATATTCTCCATAACACACAAAACTACGGTATTCTTAGAAATTTGGGCCCATGTATTTATCTGCTTATTTACACATCAGTCAATGTTTTGTTAATATTATTTGGTATAATGCACAGCCATTTTACTGTGTGATCGATGTTCTGTTTTATCCATCTTGTAGGTGCCATTGTTGGAGCCGTTGTTGGATCAGTTGTGGGGTTGACTGTCCTAGGTATAGTAGGAGCTGTTCTGTGGAAAAGAAGGTGAATTTCAAACCTAATTTCAGGCACTAGAAAACTGCATGAAAATGTTTGAATATTTTTAGTATTGCATATCACATCATCTATAACTGCAGCTTATAAAATTGTACAATTGTTCACTTGCCAATAATTTGGACACCGACAGAGCCAAAGATCTTTTAACGGACAAACTTCCAAACTCACTGCACTATTTCAAGCAATATGATGTGATAGATACGTCTGAATAAAATTCGGTGGTTAATTAATATTTCATGCAAAGAGTGAGCAGTTTCCACTCCTTGTCACCCTCTGGCCTCTCAACGGCAAATAGGAGACTGCTAAGGGGTGGAGAGTGAGACAAAGCATCAACCAGTCCATATCATCAGAGTGTCAAAGGTGTAACTTCCACAACCCCTAAAAAGTGAATTTTTAGGGAATAAAAGTCTTTAGTTGCGGACATTTGCTGTTCTTTACAGATCCTAAAATCAGTTACCTAGTGTTATTGAGTAATGCATACTTTCACATAGTCAATTATCTTGCTTCCTGCCTGTGAGCATGGATAGACATGTATGTACTGAAGGATATACAATACAGGCTTGAGTTCAATTCCTTACATTCATTCCAAGTGCACCTTTGTCTCAGATGTCCAGGTCACATTTGCAACTTTTAGACTGCAGTAACGTTCCCGCTGTCCATTCTTGTGATCAGCAAGAAGCTTACTAGGACTGAGACCCTCATATATTATACCCAGTACGACGGACCCGCCAAAATGTGATTAAAAAGTAGAAGTAGAATTACATTATTGGTCTGGAGCAGAACAGTTGTTGATTGGCTCTGCACCTCCAGCAGAAGGTTCTTATGGGCTGAGCTTCCTCCTTAATCATTTCTCTTGTGATCCACTTGTGCCTGCCCTTAGTGGACAGCAGTGATCTATGGGAGATTTTCCATACCCAACTCAGAGGAAGTGCATGTTTGCTGCAAAGCTTCAAATCTATTTTGCTACAGTGTTAAGGCTATGCACACTGTTAAGGAACCAAGCTGGATGTTATGGGCTCAGGGATATCAGTCCTTGAAAGGTCAAGAAAAATCATATTAAACCAGGTATATAGTGTACAGATACTATTGTGTAGTTCCCAGGAAACCCCAGGACCTGCATGTTTTGGATGACCTAAACTGAGGGCTTGCTGTCCAAACCACTTCTGGACAACCCCACAGGATATGTCAGCCATTAGACTAGCCCCATGTATCTTACAGTAGTGTAGGTAGTTTCTGGCAAAAACTGAACATGACAACCCTGGTTCCAAAGGGACTGTGGAAAATAGTACAGCACTTTTCGCTGAGACACTCGTGCGCACTAATTCTCAGAAAATACACAGGATGGCGATTAGGACATTTCAACAAGTATTTATTGGTCCAGCATCAATTTAGTGTAAAACACATTGGCTGCGACAATCAGGAGACAGTAGCATACAAAAGAAATCACAAGTACTAATATGGTAAACAGTAGATACATTTCTACCATAGTGCTAAGAAGATGACCATATACAGTTCAGATAAAAAATAAGCATTTGCATAGTCCTATAATGCACGCCCTACGTAATTTGCTTACATGTACCTTACCTAGATATGTAGATGTAGCATGTAAGTTAAAAATGTGTATAGCCAAGAATCCCCTAGGGAAGAACCAACCCACTCACCTGGTGGTAGAGAATAAAGGACCCCGTCTCTGCTCCAAAGATGACACCCCGCAGAGGGATGTCAGACCGCTGCATGTCAAATATACAGCAAGCAGGGCCTTGTGTCAGCGTGGAAGGAATTCTCCTCTAAGTTGCTGGGTTGGTGGTCTTATATACTAGAGTGGTAACTCCAGTGTTTCTTCTAGAATTGATATGTTTTAAAAACAATTGTAAATGTTTTGGAAACAATCCTAAATGTTTTCTAAAACAATGCTATAATACACCGTGGGCTGTTGGCCAAGCATGAAAAAAAGTGGTGACCCTTCTACAAAATAACGATGCATTGTCGACCGGCATGTTTATGGAAGTCAAGTACAGGGTTTCTGATAGAATACTAAGAGCCTGGTGTCAAAGAGATAGGAGCAAGCTACTGAATAAAAGGTCGCCTGTTTAGAACTGTTATTGTCATGTAGATGGGACAATGTATGTAAAAAGGGGCATACATGATAGGACTAGCCTAAAAGACATGGCGGTACAGAGAAACATACTCCAGACAAAGTAGGCAAAGACAGGGTAAGGGAGCAAAGGAATAAGAGACAAAAAAGAATCCAACCATAATCCATACAGTGGCAAGAAACAGAACTGGGCAAACACTCTTAGTTACTACTAGGGGTGTACAGAGTTGAGGCTCAGAATATAGAAAGTCAAAGTCTCAATGCAGATTCATCTTGTAGACAGTCACCTTACAAATCCCCTAGAGAGGAGGTTGGATAAGTGCTTCTGTATGTGGGTTCTAGCACAAACAAAGATTTACTTAAATATATACGACAAATCCCTATGGAACAGCTGGAACCAAAGCAGAGATTCCTAAGAAAAAAACTATTTAAGACCAATACAAATAATGTATTTAAGACTACATGTAACACAAGACAAAAGATGAGGATTGCCTCCTGAAATCCAGGAGTTATTCCATTTGCAAAAGGTTAAAGTTATTTACAGATGAGGGCTAAATAGTACATCTACCAAAACACGAAGAGACAAGCAGTAATACAAGGCAACAGAGAGAAGATTGTTCCGAATAAACATGCACAAGTAAGGTAGAAGACACAAGAAGACAGGCATGTGACTATCAACACAATTATTTGGATAAAGTTGGCTCAGGAAGAAAAACTACATCAAGAGAATCCCTCACTGACGTATCTTCACTTACGTTCACCTAGGTTTGAAGGTATGATTCCTAGAGGAGAATCATATTACAAGCACAACAATTCTTGATACTTGTGTGGGCCCTGGTGGCTTTGCTTTTCATAACCTAACTGGCATTTGAAGAAAAGGCAGCAGGGTGTCTGAAGCTGTGGTGTAGGCAAATATGGAGTGACTTTAAGGACTGCATAGTTTAGAGTATTTATCAGATGAAGAAAACTTTCTTTTTTTGGTGAAAGCAATTTATATATCAGTATATAATAGCTATGTAAATCTTCCCTATGGGAATCATTAGAGGTCTGTTTAGCAAGAAGTGGAATATCTGTACTACAAGTGTGTGCTGAAGACATCAGTGACTGCTACTTGCACAGCAGACATACTACCACATGTAGCTAAGAAGAGCATCTTTAACACTTTTAAACTGTTGATCAGAAAGACACAAACAGGAGTCCATTGAGAAGCTGAATTTTAGTTTATGTCTGCAATCCAGGCTCTTCACTTTTAATACATTAGGACTTCTTGCAGGAAAACCCAGATTTCTGCACCTATCATTAAATCTTCAAACACTAGGTTTGAGTGTATATCTTCTGATTTCATTAAAGACATCCATTCTACATGGCCTGTTTGTCTCAGGTTACTGTTCTTCTGAAGTCTTAGGAGATGGCACTGGTTCGGCCAGTTTAAATCATGATCGGAGACTGTCATGTCAAGAATATGTTCTCCCCCAAAACCAGAGCCTGAATTAGAAAGTATATTGGAAGCTACAAATAAGTCGGGATAAGTGGTTTTGGCTGCAACTGTGTCCAACTTCAGGAGGACAATGGAATTTAAAAGCTGGTTCTAGGGCAGGTTCTGAAACACAAGGAGATATGAAAGGGTCTGAAGCAGTGATTGTCTCATTAGAAGACGGAGAAGCATCTAGGCCATAATTACTGGCACTGGGAAGGAAACACTGATCCACTGTAGTTCTTGGAGCAGCAGTAGTTATCACTTATGTAGAAGAAGGATTTTCTTTGAGGAAAAATATGCTCCATGTTTGTCATTTGCTCCATTGCTGGTTCCATCATCTTCTTTGTCTAGTTCAGGCCTATATTTCACTATTTTTGATGATTAGGCGACTTGGTACTGAATACAATCAAACATGGGCTGGTAAAAGAGGTCTCTTGCAATAAATAATTTTAGGCATACAGATAAGTGAAATCATAATTCATACTTTAGGCAGCTTCTGACCTGATCAAACTGATCCCATACGTTGTGTATTTGTGCATTGTTTTTAAACCACCTAATCAAGTCAGGCACTGGGTTACCAGGTCGCTAAGGTGTTGAGAATATATTACTGTCTCTAATATTTGTTGCGATCTTGCCATTTGGTTTGAGCTAATGCCGTCAGAGTGCACACTTCTTAGAAACATGACTATTGAAGCTGGACTGAGGGCCCACATATATTTGCATGCAGTCAAAAGGTTCAGTAACAGCATTTAGGTACTATGCTTATTCTTTTACGTGTAACCAAACCCAGAAACACACTTTTATTCTTCCAAAATTACTTCAACAAAAATCTGGACCCTTTTATGTAATTACTTTTTTATTAATTCTTCAGGGTCATTGTTTTGCACGCTGGCACTCCGGCGCCATCAAACAATACTTAATCTGATCTGAGTTTGCCTACTTGGATTCCAACACACACTTGCCTATGAAGAATTTTTCAAATACTTTCCTTTAATTTCCAAACATAATGACAGCCATTTGAAAGTATATTGTTGCATTATAATTACATCATGACACATTAAATACATCAATGTATTTAAAAACTGTAAGCCTTTCGCGCTCCCTTTCCTATCCAGAAGGGATTCAAAAGGAGGCATGTGCAGAAACATCTGCTGGTTACAACTACTTAAGCACATTTTGAATGATTAAGCACTGGAGAGACATGAAATGCATTGAAAAGAAACAATAACTGGACAAACACTGGATTACCACGAGGGACTATGTACCAATAGGATGAGGATCCAGATAGGTGCTCAACAAGTCTCATAAAAAGGGGTCAGCAGTAATGACTCTCTGTGTCGCCCCAAGGGCAGAAACAAATATTATAGTTATGTTGCTGAGAATATCAGATTCTAGTTAATCACTCAAGACCACACGTAATCCAAGAGAAAGAGTTGGGCAGGAATTATCCACTGCAGTCCCGGAACCAATCAAAAACGCACATTTAGCAAAACACTAACAGCCAAAAAGATCCGAAGGCAAACGCTGAGAGGAGATTTCTCATATACGTGTGATCTAAGAATCAGGAATGCAAATATCAGTCTAGCAAGACAAACAGATAAAGCTGAATAACAAAATGAACAAAGGGATCAATAAGGCTGGGGAACAGAAGGGGACTCAAAGCAGAGACAGAAAGAATAAATAAACCAGGACACAAAACACATCAGCAGCTGATTAGTGGCTGTATCTGACTGCATGCAAAAGACAAAATGAGGGAATAGCAAAATGCAGTACAGAGCTTAACAAATTTTGTAGCAAGATGCACAGGTACAGGATACAGACTCTAGCATATGCAAGGCGGAAATAGATTAGCAAGTGGGCAACAAGAGTTAATGGTAAACAAAGGTTCATCAAACAATACATGAACAAGAAAGTTTAGCATTGGCAACCTGTAAGTAGACACAGGCTGCAGAAAGGCCAAGGTGGAATAATGTGATTGGGCTGCACAAAACTATTCACAGGTCTTTGTGTAATTTCAATGTTTTACAAACCCTGCATGAGAGAATCCGGACTATACAAAATGACACAATTAAAACACTGGATAGGGTTTTCTGGAATTTCCTGAAGTGAATTCTGTATGAAATGTAGACCATGTAAAAAATAATAGTTTCCAGTTTCTCCAAGATTGAAGAGGCATGAACGCAGAAGTAATAGAGGTCTTTTCGATCAGCTTTCGTGATGGTTTGTAGACTGCTGTTTGCCCATGCTCAACATCTCTCATAGGACCCGTACCCTCCAGATATGTCCCCGCCTCCCCCTAATCTGACATAGACATGCAAGATACCCACATTGAAATCACCAAGAGATTTGGGTGGGGTAAAAACGGCCATGTTTAATCACAACACTGTATAAACATGACAAGCAAATAACATGCATATCTGATATTTACAATCACACTTTAAAACATATCTTGCTCCTCTCACGTTCCCAGCCCTAAGGGAGGAGCCCCATCTGGCTCGCATCTCGCAACTGGGTATCCTACGCCAGGTGCCGGGCACCTGCCACTTAGAGTGGTGGGTCCGCACCTCTGGTCCTTGTCCGCCATTACCAGGGCCCACCCCTCGACCACCAGGCTGCCCAGGGACGCCCAGGAGGCTCGAAATCTGTCGCCCTAGCCTCCCAGCCGGTGGTCACTTCCTCCCAGCGGAGAGCTTACCATATCCCCCCTCAGTGCTGGCCTATGGAGTCCGCCAGGCGGCCTCCCATCCATTGTGTTAGTCACTGTTTACTGATCGCAGGTCTCTTTTCCGCAAAAACGCCCCTCAAACCATTAGAACTAAGAGACGGGTGGGTGGGAGTTTCAGAAGGCCGGCCTGGATCACGATGAATGGCTTCGGTGCCGGCGTGTGCAGTCAAGTATCCTGGAGTGGTAGCGGGAACAGAGACCCCGGTCACAGGGAGTTGACCCTAAATAGGCCAAAGGTCTCCGCCCCCTACCACTCAGGATACGCGTCACTCCCTGACCCAGAAGTGGAGGCGGCGGGCTGCCGATTGGGCCACCCGGCCGCCCAACCACCAGTCACGAGGGGCGGGGTCCGGAGGAGCCAGGTCCTAAGTGCGCGCGTCCTGATTCTCCGTGCTTGTCAAAGACAAAGAGACAGAAGAACGGCATGGAGGTGCCACCAAAAAGGAAGACCCTTCAGCCAGTTCAGCTTTGCTGTGGCTTTCTTTTTGTGGTACGCCAAACCGTGGGATTTGGCTCTATTCCATTTGTTTCTCAGGGCATTATTATTATACATTTACGTACAGCCTCATCTGGTAACACTCTAACACATTTGATCTATTTACACATGATATATTGTGGTGCAGCCTCGCCAAAGTGCTGGTTAGGGCACTCAGTATGGGTTTTAATTATATCGTCTGCACATGCTTTTGCATAGGTTTTCATCTGGTAGAGAACAGATGACGTTTGCTTGTTTTTAACAGATGCCTTACTTTCTGAACTCTTGCTTTAGCAACAGAATAAGTGCCCAATATGGGCAATATGCCCGGTATAGAACCTTATTCCCTGATTTACTTTGCTTACAAGTTAGACCTCAAAAATAACAATTTTGAGTAATCTGTACCTTACTTTGAATAATTTGGTCGACTTCCTTGACTATAAGGTGTGTCCTAGGATGGAAAGTGGCCATGACTAATTTCTTACAAATGTAAACTGTAGAGCACAGTGCACCAAATGGCTCAACCTTTCTGGGCATTGAAACAAAGAATAATCTGTGTGCTTTAGAATAGTCAGCTATTGTAATAAAGGATTCAGGATCATCAGTAATTAAATTATCTTTTAATGGAGTCGAAGAGCTGAACCGGCATGCATACAGTTTCAATCACCAATTACAACTGTCAGCTCTTACAAATGGTGCATTTCACAATGACCTTATAACATTCCAAAATGACTTATGAAAAACTCTGAACTACATCACAGAGAATGTTAAGCATATGAAACACTAAGAATGAAAACACAACACATCCCCCTTTCTTCAGAAACAATAAACAAAGAAAAAGAATTTTTAAAAAATAAATTTTAAAAACTAATAATTCTATACATTAATACATTTCTTTGATACTATTTATTCCTAACAATATAATCTTTCAACCACAATGGCACCACCCTTCTCCTCAATGAATGATGAAGAGAATCTGGCTCATCATTCGAAGAAGAAGAAGGAGTGGGTGCATTTTCCAGAGCATTAGTAGTGTCTTCTGAAGTACTAGTTTTTCCACCAGAATTAGTATTAGACACTCCAATGTTTAAGCTGTTGTCTTGTGTACCTCTGGGAGGAATGCCCTTAAAAACATCCTCATCTAAATCATCAGGCATCCAATTATAGTTAGCAAGATTAGGTTGACACTTAGCAATTCTATTCAAATTCCAAACTCTACCATCACTAACTCTCACAGCATTAAGTAAAACTTCAATTACCTGAATAGGTTCTGAAAACTGAGGATTACCTTTCTGAACTTTATTGGGCTTTTTAATATGCACCCAGTCTCCAGTGTTTATGATAAATTATTTTGTACCATGTTTCATGTCATAGTATGCTTTGCTTTTGTCATGCATAAGTTCCATACATGTACACACTTCACTTCTAGACCACGGTTGTACCACATTAGAAAACAACTATGGAGGAATGGATTTAGAGCGAAGATTTCTGCCTTTCATAAGAACAAAAGGAGAAAATCCCATAGACTCATTTACAGTATTACGATAATTCCACACAGTTTTCCCTATTTGAGTTGGCCAATCAAGACTAATATTTAGTGATAATTGGATGGTGTTCTTCAAAACTCGATTGAACCTTTCCACCATACTATTGCCACTTGGGTTGTAAAGTGAAGTAGTTTTGTTTGTAATTCCCAATGTCTTGAAGTAAGTCTTAGCTTTCAATGATACAAATTGTACTCCATTATATGTAAGAAAACATGAAGGAATGCCTTCTGTAATAACTGTTTTGTCTAGAAATTGTAAGACTGAGTCAGTATCAGCGTTTTAAATAATTTTCACAACTGGCCATCTTGAAAATAAGTCAATTAGAACAATTAGGTAACAATGAGAACCATCAGTTTCACTGATAGGTCCCATATTGTCAACTGCGACACTTTCCCAAGGGTTTTTAGAAAAAAAACCTTTTGACAAAGGAGGACGTAAGGTTTGTAACATCTTATCAGAAGAAGAACAAGAAATACAGTTTCTTACAATCTTCCCAATTTGGGAATCACAAACTGGCCACCAAAATAATCTTTTAACCAAAGATTTGGTTCTAACAATTTGAGGATGGCCTTCATGTCAAAGATCAATAATTCCTTTGCGTACATTTTCTGGAGGAATTATTCTTTCACCCCTTAAGAGAGTATTATGTGACATAAACACTTCAGATCGAACTTCCCAATATGGTCAGTAATTTGTGTTCAACAACTCCTTTTTCTTAGGCCAGCCATTATTGGCATGAGAAGTAACAGCTTGAAGTGTATTGTCTTTTAAATATTCATTGTCCCATTCCTCACTACTAAATGCAGAAAAACCTTCATCATGTACACATGCTATTTGTAATTCATTCCACTCATTATTTTCACAATGTTCCAACATCACAGGCATTCTTGACAAAAAATTACATTGTTTTTACAAGGGACCTAAATTATCTTAGAAATAAAATTCTGCAGCCTCATCGAGATCCTAGCCAATCTTGCTGAAGCGGTAATTCCATCTTTAGTTATTAAAATGTTCACTAAAAGCTTGTGATCACAACGAAGTGTGCATGATTTCCCCCAGACAAAGGACTTAAAGTATTCCAACGCCCATACGCAAGCTAGTGCTTCTCTCTCTATAATTGGGTACTTCTCCTTACATGGAAACAAAGACCTTGATGCATAACCTATAATCTTTTCTTGACCATGGTTGTCAATTTGTGATAAAACAGCACCAAGGCCCTTGTTGCTGGCATCCGTTGTAATTACACTATTTAGCAAAGGATCAAAACTGTGAAGAGCCGTGGCTTTGGCAATAGCTTCTTTAATAACCCTAAAATCCACGTCTTAAGCCTGTGACTACACAAACGTACAATTTTTCTTAAGGAGTTGGTGAATATTATACGTTTTAGTTGCAAAATTGGGCACATATTTAGAACAAAATTCCGTCATGCCTAAAAAAGATCTAATATTATCTTTACTAGAAGGTACTGGGGCTTCGGAAATGACAGAGACTAATGAAGGTTTAGGTTTAACACCCTGTTCATCAATAATGTGACCAAGAAAAGTTACACTTTTTTGTGCAAATTTATATTTAGAATGCTCTACTGTAAGGTCTTTACCTTCCAAAATGCTTAAAACTTGTTTAAGTCTCACTAAGTGTTCTTCCTCATCACCCCCAAATACAAGAATGTCATCTTGAAAAAACATGACGCCTTGTTCTTCTTTGAAAAGATGAAAATTCAAACATTGAAAAACGGAAGCATCCAAAGCTAAGCCGAAGGGCATGCGTTTATATTGAAAACACCCAAAGGGGGTGATGAAAGATGTGAATTTCATTGATTCAGGGGACAAGGAGATCTGGTGATACGCAGACGACAGATCTATGGTTGAAAACCATTTAGCATTGTTCAAACTTGAAACCATCTAGGTAATTTTCAGTAATGGAAATTTATCCACTACAATATTATTGTTTAGATATCTTGAATCTACACGGAGCCAAATTTTACTGTTACTGCGTCTTGCTACGACGATCGGAGAAACCCAATCGGAGGCTTCAATAGGCTCAATAATATTGTTTGAAACCAATTTATCCAAATTCTTACTAACTTCATCTCTTACCAAAATGGGAATATTCCTGCATTTATGTTTCTTAGGAGATGCATCTTGTTTGATAATGATTTTGTGTTCAAATCATTTCAGATTACCCAGAACATTGTTGAAAACATTTGGAAATTCTTTGACATTTCATTACTAATTGCAATACTGTCATCAACAACTAACACCTGTTCTTTACTATTGGGGTCTAAAATGATATGCAATTGTTTTTGGTCAAACCAGCCGAGAAGTGGTGGTCCTTTTTTTTGCAATATACAATTTACCTCTACACTCTCTTCCTTTGAATTTAAAAACAAACCAACGATAACCAAGAAGATCTATGGTTTTCCCACCATAGCCTTCAGGGTGAATGTCGGGATCTAATAACTGTTCACCCACTTTTTGTATAAAAGAAGATATTCAAAGTTCCTCGTTAATGATAGTGTAAGGTGAGCCAGAATCTACATGTTTCATCATGAATATTTTACCACCATCATCCCTCATATCATCAGTTTTATCAGTACTTTGAGTATTTTCATCCACATTATTTACAAACCTGACAGTATTCTTCCGTCTCTTAAAAGCTTTGGCAAAATGACCTTTAAGTCCACAATTGGTACATTTAAATGTAAGTGCTGGACAACTTTTACTGTCAGCTAAGTGCTCTGAACTATTACATCTGTAGCATTTGAGTTTAGATCCAGTAGACGGTAAGTATCTGGTATAAGTGGATTTACATTAGCATTATCCTTAGAATTCTTTGTGGTTTTCTTTCTATCATTTACATTGAATTTACTCACAACTTCAGTAGTAATGTTATCCTGTTTAAGAATACTGGCACATCTGCCTGAAAGTTCTGCCTTTCGTTCTATAGCAAGGATGTCATCCAGAGGGACATCACCATTTATCCATAGTCTATCTTGTATGGTAGGGTTAAGCATGCATAACTATTTGGTCTCTTTTCAAATCATCTTGTAAAACACCAAATTTGCAATCTAAAACTAACCTCTTGAGATCAGCAAGGTAATGGTCAATACTTTCATCCTTGTTTTGTTTCCTAGAAAAGAATTTATACCTTGTAACCCCAATGCAAACTTTCGGAGCAAAATATGTGTCAAGATGGAGTAAGGCCAATGCATAAACATTTAGGTCACCTAGAAAACAAGGTTTTGTCATGCCCTTTACACTTTTAACCCCACAGGATCTAAGGCATGCAAAAGCAACCTTTTCTTTTGACCATGAGACATTTTTCCATCTTCATCCAAGGCATCAATATAGTTACAAAAATAAGGCTTCCATTCCAACCATTTTAAAGGAGGTTCAGATCCAGAAATCCAAGAGGCTTGTGGAGGATTAATTTTGTAATTTGCTTGGCTCATAATGTATTTATCAGTTTATTTCCAGTTGTATTCATAAAGTTCAATAAAAGTTGCTAGTAGTATTATTAATTTCTCAAATGAAAACTGTCAGTAGATTTGGTAATGCTTAAATAAGTGTATATATAAAGTACTTGAATAGCGCGATAAAATAAATCAAAGATTCTATTCCTTGTTAATTTTCAGAAGATAATCAGAAGAAAGAGAAAAAAACAAACGTTGTTTTGTGCCGGTCGTGTAAGATTTAAAACTTCAGTGGTACCACAAATTTAATTGAACCTTCCTACACATCCGACGCGTCATGGAAAGTAAATAGCTTGAAAATCGTATAGTAAAAAACAATATGGCCTCTACGTTGGTTACACGACGTGACTCCCGTGTGCACGTACGTGTATTACTGCCGTAATCCACAGAGAGCAGGACGTCAAGGAAATGATAACCAAGGAGCCGTGCAGAAGTCTCGTGTGCAGTCGTTGGTTGAAACGCTCGAGCAGCGAGTGATAGCGCGAGGCAATGAAGGTGCGATCGTTTTTGTTTTAAAATGACAATTTCCTCCAAAGTGCTTTCATTACGCACTTGAAAAGCATTTCTCCCATAACAATTCTGGAATCATCAAGGAACTTCCTCGGTACTTCCTCCAAAGCGTGTCTTCCGAATGTAGAAATTAGTATTTAACTGCTTCCACTCAATAATTAAATATTGGAAAGCGTAGCGTGTGTGGGTTCTTCCACTCTTCAAAATCCCATCGCCAGTGTAATAAAGGTTTCAGGATCATCAGTAATTCAATTATCGTTTAATGCAGTCGAAGAGATGAACCGGCATGCATACAGTTTCAATCACCAATTACAACTGTCAGCTCTTACAAATGATGCATTCCACAATGACCTTATAACATTCCAAAATGACATATGAAAAACTCTGAACTACATCACAGAGAATGTTAAGCCTATGAAACACTAAGAATGAAAAAACAACAGCTATCATCTTAGATTTGGTGTTACTTTCTCTTGAAAATGAAAAGATTCTCGTTCTCGAAAGCTTTTTAAATGCGCAGACAGAGTTAAGTGTCCGAGACGGCAATGAGAATCTTGTAGCTGGTTATTAGCCCTACTTTATTTAAGGTGCCTGTTATTCTCTTCAAATGACACTTCTGTATGTTTTAGCAAAGAATGCTATATCTGTATTATAAAGGGATTTTGTGTGACCTAACCTCAGAAAGCAGTTAAGTGAAATTATCTGCATAAAAAATTTAGGAAAGGCTATGGTGATGGAGACTTTCCAATGAATAGAATATTCATTGATTCTTTTAAATCATATGATTATTAGTATTTTGGAATCTCCTCTAGCAGTTTCTGGATGCCATACTTTGCGAATATATCTGTGCCTCTAAACAAGTTCAATAATACATTTTCCAACCAGTCTATAGTTGATGCTTTGATGGGCATATTTTCAAAGTTCCGTTTGCGGATATCTAACTTTAGCGTTGCGGGGTATCCAACACTACTTCAAGATTTCTGTTAAACATATTGAAGAACTATGAGCATTAAGATAAATGTGGACCAAACTGCTTTGTGACTGCAGTCGTTTTTTTCTGAAAGATTTTCTGGATTTGCAGAAATTTGCACTTCCATTGTTCAAACACGTTAATCTGCTTCTTTTAACTTGTGGCTTCAACATTTTTGTAGAAAGCAATTTATTGTTGGCCTCAGTTATATTATAAGCAATGTGTTGTATAAGTGAATTCACTAAATCCTGAGCTAACTTTGAAAAGCAAAATTTTCCTGAGAACTTATACTTCAATAACTCAAGGAATTTAAATGTCAGTTTCAAATTAAATGTGTTTGTTTAATTTTAAACTTAGTCTCATGCAATAAACAATTTTAGCTTCGCAGGAGAATGGACAAAGAAAACTTCCCTCTCATGATGCACTTATACTTTCAGGGGTATTCAGACTGTGTAGAATATCTAAATGTGTAAATCTGAAGTAAATATGTACTTGTACGTTTACATTTACATTTTTTTGGTTCCCCACAGGAATATCAGTTTTCTCCGGGGGACACGTCTTCTTGTGCACAACTATTTATATTTTGTTGTCCCGTCATTCTCACCCATTCCCACCTTCGAAACACAGTTTTGTTTGACAAAAGTTGATTTGCATGCATTTCCAGGGTGGGAAACCGCCTATATTAAGTACATATGCACGCAGGCACTTATACATTTGTCTGATCATTTCCTTCAGCAGATAGGCCCAAACTGAAATACCTATGAAGCTGCTGTTAAAATTAAAATTGTAACTGCAGAAAGTGCATGATACTTAGTATTTTGTGTTTGCAAAATATAAAATCTCACTTGTCAGTTTATATTAAAGTTTGATTGGTAATTGACAACTTGAAAGTTTGGTTGAGGTGTGCAAAGTCCTTTGTGAATCAGGCCCACTATTGCCACAGGTTGGTCACTAAAGTTAATTAAATCTACACCTTCTGACGCTATGACATATCCTTCTCTGGTGGCTCAGTGTATTAATGCATGGACTCCAGGGATATGGGCTTGACCTCATGGTCACAGGTTCAAATCCCAAAGGGTCTAGTCAGCCATCTATTCAGGGCCGATAAAATGAATGCCATTGTATTGCATTGCATAAGCATCTGTTATTCAGGGCCAAAATACCTAAAGGATGCATGATGCACTTTACAGATAAACATGTTAATTTAAATGTAAACTCTCTGTGGAGCTCCATCTCTCACAAAAACTAGTTACCAATAGCACGGGTGGCCTAGTTACAAGATTATTGAGAATGCTGCGTCTTGAAGTTACCAATACCAGGGGCAGATAATGAGCATTACAACCGAGTCACCTTAGTACTGAGGAGTTACTGTTGGAATCTGTAATTCTGGTCCATATTCCTCATTTTTCCTCAGTAGGTTGAGTCTCTGGATGAAGCACTACGGATCTGGGGTGTTTGTTTTGGATCTCATGAACCTGGCTCAGCTAGTGACTCTCATTGCTGCTCAAATCGGGACTACTGGGGTCCTCGTAATGAGGCCGACGGAGTCTACACTTTACAAAAACCTTCAGACCCTGTTCACACAATGCATGGGCATTGAATCATAAACAATCTACTGAATATGTTTTGATTTTAAAAGGTTTAAACAGTTGTAGTACTTAGCCTCTTTTTAATAGAGCATTAGCACTTACAGTTTTAGGTGTGAAGAATGACACTCAAGTGGCATTTTAATATGCGTGGAATTTTGACTTGCAGACAAGCACTTATAAGATGTCTCAAATCAAATGACATAGTTTTGAATTCCACATTTGTAAAATTTATACTAATGATAAAAAAACTGACCGCTGATGACTTGATCAAGGAGAATGCATAGGTCCTATGTGGTAGTTAATTGGTTCAATAAGTTTTGCAATATTTAGGTTAATAACACTTTTAAAATCGTGTACATTTCCAATTTGTATAATAAGTAGGTTTTTATTCTCAAAAAAAGTTTTATTAAAAGGTATTTGCTATGATATGAATTATCTATTGTAAGATTTTAAATAATCAAACAATAAATTATTATTATTAAGTGTGAATAAAATGATGTTTCAAGGATCCTGATACCTTGGGACTAAGCAGGTCAAATGGTTCTGCTTTTCAGGTGTCCCCTCCTCTCTTCAATTTATAGGTGCCAGCATCATGAGCCCTATCTTGAAAAGTAAACTGACCCACACCAGTGATTAGCCATACTGTAGCCTGCAGACTGTGTGTACTACCCTAACTAGCTCTAATGTTCAGGTAACTGCAAACAGGGAATTGTCTGTGCTTTGAAACTCACCTCCATGTAACACCCCCTACATCCACCTCACAGGACTCCATGCACTGGCATCACTACTGTGCATCAAAGAAGAATTAGTGAAATGTTGTATACGCAAGCTTAGGATTATATGTTTACCATGATTAGGAGTCCTGCTGTGGAAAAGAAAATCCAGATGAACTGAACCATGCCACTATTCAGGCAAAACAGGAGACAGCAATGTTGATGAACAAACCACTTTCCCATAAAACTTGGCCAATTGAAAAAAACTGTTTGGGTTTAGGAGCCATCAGTTTGTAGCCAGAAAGGTGCTCAAAGGAACCCTCATCAACTCTCTAAATATTTCTGCAACTTCTTCATCTCAAAGGTGTCACTGCAAGGGAAAACAAGAGAAAATGTGCCAAAGTTTCCAACCATCTTGAAAATCTGCAACTAAATAGTGACAAAAAGTAAATATTTCAAATCAAGAACGATAGCTACAAGTGATATCTCGCGTTAGCATCACCATCAAGACTATCCTTAGCTACAAACATGTTAAAGTTCCAATACACTCAAATTATTCCGATCAAATAAATTCCACATAATTGAACAAAGCATACATAGTACTTAATGTCTTTTGTTACTGATCTTTTCTAAAACGTTCATCCATATCCATCAGAAGTTCTCTTTGTGCTTATATATACCCGGAGTTACTCTACCATTTGACAATTCTGGACTACATGCACCCCAGTATAGGCCTTCTACACAGTAGCGGCCCGTGTAGGGAGTTCTGTTGGGCGGTGAGGCGGGTAGGGGAGGGGCAGGGTGGGGGGTAGTAAACACCAGGATATGGATGAACAGAGGTAAGTAAACAATGAAATACATAAAAAGAATTTTGTTGCGCGCGCTACATCGCATTTTGTGATGCAGCGCGCAAAGAAATTAGTTTTATTTCTCTAATTGTTTACTTATCCCCGTTCATCCATATTCCGGTGTATACTACCCCGCCCCCTTCCCCTCCCCCCGGCTGCCTCACTGCCCCACGGAACTCCCTCTACAGGCTGCTACTGCTTCTACATACCAAGCAGAACCAAACTTTTAAGATGTAACAGCTTATAAGGGGACAACAAAAGGGCGTTCTTCATTGAATGCTTGTCCTCTCTTACCTTCCAAAGTCAACCATATCTGTAGATGGGATCCTATTTCATCCAATTAAAGAGCCAGCCAGTAAACACCCACCCTGTGGATCTCATGGCCTCTGAAGGGACCTCCTTCCAACATGAGGTTTTCAACGCATGTTCACTTATGGTTCCTGTGAAGTCTGTGTGACCCTGCAAATTACATTTACAAAATGTCAATCACTAAGCTTCCAGTTTTGTGAACTAAGCTCCAAGAGATAAACTGCACTTTAATATTATTTTTTCACTTAATCAAATGCATAGATCTACCTGGTCCACACTCAGACCGGCCTGCATTTAACTCATGATTAACTTAAGAAAGCTTAGAAGAGTATATGAACATTTCTTTATTCCCAAAAGCTTCAAAGAGACCACCTTGGATATTGCCCATAATAAGAGTAGACTAAGCCTATGGAAGGCTATATCTATATCTAATATGATGTCTCCTATTCACCCTCAAAAGTTGTACAGGAATGGTAAACACCTTTATAGCAGCTGTGAGAAATTGTGTTGTTGGTTGGCTGGGGCGGGAGCCCTGCTCATGCAGCAATTACAATCCCTGTCAGGATGAAGCACAAGCCAATCCTAAATTAACAAGTGCTTAACTCTCTGGTAGCTTAGCACAGAGCAATGAGGTTTAATTCAGAGACAGTGTGTAAAGTTGTTGTGTAACACCTATATACCAGTATTAAAGTGAAAAACACCATGCAAAAAGAAACCCATGCCAAGTTAAAAACATAAGTAATGTTTAATAAATAGAACAAGACAGGAACAACAAACATCCACTCAGTACAACCAGGGATATGCAATTTTAAAGATTTAGGTGAAAATAGCACCAACTCTGGATATGTTGTCATGCCGGACCGGGACAAATTCCAAGTTTAGACCGACCGTGAAGGAGCATGGAATGGCTACAGGGGCCCAGTTTGGCCTGCTGAACTGAGTACCTTAATTCCTGGTTTGCAGAGAGTTTGCAAGGGTCTGCGTCAAATATGTTCAGTGCAGCAGAAGTTATGTGTCTGTCCCAAAATGCGGTGAGGTTGCAATGTGAGGGCCTGCATTGTCATCGAGGATCCATTTGACAGGACTTGTGATGTGCAGAGTGGTGTCAAGAATACATCGCACAATTGGTCCAATGTGTCAGTCCCGAGCAGCTATGAGGCTGCGATGCGGAGTCCGTCATCATCCTCGAGGCTGCCTTCTATGAGGAATGTGAGGCCTGCACGAGGATGCGTCATGCAGCAGCAGTTCTGCTGAGGCATGGGCTGTGATGCAATGTGGGTCTTTGTGATGGTTGAGATCCATGCAGTATCTGTAACACAGACTTTTCTCACTTGGGATGGAAACATGACTAGTGCCCAACACAGATTTAAAGCTTGTCTGTCAGCTGTGTTTCAGTAGATGTGCCAGAGCAACCTTCATGGAGGTGACGTTCCGCTTCTCTGCTACCAAACCTTTTTTTTCCTGGTTCCAACGTACTATGGTTGGGTAACCTCTGGGGGTTAAGGCTGCTGAACATTCAGCAACCGAGTATATTACACAGCAATTTGAAGCTGATATTTGGTGTTGAGGACGTACAATACATGTTTTATAGGTCTCTACTCGTATAGGAGCAGGGGCAAAATGTTTTGTACTGACTGAGTGACCGTCCCAGACCCACTAGAACATCGCAGATCTTAATAAATCAATACTCTCATACCTCGTACAGGATTATTCAGACGTCCTTTTGGCCAGCTGATATCTCATACCCAGTTGGTGCTTTGTGCGGACACATTGATGTTCTGATCGTAATGAACTAGGATCTTGTGGGGATATCATTTTATGACAATCGGAACTCTATACGTCCAGAAGCTTTTTGATGATCTTTTCGTTTTAGCTGACATTGAGACACCCATTACAAGTGCTCATGCTTTGAGAAAGTCTTAGAGAAAGACGAAACACGTGTCGGCAAACAGTGTACTGGGAGCTTTTTACATTTTCCATATACAAATAAAGGATTGATGATACAACAAGAAGATTGACCTATCTCGATCTTCATTTTCTGAATGAATGTTATTGACTTGTCTTCATTGTGCAGTAGAGGGTTGACTGATCCCCGAGTAAGCGACAATTGAAGCTAAGACTAAATAGGAACTTAATGGTGTGCTTCAAACAGCCCCAATTTTGTGTATGTAACCTTCAGTGCAACATAAGTAAGACAGTGATGCTGGTCTTTGAATCTCCTCCCCCTTTGTGGGTGGCTAAATTTTGGAACGTTCAGCTCCATTTCCTCCAACCCCATCTATGGTAGTAAAGAACCTTTAAGAGAAGTTTGATGGTAATTTGTGCTTCAAACTGCAAGTAGAGAGCACAGTTGGGACCGGTTTGGTCTTGCTGCGTTTCCTGAGGAAGTTCCCATTCCTTCTCCCTGCCTGTTGTCAGAAGACGGTAGTCCATGCCATTATAACTTCTCAGTTGGACTATGACAATGCCTCCCTCTCTACCTACTCAAGATACTTCAGTTGGTGCAGAATGCTTCTGCTAGGCTCCTGTTGAATATCCTGAGGACCGTTTCTGTTCATGCCTAACTCAAAGAGCTACATTGGCTGCCCATTTGGGCGATAGTAACATTTAGGTGACTGGTTGTTCCCACAGAGCATTTTATGGATGAAGTCCTAAAGGACTTTTTCATTGATCGCCCTCCAGAACCCTACTTTCAGCTGATGCACTGCTTGATGTGGTGCCCAACACAAAGAGGAAAGAACAGGCAGGATCCTCCCCAGGCACCTGAGGGTTAATAAGAATGTTAGCTCTTTTAAATGTAGCTTGAAAGCCTGGCTTTTCAATAAAGCATTTTAGTTTGAGTCCCCGCATATATAAATTGTGGATCAGTGATCTATACACCTGAAGTGCCGGGACACACCTTGGAGTAACTGTGCACTTTATAGGCTCCAGTTTAATTTAATTTGATTTGATCCTGCCAGTGATGGCACATATAGACCCACCGACGCTCCCTATTGTATGTGGCTGTCTAGGGAGAATACACAAAGCCCAACTGTCAACTATACCCAGTCGTGTGACCCAGAGACAGGCTACAGGCACTAGAGGGTCATTGCAGGAAATGTGAGTCCTGCACGAGGATGCGTCATGCAGCAGCAGTTCTGCTGAGGCCTGGACTGTGATGCGATGTGGGTCTTTGTGATGGTGGAGATTCATGCAGTATCTGTAACACAGACTATTCTCACTAGGGATGGGAACATCACTAGTGCCCAATGCGGATTTTAAGCTTGTCTGTCAGCATTGTTTCAGTAGATGTGCCAGAGCAACCTTCAGTGCAACACAAGTAAGACAGTGATGCTGGTCTTTGGATCTTCCCCCCCTTTGTGGGTGGTTAAATTTGGGCATGTTCAGCTCCATCTCCTCCAACCCCTACTATGGTAGTCAAGAACCTCGGAGAGAAGTTTGACGGTAATTTGTGCTTCAAACTGCAAGTAGAGAGCCCAGTTGGGACATGTTTGGTCTTGCTGCGTTTCCTGAGGAAGTTTCTGTTCCTTCTCCCTGACTGTTGTCAGAAGACTGTAGTCCATGCCATTATAACTTCTCAATTGGACTATGACAATGCCTCCCTCTCTACCTACTTATGAGACTCCAGTTGGTGCAGAATGCTTCTGATAGGCTATTGTTGAATATCTCGAGGACCGTTTCTGTTCATGCCTATCTCAAAGAGCTACATTGGCTGCTCATTTGGGCAATAGTAACATTTAGGGGACTGGTTGTTCCCACAGAGTGTTTTATGGATTAAGTCCTAAAGGACTTTTTCACTGCTCGCCCTCCAGAACCCTACTTTCAGCTGATGCACTGCTTGATGTGGTTCCCAACACAAATAGAAAAGAAAAAAAAGGATCCTCCCCAGGCACCTTAGGGTTAATAAGGATGTAAGCTATTTTAAATGTAGCTTGAAAGCCTGGCTTTTCAATAAAGCATTTTAGTTTAAGTCCCCGCATATATAAATTGTGGATCAGTGGTTTATACACCTGCAGTGCCGGGACACACCTTGGAGTATCTGTGCGCTTTATGAGCTCCAGTTTAATTTAATTTGATTTGATCCTGCCAGTGATGGCACATATAGGCCCACCTACGCTCCCTCTTGTATGTGGCTGTCTAGGGGGAATACACAAAGCCCAACTGTCAACTATACTCAGTCGTGTGACCCAGAGACAGGCTACAGGCACTAGAGGGTCAAGGCAGGAAACTGCCAGCTTTCTAAAAGTGGTATTTTCAAAATTGTAATTAAAATCAAGCTTTACCATGAGAGAGGATTTTTCATTGCAATTCCAAAGACACCAAAAATTAACTGGTTACCTTCTCACATTTAGAAATGATCACTTATTATAAGTAATAAGGTAACTCCAATGTTAGTCTATGGGAGAGGAAGGCCATGCATCACTGAAAAGGGAATTTAGGAGTTTTTCACTTCCAAGGCATGTAAAACGGAAAAGTACATGTCCCACTTTTTACATACACAGCACCCTACCCACTGGGCTTTCCAGGGCCTATCATAGGGGTGATGTACATGTATTAAAAAGGAAGAGTTCGGCCTGGCAAAAGGTTTATTTTGCTAGGTCGACCACACAGTTTAAAATTTCACACACAGGCTGCAATGACAGGATTGAGACATGTTTAAAGTGCTAAGTAAGTAGGTGGCGCAGCCAGTCATGCAGGTCCACTAGTAGCATTTAATTTTTAAAACCCTGGGACTAGGGACTTACAAGTAAATTAAATATGCCAATGGGTATAAACCAATTCTACCATGTTTTAGGGCGGGAGCTCAAGCACTGGTTAGCAGTGTTAGAGTGTGAGGAGTCCTGAAGGCCAACAAAAACGGGTTCAGAAAAATGGAGGGTGAAGGCACAAAGTTTGGGGAAGATGCTGCAGAAAGGGTCAAATCAAACAGCAGCCATTATGGGAACTAGCAGGTTTTCATCTAGAAATTGCATTGCATTGTTCTTGCTGATTTCCACATTCCCCCGCATATAATGAAAATTTGCTTTAAACTTGGCTATTGTACTTAAAGGGAGATTGAAGACTATCTCCAGAGGTTCTCTTCAAGTGTCTTCTATAAAGTCCTCATTTCATGTTTTACGAAATATTTGGTTAACTTGTTAAACATAGACCTTTCCTGTGTCAAATATGTTGTCCTTGTGCGAGGCACTCAGCCCAGGTGCGCAAGAATTGTTTTCTTCAAGGCATTTGCTCAGGTATTTATGATGTACTCATAATTTGCATATTTTCTGCTGGACAAACATAGTTTTCACTAACAGAAAAGATTTGCTTCATGTGGTATGTGAAAGGAATAATAACATGGAAAGAAGCTCAATGGTAGATTTAGTAACACAAGAGCACCTTGTGTTTTGTGATTAATCAAGGCTTGTTTTCCATTCCTAACAAAAAAATGAAAATGGAGCAGTGCAATGTTTAACAGATGGAGTATCTCTAATGTTTAAGAAACATGAAACGATAAAAAACTATCTGACTCCAATTAATACTATGTGTTCATTGCTTTAAATCTATTTTTTATGTACAGGAAAGTTGAAAAAAACAAGTATGAAATTGATAGACCGCACGTCAGGTAAGTCATGGTATTTATAAAAAACGTTTGCCTTTAGATTCACGTAGTCTGATAATTAAGATGTTGGATATGCATTCTCGATGTTAGCAAAATGATTATTTTTTTTCGATTTAACTAAATTATTTTCAGCCTTTATTTGTGTATTTTTTTATTTATTACATTTTTATGCACATTGTATAATTTGCTTGTTTTTTTACAATAATACATTTATGTATTTTTGGTGTTTAGGTGTTTTCCATTGCTACAATATGTAAACTTTTGGTCAGTTCAAGCACCGTCAAGGCAGACATGCAATTGCGATTGATGACGCTGGGATTCTCAACTAGATTTTCACCTTACCATTTCAACAAAGAATCCCTGGTCGACAGACCTCTTTAGTCTGCATGGAAATGTGAAGGAATTTCTTTAAATTTCACACTTTTTATAGTTTCCTAGTTTCAACATCTCTCAATCTGAAGGACCACTGACTCCGAAGAAAAGTTTAACATTTTATTACAACGCTAAAAACAACTGCACATACAAGCATCTCAGCAAGAGGTTCAAGAAATAAACTGGCACTAATACAAACATAATCCTATGCAAGAGTCTCAGACGACTCAAAATGAAGAGCAAAGTTAATTCAAGAAGCATTAGGCATGCAATAACGGTTCCCACTGTAAACTCGACTGCATCTGCTCCAATGGAAAAGAAAAAGATTAGTCTGTCCCTACCTCTAAAGTGACATCCCTACTCAACATACTTTCCAGGCAAGAGAAAAAGGTGTCAGCTGTGAAGGCTCCCTAAGAAGCACATTCACTTTTCCAGGTAAGTAGCCTAAACTACCGAGCTTGTTCTAAGATGCTCCTTACATTCTCCTGCCTAGTTCCCTCTAAGTCCCATGTCTAACTGGATATCTAATTGGACTGCCTTAGGCAGGACTCCAACTAACTCTAACCCTAGCTTCAATAGCAACTGACTCTCCACCCTCGGGGCACTTTCCCTAATACAAAATCCCAAAACAGTGGATACGCCCATGGCACACCTCCTTCTAGCAGGTGCAGCCCCTCATACTTTTCCAGCGTCGATCCTTCTTCTTCTAGAAAGCGTTGCTGTGTCCTTGGGTCCCAGGCACCTTCTCCGCCAAAAGTATCAGCCATACATTCCTGTAGACTCTCTTCGTCCCTACTCCTACCAGTCTATCTTCTGAACAATGGCTCATTCTACCTAACGAGCTACATGGACTTGAACCTGCAAAAGAAGTACATGAGAAACAACCCTTCGCATGCTGTAAATTACAATTCGAAATTCAACTGCAAACAAGATCCTCTTTTCCCAAGGTACGTTTCCAACTCGACATTTCTAGTCATGCTAAGAAAACCACAGTTAGGCCTCTGCTGGCATTTTCATGTCTCAGGCCTTTACTCCTTTAAATGCATTTCTAATACAGCAACATAAGCATTTCGTTAAACAATCCTAACATTACATTTCACATTAGCAATCATTATTCTCATGTTAAAGCATCACGTTTCTTATTAGACCGCCTGCATGTACAACTTTAATATGGCACGTTCAATCCTAATGCACAATTTACACACGAAGCAATTAATTCTAAGTTACTTAAGGAATGATTCTCTCAACTAAAGCACTGCATTAATCTGTAAATGATATAAGCATAATTCTACATATTGCACTGTTCCTCGGCCTAGTACTACATTATAAAATATCACACAATAACATGTCCCTCTAAATATGCAGGTGCTGACTATGGGTGGATATGATGCACCCCTACAATTTTTCAAACAACATGGCGCTCTATCACTATCAATGTTACAATAAGGGTCTTGTGTGGGAAATTGTTATTTAAGGTTATTCAGTTCAATCTGTCAAGTTTCACCTGTGGGATGGTGGGGATGCCTAGTTGTCACTGGTGTATGTAGAGACAAACATTGGCAAAGCCATTTGGTCTGGCATTGGCTGGCAGCTCTTTAGCTTCGTCTTTCATGGGTTTTATAAAAGCAGGTTTACACAGAGATAGGAAAGAGGCCCTCTGCTACTCCAAGAGTAAGATACCACAGCCACTTTCCTGTGCTTATTGGACTTTGCCTGGGGAGGCTCCTTCTACCGTCTAGGGTTTCAAATTCAGTCAGTCAGTCAATTATCTTTATTCGATTATTAAAAATCATAAAAGAACGAGCATTATTACATAGCAACATTTCATCAGAACATGAATTAATACATAATTTTAACAGACAATCAATATTTATAAACTCTAAAATCAGAATATACAAAATGAGTTATACGAAAATGTTAAGAATATAAGCATTTAAAATCAGTGAAATAAAAAAGGGAAATCAATATTCAGGAATAAGGTGCCTAGTTCTTGTGCGGTGCTTATTTGTGCGTGCTCCTGCAACTAAAAAACTAGCAACATGAAAAGCTACTCTTACATTGGGAAGGAGTTGCAGGAACATCAAGGCTGGTTTTACCTGAGTAAAACCTAGATTGCGCAAAATTGGAAGCAAATATCTTTTTCTAATCTCAGTATAATGGCCGCAGAACATGGTAAAGTGAATCGTGTCCTGGGTGGAAAGGTGATCTCAATCACATGGTTCAGCATTATCGGGTCTATTCCATATTTTAAAATAGCCCAGAATGAAGTGGATCAAATCAAAACGGAATCTCGTTAAAAGGAAACGATGATATGGTTTAGTTACCAGGAAAAGGTATGGTTCCATTCCTGGGACAGATGTCAACAAACAGTGTTTCCTAACCATGGTTTTTTTAGCTCTATGGCTTCCCTCTCCATAACATATAAATTTGTCAGGGTATTTTTTACTATTTTAAGATCTTCCTGCTTTATCAAATCTGGAGATGAGAAAAGCTCCGGTCGGCCGGCTAAAATTAGCTGCGTTTGTACATATTTTACCCACGGGATGTTTTGGGCTCTGTCCAGGGCTAAACAATCTTTTAAGATGATGTGATTTAATGTAAGCTCCTGGTTAAGCCAAGTTTTCATCCATCCAATAACTGGGGCTAGTTTTAGAATGTCAGTTATATAGCCCAATCCTAGCTCTGTATGTATTGCATAGGTGGAAGTCGATTGGGGGACAGAAAGCAGGGTTCTCAAAAATTTGTTTTCTACTTTATGCATTTTGTCATGATTAGTGTACCCCCAAATAACAGAGCCGTACTGGGCAACAGACAAACATTTTGCTTTATAGACCTTTATAATGCTTTCCATGGGGCGGGCTCCCAGATTTTTAGCAAAGCCAAGCAACCCTGCTGCCGCTCTTGCAACAGCGTTGCTTTTGACAGAATGCTGGGGGCCCCAAGTGCCCTTTTCATCGAAGGTCACCCCTAAATATGGAAAAGATGAAACTCTCCTGACCTCTTTCCCAGCACAAAAAAATGTTTTCGACTTTCTTTTCCTGCCTGCAGCTCCTGCAATCATTACGTGAGATTTCTCTGTGTTGGTTTTCATGTCCAACAAGGACATGAAGTCCCCAAAAGATGAAAGGAGTTTATTAAGTGCCATTCCGGAGCGTGCCAAAAGGACTGCGTCGTCCGCGTACAGGAGGACAGGTATATTTGTCTCACCTGCACGCGGGATATCGGTGTGGGATGCTGCCAAGACTACCTCGAGATCGTTTATGTAAAGAGTAAAGAGGAGGGGGGCAAGGATACACCCTTGCCTAACCCCCCTCTCTGACTTAAAGTGGCAAGTGCATCTCCCTTCCCTAGTCACTCTGACCGAGGTCATGAGGTCCCTATGTAACTCAGCCAGGTATCCAACCAAAGGGGGGTCAATGCCCATGGTCAAAAGGACCCTCCACAGCTTAGCCCTGTTGACCAGGTCAAAGGCTGAGGAGAGGTCCATAAAGGCCATGTACAGAGAACCCCCCTTGGCGATTGCGTATTTATTTATGATCAATTCTAGGTTTAGGCACTGGTCTAGGGTTCCTCTTTTGGCTCTAAAACCGTATTGTGCGTTTGATAGGACACCCTTCCCTTCTAAAAGCTGAGTCAGTCTTCCTAAAAGGACTCTTCCCAAGATTTTAACACTGGAATCAATGAGAGAGATTGGCCTATAACAGGCCGGGTCTGTCCTCTGTCCTTTTTTAAAGATCGGTACTATCGTGGACTTGGCCCAACTAGTAGGAAAGATGAGATCCCTTGTAATATTAAAAATGTTTGTGAGAATCTTGGCACTTAGTTCAGGGGCACTCTTAAAAAAATCTGCGGGAACCCCATTGGGCCCCGGTGCCTTTTTATAGAGTGTGTCATTAATGGCTTTTTTCACCTCCTCTAAACTAAAAGGAGAGATGGTAGTTACTGCTTGTGTGAATGGCATCTCACAGTCTGGAGTGGTATCAGGACAGCTATAGATGTTACTGAAATGTGTCACCCACTGTTTGTCTGGTATAATGCAATCTGCTCTCTGATTCTCTAGTCCCACGAAGTATGGGTGGTTTATTATTGCCCAAAATTTGGCGCTGTCTCTCTGTATATCAGGCAATAATAAATCATTCCAGGCCTCCTTTTTAATCTCAGATTTCCTCACCCTGATAGCATAACTGTATTGTTTCCTCAGTGATGCTATCTGCTCTTTATCTCTAGGTTTATTTTTTAGGGCCTTTAGGAGGATTGAGTGAGCCTTGGAACAATTTGAGTCAAACCATTTGGGGCCCCTGAGGCTGTTAGGCTTTATCTTTACGGTCAGGTCTAAATTGACCTGACGGCAGATAACATTGAAAGCCTCTGGTACCAGAGTTATTATTATCCAAACAAGTGGCAACCTCCCCCTCAACTTTAGCCAGAGTTTCCTGTAAAAAGGTGATTGGGGTTACTTGATCCCATTTCAGTCTACGATTCTGATCTCTCGGGACCAATTCTGTCACACATAAAGCATCAATCTCCCTTTTTCCCAAGACTCCCTGTGATATGGTCTCTAGAATTACAGGGTTATGATCGCTAAAAACTGTAGTTTCTACCTTATAGTTAATAACTTCAGGCAGAATACTATAAGATAAAAAAGATATAGTCTATAATTGTGCCTGTGTCATTGCCCACATATGTTGGTAACCTCGGGCCTGTGGGGCAACTACATGATTCATAGAGGTTAAAAGTTGCTAAGAGCAATTCCAAAGCCTCTCCACGTGATGAGTGTTCGAAATGCGGTGGGGAGGAATAGGGGGAAGATTCCTCGTGTTCCACATGGCAATCCGCATGGCATGGATGGATGTTAAAGTCACCCATAAGGATCACCTCATACCCATGGACACTGTTCTCACTGTGGGTAGACAGGAATTCCTCTAGAGTTGCCAGATGCTCATTTGGGGTTTGACTGATGGGGGAATTATAAAAATTAACAAATAATATAGGCTGAAAGTTTGGTGTAGTTAGTTCGACCGCTAAACAGTTTTTTAAGTTAGATTTAATATGTCTTGGCTTTCCTTGAATATCTAGTGAGATGTATATAGCCAAGCCCCCCTTTGCCCTTCCTGCTTTACTAGGATCTGCAGGTACAGTAAAGTGGGAAAAGCCGTCCAAAACCAGTCTGTCTGACGTTTCCCAGGTTTCTTGAAAGGCAAGGACGTCGTAGGATCTAATTATGTCCAGCCAATTCTTGTCGTTATATTTGGCTCTGAGACCAGCGATATTCCAGCTCATAATTCTACAGACCCTAATACCTGCAGAGTTCCAAACTAATGAACTGGGAGCAGGCTGAGGACCCTCACCATTACTGTCTTGTCTAGGGGAGAGTCAATCCTTTTGGTCCATGAAGGATAACGGGGCATAGCGATTGAACAGTTGAAGGGGCTGTGCAGAAGAATTGTGCTGTACTGAGTGGGAATGGTGGGCTGCTACATTATACCTTGGGTCCTGCCCCCATCTGAGGTTCGAATCCCAATTTCTGTCCCACCCTGGCGCAGGGGTCCTTGGGTGGGTAACATTCTGCTGTTCACCGTAGAAAAACTTTAGAGTTAAGGGAACAACAGTACCCTGTCTGCGTTGGGGAGGGAATAAGTTAGCAAGAATGTTGGGAAGGACGTCTTGATTTGAAAAGCTCACTGCCACGCAGTCCCCTTTGAACTTTTTCGGCCGGATTCCCAACCAGGGGACCCTAGTTGCTGACTTGATTACGCTTGCCAGATGGTACTTTCCCCCTGGTGCTAGCCGCATGTTACTGGTTAACCAGTGTAAGACCTTGCTTGTGAGAGAAGTGGGACTTTCCGCTGTTCCCCCTTCCAGAGGAGGGACATTTGCTAGAACTAAAACCACTGGTGTGGCTTGAACTATAAATTGTAGGGGGTCCATTGAGTGAACTTGTACTGGGGGGATATTGACCGAAGGGATTCTGTCTGTTGGAGTGTTAACTAATAGAGGACCCTCACTGTTAACAGTCAATGTTGGTGGATGAGGTGGTGAATTCTCTTCTGGCAACTGGTTTCCTACGCCTTCACCTACAACCTCTCTAACAACATTTCCCCCTGTGTTATTACTCAAATTTGTAACTAGCGAAGGTATATTTTCTACCCCACCTGCAACCATAGTGTGGAGTCCACCCAACTTCTTGACCTCCGCTTGCAGTTTGTCAATTTTTGATATTAGAGGTTTAATAATAGCGTTGATTTTTAACTCAAGAAAATCAGCAATTTTTTCAAAAAAGCATCCTCAATTGTGTGATTTAATTTATCCTCAACACTATTCACTTGATTAGACTTTGGGGTAATAGCCCTCTTCCATCTTGTCCCCGATCGTAGCCCGCCCCGCTTTGGTGGATTTTTGGTGCATAATCGTCTTGACCTGGTGGCACGCCCTGTAGGCGACTGCTCGTCAGATGAGACGCGAGTCTGTTTCTCCTGATCGGAGTCAATATCAATGTCGCTCTCAGCCTCTACATTGGGTGCCTCAGAGGCCGGGGCTACGTTAACAGATGTGCCACTTGTTCCTTGAGAAATAGGGCCGCTAGTCATGACCACGCGATGGACTTCCTTCAGTATGGTGTCATCAGTCAAAGTAGATGCGGAAGGGGACAGACATCGTAAGTCTGGGGATTGGCTCAACCCCAGAGAATCTCTCCTCTGCATATTTATTTTTTTAACAGTCTGGACAAGGTAATTGTCAATAGTGTTTAGCGGGGCTTCCTCAGGTTTTGTAGGCATGTTTACAAAATACACGCAGACTCACTATTGTACAAATAAAATGTCAGGTAGCAAAATCTTAATGCGATAAGTCTTACTTGAAGAGTGGATCACGCAAATATTTCCTGCAGTGTTTCTGGCCCTGACCCTGCCTACTCCTGCCGATGAGGGCCGTAGAGGGCCTGCCCTTTGCCCGGTCTTGGCCCCGGGCGCTCCCACGCGCGACTCGCGGGGCGAGAGGACGCAGGCTCCGCTTTCTAGCGCCTCCGGGCGCTCTGCTGACGCGCTCCTGCTGCGCCGCCCCTAAGGCTGCTGGGGCTTGTAGGCGGTAGAGGTAGAGGTGCGGGAGTCTCTCGGCGCTCCCGCTCTGCCCGTGCCCTTGCTGCCGCTGTTTGCCGTTTCCCTCACGGCTGGTGTCTCAAGGTAAGCTTTGGTTTCAAATTCATATGGATATCTCAACGACCTCACATGACGGTGAGCTTTCTCCTACCTGCTTTGCCCTACTGAAAACATTCCAGAAGATCTTGCCTCTACTTACGTTACACTAATAGGCACAGCGTATCCATGTGGCAGTCTTGAGCATATTGGACTACGGAAATTCCCTCCTCTTATGGTCTCTTGATTACCTGCTCATTCGTATGTATAGGATCTAGACTACCCCTGGGCGAAGCACTTCGCTACGCTCGCGTAGTTTGTGAAGTTTGCGCAACTTCGCACTACGCGAACTGCACGTAGCACAGTACAAACATGAGTAGCATAGCGGAGCATAGTGCAGCGGTAATTTTTTGCTTCCTCTGGGTCCTCAACGGCAAGTTGGCGACCGCGAGCAAGCAAAATGACATCCTCGCAAGACTTTTTCCTTGTTCGCGATCAGCAACATCAAGTTGCCGATCGCGAGCATGGGAAATAAACCTCCCGGCGCGGGGAGGTCAGGTTTCTCATTGCGAGTGATCGTGCATGCTCGCGACCGCTCGGGATGAGAAACTACCAGTCTGCGTAGGGAAAGCTGCAGCTCGTGTAAAAATCTACTCGAGCGGCAGAAAAGAACAGCTCACTCTGTGCAAGATGCTGTTTTCAATGATTGCACAGTGCCGGATGCTTGTCCGCACTGTGCAATCATTGAAAACGACATCTTGCACAGTGCGGACATGCTACCACGCAGTTCGCGTAGTGCTTCGCGTGGCTCGCGTAGTGCGAAGTGCACTTCGCGTAGCTATGCGTAGCGATACTTCGCGAACTACGCCCACCCCTAGACGGCAGCAGCACGACTGGGCCTAGGACTTCTTCATTACTCCTTGGCTTCTGATACCTTAGAGAAATTTCACTGGCTCCATGTGCATAAAAAGACTATTTTCAGATCCCTTTGTATGGTGCACAAGACAATTCCCCATGTTGGGGCTTTTAGCTTTACAACAGATTTTGTCATCCTATATGCAAGCCTCAGTCATCTGATACTAATCTACTTATACTTCCGGAGCTAAAACGTCTATATATTGAGAGAAGATCCATCAATTTTGCTCTATAGATAGCTAATAATATTAATGATTATAGGTTTTGTACAAAGTTATTGTTGGATGAACTGCCAGGGCCACGTCAATATACAAAAAAAAAATTGGTCGAAACCAAAACAATTTTTGAGTTTCAAAAAGTACACATTGGACAAGGTACCAAAGGGAAGTACTTTGTGTGTGAATACTCCTCGTGAAAGAGAAGAATGCTGCGCTCAAAGAGAAGTTAGCCAACAGCTTAAGTGGGCCGACACATTAACCCATGATGCATGCCGTAATGGGGTGGAAGAAGATTATGAAGTATTGAGCATCAGACCAGTGGCTGGGTGAAAGTCCCAAGTAAGTATATCATATATATAATTTTAATAAATCAAACTATCTTGTCTAACACTAGACTTAAAAACGAAGGCATCCTAGTTCTCAGTTCAATGGTTGCTTGAATAGATTTATTTTAGATGATCCCTGAATAACAGATAGTTTGACTTGTGCCAGCTCCCCATGCGACAGTTCTCCTGTTCAGCTTGCCCGCAGGCCATCACATCCGCTGCCTCAGGTTTGTGCCTGCTCTGCTCGTTTTCTGCCTTCTTTTTTGCTCTTATGCTTGTTTCTGCTCACTTTTCTGCCTTGTTTTCCCACTTCTGCCCTCTACTTGGACCTCTCGCTGCTCTTTCTGCCCGTTAGTTTGCCTTTTCTGATTGTTTCTGACCTTTATTTCGCCTCTTTCTGCCCATTAATGACCTTTATTTTGCCTCTTTCTGCTTTATTTTTCTTCTTTCTGGACATTTCTGCTTGTTATTTTGCCTCTTTCTGCACGTTTCTGACATTTATTTTTCCTGTTTCTGCTAGTTATGCATGCTATTTTGCCTCTTTGGGCTCGTTTTTTACCTTAATTTTATTCTTGTTTTCTGACCCTTAATGTCCTCTTTCTGCTCATTTCTGACCTTCTTTTTCCTTTTGTTTGCTATTTTCTGACCTTTATTTTTCCTCTTCCTACTAATTTCCTCCCTCTTCCTGCCGTTTCCCTCCTCCTGCCATTTCCTTCCTCAAGCCACTAACCGAACAACGTTCCCAACAGGAGCAACCTTATGGAAGCGACATCTCGACCCCATTGAGCAGGGCCATGTGCCAGCCCCCCCTACAATAGTTCTCCTGTCCAGCTTGCCAGCAGTCCGCTGCACTCTGCTGCCTTAGGTTTGTGCCTCCTCTGCTCATTTTCTGCCTTCTTTCTGCTCACCGTTTGCTTATTTTTCTCCCCACTTTTGCTCTCTATTTTTGCCTCTCTCTGCCCGTTATTTTGCCTTTTCTGCTTGTTTCTGATCTTTATATTTCCTCTCTCTGCTTGGATCTGACCTTTATTTTCCCCTTTTTTGCTAGTTTCTGACCTTCGTTTTTCCTCTTTCTGCACATTTCGGTCCTTATTTTGCCTCTTTCTGCTTGTTTCTGACCTTTATTTTTCCTCATTCTGCTAGTTTCTGACCTTTATTTTTCCTCTTTATGCTCATTTCTGACCTGGCTCTTTGATGAGGTAATCTCATCCACAGCACCCAGATACCCCTCGGGGTGACAGTGCTTCACTATACAAATGCTGATTGATGATTGATTTGACTTAGTTCTTAATGAAGGGTTTAGAGAATGTCCATGTGAATGGCTCTGTGCTATGGGAAACTGGCCATGTGTTGTTTAAAACGCCACCTTCAGACATTGGGTGTACACGTATGAGTGCATATTGTGATTGTGTGTCCATGCTTGTGGGTGTGTGTGAGTAGGGATATCATATATATATGGGGCAATTGTATCTACTCGCATGTACTTTGGCCTCATGTTCTAGGATGCCTTATGCATTGAGTGCAGTACTCGTATTTTACGTATTTTATGTTTGTCAATTATCAATTTGACTAGGCTCATTGAAATCACATTGAAATCCTCTAGTACTGTGATGACTATTGTTCTAGTTTGTTATCCCTCCATTGTCCGTTTCAAGGAGTTGTAAAACGTCTCTGGTATGCATAGCTGGGAATTATTCTTTTATTCACTCAGTTCATCGAAACATTGAATCTTGAGTCAAAATTAAAGATTTTGTCCAGCTTTTAAAAAGTTTCTATTGCAACCGAGTAGTCCCTAAAGTGGTGGACATGTGAATTTATTTTCCCATGTCTTTAGCACCAAGCAAAAATGTGTGATGCTTTTCTTACTCCCAGAATTATCTTCTAGTTGGAGATGGATTTTCATGCATGTAAAAGTATGGAATTATTGTTAATTTAGCTGGGCCAGTGAATGCATGTATATTGTGACGATTGATTGAGATAATATATACCAGGGTGCACCAAGTGAGACGTTCCTTCTAGCAATTTCCATCCACCCTGTAGTGTGTCACCTGCCAACAAGTAGAACAGAGCAAGCACAGTGATGATAGCGATTGGCGAGACTTTCTGAGTGGGGCACATTCGAGCGACAGTCCTAAATAGAACCTGTGTCCTGTCTTCTGTCAATCAGTGCACATTGGGGATGAAGTGGTGTTTGGACTTGGCTTGTGTATGGGCAACCAGCAAAGTGTCACACACTGCAGACCTCATACCCGACAAGTCAAAGTCAAACCCACAAGCCTACAGTGCAGTGTGAATGCACCGTGAGGCAGAAAGGGAGATATCTGAAGACAGTGAAACACACAAGGCATCTCAGTATTGCTGCCAATGTCCCCGCCCCCTCCCCTTGGATAAGGGCAGCTGAATCCCAAAAACAAAGCAAGTTCAAAGAGATTAAAATTAAGTACTGTCTGTCAGATGGTGTCAGCTCCTGATATGCTGACTAAAAGGATATATATGAGGTGAGTGTAGTACTGAAGTTCTGATATGTACCTGATGGACAACAACGATCACCATACTGTCCACTTAGGTTTGAGAGAGTAAGAAAAGCAACATTAAAGTGAGAGCAAAATCACTATACAAATCACCAACAGTGGTCAAAAAAGAGGGTATGGAACAATGCAAGAGACTCAGATGCCAGGCAGCCAAAGAAAAGCCACTTCCACCACGCACAGATTTACGGGGAGATATAAAGTGGTCACAACCCAAACAACTGAAATAGAAAATTAAACAACACAAATGTTGTTGTCAAGGCACCACTCTGTTTCCATAAGGAGGGAGAACCCCATGATCCGACACTGCCCCCCAGGGCATAAGTGCCCACTCATTTTCCGGTGGGATGCACTGCACCGGAAGCCATCCACAATGGAAATGTAATTTGCAAAATGTTTCCATTCAGTGAAATAGCAGTTCCTGCAACAGCTGCACCTTGTTGGGTATATGGATAAGCAGATTGAATAACATTTCTTTACCCAAGAAGAACTCTACAAACTGTTTCTGAATCTACCAGTCACAGTGGACACTGACAAATATGAACTTGCCGTAGCAGCGCTAGATGCTTACTTCAATCTGCAACTTAACCTGGACGACAAGCGTTTTATCCTCAGACAAGTAAAACAAAAAGAAGGAGAATCTATCTACAACTTCTACACCTACCTAAAGAAAGGCACAACCACATAAGTGGATGATGATGTTAACAAGGCTGTATGAGCACAACTGATCAAAGGCTGCTGCTTAGCAGCCCTACGGCAATTAATCCTCTGCAAGCCGAGAATAAGTCTCAACAAGATCTCCACAATGAGAAGGTCACATTAATTGGCCATTGCCCAGGCCACCAAGATGCAAACCTCCATGGCCAAACTACAGGTCAAGAAAGGTGAACAAATATCATGGCCTATCAAGACCGAAACAGCAGATGGTGTTCATGTCAAGCCTATGCCCAGGCCAAACCCAGTCAGAAGTCGAAGCAACCTCAGCGATCAAAATACATGTGTCTTTTACAGGTGAGAACCCACTCGGCCAACACCCGTCCAGCAAAAGGCAATAAATGCTCTGCCTCTGGTTGCCAAAACCATTTGACAAGAATATGCAGGGGAGGTCAGAGGAGATGAAATGGCAGAGGAGCGTTTCTAGCATATGCAAGAGCCAATAACTCAAACCTTGGCTCCACGTCAGTGGACATACCCAGCTGATGACAACCCAAACTCACACGTGTTTTGACCCTTAAGGAGACAATGAGAACATTTTTCTTTGTGACTGACTGGTAATCAAGAGGCAAATGATTCACACAGAAATGCAAGGTCACCATTGATAGAATGAACGCTGTCGTATTGATAGACAGGATCCGCTGTTAATGTTATGGACCAGCTGCAGTTCCACCTAGTCCAACCAAGACTTGCTCTACAAATTATAAAAAACAGCATCTTTGTTTCCTGCACTCATGATCTATTTTCCATTGCAGGTGTCTTTGTTGCATCCATCAAACACAAGACTCAAGCCCTAAAGAGTCAGACAGCATTCTTTGTTGTTGATAAAGCCACACGCACAGGGGCGGCTCTAGGCTCATGGCGGCCCTGGGCAGGGAGCGTAGGTAGGGGGCCTCGGAAGAGGGAGTCCGAGCGGGGCCCCGGAAGAGGGGGGTGTCAGGGTGTTTGGAAGTGGAACAGAGCCGGAGGCCGCCAAATCCCTGCCAGGGGCCGCCACGCAAATATGTATCCATCCTCAGAGGATTATTATATTAAGGATATATATTGGCGTGGCGGCCCCTGGGGTTTGGCGGCCCTGTGCAGGTGCACAGCTTGCACATGCCTAAGGCCGCCCCTGCACACGCATCTTCAGTATCTACACCACTGCAGACAATGGGTGTATGCTGTCTAAACATGAGGGAAGAAGATACAATCAGCAGTGAGTCTGTAGCCCTCTGACATTGAAGAGTCCCTCCCATTTCACTTAATCAAAACAATGACCAGACCCACACATAGTAGCCGCAAACACAACTAAACATATGCTATCACAATTTGCATCAAAACAAGTCTGTTAAATACAGCAATAAGAAGAGAACACATTACCCAATTACCTCTCCCCCCGAATGGCTTTAAATGGGACAAATTGGTTTTTGTGATCCGGCTTTATTAAAGCAGCTATTGCCAGACAATTAATTAATTGATAATAACCAGGAAAGGGGATTTGGTTTCGCCCACATGTTGGGAGCCAAGAGTACATGTTTTGTTAGGCCAGACGTTGTGTACTTCTTCAAAAAAAGTGTGTGCTCTCCACACATCTGTGATTATCTTGTTTATTTGACCAGCTGCCTGAGCTTGAACTTTCAAGGGCATGAACATAACATTGTAATAACCAGATAATGGTATGTAACGTTTACAACAAATTTTTTACAACGCACTACCATTACAACGCAGGCATTACCACGCATACCATTACAACGCATTGCGCTGGGGGGCGCTCTAGGATAGGGAATGAGTTTAATTTTCTATCCAACACCTTCCCTAGTGTCCACGGGGACTGGAGTTGGAATAGAAAATTATACTTACCACTATCCAGCACCTCAAAGCGCTATGCGTTGTAACGGTATTCGTTGTAAATACCGCGTTGTAAAGGTATGCGTGGTAAAAGTATGCGTTGTAACGTCATACATCCCCAGATAATTAATGGTGTCTTTCTGTGGCAGCAGCAAAGATGGGAGGAAGGCACTCATTAACCTACATGGCATTTTAGGTCTAGCTTGACAGTGCAAGTGTCAGCTGACCTTATGTGATAAACAAACCAGAGCATTCAGAGCCTGCATCCTCGACTCATTTTTGTCTCCTTGGGTGCAGGATTTGATTGGGTCGAATTTGTGTGCTTTTATTAAATAGGCTGCATGTATTGCAATTCTTAGTTTGCAGCAATGCAATATTCCATGCAGCAAGACTGAGCTGGTTATGGTGGCAAGCTAATGATCAAGGCTAAAGGTATGATCTGTTTATTATGAAATTTTATGATAAAGACACTGGGCATGACACATTTATTGTGAAAAGCATATGCTAACTCCTTACGGGCGTGTGTCAGTCAACACTGGAGAAGTATTTAGAGGCCCTTCTGATTCCTTTGTTTTATTTTAACCTCAGGCTGCTCTGAAAGAGTTTCCAGAGCAGCCTGAGTAGGCTCATTTTACTGCATCAATGCTCGGGGGCATCTCTCAGCACCTGAAAACTTAATCTCCCCTTTCCAATGATATCGCAACCCAGTGGATTCCTGCTTGGGATCCCCACTGGAAAGTGATCCCCAAGAAGGGATCCACCCACTAGGCCCCTGCCCCTTAGGCAAGATTGTATGCTCCCAAACTAACCCCAAAGATTTCAGTCAGTCAGCCTCCCCGTTGTGGTGGATAGGGGTGATTGATTACCCCAGTCACGTCCTCCACGCCCAGGGTTGCAGAAAGTTCACTAGCAGAGGAAACAAAAATGTAAAGGTGTGGACTGTCCATCAATAGCGTGCTCCCTCTAAAAAAACTGCGGCATCAATCTTTCTAGACACCAGGAGAAAGTTTGTAAAAAAAAAAATACAGATCCGGAAGGGTGCCACCATGGTCATGGCCATGCCCTACCCCCAAAACAAGTGGCATCAATCTTACTACCTTCCTAGCCCTGGAGGCCCCCAAAAGGGCACATACAGTTGTTTTGCCTTCCCTAGTGTGCGTTGGCCAATTACCCCAGGGACTGCATTGCTTGCCTTACCCCCACCCCAGAAAGGGCAATAGTGCCTTTCTGTTCCCGGAGGTGGGGGGGGAGAGAGTAAGTTAATCCTAACTGGCCCTATGGATGTAGAAAGTCCACCTGATACCAGAGATTTTGACTTTAGGACAAAAGAAAGTGGTGTGAGTGTTGCACTTTGGCACTTGACACCACCCACCACAAATGGTATACATATATCTTTCTGCCCCCACCCCCATGCCCCTGGGCACCGAAGGGTTTGCAATCAATTTGCCCACTACACACCAGGGAATCCAAAATAATGCCACGACAAAAAACGAAGAGTGCGACATACCCTGGCAACGAGCCATCCTTTCACCATAGAAGGGGCAATAGTGTCTTTCTAGCCCCCTGGGGGTAGATAGGAGGTATATTTCAGTTGGGAAGAATACCCCTAATATGCCCTGCTGAAGGAGGTAGGTGGTACTCTGGCATTGGCAACACCCCGATCCCAAAAGGGACAAACTAAACTTTTTGCCCTAGGGGCAGACAGGAGGTTTGCCCTCAGTTTGCTCTTGGGGGCTGATAGCCAAATGTATGCCAGAAATATATATTTTTAATAAAATAATGGAGTGGGCCTGGCCCATCCTAACATCATGCCCACCCTCGCCCCTAAAGTTTCAACCGTCTTTCTGCTCCCTAGCGAGCAAGATGACATTTGATACTTTTGGTTATTGGTTTTACATATGGGACAGGAGAGTGTGGCTAACTCCCAATATTATCCCACTTTCAATGGTGAATGACTGCTCTTTTTGGACTTGGGTAGGCTGCCACATGGAAAGACCTCCCAGACTCAAACAGTTCTGAAAACTAGGTATCCAGGGGAATTCGGAGTGGTGTGCTTCATGTAGGTCACACAACACTGTCTTACCTCCAATGCCCAGCAAACTTCAAACTTTAACCTAAAATTCACACTTTGCTTATATTTCTGCAAGAAAAAACGTCTGGAATCTGTGGGGAGCCACAAATTTCATACCACCCTGAGTTCCCACATGTCCCCCTATAATAACTTCACTCTTCAGGGGGCTGCGCCACCTGTGTGGCTGGACTTAGTGCCCACGACAGGAACGGATCAAACCAAGGTCAATGGGGGCCCTTATAAGGGGACACCCAATGACCTCAGTTTGATCCATTCCTGTCATAAGCACTGGCAAAGTGTTTCTATCAGCACAAATGGGGTAACACTGGCTGGTAGGAATTTTGTGGACTCCTGCGGATTCCAGAACTTTCTATCAGAGAAATGTAGGGAAAATGTGTGATTTCAGGCAAAGTTTGAGGTTTCTGGTGCATTGTGGGTAAGAAACCTCATGGGGTCCATGCAAGGCACACCACCCTAGAATCCCCCGGTTGTCTAATTTACTAAAGTGTACGTGCTTCATAGGTTTGCATGGATGGCACTGCAGCAGAGCCCCTTTTGTGTTATGGGCTTTTGGCCCACAAACACAAGTGGGGTAGCAGTCTTATCGGGGGACATGTTGGAATTCAAGGTGGTAGAAAATGTGTGGTTCCCCGCTGACTCCAAAACTTTCCGTTATAGAAATGTGAGGAAAATGTGTGTGTTTATGTCAATGTTTGACGTTTGCAGCGGCTTTTGGGGACACAAGTCATGTACCACTGGACCCACCTAGCTGTCTATTTATCAAAAATGTACAAGTTTGCTACGGTTCTCTTGGTGTCAGCTGAGCTGGGGCTAAAAACACACAACTAGCCACATTGCAAACAAAATATCACTATTCAGTGCGAAAACTGTGATATATCCATGGTGCATTTTAGGCCCTTTCCTGCCACAGCCACTAGCCCTACCCACACAAGCAAGGTACCATTTTTATCAGGCTAGTGGGTGGAGGGTGGAAAGAACTTTGTGGCTTCCCGGAGATTCCAGAACTTTGCATCATATAAATGTGAAGAAACTGTGTGTTTTTAGTCAAAGTTTGAGGTTTCAATGGATTCCAGTTAGGAACGCCTGGTGAGAGCCATTCAAGTCATCCTATTCTGGATTCCCCCAGGTGTCCAGTTTTTAAAAATGTGTGGGTTAGCTAGGTTTCCCTATGTGGCTCCTGAGCTAGGGTCCAAAATCCACAGTTACCAACTTTGCACAATCAAAGTTTTGTTTTGAGTGGAAAATTGAAATGTATGCATGTTATGTTTTGTGCACTTTCCTATCGCGGGTACTAGACCTACCACACAAGTAAGGTACCATTTTTATTTGGAGTCTTAGGTAAATACTGGGTGGTAGAAGATTTGTGTCTCCCTACAGAGTCCAGACCTTTCAATCACAGAAATGTGAGCAGTGTGTTTTTTAGTAACTTTTGAGATTTACAATGTATTCTGGGTAAGAAATCATTGGAAGAGGCATGGAAGGCACCTCACCCTATAGTCTACCAAGTATCTAGTTGTCATAAATGTACAGCTTTGCTAGGCTTGCCTAGTTGCGGGCTGTGTTAGGCCCGAAAAAATCCACACTTACACACATTGCAAAAAAAGGGTCAGTTTTGAGCGGAAAATGTAATGTGTCAATGTTGCATTTTTGGCCCTTTCCTGTCATAGGCACTAGGTCTACCCAAACAAGTGAGTTACTATTTGTATTGGACGAGATGTGGGAGCACAGAATAGTAGAATAGTTGTTATTATCAAGAGGAGTTTGCTCCATTTGTGCCTTCCAAATGTAAGCCAGTGTGTAAGAAAGAAGACATTTTCAATATGAAACCTGCTTCTGAATATATTTACCGAATAAAGTACTCTATACCACACATTATAAGGATACTGCAAGCCACCTCAATGTTCTATGACCATATAGAGGAATGAAGCAAAATGCTGAGTTGCATTAAAAGGTCATCCAACTCCAACATGACTTGTAATATCCTTATAATGTACATCAGGAGGCCCTTTATTCCTCATAATACATAGTCAACTGTAGCACTTCCACACACCATAGAAAATCCTTTGTGTGGTGTCATATGAAAGAGATGGAATGTTTGCTAACATGAGATATGAAATTGCAATTGCTAGTGCAAAATTGCTCACAATAAAAATTGGTTAGATATTTGGTGCAAACAATATTACAAGTCAGTTTTGAAGAAAAGGTTGTAATTTAGAATGTGTAGAAACATGCAGAGGGAGTATGTCTTTTTAAAATGACCCAAATCTTGGAAAACCTTAACATGTCATAAATATCTCCTATCAGCTTATCAGTGATCATCTGCTAAAATGTTTGTTTTATGTTTTTAGAGCACATCTTTATTTATACTCCTTGTTCTTCCATTCCCCTCATTTGCTGTGTCTAGAAGCAGGGATTATGGCATTAGCACTAAAGTGTATGTCTACCAGAAAGCTTCAGAGACTGGATTTATTACATGAATTGCAGGCTTTTATGTATTATAGTATTATAGCACGAGAAATATGAGGGCGAGTGAAGAAACAGTTTAAGTATAAGAAATCTAATATTCGAAAGAAGTATTCCTGTTTGTTTGACAGAGACTTTATTCCCAGATGATCACCATTCATTTGAGCCTGTTCCGACTCAGCATATAAAATATCAATAATTTTGTTCTGCTTTTTAATACATTTTTTGTCTCTTTCTTTTTTGAAGGAGCCTCAAAAGGTAAGCAATTTAATTTCATACGTAAAATAGGTATTTTTATTGGAATAAGAGAAATTTGGTATACATTTCAATTATTTATTATTTTGTAGATCAAAAGGAGCGACACTGGAACATTTTGAAGATTTTGTTAGGAAGCAGCGTGCTGATACCAATCTGGGATTTGAGGAAGATTATGAAGTAAGTCTGTGAGGAATATTTTCTAATACAAATATTAAACTGGAAATAGAAGAGACTGTGATACAGCATCTCAAGAATAGCCACATTTATAAAGATATATGGATATGCTAAAGGCCATTGTTCCATCAATTCAAGGTAGAATGCGTTAGTTGCAGAGTTTGATGATAGACAGGTCATACAAGTGAAAGCGGGCTGATTGCAAGATGTATCAGTACTCGATCCCAACAGAGCTGCACAATAATTGTTTTAACTCCACCCAAAGGGATCAAATAGATGAGTCACTGTCCAGGTCCCTTCTTAGAGATAATATTGTTGTTGTTGAAGGAGGGAGAATCTACTGCTGGACCTCAGACTGCCGTCCTCAGTTGGTGGTCTAATGGAAGTTCATTTTCTGTAGGAGGTATACATTGCCAGGTCCCTCAACCCAACCCACAGGGAACAGTTCAGCATGATAAATCAGGAACATGCGTATTGTGCCTTCAGTGAACTGGTCTACACTGTGCATGTAGTGCTCATTGGAGCTGGGTACCAGCATTAGGTCATTTGTGTTTGCTTCTAATTTTGACAAAACTGAATTACATATTCTGAGGCTCCTCAAACAACAGTTCAGCTGTACAGATATATCAGCCTTGGCCCACAGAAATATTCAGGAATCATCAATGGCAATGAGAATGAAACTAACATGTTGTTCCCCTAGTAGTGTAAGTGGTTAGTGATATCACTGTGATGGCTGTGGAATAGGCAATATTGGTCGACAGGATCATTCTTTTCTGATGCAAACGAGACAGGTTTTTGACACATCTTGAACGGATTACCTACTGTGCTATAAGGGAGGCTATATGACAAAATGTCAATGGCAACAATATTGGGACACAAGAATATTGTGTCAAAAATATTGTCAACAAAAATATCCTTTACATATCCTACTTGCGAACAAACAAAAATATTTTTGCACAGAATATAATCAAAAATAGGTTACTATCTATATCAAACAATTAATGCATATAGCAATTCAGGTGAGTTATTTGAAATATTATACAGCAAAATATTATTATAATTAAAAATAAATAATTGTAATCATTCATCATTCACTTAAGCACAGGTAACAACGGTGGGGTGGGGTGGGTGGTTGGTAAGTGGACTGATGACAGGATAGGAAAAGTAAAATAAAAAATAAACACACATGCAGCAGCTTACACAACAAAAGACATACTGATACACACATTCAGACAGTTTAGTCACTATCCCATGCATTCAGTAAGACACATTTAATCACTCACTTATACAATCAGTCACGCACCTACTCCCACTCATTATTCAATACACCTTGGCATATATAAAACATATTTAAACTTTACAGAAACACACAGTCACTGATGTCATTTGAGATGTCATCAGTGATGTCACTGACCATGTCATGATTTATGTAATATGTGACGTCATCAACAGTGCATTGCGGGGGCGCAAGTTATAGTTAGCTGAACTAACTGTAACGGGGAAATTTATATGCTTTTGTACGAGTGAAATGTCCAACTAATTATAACATCCCTGAAACCTATGCTTTTTTCAGTGAATTTCTAAGGTTTTTTAAATGTTAATTTTTAACTATAACGTGCCTGAAACCTATGGTTTTTTCAGTGAATTTCAATAGTTTTTTAAATGCTAATTTCTAACTATGCCTACAAAGGTAGGACATGTAAAGAAAGAGGAAGAAAAGCGCAAAAAGAAGCAAGACAAATGCTGAAAGATTCAACAGAAGTCCACAAAAACAAACAAAAGTGCAGGAAGAAGCAATATATGTGCAGAAAGAACCAACAGAGGAGCAGAAAGTCCTCCTGTGCCCCAACCTTTTGCTGACGGGTACTGGTGGTAACTGACTCTGACTAACCAGGACCGGAGTCAGTGCTATGCTAAAAGACACTTAGAATACAGTGAAAACATCTACATACACTAGGGAACACAATGCGTTGGGGTACCCCTGTGATTAGCATGACCTCCTCTGTTTTTGCCATGTGTTAGTGCCTGGGTCAATGCATGAGTACATGGGTACTGAGTGGGTGATTAGAGTACTTCAAGGAGAGTGCATGGTGAATTTATAAATGCTTCGGTTTTGGCGGAGTGATTGGATAAGCGCATGCTGCTGGCTGGGTGATTAGAGGAGTGCATGGTAGTGACAAGGAGATAGCTCAGGGGATTGTAGCAGTACATGTGTTAGTGCCTGGGTCATTGCATAAGTACATGGGTACTGGATGGATGATTAGAGTACTGCAAGGACAGTGCATGGTGAAGTTATAAGTGCCTGGGTTTTGGTGAAGTTATTGGAAAAGTACATGGTGCTCGCTGGGTGATTGGAGGAGTGCATGGGTAGTGAAAGGCTGATGGCTGGACTGCATGGGTATTGCTCATTGTAGCAGTGCATGAGTTAGTGCATGGGTCATTGCATGAGTGCATGGGTAGTGACTGGATGATTAAAGTGCTTCAAGGAGAGTGCATGGTGAATTTATAACTGCTTGGGTTTTGGTGGACTGATTGCATAAGTACACACATGTCACATCAGGACCTGCCTCCTCCCTTCACCATTGTGTAAACGCGCCCCCTGTAGAGTTATAAGTTGGGGGATTCATTCCCCTTTAATCCTGAGGGTCCCTGGGGGCCAACCAAACCACCAGGTACCTCCAGTAAGCACCACAGAGCTGCGTTGCAGAAGGTGGTCTGGGGCCATACCCCTTTTCACACCTCTCTGTAGCTCAACTCTGTGGCGCTTACTGGACATACCTGGTGGGCTAGTTGGCCCTGAGGGACCCTCAGGATTCAAGGTGACTTAATCCCCCAACTTAAAACGCACCACAGGGCACGTTTGCACATTTGTCACATCAGGCCACGCCCCCTCCCTGTACCACTGTGCAAACATGCCCCCTGGTGTGTTATAAATTGGGGGATTAAGTCCCCTTGAGTCCTGAGGGTCCCTGGGGACAACTAGCCCACCAGCAACCTCCCGTAAGCACCACAGAGCTGCCTTGCAGAGAGGTGTAAAAAGGGGCATGGCCTCTCAACACCTCTCTGTAACAAAGCTCCTTCGCACATACTGGAGGTACCTGGTGGGCTAGTTTGTCCCCTAGTACCCTCAGGATTGAAGGGGACTTAATCCCCCAATTTACAATGTGCCGGGGGTGCATTTGCACACTTGCTATGTCAGGCCCGCCCCTCTCTCCACCACTGTGCAAACATGCCAAAATTTTAAAAAAATATATATATATATATATATATATATATATTTTGGGCCCTGGGGGTCCTTCTGGAACCCCCTGAGCAGGCCTAGGGGGTCAGGGTGTTTCTACCCTGCCCCCGTCTCGTGTTTTATACCTTTGTTTCTCTGTTTTCTAGCGACTCGCTTCTACCGAGCCACAAGATGGCTGCCAACACTTCCTGGTTTGGAGTGTTGGCAGCCAATCACAGTGAAGCTTGTGCATTGGACTTAGGCTCACCCAGATATCAATACTTTTTTTTCTAATTTCTCAGCAAATACTGAACGGACATACACCATTTAAAATAAAAAAAGGTTGATTTTTGATCCAAGCACTAGCACTATCTTTGTGCCAAATTTGGGGTACTTCTCGTTGCCAAAATTCCTATGGAAATTAACATGGGGAAAACGCGTTTTGGGACCCTACTTTTTTCTCAGCTCCCGCTTGATGAATCACCCCCAAACTTTCAGGATAGGAGCTGACCTTGATAGACTTTTTTTGTGGAGAATTTTGCAAAGATTCGTGAAACAAAGCCAAAGGTATTAGCAAATCAAAAAATGCTTTTCCTAGGGAAACTAGGTTGTAACTATAACTACCTACTGGTGACCGCCAGTAGGTAATAACATACTGGCAATAGCCAATAGGTAGTTATAGTTAGGACCAAAGTTTCCATAGGAAAACAGTTTTTTGTATTGACAATAGCTTTTGCTCTGGTTGACGAATCTCCACGAAATTCATAAAACAGTTAACTTTTTTGGTTTGGCAGCTGTATTGAAACTTTTAGGAAGATCCATCAAGCAGGGGCCGAGAAAAAAGGGGGGTCCTAAAACACATTTTCCCATGTAATGTCTATGGGGAACACGACTACAGCCCGAACCCCTGAACGGAATTATACCAAATTAGGCAGAAAGCTAGATGTTGGTCCAGAAAGCGTGCTTTTTAGGATTTCATGTAAATCTGTTCCGTTTAAAACTATAGATACCTGGGAGCCCAAAATCCTCCTTAAATCCTACTGAAATTTGATTGGCTGCCAACACTTCATCCAGGAACTATTGGCAACCATCTTGGGACTCAGATTGAAGCAGAGTCCAACAAAAACAGTAAAAATTCAAGAAAAGGGGACAGGCTAGGAATACCCTGACCCCCCAGATATGGTGGGGTGGCTCCACACTCAGGGACTCCACCAGGGATGAAAGGAATTTTATTTTTATTTTACCACAAATTCACGGTTGGATCTGCGGCAAAATAAAAATAAAATGACACACAGGCACATCTTTAATAAGAAGCTCCTGGGTGGGCCAAATCCATGGAGCATGTTTTATAATAATGTGGGGGTGCCCATGCGGCACCCCCGTGCCCCAGAGACTGCCACCTCCCTGAGGCAACTAAGTAAAGTGATGCAGGGGCCCGCACAGCCCCCTGCCGCCCTGTGGACTTCCACCTACCAGGGACTATTGATTAAAATTAGTGTCTGGGAGGCCCTTATGGCCTCCCTCACAGCCCCAAGCGTCATGCCCCATGAGGGGGCAAGATGCGCTCGAAACCACACCAGTCACAGGACTTCCATGAGCATTTGGTGTGAGTACAGAGAAAGGGAGACGAAGGAGGGGCTGCCCTTCTTCTGGCAGACTTCGTGTTCTTACTTGCAAACAAGGATTCACGATTCTGTGGCAGCTAAGTGCACTATGTTTTTAAATTTTTCCACTCTGCATCAAGATGTTAATATGGACATTGGCAAATGTAGATAGCTATTTTAGCAACAACATAATGAGATGCGAGCCAAGCTATCAAATCTGAATAATGGTGCATTCTGGGTATGGTGGTCCGAAACTAGGACCATGTGACCACTGGAACATTATAAAGTACCAAACCAACTCACCTGTGATCAAGGCGCATGGCGCCGAAATGCGTAGGGATATAAGAGTGGTTTAAAAGCTGCCACATGATCAGACCAAATAAAGTGTCAGTTTGTAAGGATGCCGAAGCTGTGGGCTCTGCTTTGCTTTTTGTTGGAACTACTAGCAGGATCTCCATTCCTGCCTGAGAGCCAGCCCTGCAGCGTTGGAGGCCCCCGGTAAAATGGAGCAACTTGAGTGTATTCAAATGGAGGGGGCATGACGCGCTCGAAACCACACCAGTTACAGGACTTCCATGAGCATTTGGTGTGAGTACAGAGAAAGGGAGTCGAAGGAGGGGCTGCCCTTCTTCTGGCAGACTTCGTGTTCTTACTTGCAAACAAGGATTCACGATACTGTGGGAGCTAAGTGCACTATGTTTTGAATTTTTTCCACTCTGCATCAAGATGTTAATATGGACATTGGCAAATGTGGATAGCTATTTTAGCAACAACATAATGAGATGCGAGCCAAGCTGTCAAATCTGAATAATGGTGCATTCTGGGTATGGTGGTCCGAAACTAGGACTCTGTGACCACTGGGACATTATAAAGTACCAAACCAACTGACCAGTGATCAAGGCACATGGCGCCGAAACGCGTAAGGATATAAGAGTGGTTTAAAAGCTGCCACATGATCAGACCAAATAAAGTGTCAGTTTGTAAGGATGCCGAAGCTGTGGGCTCTGCTTTGCTTTTTGTTGGAACTACGATCAGGATCTCCATTCCTTCCTGAGAGTCCGCCCTGCATCGCTGTTGGCCCCCGGTAAAATGGAGCAACTTGAGTGTATATATATAATATTTATATATATATATATTCACTGAAAAAACCATAAGTTTCAGACATGTCATAGTTAGGAATTAGCATTTAAAAAAACTTAGACATTCACTGAAAAAAACATACGTTTTAGGGGTGTTATAGTTAGCTGCACATTTCACTTGTACAAAACCATCGAAATTCCTCCGTAATAGTTAGATCTGCTAACTATAACTCGCACGCCCGCAATCCACTGCTGATGCTGTCACATATTACATCATTCATGACATGGTCAGTGGCATATCTGAATCCATTGACACACCAATACACGTTTCTAAAAACCCACTCAGTGATTCCTAGATCTACACACACACACATCTAATCACTTACCTATAGATTCACTCATACATGCTGTCAATGATAAATAGAACACTATCAATTATACTTAAACACCTATATCGACATTACACACCAGCACACATCCTATTCACTTATGAAGTCATCCTACTCACTTATGCAAACAATGGATCATACTTAAATTTACTTAGCTACACACTTATACAAACACCACTTCATTTATTCATATAGATAGTAACTCATACTTAGTGTGTTATAAAATCACTATTACAAGTATACAGTTATCCATACAGTCACACATACAATCACTGAGTCTTATGTATATTTATTTATATATCAAAACAGTCACTTACACTGCCTTTTATTTTTTTAGTTTGTTGGACATGTACCATTGAGAGATATATTTGCACATCACCACACCCATAAAGATATTCCCTCACCCAAAAAACTGTTATAACCTGTAGTCTTAACCTCATATAGCTACTGAATCAACTATTCACACATCTTTGGGCAGTCACCCCCCCCCCCACCGAACCATCCACACATTCACTCACCCATACAAATACTCAGTTAACTAATCAATAACTAATATAGACTTTCACATAGCTAGTAACCAACTGGTGCAGCAGTTTACTCAACAACTGACAAAGTGATACAGATATTCACACAGTTTAGTCACTATCCAATATATTTAGTGAGACACTATAAATTAGTAAATCACACTGCTAGTAAATCCTCCATCCAGATATTTATATTTATATATACACTAATTCTTCTATGCATGTCATGAATGATGTAATATGTGACATCATCAGCAGTGGATTGCGGGCGCGGGAGTTATAGTTAGCAGAACTAACTATAACGGTGGAATTTCAATGGTTTTGTACAAGTGAAATGTCCAGCTAACTATAACACTTCTAAAACCTTTGGTTTTTTCTGTGAATTTCTAAGTTTTTTTTAAAATGCTAATTCCTAACTATAACATGTCTGAAACCTATGTTTTTTTCAGTGAATTTCTAAGGTTTTTTAAATGCTAATTCCTAACTATAACATATCTGAAACCTTTGGTTTTTTCAGTTATATACACTGACCATGTCATGAGTGATGTAATATGTGACGTCATCAGCAGTGCATTGCACGCGCAAGTTATAGTGAGTCCAACTAACTATAACGTGGGAATTTCAATGGTTTTATGCAAGTAAAATTTCCACCTAACTATAACTGGTGTGAAACCTATGGTTTTTTCAGTGAATTTATTAGGTTTTTTAAATGCTAATTCCTAACTATAACTGGTGTGAAACCTATGGTTTTTTCAGTGAATATATATATATATATATATATATATATATATATAAAATTTCTATGGCAAAATGAAACCCCTCATTTTGTTCCTTTTCAAATTAAATATATTAAGTGTTACCACTTTATTCCACTTCAGGTGTGCCATACTTTTGTCATAAGTAAGACTGTTAGCGTTCTAGTTGTTCTTTAGAACACTCTGGGACATTCTGTCATTGGGCTATAGTTAGGCTATATCTGGCTGATATTTGGGCTACATTTGGGCTCTTTTGTCTCTGGTGGCCATCTTTGGAGACTGCATATCAGAATTTTTTTAATGAAATATAACAGGATTTGAGAAGTAACTCAAAATGTGCCCTAATTTTTCTTTCTTCAGCACTAATCATAATTTCTATGGCAAAATGAACCTCCTCATTTTGTTCCTTTGCAAATTAAATGTTTTAAGTGTTAACACTTTATTCCAATCAAGATGACTTCAGGTGTGCCATACTTTTGTCATAGTTAAGACTGTTAGCGCTCTAGTTGTTCTTTAGAACACTCTGTGACATTCTGTCATTGGGCTATAGTTGGGCTACATCTGGCTGATATTTGGGCTACATTTGTTTTTTCTGTCTCTGGTGGCCATCTTTGGGCTACATTGGGTTACATTGGGCTACATTGGGCTACATTGGGCTACATTTGGGCTCTAACATATATATAGCCCAATGTAGCCCAATATATATTTATTCAAAGTTAATTTTCGTAAAAACCACTGGAGCATATATCTTGAGACATAGCAAAGGCAGATCGGGGTACCAGTCCCTACAATTTTGACAAGTTTGTTGGAAATCCATTCAGCCATTCGGGCTAAAAGTGAGTCCAACCGCCCTATGGAAATTAACATGGGGAAAACACGTTTTGGGACCCCCCTTTTATCTCGGCCCCCGCTTGACGGTTCCCCCCCAAACTTTCAGGGAAGGAGCGGAGCGCGGCGAGGCAAAGTTAAGGAAAATTACAGGCAGATCCCTCATTCGGTGCCAAAGTTATTCCCAATAGAATGTTGCAGATTTCCTATGGAAAACGATCCTAACTATAACTACCTACTGGCGTGTGTATATATATTTATTTATATATACTTATATATATATATATTCACTTAAACAACAAAGGCCACATGGAGATGTTAAAGTTAGGAAGTAGAATTTGAAAAAAAACTTCAAAATTTACTGAAAAAAACAAAGGTTACAGGGCCGTTATAGTTAGGCTCGGAGCTCACTCGATCAAAACCATAGAAATTCAGCAGTTATAGTAACCTGAGCTAACTATACTTAGGACCCAGGAATGGACTGCTTATGACCTCAAATATTACATCATGACATGGTTATCAATTTATTCAAATACACGAAGTGATCAAAATAGCTAATAATTATGTATCTAATTTGCATGGATAATGGCCAATTACATTTTTAATAAATGTAAAAAATGAATTTGTAAAAAATATACAAATAGATAAATAGATGCCCCTACAAACTCAACAACCAGCTACTAAAATGTAAATTAATAATTGAAGGCATTCAAAAACTATGTATTAAAAATAAAAAGTAATTTCAATATTTAAAAGAACAGTCAGTGAAACACTTCACATTGTTATTTCCCAAAAATATTTAGTTAACTAGAAAATAAATATAAAACATCCAGGGCCAGATGTATGACCAAGAAAACAGTGCCTTGCAAATTGCAAGTTTTTTGCGACTCGCAATTTACAAGGCTCTATTTCCTATACACAACAGTGTATTTCACACTGTTTGCGATTCCCCATGGGTTCGCAAATTGAGAGGCTCATGAATATTAATGAGCCTCTCGCAATTTGCGACCCCATTGGGAATTGCAGGCCCTCCCAGGTATGGTGGCCTTCTGGGCTCAGCAGACCACCATGTCTGAGACTGCTTTGGAATAAAGCAGTTTTGTTAATGCAGCCTGTTGCCCTTAGAGGAAAACGGGATTCATAAAAAAAAAAAAAGAAATGTTGGAGCATTTTCGTTTGATTTTTTAAGGGCAGGAAGTGGTCCCTGGGACCACTGCCTGCCCTTAAAAAATGTTTCCCCTGCATTTGCAAAGGGGAAGGGGTCCCCTGGGGCCCCTTTCCCTTTTGCAAGTGCATTACTACCCTCTTGAAGAGGATGGTAATTTGCAAGAGTTTTGCGGATGCAACACATTCTTACATAGGGTTGCACTAGCTATTAGGAAGGGAACAGCCTTGCATGCGCAAACGGGTTCGCAAACCCGTTTGCGCATGCAAAAATGGTCATACATCTGGCCCAAAATGTATTATTTAAATAACGTCTCACCCTATACTCCTACAAACCCAGCAATCCTCTGCTAAATCATAATTTACATATTAAATGTGAGAACACACATTTAAAATTACACATTAAACAAAAATATTGAAAGCAATTATGTCAATATTACTAAGCCCTAAAATTAATATAACAACACATATATATTAAATTGGGTAAAAAACAATGTTTACTGCAACGATATAAAAGTAAACGCTATTATATACAATTGCATTCCTAAAAACCATATCACATACAAATACAATGATAAAATCAACTTCTACATTCTGTTCCTCGATATTCTTGTTGACATTTTTTACATGATTTTCTTGTCGCACAGTATTTTTGATTCAATAATTTTGTCATTCACATGGGGATTAGAGAAAGCAAGCCATACATTTGTGTCTCTCCTTTCTGCAACACAATCACACCCACATTTTCTGAAATAACTTTGGAGGTTGTGGCCCACACAGTACACTCAGAAGTCAAGTGCAAAATTATACTTTTTCCAGAATTTTGAAAATAAACTTCTCATTGCTTTTCATTATCCGCTTATTTTTTTGCAGAAGCTGCAGCCTGTTGGTATTAGTCAGACTAGACATGCAGCCGAACTACCTGAGAATAAACAGAAGAACAGATACAATAATGTCTTGCCATGTAAGTCACTTTATATTGAATATGTATTGTTCACTTTCACTCAGTGAACAACTTATGTAACTGCAAGAATGTATTTGTAGTGTATCAGGCAACCAAGAGATCCTATTTTATCTGGCACTTTGACTTTTAAGCCAAAATAAAAGCAAATACATTTTGACCTAAATGTGAAATATGACATGGTAATTTAATTCCGGCCTGTTTTGCTATGCTATTATGTCTCGATATGCAGCTCAGGTTAGGAGCTCCCCTCTGCTCACGTCCCTCTTGTTTCTGAAGAACGCTAATATCAGGATAACTACAATGCAGTGCAAATGTATGGCTGTTGGAACCGACGCATTGTGTGTTGTTTTCTGGTTCCTCACCTCTCCTGTACGTGTTCTTGTCTTTGATTATTGGCACTTCAAAGGTACCTTCTGTTTATAGTGATACCTAAACTTATGTATGTTGGATCTTTGTCATTTTGGTCTTCTTATTTTCAGATAAATATTGGCTATTTTTCTAAAGTGGTGTGGTGTCCTTTTGTAATGGTTTAACTGTGTTACTGTGTGTGTATGTACAAATACTTTACACTTTGCCTCCGAGATAAGCCTAACTGCTCGTTCCAAGATACCAAGGGAGACAGTAGGAGATATTTTAGCTGTGTAATCCCCTTACCTTGCCTAGAGTAAGGGTCCCTACTTGAGCAGGGTACAAACTACTGCCAACTAGAGACTACATTTCTAACATTGGTGACAGCGGTGGGATAGGACTTGTGTTTGTACATTGCAGACAGTGATTGGTGTACACTATTCCCATATTGCAGACCATTACTTGCCAACATAATGTGTTTTTCTCTTTCTGTTTTTGCAACTGTTGAGTTTTGGCCACAATCATGTCTCAGTCTGGGGAGGCATCAGCAGTAGCAGCAGATTTTGTGTCTGAGCAGAAAAGGTTGGAGTCGACACAATACCTCAGCTAATAATGTTCTGCTGGAAGTTCAGGTGTTCTTTTTAACCTGTTAAATGTGTGCGTCGGCCAACGGCCGTTGCGAGCACCACCTTGGTAGTGCTGTGCACATCCGTTGGCCGACGCTGCAACGGATTTTATGCCACGGTTAACAGGTTAAAGACTTACTAGAAAGAGGAGCTGAAAAAGGTGCTGAGGGCCTGGTTGGCAGCCAGAGAGGCTGGTAAGCACACAGAAAATGGGAATAATGGTGTGGAGGAGGAGGAACAAAGTCTGCATCTGGGATGGCTGGAGTAGCAAGCATCGCCCATTGGGCGGAGGCCAGCCTGAATGGTGGAAGAACTCCCTCCAGAGCTGGAGAGATGGCACCAGTGCTTCATCTCCAGGTCTATCTTCAGAGGAGCAGGAGAACGGGCGGAAAGTCAGGAAGCTCAACTTGGAGATTGCGAAATGCAAATTAGATATGGAGAGAGAGAAACAGGAGCTAGAGAAAAGGGAAATGCTTTTTGCTCATGAATTAAAGTTGAGAGAGTTGAACTTGGAAAACAGGATGTCTGAGTCTTCTGAAGAAAAGAACCACATACCTAGAGACTGGGCGTGAGAAGCTGGCTTGGTGCACACTTATGTAAGTGGCCCCCTGCACCAATCCAGATAACCTTATGGTGATTTTAGTGGTCTTAGACAACCTTAGAAAGCTCTTTTGAGTGGTAGCTGCATAGAGCAGCCTTCAGGCTTAGCCCAGAAGGAATATCAAGCAGTTTGTTTCACCACAGCATAATTGTATTGGTATAGATTAAGTGAAAAGGAACTGCACAGTGTATTTATACGATTATGTATTTAGTATAAGACACTCACTAACACATACTGATATCTCCTACCCATAGATACACGCAATGCACGCAATACTTTGCAATAAAAACACGTAAGTAGCACAAATACACAGTGGTTGTCAGGGGGAGACCAAACTTTATACTAAAATAGTGGTCAGTGAACCACAACTCAAGTCAAGACTATACCCAGAAGACATAGACGTGCCTGGTACCCAAGGAACCACACAAGGTAAGTAGCCAGGAACCCCACGGAGGCTGTGTGCAGGGTGGGAACACGACGGCAGGTGTAATACAAGTCAATGGGTAAGTAGTGGTTGCAATTTTAAAGAGAAAGGAACCTTCCCAGTGGACCCTGAATAAACCTGTGGAAGACAGAAGGTTGGAGAGTCACTGCACCCGTGGATAGCCTAGTAACCTGGTTACCTACACCAGGGAAGTTGGGTGCATAGGTGGGAAGTGGCATTGAAAACCGCTGTTGAACTCAATGGAGGACTTCAGGAAGATGCCGTTGCTGGAGAAGGTGAAAATGTCCAGTGGGACCCAAAGGTGGATTCAAATTGAAGTGCCTGCAAGCAGAGGGGATAGAGTCAATGCCACTCAGGAGTGACCATGAGGCATGGTAGAAGAATGCCCACTGATGTCGGGTGTTGCAGAAGAGCTGAGGGTGAAATTGGAGCTGCAGCTGTGCGGACCAGGCAATGCTGTGGAAGACCAGGAGCAGTTTACGAGCTGTCTCACATCGGATGTCAGGAGTCGAGGGGTCGGTGTCTGGCGGGAGCACCAACAAGCCTTGGCAACTGCAACCAATTGGAAAAGCGAAAATGTTGCAGTGTCGGGACCAGCAAGGTCCAGGTGACTCACCACAAGCAGGGGAGTCAGATCAGGCCCCGAGAAATCAGGGGAGACTAATGAAATCAAAGAAGACCCTCATGAGGACACACAGGCCAGAGGCACTGGAGTCGCAGGAGGACCTTGAGCAGCTCACCAAAGATGCAGGCGCACGGTGCAAGCGATGTGGTGAGGACAAAGATCTTGGTCACAGCAGATGCTTGAGTTTGGAGCTACTTGTAGCCTGAAACCCTTGGAGGAAGGAAGCCAACACGCCTTTGCAACGGCAAGTCAATGTGGTACACAGTGGTTTGTTTCCTCCAGCTCTTGACAAGGGATACTTCCCTCAAACTTGGTGAGAGGACAGGGCAGGCCTCAAGGGATGTTAAGAACCACCACATGTGTTGCTGAGACTTTCTGAGTGTGTGGGAGCCCTGGATCAGCAGACCGGTCAGCTTTGTTGTGGTGCCTGCAAATGCAGGGAAGTGACTCCTTCACTTCATGGGAGATTCTTTCAGGTGTTTTGAATGCCCACAGTCCATGGAAGGTTCCTGTATGGAGCACATGCACAGATGATGCAACAAACCATCAGGGCAATGAGACTAGGAGCGGCAGGAGTCTTCCCAGTTGCAGTCTTGATACCTAGAACGAAGTCCAGTGAAGTCCAGAATTCCCAGGCAGTCAAAGAAGAAGTGGTGCCTTGATATGAATCTTGTCCCATGACAAATCTAGAGATCCACCTACAGCTAACCCCTTTAGTACCCTAAGGAAAGGGTTGGGGCAATTCTGGGTCTCCCCCCAGGGGAGGGGTCGGACAGTGGGGTGGATACTCCCATGTCCTTTGTCCAGTTTTGCAACAGAACTGGAACCAACTGCTCCCTGAGCTGGGTTTACCTGGACTATGCAAGGAGGGCACCAAATATACCCCTCAAGCAGTGGCACTGGTAAGCGCACCCACCAGGTCCCAATACACTAAACCCCATCTTGGAGCTGGTCACACCTCCCTGTGACAGGATACCTATTGATCTGCCTTTCCCTGCTCGAGCTTGGCTCAGCCGCAGGAGGGAAGAATCGTGTTTCTGGTCGGCAGCAGGCATGTTGTGCTGTTCGGGTTTGGAAGTCTGATACCGGGAGCACTGAGGGCCTCCCAGAGGAGCTTTACAGTGCATAGGATCATACTCCCACAACGTTTACGGTATGAGAGTATGATTCCACCACGTTTGATACCAAACATGACAGGGGTTGTTACAGCCAGTTTAGAGATTGTCATTGCTTAATGACGCACAGCCACTCTATGTATCATAATGGCTGGAGAATGAACTCTGGAGGTTGTAAGGGTGTCCTGCTCATGGTGGAACACCTTCAGACTTAGAACCGAGCACCCTGCCTTCAGGATTGGAAGTCCTGCTTATAGGTTTTAAGTGCAGTGACCTTTAATATAGGAAAACCTATATCTGTTGTAAGTGGGGCTAGCTATGACAGGCCTGTAGTTACAGTCTCCCATGGGTGGCAAAATGCATGCTTCAGCCCATGGGTTACCCCTGGTGTACCTATGTCCTGGGTACCTGAGTGCCATATACTATGGACTTATAAGGGTACACCAGTTTCCAATCTGGGATGCACCTAAGTACTTACCATAACCAATTTAGGGGAGGACGCACAGAGACTGGGGTCCTGATTAGCAGGATCCCAGTCAGGCATGCCAGAAACAGCATAGCACCAGGCAAAAAGTGGGGGTAACAATAAAAGCAGATTCTACTTTCCTATACTTGGCTTCTAATTTCAAGAGAGGGTGACATACACCAGTGGGCCCAGGCTTAGTAGGTAGATCTGGAGGTGTGCTGGGTTCCTGAGGAAGATTGGGGAACTGGCACAGGGTGTCATATTCCTGGTAGCGGGAGGGACACTCTACTGGCTCTAGAAAGGAGTGACAGGGAGAAGTGTCCCCAGTGGAAGAAACCCTGGTTGGGGAGTGTGAACTGGAGACACCCGAGAGTAGGTTTGGCTGAATTTGAGGGGCAGCCAGATACTTTCACACCAGATAGGGTATGAGGTGGGGTACTTTTTCAAAACACTGAATGGTTGGGTGAAAAGTAGTATGGTGAACACGTGTGGGGCTGTACAATTTGATTGCTGGGTGCTTGGAATGAAGGAAGACGTTTTGGTCAATGTCAGAGGGTCTGAAGAGGCATTTAGGAGTGATCCTGAAAGGAGATGCTCAGGTTTTCCCCAACCGAGGAAGGTGGGAGAGGTTTGCAGTAGCCCAGATAGGTCCCAGTGTAGTGGAATAGGTATAGGGTCCCATGTCCCTTCTCAGGGTAGAATGAGAGGTGGGGTGGTCATAGACCCAGGTTGCCCAGAACCCAGGCCCAGAGCCTGGATGGTTCCCAGTAGGGGGTCCTAGTCTGTACTGGGAGGCTATTCACTGAGGGGAATCCAATAGTGTCAGGAGAGCTGGGGTGGCTGTCACAAGCATCCCATCAGTTCTGGTGTCTGACAGCACCACTCTGGAGAGGAGGGTGAAGAATTCCAGATGAATAGGTGAGAGGGGGAGACAGTCCCCAGAGGTAGAACCAGTAGATCAAGGGCTGCCATCTCTGAGGTCAAAACCCCCAAGGAATGACCCTAGTGATGCTACTTTTGGCTTGGGAGGTCTGGATGCTCTGTTAGATGGACAGGGGTTGGGAGACCTGCAGCAGGCAGACTCTCACACAACACATGAGGAATGTGTTTCCCTTGGGGAGAGGTTGCAGGTTGGCAACCCTGAATTGGTGGGAGAATTGTGCAGAATGGCTGCCACAAGTGTCCTGACAGATCTGGAGTCTGGGGGTACTGCTCCCAAAAGGAGGTTACTGAGTACCGGGAAGAAGGGGAGGTGGAGGGAGGACTTGCCCTTGACTCCTGTCCAGCCAGGGGGAACAGACCCTGGGCTTGAATACCAGTCTTAGGATACCACCCCTGAACTGGTCGGAAGGGAAAGTGGACCAAGGGTTCCAGCCACCTGGGGCTACTGCCCCTCTCTTTGAAACGGGAAACACCCATCACAACGAAAGTACTGCATCTCGATGATATCGCATCGCGGCTATTACATCGCGGAGGGCTTCAGAACGCCTGCTATCGAGATGCATGCTGCAACATCGCATTGACATGTACATCGCTAGCGATGACAACGTGTATGAATCAATGACGATTTAGGATTTAGAACCTGTCCCACTTAAGCCTGCAACATACAAACCAAACGGTCGCAAAATAAATACACCCGTTATATATATAAAACTATAAATATAAATATATTAACCACAGCATTGTAAACACCTGATAAATACAAAACAAATGCTCGCAAAATGTATTACTATGTGAAAAATGAGGGACCACATAAGGGGAGAGAGAATTTGGTCTGACGGCTAGTGCGGCCGACTTTGGTGCTGGAAACCAAGGTTCGACCCTCGTATCACGTCTATACAGTTTTTGGGCTAAAAATGGCATTGTAAACACCTGCTAAATACAACACAAAAATAAAAACACCTGCTAAATACAACACTAAAATAAATACACCCGTTACAAACACTCTCAAAATATATTACTATGTGGAAAACCACAGCATTGTAAACACCTGCAAAATACAAAACACACACTCGCAAAATGTATTACTATGTGAAACATGAAGGACCACAAAAGGGGAGAGGATGCATGGGTGGGTGCATGGATGCATGAATCGTGGGCGGATGGTTTGGGTGGGTGGGTGGGTGCATGGATGACCAAAATAGTGGAAGGATGCATGATGGATGGGTGGATGGATGGGTGGATGGAGGCATGGATGACCCAAATTCTGGATGGATGGATGCGTGATGGATGGATGATGGGTGGATGGGTGATGGGTGGATGGATGGATGGATGCATGGATGGGTGGATGGCGACAATTGGTGATGGATGTATGATGGGTGGATGGATGCATGGATGACCCAAATTGTGGATGGATGGATGCATGATGGGTAGATGGGTGATGGATGGGTGTATGGGTGATGAATGGGTGAGGAGAGGATGCATGGGTGGGTGCATGGATGCATGAATCGTGGGTGGATGGTTTGGGTGGGTGGTTGGGTGCATGGATGCATGAATCGTGGGTGCATGGGTGGAAGCATGGGTGGAAGCATGGGTGGATGCATGGGTGGGTGCATGGATGCATGAATCATGGTTGGGTGGATGGATTGGTGGGTGCATGGATGCATGAATCATCAGTGGATGGATGCATGGGTGAAGGGGAGGATGGATGGGTGGATGGGTGGGTGAATGGATGGGTGGCTGGACGGGTGCATGGATGGGTGCATGGGTGGGTAGATGGGTGGCTGGGTGGCTGGGTGTCTACCATCACTGATTCTACTCCAGTCCCACCGGGGTGATGTAGTGTAGCAAGAGTGAGCTTTAGGTTGGTACCTCTCAATCCTCCATCCAAAAACATAGTTCTCTCGCCATCTGCCCCATATCGTGTCAAACTTATTTGCGCAACCTCCCCTGATGTAGAGGTGGGTGGTTCGAGCCTCCTGAAACCCAGAAAAAAATTGGACACTTACAAGTGCTAGTTTTTAATGTGTGTTGGGTGGTGGATGCATGGCGGATGGATGCATGGTGGGTGGTGGATGTATGATGGGTGGATGCATGATGGATGGATGCATGATGGATGGGTGCATGGATTGCTGGCTGGGTGGCGGATGCATGATGGATGGATGGATGGGTGGATGGATGGATGATTCATGATGGATGGGTGGGTGGGTGGTGGATGCATGATGGGTGGATACATGATGGCTGGCACGGGCGTGGGCACGGCGGCTACTGCGGCTCATCTATCTGCGTAATCTGAATCGGTGACAACGCGGATGGATGGTGACAATTGGTGATGGATGCATGATGGATGGATGGGTGGATGGATGGATGGATTGATGGGTGGAGGGATGGATGACCAAAACTGTGTCTGGATGCATGATGGGTGGTGCATGATGGATGGGTGGATGGATGCATGGATTGGTGGGTGGATGGCGACAATTGGTGATGGCTGCATGATGGATGGGTGGATGGATGCATGGATGACCAAAATAGTGGATGGATGCATGGTGGGTGCTGCACGATGGATGGGTGAATAGATGGGTGGATGGATGCATGGATGACCCAAATTCTGGATGGATGGATCCGTGATGGATGTATGATGGGTGGATGGGTGATGGATGGATGGGTGGATGGGTGGATGGATGCATGGATGGGTGGGTGGGTGGATGGCGACAATTGATGATGGATGTATGATGGATGGGTGGATGGATGCATGGATGACCCAAATTGTGGATGGATGGATGCATGATGGGTATGTGGGTGATGGATGGGTGGATGGGTGATGAATGGGTGGGGAGAGGATGCATGGGTGGGTGCATGGATGCATGAATCGGGGGTGGATGGTTTGGGTGGGTGGGTGGGTGCATGGATGCATAAATCGTGGGTGCATGGGTGGAAGCATGGGTGGATGCATGGGTGGGTGCATCGATGCATGAATCATGGGTGGGTGGATGGATTGGTGGGTGCATGGATGCATGAATCATCGGTGGATGGATGCATGGGTGAAGGGGAGGATGGATGGGTGGATGGATGGGTGGATGGGTGGATGGATGGGTGAATGGATGGGTGGCTGGATGGGTGCATGGGTGGGTGCATGGGTGGGTGGATGGGTGGGTGGGTGGCTGGGTGTCTACCATCACTGATTCTACCCCTCTTGGGCCTGGCAGAGTGTGGGGTCCAGTCCTACCAGGGTGGTGTAGTGGAGCAAGAGTGAGCTTTAGGTTGGTACCTCTCCATCCTCCATCCAAAACCATAGTTCTCTCGCCATCTGCCCCATATTGTGTCAAACTTATTTGCGCAACCTCTGCTGATGTAGAGGTGGGTGGTTCGAGCCTCGTGAAACCCAGAAAAAAATTGGACACTTACAAGTGCTAGTTTGTAATGTGTGTTGAGTGGTGGATGCATGGCGGATGGATGCATGGTGGGTGGGTGGATGGATGGGTGCCTGGGTGGTGGATGCATGATGGGTAGATGCATGAAGGATGGGTGCATGGATTGCTGGCTGGGTGGTGGATGTATGATGGATGGATGGATGGATGGATGGATGGATGGATGGATGGATGGATGCATGATGGATGGGTGGGTGGGTGGGTGGTGGATGCATGATGGATGGATGCATGATGGCTGGCACGGGCATGGGCACGGCGGCTACAGCGGCTCATCTATATGCGTAATCTGAATCGGTCACAACGCGGATGGATTGTGACAATTGGTGATGGATGCATGATGGATGGATGGGTGGATGTATGGATGGTATGATGGGTGGAGGGATGGATGACCAAAATTGTGGCTGGATGCATGATGGTTGGTGCATGATGGATGGGTGGATGGATGCATGGATTGGTGGGTGGATGGCGACAATTGGTGATGGCTGCATGATGGATGGGTGGATGGATGATTGGATGGATGCATGGATGACCAAAATAGTGGATGGATGCATGATGGGTGCTGCACGATGGATGGGTGGATAGATGGGTGGATGGATGCATGGATGACCCAAATTCTGGATGGATGGATGCGTGATGGATGTATGATGGGTGGATGGGTGATGGATGGATGGGTGGATGGATGCATGGATGGGTGGGTGGGTGGATGGCGACAATTGGTGATGGATGTATGATGGATGGGTGGATGGGTGGATGGATGCATGGATGACCCAAATCGTGGATGGATGGATGGATGCATGATGGGTAGATGGGTGATGGATAGGTGGATGGGTGATGAATGGGTGGATGCTCAGCTTGTTAACTATGTAAGAAAGCATTCAGCTCAAGCTGTGGCAGAGACTGTGTATTCCCTCACTGCTCACAGTGCTTACTCCATCATGTGATGCACTTCATTCTAGGTCTTGGATAGGTATCTTAACAGGGCTAACTAAGCCTTGCACATTTTCCAGCTTCTGAATTAGAGTGTCTCTCCTTCTGGCGACTGTAACGTGTGATATTTATATCACTATCATGCAGCAAACATCTGATAGGAAGTACTAGATCGATGCAGTTATTATCATATGTCATGGAAATGCTTTTGTAAAGACAGGGTATTCTGTGCCACTGGGAAGTTATAGGCATTTTATAAGCACTCATTCTGAACCTATTACTTTAAGTGTAAAAGACACTACTAATAAAGCATAGGATGGGAAACAAAGTACTCCAAATCCGTGTTGTATAAATGGTTCTAGACAAAGAGGAATTCAGTGAAAAATAGGGAGGTACATGAAAGAACTTCTGTGCGACTAGCAGAATTAATATAAATTATATATGACCGAAAATTACTTCTTATTTATTTATTTTATTTATACATATTTGTAATGCACACCGCATAATTAAATAGCTTCTCAGTGCACAAGAGGAATTTGAGAAGCGATCAGTGGAATGGGGCAGCAAAATTTGAACCGGTTTGATTGCAAGGAGGTTGCTGCTGGCTTCACCGATTTGTAGGGAGGTTGTACCCTGGCTGGGTCCAGCTACTGCGAAGTGCCTGTCTCGATTTGCATTTGGATTTGGGAGTGCAGGGGCAGGTGAGTTAATTAGATCGCAAGGGTCTGGATAGCACATTATTTTGGTAGTAGTGTTGTATGTGTTGGGTGCTGAGCCATTAAGACATATGGAAGCCTAAAGGCTATCCAATGTTTCACAGGGAACACTGAAGCTTTCTGTGAGTGTGGGTGACCTGTTGGGTTTTCTTGAGGACATAGGCGAAAAATAATCTGGTGTTCCGTGCTTTTTGGAGGCCCTTGTCTTGGTAGTACTGCAGCCCATAGTAAAGTGAGTTTTATAATAGTACGGTATGAGTTTACTAGAGAGTGAGCTAGCAGGGAGGGAACTTTTCTGAAATAGACTCTGTTGTTAATGAAAACAGTCAGAAAGTCATTTACACTGGGCCAGGGATGCCTGATTTACAGCTACATTTGAGGCATTTACTTAAGGGGGAATAAGGTCATAATTGTTTTCAGGAAAATGGAGGAGAGGGATGATAAAAATTATAAAAGGGCAAGGTTTAAAGTGAATAACTGAACTTTTTTATGCTGCGTGACAGTGACAGATGCTTCACAGATAACAAATGCTACAAATATCACATAGACGGAATGTTTTAATTATATTGCAAACAGTAATCAACGTTTTAATAATATTTTAAAAATGTACAGATTTCCGCGTTCCTACTCCCAAAAAAAACACTTGACCTTCATACAACAATAAACACGTTTTAATTGTATTACCGGACAAATGTTTTAAACATACTCAATCATATTGTGGCGATTTATTCTTACAAAACCCAGGCCTAAATCCCCACGATTGCAAAGATCACGACCCAGGGATTTAATAAACTCTGAACAAAGAATACGATGTAACAGGAGGCGATTTTGTGAACTGCGTTGTCATGGCACAAAACAGCAGAGACACTACAATCGCGTGGTAACAGCATGCGCAGTAAATGCATGCGATGTAATGCCTTTCACGATGTTACATCAGTGTGGTAATTGCTTGCGTTGTTCCGGTTTCCGATGTATCATCATACATCCCTTTGAAACAACAGAGGTTAGAAAGTACTTGATGGCCTGAGGCCTGACTCTTGTCATTGACAGTTGTCAGTGGCCACCATGGATTGCTGGCCATGGTGGTACTGTTTGCCTCCTAGGGAGCATCTGTGAGCAAAGTAAATTTAGGTGCTACACAAATGGGATCCACAAGAGATGGATGGGTGGATGGATGGGTGGATGGAGGCATGGATGACCCAAATTCTGGATGGATGGATGCGTGATGGATGTATGATGGGTCGATGGGTGATGGATGGATGGGTGGATGGGTGGATGGATGCATGGATGGGTGGGTGGGTGGATGGCGACAATTGGTGATGGATGTATGATGGATGGGTGGATGGGTGGGTGGATGCATGGATGACCCAAATTGTGGATGGATGGATGCATGATGGGTAGATGGGTGATGGATGGGTGGATGGGTGATGAATGGGTGAGGAGAGGATACATGGGTGGGTGCATGGATGCATGAATCGTGGGTGGATGGTTTGGGTGGGTGGGTGGGTGCATGGATGCATGAATCGTGGGTGCATGGGTGGAAGCATGGGTGGATGCATGGGTGGATGCATGGGTGGGTGCATGGGTGGGTGCATGGATGCATGAATCATGGTTGGGTGGATGGATTGGTGGGTGCATGGATGCATGACTCATCGGTGGATGGATGCATGGGTGAAGGGGAGGATGGATGGGTGGATGGGTGGATGGGTGGGTGAATGGATGGGTGGCTGGATGGGTGCATGGGTGGGTGCATGGGTGGGTGCATGGGTGGGTAGATGGGTGGCTGGGTGGCTGTGTGTCTACCATCACTGATTCTACCCCTCTGGGGCCTGGCAGAGTGTGGGGTCCAGTCCCACCGGGGTGATGTAGTGTAGCAAGAGTGAGCTTTAGGTTGGTACCTCTCAATCCTCCATCCAAAAACATAGTTCTCTCGCCATATGCCCACAAGTGAGAAGATGGAGTCCCACATAGGTTAGCTTAGTGGGCCCTGGGAGTATTGACAGAGGGATCCAACTGGGTTCAGAGAGGCCCAGAACTGTAATGTGCCGCTGCTGTTGTTGTCCAGGGTCCATGTTCTATCACCCTAGGCAGAGATGTTCATTAAGATATTGGTTATTCTATCCTTGCTTTAGGCTGTTGAACTTGGCCCTTTTTGCAAGGTTATCCCCAAACCTTTTGCCTCCATCCTGCATTATTGCTGGCTTGTTTTTGTTGACTTTAGGACTCTGGGCATTTTTCCACTGCTAATCAGCGCTAAAGTGTCTATGCTCTATATCTAAATTGTATTGGTGATTTGTTTATCCATAATTGGAATATTTGATTTACTATTAGGTCCCTAGTAAAGTGCACTGTGTGTGCCCAGGACCTGTAAATAAATCAAATGCTACTAGTGGGCCTGTAGCACTGATTGTGCCACCCACATGAGTAGCCCTGTAAACATTTCTCAGGCCTGCCACTGAAGTGTCCGAGTCTACAGTATTAAACTATAAACAAAAAAGAGGAGTATCACCACAGGACCGGGAGGTGGCCCTACTGGAGATGGGGAACTTTATGAAGACCTCATATAAACAAATGGAGAGAGTAAAGGGATTTTATCCACCGGAGTGGACGGAAGAATACTCCTGGTCCCCTAGGTTAGGTATCTATATAACAAAAAAGAAGGAGTACCACCTGAAAAAATGCTCAAAGAGCGATTTCGGTGGGATGATTTTCTAATGCAACAGAAAGAAGAAAGTCCTTCTTTGGTTTTAATAAACCCCTCACTCACCGACCTGGTCGGTGACATGCTTCATCATCGGGGCCACCTTGATAGCCGAGTGCCATCAAGGTGTGCTGCGACACCTGAAATACAGTGGAGCTGGTATATGAGTGATGAGTGCAAAAAAAGAAGTGGGTGTGTTAAAAATTGTCCTGGTATGGCTTATTGGTGAAAATAATTTTTATTCTTAAGACTACTGGACAATATTAAAAAGTATGTGTAGATACAATAGTAGGTTTAATTATGACCAAGTGTATCTGTAATGTAAGTGGAAGGTCTACATGTTTCAAACCGTAATGGTCCTGAAGAAAAACCGGTAATTCCCATTACGGTTTGAAACATGTAGACCGTTCGTAATTCCTCATACAGTGGAGGGCGCTCAAAACAAGGTGGTTGTGAGCTCGTAATAAAAACTGATCAGAGCTAAAAGTGAAAAACGCTAAGGAGCGTATGCAAGGAGAATCGCTTACTCGAGGGCGAGTGAGTGCTGCCTCATAGGAAATCGGAACAATTCTCCTTGAGTCTTCATAAAGTTCCCCATCTCCAGTAGGGCCACTTCCCGGTCCTGTGGTGATACTCCTCTTTTTTGTTTATATATTATTGGTCTAGGGGACCAGGAGTACCCCCCTCCTCCCTTGTGGAGAAACCCTTACTCTCCCATTGTTTTTTGACATACAGTATTAAACTGCCATGAAGACCTGGCAAGTGCACCCACTGGCAAGGTCCAAACCTTCTCGTTTATTACATGTAAGGCACCGCTAAGGTAGGCTCAAGGTAGCCCCAGGGGCAGAGTACAATTTATTTAAAAGGTAGGACAAGTACTGTTGTGCTTTACATGTCCTAGCAGTGAAATACTGCTAATTTTGTTTTTCATAACAGCAAAGCTTATCTCTCCTGTAGGTTATCATTGGAGGTGTCTTGTAACATCTTACAAGTGTATCTTACAATTGGGAATAAATAGAGATGTGAAGCTTGGGGTCTCTGAACTCACATTTTAAGAATAAATCTTTTGGTGAAATTGGTTTCTAAATTGTATGTTTGAAAATGAAAGTTTTAAAAAGTGGGCGATTTCTTGCTTAACTATTCTGTGCCTCTGCCTCTCGGTAGAATACGCATCTGGTTTGGCTGACAGTTGGGCTCTTGGGCATTCATTCTATACAGTTAAACAAAGGGTGCTGAGGTGTGCTTGCAAACCTGATGGTCCATCACCGGACTGATGGGACTTCCTGAGCTAGAGTGGTGTGAGTAATTGCCACTGACACCTGAATAGGGATGAACCTGTCCTCACACAAAGCTGTTTCACGCAGCATGTCAGAAGAATTGCCGCAGCGTGAGTCTGAGCAGTGTGCCACTGACATCCCTGGTGACCCGCTCTGATTCTGATACAGCACCTGCTTCGCAGCTGGAAAATCAATGCATCACCTGTCTCACTGTTGTGGAATCAACACAGTGCCTCTTTCACATCTGCTGCATTGATGCAGCATGTCTGAATTCTTAATGAATGATCCCATGGCACCAATCCCTTCATTGACACTGCATCGCAGTAAGGAACAGAGGCTGCTTGTCCGGAATTCTATGCATCACCTCCCCTGCAGTAATAAATCAATGCATCACCTCCCCTGCCAGTAAGGAACCGATGCATCACCTCCTCTGCCCAGCAGCAAGGAACCAGCGCCCCACCTCCCCTGTCAATAAGGAACCAATGCATCACATCCCCTGCCAATAAGGAACTGACACATTTTGTGTTTTTCCGGTACCTCACCTCCCCTGTGCCTGTTCTCATATTTGATTTTTGATGCATCTAATGTACTTTGTGCTAAAACAACTGCGTCCATTAAGTTCTATGGACTAAACTTGCTTAAAGTGATATCTTGACTTGTGTATGCCAGATCTTTGTTGTTTTGATCTTGTTTTATTCAGATAAATATTGGCTAATTTTCTAAACTGGTGAGGGGTCCTTTTGTAGTATTTTCACTGTGTTAATGTGTGTGTATGTACAAATGCTTTATACATTGCCTCTGAGATAAGCTGACTGCTCATACAAAGCTACCGAGGGTTAAGCAGGTTTTATCTTACCAATGTAATCCCCTTACCATGACTAGAGTGAGGGTCCCTACATGGACCGGGTGCAAACCACTGCAATGAGAGACCCCATTTCTGACAATGGCAATCTTCAAATATTACATCTGGCTTCTCTTTAATATTTCACTTTGGCTCTTGTTACAAGTCCACCTGCCGTTCAAGCATTCATTTTGCACTTGGATTTACCCATAACAAGGGGTTGGGAATTCTAAGACATGGCATTACTTTCGAAGCCAGTAACATTGAGGATTCGTGCTAATCCACCAATACCTGCATGGTTTTCATCAAAATGATTTTTGACAAACATTCAACCAAGTTTTTCCTGGTGAAATGTCTGCGGAGAAAGGATATTTGAGAGTGCCACATTCCTGGAAATCTCATAATCCTTGTTCAGCTTTTTACTCTGTTTACTAGCCAACATAGAAGTGGTAAACTGTCGGAGGCGGGCCTTTTTCAACTTGTATTTTTATAGTGCACTGTTATGCTCATGAGTAAAGCTGCTAATGTTGGATTTGAATGGTGTGGAAATGTGAAACAAAATGGTCTGCACTTTTCCGTGCCCCAAACTTACAACACATCATCTCATTATCACTACCGTATTGCACGCCGCTACTATTAAATGCCTATTCAGGTTACCTCCCAACATATTTTAAATAGTCAACAATAGATTATTACACTAACCCATAAAGTCTTGACTTAATAGTGAAAACCTTCATCTTATGAAAATAGGAATTAAACACCTAGTCGAACAAAAGTCATAGCAAGATAAAATACCAAGGGCTTGATCACCAGGCTAGACACAAACATGAAAATCTCCATTCAAAGAGAAATGTGACATCTTACACTAGAACTGGAGAACCCCATATTGACACAGACTAATAGTAAAACTAAAGTGTAATGGCAGAAGTAGCCCACCCTGCAAACATGTCATCCAGCCGCTCTATGACCTTGTCATGGGTTATTGATGATAGCTCCTCTTCTAAAGGAAAACATGAATATTCATCAATGACTACCATGAGATGATGTTTATTTCCTAATGGCCCAAAGAAATTAACTGCAACTCTTTTTCAAACATTTGAAGGAAGGCCAGATATTGTCAATAGATGCTGTATTAGTTTAGGGGAAAGGCAGTTGCAAAGATGACACTCTTTCAGTTTCCTCTCAATTCGCTCAACTTGGCACAGGAACCACACTCAGTCTTTTAGTGCTCTTTTTGTGTCTCCAATACCACTATGTCCTTCATGGGCTAGTTCACTGACTTGCTGTCTTAGGCTTTCAGGTATGATGATTCTCAAGCTTCTCAATACAACACCTTCCCTGGTAACGGACGGTTCATCCTGTACATTTTAAAATAAAACATCATCAGCAAAAGGTTGAGTACTCTTCTTCCACCACAGAGTTGAAATAATGTCCTTGAGGAAAAGCATGTTGTTGTCAGCATTAGTAGCAGCAATAATCTGTTTAACGGATAGGGCTGCTGGCGTGCTGGACCTCACAATGAGGTTGATGTACTCCTCTATCATTTTTGATGTCGAACTGTGACGATGTAGCAGTACTTGGGAAACGTAATCAGCTGAGTTATGATCATAATTGGCTTGTGTGCAATTGCATGGTTGTACTCTTGCAGTCTCAACCCCTAACTCTTAATGCGAAGAGGCATCTTGGTTTTTGAATTTCTAAAAACAGTGAGCAATGCTTGGTGGTCTGTAACAATAGTGAAATGTTTTCCATATAGAAACACAGTACAGTCAGAATCTCCTCTGGAGGAGAGTTGGCATTTTTTGTGTCAGACAGGCTTCGACTGGCATAGGCCACTATGTATTTCTGAGCATTTGGATGACGAATATGTTGAGCAAGGATTGCCCCCAGCCCCACCGGTCCCACATTTACTGTGATTTTGTTATGTAACGGGTACAAAATAGGCAATCTCAGTTGAATTCCCCATTGCATGTTTTATTCTTCTGAAGCTTTGATCACCTTCAGCAGACCACTGGGAAGGGACATTTCGTTTTGTTAAGTCGCTCAATGCGGCAGTCACGGTGGCAAAGTAATGAATGTATAATGAACATTAACTGCCCTTTTCTAAGAAGGATCGCAGCATGATGATTCTTGTGGGGGGAAGTAGCTGACAGTGCTTGCACTTTATCTGGGTCAAGAGCAATGTTCCCTCTAATTTTTTTCCTCTGTGGGTGGCATTGGATGGTCTCTGTGCACTGCAGCCAATGTTATGTGCGCCAACATATGCACTTACCATGACACGCTCTAAATCAAATAATGCTCACCTCTCATCAATTTAATAAAGATGAGCAATGGTTTCACGAGAACACAAAATACTGTAGTACCCTCTCTCTAAGTCCTATTTATCACAGTACAGGATGTATCTGTAGACATAAGCATACTCAAGTTAGTGTCAAAATCCAATTCATGATTCCAGGTTATGTTCCTCCGCTAACTCTAAGGGAGTCCTGCTTTCTGTTTTTACCATCTTACCTTATACTTTGATGTAGATAAGTATTCAGGTTGGTGTCATTCCTTATTAATCGATTTCAATGCACTGCCATGGTTTGCTTTTAAAATCCGCAATAATATAATACAGCTCTAAGTATACATGCCTAAGCCTAATGAGTTGACCTGTTGTTTTGCATACTATAATAGACCCACCTTTAAAAATGGAGCTTGATGTGATCCATTAAAAATCTCAAATCATTTCGATCATTTAGGGTTTGTACAAATTGGCCCTTTGTCCAGATGGAACTGAAAGAGACCAAGGAGGAAATTAATAAACAAAATGTTTCTCTCCTACTACCAGAAAAGTGACCATAGAACTCACATTCCCCACCTATTCTTCCTATCATAACAGTGCCAGCGCTCCATTCTAGAAATCCCGTTCAAGGCAAAGAATTGTATACATGTTAAAACCGGGAGCCCCCATTGTTGTTCGGGAGCCCAGGACGAAGCAGGGAGTCTCTTCTGCAACCAACTAGTCTTAGACCTTTGGCCTCACAAGTAAGTGAGACTGACAGTGCTTGCTGTAGCTAACCAAGTGAGTTAATATTAATTACATATTATTTGTTTTTAGAAGCAGCATGATCAGCTACCTCGGTGCCAGTCGTGTTGCAGTATATGCTAGTTCAGAGTGCTGCTCAGGCATTGCTACAGGCTCGAGGCTGCCGGCGTGCTGTGTGTTACCAAGTGTGTGCCTGAGACTGCCTTTCCAAAATGCCCGGGGCTGCGTGCATGCTGCTGTCTGCCCCTGTTACTGGAAGATATGTGGGTTTCAGAAGTCCTCACAAGGTCCAGCTCATAGGCGAGACCTAAATAGCATAAAGAAAATGTAACCAACCTCCGTGAAAACAGTAGAGTGGAAGGTGAACCAATCAAACCTGTGCCGGTCAGTACACCACTTCCTGTATGTAATTCCCTGTGTATTGGCAATAAGTGGAGATCTCTTCTCAGAGTGCAGTCTCTCACCCATGGGGGCATAGTTTTGCACCCTGAGTTAGAGGATAAAGGGCAGAGATTCTGCATGTAGGAGGGAGACCTCACACGTAGTGGAAAACCCAGATATGATGAACAGTGACTAAATACAAAAAAGGAATGTTTTATGTATCTAATATGTGTATGATTATATAAGATATTTACTGTTTGCCATAAACCATGAGGATCGTGACTAAGGTACTGTGGGTTTCATTCGACTAGAACTTCTTCAGGGCTTATTAAGTATTATAAAAATTATTTCAGCAACCCTTGATCTTGCGGGATATTTCTTATTGCATGAACTCCAAGTATGCATCATCTCTAATGACTGCTGCCCTCTCCAGACCAGAGTAGGATGTTAAACAATTAAATAATAGTCTCGCTTGAAGTTCATGGCACAATCAATCTCCTGCAGGAACAAGGAATGATGAACACATCTTTTTATTATCAGTAAGCCCTGAAGAAATGCAAGTTGAATAAAATGAGATGGCTAAAATCAGGTTTTGCCATAAATGAATGATGACCAGTAAAAAAACTACTAAATATTACAATGGACCATTGTGTCCTTTTATGCTTTTCAACCAGCACGATGAATTGTATTTTACATGTGTAATTTGGAGACACCCAGTCGTATATAGGAGTTACTAAGAAGAGCGCTTCAATCTGTCCGAGGCTGGCATGCAGTGAGGGGCGGTTGTCTCTCAGCATGTGGAACGCAAGAGGAGGCATTCTTAAACGTAGGCACTGCTCCCGGGCTGCTAAATATATACCACTTTGCACTGATAGAGCTAACTGTCTGAACAGCACAAAAACACAGGAATAAATCCGTGTAAGCAGCTGAGGCTCCGACAACAGCTTACATAACAAGATAAATGCATGCGCTAAAGGCACCTACAAATGCCACGTACAGTCCTGTCAAGTATCACGCATTTCAGTGCGGTGTTCGCATCACTGCACTGAAATGCATTGTCATGCATTTTGCCACCCTCAGCCCATTCCTCCAGCAGCGCCTGTGCACGGACTCTCTGCTGCTCCAACGGACGTGCTGCTGCCTGGGCTGAGTTCTTAAAGAGTTAAACCGATCTGCTCTCAGCTCTGCGGAGTGGCTGAGTGCGCTACCATGTATCTCTGCACTCTGCCCGGCAGCTGCCTGCTGTGTTGCCTACAAACAATAAATGCGGCAATTGGCGCCGGCACGGCGCATGGCTTTACACACACTCATACTGCTCCATGTATGGGGGTGGCTGCCCTCTCAGCAGTCGATACTGCTGTCAATCACTGTGGCACACCATGGGGGCCGGGATTAATCCGGATGTGCCCTGTCACGTCCGGAGAAAAAGGAACTAGGCAGAAGCGGGACTCCTCTGGTGCAGCACAAGACTCGACTGTCTCATGGCCCCCGCACTCTGAAGCAGGGCACTGCATAGCTGCCAAGGTTACAGATTGCTATGTGTGACATTTTCATAATTTTGGTGTAATTATGAGTGACATTTCAACGACTATGAGTGGCACTTTCTTGCGAGCAAAATCAAGCAATTTAAACGAGTGCAATTTACCACCCTTTAACAGTGACCCTCAAGTGTCCAATACCACTCTCTTACATGCTTTTGTTTTGTTTTATAGCGCTACTCTTACCATTGTAGGGTGGCAGAGCACTTTACATCACACAGAAACAATGAATCTCAAGTGTATAAATCAGTGTATAGCAAATGTTACATAAGAGGTGTAGGGAAAGAAGTCATAGGGCATTCATAATGGATATAGTTGGAGTGCTTGATTGCAAGAAGCGCAAACTCAGAATTTAAAATGTACCATTGTGGCTGTGGGTTGTCTTTACTAGTAAGAATTAATTTCTACTCAAATAAACCTTTTTTGCATTATTAGGATAATTAAAAACCATGAGAGAAATCAACTCTAACCTATACCTTTGAGTTTCCAAACTGTTCAATATTACGATTTTCATTTATAAATTGCAACTAATAAATGGATCTCTCTGACAAAAGCAGTAACCCACCGAACTATTTACATTATATGCATTTCTGTGATCTGCATTGTGCACGTGCTTTGCAGCAGGCATGTTAACCCTCTGCGCTACTTTGTCAAAACTTCCACTAGAGAAAACTAAATCGATCCCCAGAAGGTCCGTTAGTCACCAGAGTTCTCTTGACATTTTGAAATGTTGCCTAAAACTTGCTGGGTGCAGGAAACCTGGCTGGTGCCATTGGAATGTGGCAGACACATAGGCGGGCATGGGATATTAGGTGACACAAGGTTACTAAGGCCAGTAAAGGTGCAAAAGGAGGTGGGTACATTACCACCGATCCGGTAGAAGGCCTGGGTGGCCTGTGGGAATGAGTCTGCAATACCATGTGGAAACTGGTGGCGTCAAAAGAGGCATTCACGTGAGTATAGAACAGCAGTGCACACCGATCATGTGTGACAAGGTCGGTGCGTAAACCTGTCGTCACCAAACATTGCTCCATTTGTGTAATTTGGACTGGGGGTAGGGTTGTTTAAATGACTCGACGCTGTGCACTGTAGTGCATTTGTTGCTGCGCTGAACCCCTTTGGATCTATACCCCAATGAGGGAGTCTGCATCTTGAGTTTTCAGCTCAATGCTGTTTCCCCTACTATCGAGTCTAACACTGCCAAGTTCCCTCCTATCTTCCCAAAGAATGCCCTACTGGCCGATGCCCCATCCTTCTAGCAATGCCAGCGCTCCTTGGATCCCATCTGAAGTCAGAGAGGCTTCTGTATGGGAGCTTACTGTTGGGTCTCACACCTTCGATACCCTCCATCTTCCTTTCACTTAACTGCTGCTCTCCACACACACTTCTAATCTTAGTGACAGTTTTCATGCTACTCAGGCATCTCTATGTTGGGTGAATCCGCCCCTCTGTTTATAGTGCTGTACGTGAATGCTGTGTCATTTTAAAGTAAGCCACATAAATTCCACGTTCAGTAGTGACAGAGGCATGCTCACGTACTTCCACGTGGAAACGAAATGAAAATGAAATACATTTTAACAACAACGCTGCAGCTAAATCTGGAATTAAGAAATTCCTGCCCGCACAAAGCACTTAATTATATGTCTGCGGCACAGCCAGACGGAGTTCAAAATCGAGGACCCCATATAAGAATGTCCTACTTTCTTTCTTCCCTAATCAGTAAATAGGAGATCATGTCAAAGTAACCCAGGCAATGATGTGAGTTAGACAGGGAATATTCTTCGAGCACCAGACAGATGCCCAACCAACCCTCCTCCACTTAATAAACCATCCATATTGTGCTTCATTCTCTATTAAGAGAAGATATGCAGCACCAAACACAGTGTGTGCTTTTAGGTGATTCTAAAAGCACACGCTGTGTTTGGTGCTGCATTTCTTTCATTTTCTCGAGTGCGTCTGTGGGGCTCATCGTTTGCTTTTGTTTAAATCATTCATGTTAATCGCAGCTCCTGATGGGCTCTGCCATTAACACGACTACTTAAACAAAAGCAAACAATGAGCCCCACAGGCGCACTCGAGAAAACAAAAGAAATATAGCAAGTGCTCCCCCCCCCTCCTTGGGAGGGGAGCACTTGCTAAATACCTTTTCAAGTTTAAAATGCCCAATTTTCGCACTGCAGTGGAGGCGCCAGTGCCCTCGGGAAAATGTGTGTGCGCGCCACACGCACAGTACCCTGCGCTCGGGGGCACTGATGTGTGCGAGCGCTCAGGCGTGCGGTTTCGAGGGAACACTGGTCAAGAGTCATTGCCCCATCAGAGAATATTTGCTCAAAGAACTTAAGTTTGGGTTGTGAAACTCACACTTTGCTGCATTGAAAGTGCATACGCAAATAGCTGGCACTCGTGTGTAAGAGCCTTGTAATGCTCATTTTTATGTTGTCCCACATGCCAGTATGTCATCACTGTAGTTAAAAGCATGTGTAACAGGTTAAAGTAGTTATCCTGAAATATTTTTGCATCCAATGACACTCCAAAACTCAACCTTTTGTATCTGAATAAACCAACATGAGTTGAAAATGTAGTAATGTACCAACAGTTCTCTTCCAGCTCAAGTTGATGGTATGCTTTGTTCAGGTCAAGACAGGCGAAGGCTTTGGCTCCGTTCAGCTGCATGATCATGTCCGCTATGTGTGGACCAGTATGTCTTTCTCTGTCAATTGTTTGGGTGGCTTGGCGCATATCAACACAGATGCACTGTCTTTTATTTGGCACCACTACTATGGTCGAGCCCCAGGGCTTAGGACCGGTGGAGTGCTCAATGATGTCCTGCTTCAACATCATTTCCAGTTCTTTCTTAACTTCATCTTGCAAGTGAAAATTTACTCTGTGGAGCAGCTGGACAACAGGGCAAATATCCTTGTTAATATGAAGTTGCATCTTCCTTTTCTTAAGCCTTCCCAGGCCGTGAAAATACTACAGGAACTGACTCACAATTTCAGATTGAGTATGGAGGTTATAGTTGAGGGATATCAGTCCCATGTCTGCAGCAGTAGCAAAACTGAGTAGGCATGCACTGGATAAAGTTCTTTGAAGAACGTGAATTGGCACTTGCACTGACTTTGTTTTATATTGCATGGTTGCTATGAAGAACTCAAGACTCTTCAAGGGTTTGGCGGCAGTCCATGTGTATACCCTTGTGTTTGACGGGTTGTGGAATGGCACAGGAGACAGGCTGTTAAACTTTTTGACTGGCATTATGTCAATTGATGCACCACTGTCTATGATAAAAATGGTTACGGCCAACTGTTGACCTTTATTGCAATCTTAGAGCAGTGTCAAAATTAATTGTGTTGTTTCGTTTGTTGCTTTGTCCTTGTCTTTTGTTCTTCTCTGCAATCAGCTAAACCTACATGTACATGTTGATCTTTGGTCTATATCATTGCACATCTATCTTCACTGGCACTTGCTAATGACATTGAAGAACATTTGTAGGAAGAACTTGATGACGATCAGCTTTGTCTAGTTTCCACTTGAGTTTCCACTTGTTGTAACCGATGTTGCTTTTTTGGCCTTGTGGGCATGGCTAGAATGCTTCCCATCCCAGATGCTAAATCCATTGTTTTTTTGCTCACCATGCCATTCCAGTTTGAACCCAGCCATATGCAATCAGTGTTGACCCTGTGCCTCTCGGGTGCAGTCCAGCCCGAACTGCCAAGCCAGGGAGGGGACTGGAAACAAGCATCCTAGGACCGGTTTTGGGGTTTCACCCCTCTTCAGCCAGGATAACTTGATTCCAGTGGCATGAAGAGCACGGGACTCACGTCTGAGCATACCCGTCCCACTCGGGGTGACAAATGCAAAAACAACAGTTGATGGACAGAATGCAGAACAATGTCATACATTCACCGCAGGACAGAGATCTGGGCCTAAATCCATAATTTTTATGATCACCATTCCATTTAAGTTTGAACCCAACCATATGCAAATCAGTCTTGACCCTGCGCCTCATGGGAACAGTCCAGCCCGAGCTGCCAAGCCAGGTTCTCCCTGGACTAGAAACAAGCATCCTAGGACCAGTTTTGGGGTTTCACCCCTCTTCAGCCAGGATAAGTTGATTCTAGTGGCATGGAAATCACGGAACTCACGTTAGAGCATACCTGTCTCACTCGGGGTGACAAATGCAAAAACAACAGTTGATGGACAGAATGCACAACAATGTCATACATTCACCCCAATACAGAGATCTGTGCCTAAATCCATTGTTTTTTTGCTCACCATGCCATTCCAGTTTGAACCCAGCCATATGCAAATCAGTCTTGACCCTGTGCCTCATGGGAACATTCCAGCCCGAACTGCCAAGCCAGGTCCTCCCTGGACTGGAAACAGGCATCCTAGGACCGGTTAAGGGGTTTTACCCCTTTTCAGCCAGGATAGCTTGATTCCAGCGGCATGAAGAGCACGGGACTCACGTCTGAGCATACCCGTCCCACTTGGGGTGACAAATGCAAAAACAACAGTTGATGGACAGGATGCAGACAATGTCATACAGTCACCCCAGTACAGAGATCTGGGCCTAAATTAATCGGTTTATGCTAACCATGCAATTCCAGTTTGAACCCAGCCATATGCAAATCAGTCTTGACCCTGTGCCTCATGGGAGAAGTCCAGCCCGAACTGCCAAGCCAGGTCCTCCCTGGACTGGAAACAAGCATCCTAGGACCGGTTTCGGGGTTTCAGCCCTCTTTAGCCAGGATAGCTTGATTCCAGTGGCATGGAGAGCACGGGACTCTCGTCTGAGCATACCTGTCCCACTCGGGGTGACAAATGCAAAAACAACAGTTGATGGACAGAAAGCAGAACAATGTCATACATTCACCCCAGTACAGAGATCTGGGCCTTAATCCATAATTTTTTGCTCACCATGCCATTCCACTTTGAACTCAGCCACATGCAAATCAGTCTTGACCCTGTGCCTCATGGGAATAGTCCAGCCAAACTGCCATGTCAGGTCTTCCCTGGACTGGAAACAAGCATCCTAGGACCGATATCGGGGTTTCACCCCTCTTCAGCCAGGATAGCTTGATTCCAGTGGGATGGAGAGCACGGGACTGACGTCTGAGCATACCGTCCCACTAAGGGGTGACAAATGCAAAAACAACAGTTGATGGACAGAATGCAAAACAATGTCATACATTCACCCCAGTACAGAGATCTGGGCCTAAATCGATAGTTTTTTTGCTCACCATGCCGTTCCAGTTTGAACCCAGCCATATGCAAATCAGTCTTGACCCTGTGCCTCTTGGGAATAGTCCAGCCAAACTGCCATGTCAGGTCTTCCCTGGACTGGAAACAAGCATCCTAAGACCGGTTTCGGGGTTTCACCCCTCTTCAGCCAGGATAACTTGATTCCAGTGGCATGGAGAGCACGGGACTCACCTCTGAGCATACCCGTCCCACTCAGGGTGACAAATGCAAAAACAACAGTTGATGGACAGAATGCAGAACAATGTCATACATTCACCCCAATACAGAGATCGGGGCCTGGGGTGGTTGAGTGAGCTAAAGAATGATGATGGATTGAACCCAGATCAGTTGACAGGGGGTGAGTGTTTGATTTGCTCAAACGCTCCGTCCATCATTCCATTTGGTATCGCTTTGTTCGCCCTAAGTTGGCAGGGTATGCTCAGACCTGGGTCTCTTGCTCATATTGCCACTGGATTCAAGATAGCCTGGCTGATGAGGGTTATGAACCCGAACCTGGTCCCAGGATGCTTGTTTCTGGTCCAGGCAAGACTTGGCTTGGCAGTTTGGGATGGACTGTTCCCATGAAGCACAGGATCAGACTGATTTGCATATGGCCATGTCTGAACTGGGGTGGTGGAGTGAGCTAAAGAGTGATGATGGATTAAACCCAGATGAGTTGACCGGGGGTGAGTGTTTGAGTTGCTCAAACGCTCCGTCCATCATCCCCTTTGGTATCGCTTTGTTCGCCCTAAGTTGGCAAGGTGTGCCCAGACATGGGTCCCTTGCTCACTTTGCCACTGGATTCAAGATAGCCTGACTGATGAGGGTTATGAGCAGGGCGTCAACTCCATGTACTCCAACTTTGCTCTGCTTCTCATCGATTTTGGTGCACATGGCACGCACGGGCAGTTTGGTTTACCATTGCAAACTCTCAGAGAGAGCAGTCTTATTTCTTCAGGTCATGTTTCCCCTACTCGTCGTTAGATGTAGTGACCTCCCCAGCCTGGGAGCATGCAAATGAATACACCAAACACAGAGCACTATTTTCCTCAGCATACGACCACACACTGAACTCCCATTACGTCATAATTGTTAATAACCACACCTTATCACCTCCCAGAAAGTTACATAATTCTGCTCTTGAGTCTGCACAGAACCACAAGGGTCCCAGCTCACAGTCTAATGACACTACATACTCTAAAAAGTCTAATTCATCACAGAAGGGTGCCAAACTTGAAGTTCTGTCACCTATGCTGAGGCATACAGTTAAAAATCTGGTGTCCAGTTGGAAGAGGTATGCACCTTGTCCAAGTAGGGACCACAATCCTAGTTAGGGTAAGTCACTATACAAACCCAAATTATCCTGTGCTCACCCACTGGTAGCTTGGCATATATCAGGCAGGCTTAACCTAGAAGGCAATAAACCACAATGGTTTAGAAGACTAGAGAATATTTATCTAAGACCAAAATTATCAAAATCCATCAAGTAGAAGTTGAGATATTGAACATTGAAGAAATAAGTGCATTAGAGTGTTTAAAAGCAGGTAGCGCTAAAAAGGTTACTTCAGGTCATGAGGGACCTGTGCAAATCCAAAGTTCAGGCCAGCAGCGATGGAGCACAGGCCAGCTACAGGGACTACTTTGGTCCACTAAACACAGTACCTTGGCTCCTGGGTCGCAGTCTGCGTGCAAGGCTTTGCATCGTCCGGCGTTGGTTCTGAGAGTCTGTGCGGTGAGGTTTTGCGAGGCTTCATGTCGTCCGGCATCGGTCCAGAGAGCTGTCAGCAGTGTGGTGAGGCTCTGCACGGTGTTGCGCTGCATTGCATCAGATTTTGCAGAGACTGAGATGCAGAACCCACTTCTGAGGCCCAGAACTTGGAGGGGGCACCTCAGGCAAGGGCAGGACTCACAGAAGGCAAAGTCTGGCAGCGGCAGCAGAACTGCAGGAAGTCTATTGTGTCCCTGAGACTTCAAAAACAGGAGGCAAGCAAACAAGCACTTGGAGATCCCTTTGGAGGAAAGGCAGAATTCAGCTCTCCTCCAGCAGCATCAGAGAGCAGTAGGTAGCAGGGCAACAAGCAGGCAGCAGTCCTTCAAGAAAGCAGTCCATTTGAGTCCTTTGAGCCACAATGCCAACCTTAGGGGTGATGTATATGTAATAAAAAAGGGAGTTTGGCGCTTGGCAAGTAGTTTTAAATGCCAAGTCACAGTGAAAGAGAACTGCACGCGCAGGCCATGCCATGGCAGGCCTGAGACATGGTGAGGAGGGTACAAAAATGGGCGATTCATCAGTGCTGCGGGACCACTAGTAGCATTTAATTTACAGGCCCTGGGCACCAGTAGTCCACTTACTTAGGACCTAAAAGCAAATTAAATATGCCAGTTGGGTACGATCCAATGTTACCATGTTTAAGGGGAGAGCACAAGCACCTTAGATCTAATTAGCAGTGCTAAAGTGCGCAGAGTCCTAAAGCCAGCAAAAATGGACACAGAAAAATAGAGGGAGTCAGGCAAACAGTTGGGGGAAGACCATCCTAAGACTGTCAGGTCTAACATACACGAACACAGAATAAACAATTTGAAAGAAAAGCACACCTCCAATGTATTTACACCGGGTCTCTGGCAAGTAGAGTACACCCCATCATTTCAGTTTACCCCATAAACCTTGAGGCAAACATCATGTATTTTTAAGTAACACATGAATTTTACATATCTATTCACCTGTTTCGCTGGATGTCTTCAGGTACTCCTGCAGTGCTAAAATGTATATATCAATGCAGGTGTTTTAACACTAACAGGAGCTGAACATGACCCTTTTCTAAAGAATTTCTTCTTTGAAATTTTACTTGATGTCATGCTGTGTTTTTATTTTTAGGAGAGTCTCAATTAAATGTTTTAATTTTTTAACTGGTTTTATCCATAGATTTCTCATTATTGAAGCATATTTTAATAAATCTTGTTTGGTATGTTACAGATGACGTTTCCCGAGTAAAGCTTTCATGTGTGAATCCAACAGATGACTATATTAATGCAAACTACGTGCCTGTAAGTAATTACACAAAACAAAAACAAAAAGTTTTGCCCTCAAGCTTTCACTCTTCACTTTTTATTTATCTGAGGAACTTGTTTATATATACCCTATCCACTGACTCAAGAACTTTAATATCTACCGATTTGCATACCAGTTGCAGCCAGCGTTTTCAGCATTTCTGTTAGTACAATGTGGAAAATGCAATAGTTTATTAATGAATCAGAATGCACGCATTTGTGACTGTAACTAATTCATAACCATTACCTTAAAAGGCCTCTCGAATCTCCCCCACCTCACCATTGTAAAATACTTTTTTTTTCTGATCAGCAAAGGAAAAATGACAGATAAGGGTGCACAGAGTTGCATATATTAGTCTTGTGAGAGGTATGAAAACTGTAAAAAAAAAACACGGTCCATCAATCAAATGTGGGAAGAGTCCATACATTACCACTGTGCAGTACATTTATCCCTCCACAGCTCCAGCCTTTAAACAAATTTGTCATGCATCATACTCAGGTTCTACGAGACGTATTGGGAGACCCTACATCGTCTTCTGGTGTGGAGCTAAGGTATTGGACAAAAGGTTCCCAGAAATCCCTAGGTCTGGAGGCCTGCGGTAATATACCCCTGTAAACTATACAAATACGGTCTCCGTGCAGATGATAAATTGCCAAAGATGCGGCGATTCTAACGCAGACTTTCTGTACATGGCAGGACCATGCCATGTACAGAAAGTCTGCGTTAGAATCGCCGCATCTTTGGCAATTTATCATCTGCACGGAGACCGTATTTGTATAGTTTAACAGGGGTATATTATATTTGGTGAAAAATGTAATATGAATAATGTGGAGGTTGCATTTGGAGGTCAGTAGGTGCAGTTGGGTGCAGCTATACTTCCAATCTCCTTCATCAATAGTGTCACCTATCGTCTCCTCCCACCTCTGAATTGATTTATTCTGAGTCTGGATTTGTTCCCCCTGAGATGTGTTGTACATGCGCGTGACCAGGCCCTGCCTTTTGGGTGCTTGTAATAGGAGTTGTACGATATGAAGTTGGGGTGGCTCGCTCGAAAATGTTGGGAATTGTTCCTTTATAGCCATGCGCAGACGTAAATAAGCAAATACCTTCAGCGGTTCACGGTGCGAGCTAAGAGACGGCTCGTCTTGTGGGATAAATCAGTTGTGTGGAAAGATTTTGCTCATTTCAGTGAGGCCCATGTCTTCAGTAAAGTGAGCATGTCTTTCTCTTGGGTAACTGTGATTCGCGGATGGTGGGCTATGGGTAATGCAGGAGCTTATGTAGGGAGATGCTGTGCTCGATGCACTAGCGTGGACCATGCTCTCGACGTGCAGAGCACAGGATGTATTATGTCCCTTGGAGTCTGCTTCTTCGGGTCAGAGATGTAAGCTGTCAGTGGGGAAAAGGGAGCATGCTTTCATGTCCCACTGCTATGTGGGGTATGTGCGCATGAGGTTGTAGCCAGTAATGGGAGAGTTGTGCTTGCGCGCAATAAAAATATAGTTGGAGGTCCGGTGCCCCAAAACCCCCTTGGTGATATGGTATGGTTAAGGTTTTCCAGCCTACTCTCGCCTGTTTCCCAGCCCATGTGAGCTGCTGCATGGCTGATCTCAATTTTTGAAAAAAAGACTTGTGTAAGCCGTAGCTGGATATTCATAAAGAAATATAACAATTGTGGTAGGACTATCATCTTTTATATACCAATCCTGTCCGCCAGGGATAGTGGCAATCTTATCCAATGATCCACTTGTTCTTCCAATTTCGTTATAGCCCTGCCATAGTTTTCTTTGATCACTGTGTCTGGGTCATGGTGTACACATATGCCTAGGTATGTTATAGGATCAGTATGCCATTGTAGCGGAAAATCCAGGTCAGGTTGGGTTGTGGTGGGTGTGAGTGGTATCACCATTGATTTGTCCCAGTTAATTCTGAGTCCTGAGTAGTGTTTGAACCAGATATATTCCCTAATGAGCGAGTTTTAATGTAAATTCAGGTGACGTGTATAAAGAACCATATCATCTGCATATAGAGATATGCCGATGGGGCGGAGGTTGAATTGCAAGGCACATTCTGGGTGTTATTGGCGAATCTTGCAGGCTAGCGGCTCTAGTGCTAATGTAAAAAGAAGTGGTGAAAGCGGGCTTCCCTGCCTAATTCCGCAGCTGATGTTAATTGGGGTGAAAGTATTCCAGTTGATTCTCATACAGGCGCTAGGCTCAGTGTAAAGGAGTGCGATCTATCGCAGGAAGAGTTCTGGGAATCCCATCCGACGAAGAACGGTGAACATGAACACCCACTTCACAAAGTATAAAGCCTTTGCTGCGTCTAGTAGGGCCGCGGCAGCCGACAGATCGGGGTGTAAATGGTGAAACATGGTAAAAATAGTACCTAGGTTTTGCGTTGTGGATCTGGTTGGTATGAAACCCGCCTGGTCTGGTAGTCCCAGATTGCGGATCATTAGCTGTATATATGTCGTGAAAATTTTAGCTAATATTTTGACATCAATGTTTATTAAGGATAGTGGACGATATGATACGCAGTCAGTCAAGTCTTTATCCGGTTTAGGGAGAGCTATCAGTATCGCCTCTCTCAGCGGGGTCGGGAGAACACTGTCCTCATATCACTCTTCGTACATCCCGGCCAGGTGTGGGATTAATATGTCTCTAAATTCTTTGTAGAATTCCCTGGGGAGTCCATCCGTGCCAGGTGCTTTATTATTTGGTAGCGAATTGATTGCTTCCACAATCTCGTCTCGTGCGATGTGGTGGCTGAGGAATTTGTGGTGGTTGTCCGATAGCCACGTTAATGCAATGTCATCAAGATATTGGTTAATTTCGGGTGGGGACGTGGTCGATTGCATGGAATAAAGACGTGGGTAGTAGTCAGTGAAGCCGTCTAAGATCGTTGGTGTATCATATGCAAGTTGGCCGTGTGTGTTTGTGACCTGCGTGATGCAGGTTGCCGTATGCTTGAGGCGAATTCTGTGTAATAGTGCCCTTCCTGGTCACTCCCCCTCACCGTAAGTGCGTGCAGTATATCTATGCGAGATATATTTAATCTCGTCAGCGGCGTGTTCATTATATATGTCAGTCTTGTTCCGGATGCCCGCTAACAGTGGCTACAAAGGCTGCTTCCAGTTGTTGGAAATCTGCCATTGACAGTTGCTGCTGGATATCTTTCAAGATTCCTGTGTGTTTACCTATGCAGTGGCCTCTAATTGTGACCTTAGAGGACTCCCAGAGTGTTTTTGTGCTACTCACAGAACCCATTTTTAAGTCAAAAAAGTCCTCGATGGCCCGGTGCAGCTCTACACGAAAAACCTGATCTAGTAGGGCGCTCTGTTTTCAAGTTTCAAGTTTATTTATTTTTATTTGCTTTGGTACTCAACTGAGGACCACAAATATTTTAAACGTAAAATGCAGGTTATTTACAACAGTAAAATTTCTTGTGCTAATACAATGTTAAAAAAGATTACAAATATTTATAAAAGTTATGACAGACAAATTCATTTGGCGGGAATTTACATAGAGTGATCAGTTCCTTTGCTGAGTTAATCCTACATTTAATGTATATGGCTTGCAAGTACCGCTTTCTTGCCGTTACTACCTTTGGATTTAAACAGGCAAACATTAGATGCTCGACATCTTGCTCTCCTCCATTACACAAATTACATTTAGAGTTTTCCTTTAAGTGCCATTTGGCTGTTACAGTTTTAACGGGTAAAATACCGAACCGGAGCAAAACAGTCGCTCTCCTGACAGAATGATTTAGGTTGAAAGCAATGTACTGTTGAATTTTCTTGAATGTTACAGTTTCAGTGAAATTCCTATATGTAGATAGTTTAGAACAATGCAGAAGGTCTAGATCAAAGCTCAGCCTTGGGGTGAAATGTTTCAGAAAGAGTTTAAGTTGGGATGGTGTCCAGGCTAACAGTAGATCAGTATTAATCTCCGCTAGCTTAAAAGCAACTGACATATTTTTCTTAAAAGTGTGTTTGGATGAGTCACAGTCCATTGTTTCTGTTTTGAGCAGAGATCGAAGAGTTCCTTCCTCGGCGTGCAGGAGATTATATGCCCACCTGATGACAATAGCAATTCCTCTGGAGTAGGAGCTGGATAATGAGAACTCGAGGCGAAGGGCTTGTACAGGAACGGCCTGTGATACCTTCATTAGTCTCCGTAATATTTTTCCTTCTTTTAGATCTAGGAAGTTCCACTGGTTTATGGGAATATATTCCAAGGCGTATGATAGTACAGGCGGTATCTTAACGCTTTATACCTTGAGCAGAGAAGAGAAATGTCTGTATCCTTACGCTGCGTATAGTCTTGCAAGAGCTCCCGCATGTACATCAGCTTTTCTAGTCAGGTTCACAGTGTGTGGCCGATTTTGTAGAGACTTGGTAAAGATCCTGCCTAGATAGGTGTATTCATTTACTTCTTCCACTTTGTCTCCACCAAGGGTCCAGTTATATTTAGAACTCTTTTTCTTTCCTGAAAAAGAAACTATTTTTGTTTTGGTAATGTTAGGGATTAAGTAGTTTTCCTCCGTATATTTGTTCAGTGCCTGGAGATTGCTTTGTAGTCCAAATGGTGTTAAATCTAGTATGACAATATCGTCTGCGTATAGCAGTGTATGTATGTTATGGGAGGCAACTTTTGGTGGAAAATTGTGTGCTTGCTGGAGACATTGAGGCATATCACTGAGATAGAGGGAAAAGAGTAGGGGAGCAAGAAGACATCCCTGTTTGAGGCCGTTGGGGGTCAGGATAGGGCTAGTTAGGCCCCTTTCTCTCCCCATTTGTACCTGGCACCAGGTGTCTGTATGCAATGATATTAATATTCGTAGTAAATTATCAGGGATACCCATTTTACTAAGTTTTTCCCAGAGTATCCTCCTGTCCACCCTATCGAACGCAGTCGAAAAGTCAATAAAAGCTGCATAAACAGCCTGAGATTTGATGGACACATATTTATCTAGGATAGTTTGAAGGATGGCAATATTGTCCGTGACTGAATGCTTTGGTCTGAAACCAGCTTGATATCGAGGGATCAGTCCAGATGTGAAGGCCCAGTTTTTAAGTTGATCCAGGACTTCCGCCGTGAAGATCTTTCCAGTGGAATCCAGCAAAGCAATTTGTCTGTAGTTACCAGGTTGTAGTCTTGATCCCTTTTTATGTATAGGTATGATGATACTCCCCTTCCACGACTTCTTGATTACCTCAGTACTAAGAATGTAGTTGAAGAGGGGGGAAAGCATCCTGCTCCACCCTTTTGGATCGATCTGGAGGACTTTAATTGGGATTTCATCTGGGCCAGTTGCTCCTGTTGATCTCACTCTTCCTATGTGTATCTCAATAGAGAGGGGAGAGGATGTGCCAATGTTTGGAATTTCAGTTTCTGAATTACTGGAAAACTTATTGACCATTTCTGAATTATTGTTTAATTTGTATAGATTAGTGAGATAGGTTTCCCATTCATTTGGGGGCACAGGAATACTTTGTAATGGTTTTTTCATGCCCGTTTCTTTGGCAATTATGGTCCAGTAGGCACGTTGGTTGTTCTGTTTAGCTGCTATCTGCAGATCCACCCAATTTTGATCTTGGGTTATTCTCTTGTGTTTTTCTTTTTCTCTCCTCCGTTGGTTCTTTAGTTTATTAATTTCTGCTTGCCTAGATGGTGAAGCTTCTAAGAACTGTGCTCTTATCAGTTCATTTAGGCTCTTTATTCCAGTGGCTGATTTTGGATTTTTGTTTTTAGTCTTTGTAGATCTTGGTTGCGTCAACTTTTTCTGCAATTTTTGCGTTAGTTCTTTTATGATCAGTTCAAAATTCCTTATTAGGTTTACAGAGTGTGTTGTTTCAAGAAGCTGGTTAATGGCTATAATATTAGTTATCTTATTAAGTGTCGCTGAGTTCCAATAAATCCGTCTTTGGTTTTGATTTACCATGACTGTACTGTGTTTGTACATGATTTGAGTAGGTGTACATGGTAGAATTTTCCACTCTGTAGTTAACTGTAGGATAGCGTGATCGCTTCCGTGTACAAAATTTATTTTTAGTTGTAGGGCGGATCCGAACAAGTCTAGACTGGATATCATATAATCCAAAAGTGTGTTACTATTATTCCCCTGTCTTGTATTTGAGGCGGGGATGTCGCCTTCCACATTCCCGTTTAATATTATTCCATTTAGTGTTGGGAGCGATGCTAGTAGAATTTTTCCCCTTTGATCCGCCTTGTTCCCTTTGGGGAATAATGGTGTGGAAATTTCCTACGCCTCTTCTTTATACCAGTTAGACCATTTTGATATTTCTTTATTGGAAACTTTTCCATTTAGATCCCCCATGATGAGGAACGATGGATAGTCATGCCTTCAATTATTTGATCTATGCCATCCAGGATCTCTGTCATCATTCCGTCCATTTTTGCTCCAGGCGGGATATGTACATTAAAGATTAGTACGTTATTTTGGGAGTCTAAAAGGTTTGTCCTGCACCTAACCTTAATACATTGATAATTATAAGAATTCGTAGAGATTATTTCTTGGGCCCAGTCATACTCTTCACTTAGTAAGATTGCAATCCCACCCTTTGCATGCCCCCGCTTGACCCGCAGGGCAGGGATGTCATATATGAAGTATCCCTCCAGATTGAAATTTTGTTTACTCCAGGTTTCTTGTAGGGCCATGATAGCGGGAGAGTTTTTTTTACTAATTCTGCCATTTTTTCTTTAGTTTTTCCCGCTATATTCCAAGAAGAGATCACTAAGCCTGTGCTAAACAGAAGAGCTAATGTCCTTCGTTTGTTTGTTACTGCTCAGGGTCTCAGAGATCCAGTCCCATGACTGGTCCCTCTGTATTGTTTCCTTACTGCAAGTGCTTTTGCTCCAGATTTCCCTTTCGCCATTCTTTACTGAAACAAATAAATTTGCTGCTGATTGATCTAAGCGATAGGTTTTTTATTTATGGTTTGGAACGTTTTTTGAGAGGATTCGAGCGGATACATCATATTGTAGGCTTCATTTCTTTTTACTGGAATCAAGTCATAGCCACATTTGTGGAGGATCTCGCTCTCCTTAAGGATAATTCCTGGTACGGCTGGGGACCAGAATTCTACAATTGCAATTTTTGTTTTCGCTTTGTCCGGAAACATTACTAGTTTGATCTCATTTGACACTAAAAATGTTAGCGACTGGATCTGTTGCAATAGGTTAATGATTCGGCCGCGATTAAGTGGAGCTTCATCAATAGGGAATAACTCTGTAATTTGTAAATAGTTGGATCTTATCTCCTCTTCTTGGGATTCTTTTCCCTGTGATTCCGGATATCCTGCGAGTGTTCCTCTTAGAGTTGCACTTTCCGAGCTGTGTATGAAATCTGTAGCCTTTGGATTTAGTGTGGAATATTGGCAAAGATTTTTGCTGTTGGTTTTCACCTGTATCTTCTGGTGCATCATACTCGGTGTCAAGGGCAGATTTGGTCTTCCTTCATAACCTGGTGAGGCGTTAAGTAGGGGAGTTGTACTCTGAAATTTGATTTTTGTGGCCTTCTTCTTTTTGAATCTTCTTAGCGCCTTTCTCTTTTTTGTCTTTCCTTGCCATTGTTCCTTCTCTGTTTTTTCCGAGTCTTGTACTTCTTCACTAGTTAACCCAGTGTTTTCTTCAGGATCAGGTATTATAGAATTGATCATGTGTAGTATGGATTTGCTTTGTGCAAATATTGGGTAGTACGTCACAGGTTGTTGATGTGGTTCTAAGTTAGTTTGCTCTTTGAAGAGTTTTCTGAGGGAGTATACGGTGATATCACTCTGCTTTCCCACACTTTCGCCAGATGATTTCTTCCCGGTTTGTGTTGCAACTTCTTTTTTCGAGGGAGGTGGCATAGTGTCCTTTTTTATATTTAAGGTGTCACCAATTATCTCTTGGAATTTGCCGCAGATTCCTGTTGTTTTTGTTGTTTTTGATGACCAAATTTGTTCTTTCTTCTTTTTTTCCTCAACCAGAAATTTTAAGATTCCAAATTGTACGTCAAGTGTTTGATCAGAATTTTCCAATATGTTACCTAAATGTTTGAGGACTGATTCCAGGATATCTTGTAAAACAAACATTGATTTAGAAACTGGCGTGTAATGATTGATCAGGCTGGTGGTTTTAAAGATAGAAAGATCTGGTGAATTTTCGAGATGGCCCTCCATATCTGTTGGTTTTTGTGGAGTACTGATCTGTATGTTGTCGATCATCCTTTGGTGTTTCATTTGAGATATTCCATCCTTGGTGCAGGTATCTGGGTAAATGATGTTGCAGTCGAAAGACTGTTGTATTTTGGAAAGATCCGGTGTTATTGATCCGGTTGCCTTTAAATCTGAGGTTGAATCCACTTGTTCCATAAAGGTATTTTTTTCCACTGCTTCTGGGATTATTTGGGTACCGTTTTCAACTTCCATGATACCTTCTCTTGCCAAGTTTGCCTGTTCTTTTACTATATAGTCCTTTTCATCTGGATTTGCTTTTGCAAAATACTTTCTGATTCCAGGGGTTGCTATTGTCTTTCCGTTTCTTACTGCTTTACTGGTGCTCTTCCTGATTGCGTCGTCCGTTCCCATTCTTTTCATGAAAATGGTTCTGGATCTCAGCTTCTTATAAGCCATTGCACTATTCAAGTCAGTTAGAGGTGACACGTTGTTGTCCAGAGGTCCGAGCGGGGCGGAGACTATATATATTTTCCCCTTCTATTCACTGCTTTTGTCCTACGATAAAAGTGTCTGCTTCCAATAAACTCTGTCGGGTAGTTAGATTTCGGGGCCAATGCCTGGCGTGCCGCTCATGCAACGCCAGCACCAGCGCCCTGATCCAGTTCCCCAAGTTCGTTCCTATAGGATTATGCAGTTTTTTTAGGGTCAGCTCTGGACTCCTCGCCACTTCCGCTAGAGCAAGGGGACTGACTTAAAGAAATGCTTTCTGGTGAGTTATTACTATGTATAAAGAGTGGCCAAGTGAAGAGGTAATACAGCTGGTTGGCTCACCTTAGTTCCCTTGCTGTACTCTACTGGAGCATCCCACTCGGTGCACCACAGCTCTTGCCTCCTTGCCCAGGAGAGCACTATAATGCCGGTCTATTCGATATGGTCCTCCATATTGCAAGTTCCAAACACCGTAACACCAGAGCACCCGGCTCGCACACCTCCTATGCCGGCGCTGGTGCAGTAAGGTCGGCTGCCAGAGATGCAGAGGGAGCAGGAGTGCAAGAGGGGTCCTCCTGTCTTTAAACAATGCTAGCCGCTGCTGCCGCCCGCCGCCTTCTATTCACCTCTGCGGCGGCGGTAACAGCCTCTCAAGGATGCAGGGAGTACGGGCGGAGTCTTCTGTGTTGACGTCTTGCCGGTGCCGATGCCGGTGCCGCTGCACGCCGCCTTCTTTTCACCACGGCGGCGGCAACAGCTGCAAGTTAATCAGTTTGTTCGGAGATGCGGAGAGGGGGTGCGGGAGGAATCTTCCGTGCTGAATCTGATGTTTGCCTGCCGGTACTTGCTGCTCCCGCAGCACGCCGCCGTCTCTTCAACTCGGTGGCAGCTACGGATTTCTCTGCGGTTTTTTCAGCTTCTCGGCTCCTTCAGAGTTTCAGCTCTACTCCTCCGTACCGCTGCACCCTCCACTCCTGCTCTCACTCGTTGCTCCTCCTCTACCTCACACGTCACCTCCTTCCTCACCTGCTCTACTCTGTTACTGCTACAGCCCGTCACTACCCCTCGGGAGGCTTCTCTCAGCTCGCCGAATATTGACAGTCAAGGACTGGCAGGGAGTCTCTCTTGTGCAGTGACACCGAGGTAAGCGCAGACAGGTAACAAGCCCTCACACCTGCTTCCCTGTAGACTGGAGTGCTGCCAAGGGCTTAGCGGTGATGTTATGTCCCCCCTTCAAGCCGAGTGTGTCCTGCAGCCACGCCTGGGCCGGGGGGAAATTCCACTGGGGCCGCGGGGGTCACGTTAATCCCCCGCGGTTGTCGCAGCACCTCAGCTCTCCCAGCCCAGCCTCTCCCGGGACTTCCCACTCTCCTCTGTGCCGGGAGCCCAGAGCCGCGGACCTCTCCTGTGGGGGCATGGTAGGAGGTCGAGCAGGAAAGCGGGAAAGGTTGGCCGTGGTCGGCCGCGGTCAGCCGCGGGTAATGAAGTTGCCGGGGTCGCACGCCAGCTCGCTGTGCCGGCTTGCTCGGCTTGCTCGGCTCGGCTTGCTCAGCGCTCTGTTGCAGTCGCCAAGTAAATTGACGTGGGGTATGTGTGGGGATGTCAAGCGCGAGGCGGACAGGTGCATGGTCCAACAATGTCCTGGGCATGTGCTCTATCTGTGTGGTCCATGTGCTAATATCGTGTGTGGCCAGCCACAAATCTATTCTTGACCACTTGTTGTGCGCCGAGGCTGTGTAAGTGCCGTCCTTGCAGCCGGGATGTCTGAGGCACCACAAGTCAATCATTGCGCATTCTGCCATACCATACCGGACACCTCTTCCGCCCCCCGGACCTGTCTTTCTTCAGTCTTCAATTGGCTGGCATCTGCCTAGCTAAAATGTAATGAAGACAAATCTGAAATTCTACTCTACGGGCAGTTCCCCCCATATTTCAGAGAACCTTTGTGGCTTTCGGACATTTCATCTCCCAGCTCTGTGGGCAATCCAGCTAAAAACCTGGGGGTATGGTTCGGGGAAGATTTAAAATTTGATGATCATATTAAGAAACTCACATGCGGTTGCTTTGGTACTCTCAAAGCCCTCCGCAAATTTTTTCCTCTTCTTCCCAGAGTGGCGAAAGAAAGAGTGACGAGAGCTCTCATTCTCTCTCGCCTTGATTATGCTCATGCCCTGTTCATCGGCATCCCGGCATTTCTGACTAATCGCCTGCAGATAATACAAAATGCGGCTGCCAGACTCCTTTTTAACATCTCAAGAAAGACCAGCATCCGTTGCCATCTGTGAAGCCTGCATTGGCTTCCAGTCTCCCAACGGATTATATTTAAGTCACTTACCTTTGCACACAGAGTTGTTTATGAGCAGGGCCCACTTTATCTGAGGAAACGTCTTTTGTTATACCGTCCTACACGCCCCCTCCATTCTGCCACTCAATTTCAGCTGGTGGTTCCGCGCTTCAAATGTTCCCGTCTTGTTGGACAGTCTATTGCCATGAAAGCAGCAGCGGCCTGGAATTCTCTACCTCTGGCTCTTCGCGCTAATCAGAACTTTAATCTCTTCAAAAAAAGCACTTAAGACCCATCTTTTCGAAATGGTGTTGTAATTTATTTCCCTTTTCTGTAGTGTTGCCTCTTCATAACTCCAACTCCGCACCAGGATACTCCTGAGTAATTGAGCGCGTTATAAAACCACCCATAACATAACATAACATAACCATACCATCTCTTAGCACTTTAGCCGATTGCTTCCCATACTGGTCATTGCCTGTGGATCTGTCTAGTGCCGGGTCAAGACATGTGTTGAAATCTCCCACCCAAACAATGGCAGTGGGTGTTAGTTAAGGCAGTTTAGCCCAGATGTATGCGTAGAAGAGCGGTCATCAGTATTTGGGCCATATGCAGTGACTACTGTCAGCGCCATACCCCTGAAGTTTCCTTGTACGATAACATAGCGCCCCTGGTCATCTTTTAGAGCCTTGATAAGTGTAAATGGGGTGCCGCGTCTAATTAGGAGCATGACCCCTCTAGCATAGGTGGAGTAGGAGGATGCCATGCGATACTCTGCCCATCTCGCGGCCACTCTCCCCTCTGTGATGGTATTAAGATGCGTTTCTTGTAGACAGGTCACATCTATCTTGTGGCAGTCTAGGTATGCTAGTACCTTTCGGATTTTCGAGGCCCCTCACATTGTTGACCATTAGTGTCAGTTCTTCTAATGAGATCCTGCCAGTTTCTCCTGGTATGCACCCTATATGTACAATCCCTGAGCTGCAATGTAAACTCTGACCAGTTTTTTTTAAATAAAAACCCTCCTCCCCTCCCACTCCACTGTCTTCCATTTAGCGGAGACAATCCCAAAAACTTTAAGCTTCCCCAACATGATCCCTTAATACAAAAAATAAGAAAAACAATTAACTATTTGTGGTGTACTCAAGTGAGCAGAAGCCACCGCCCTGAATGCCCTGTGAAGAAGATCCCAGGGGTGGCCGCCTTAAAGGCAGAATTTAAAACACAACAGAGTCCATAAGAGAGCCCCTAGTATCTAGAAAGTCCTCTAACTCTATGGACATATCTCCCTTCATCCCTGTTTTCTAGGACAGTATTAACATTGCTATATAATTCAACTAACTATAACTTCCCAGCCAATAAGGTCCATTTAGCTGTGTCCATTAACCACGTTTAGAGGTGGCCGCCATCTGGAATATGTTTCGGATCACCTCAACCAGCAACAGGAGACCCTGCTTCCTATTTGACACAGCTCCCATGTACTCTCCGAGTTCTAGTGTGTGGTATCAACAGTTCTGACATGCAGGTTCTACTTAATGTTGTGGCTTGCAGCAGTGCAGTTCCGAAGCTTAATTTGTGAGTTGTCCCCCGTTATTCCACGTCTGATGTGGTTGCCTGTTCATCCGGTCCTCCTCTACGTGATCGTCTGCGTGTGCTCTGGGATCCCTTCTGTTGCAGGTATTTTTGCACCTCCTTAGGATCATTGTAGATCTTTGATTTCCCACCATCCATCACACGTAACCTGGCAGGGTATAGCATTGCATAGGGTATGTTCATGTCACTGAGTTTTTGCTTTACAGGCACAAATTTATTTCTCGCCTCTTGGACAAGCAGCGTGAAGTCAGGGTAGAGCGAGATGTCCATATTCTCGTGTCTCAGGTTACCTAGTTCACAGGCCTTGCGTAGGGCCGCATCTCTGTCCCAGTAGTTTAGATGCTTGGCTATTATTGGTCTTGTCATTCTCCTGCCGGCGGTGGCGTAGCTAGGAATCTGTGCGCTCTCTCCATGATAAAAACATCTGAAAAGGTTTCTGGGCCCGGTAGAGTTATAAGCAGGTTTTCCACGTACGGTTCCATAGGGCCTGTGTTGGTAGTCTCCGCAAGCCCCGCCAGCCCCACCAGGCGGATGTTGTTTTGGCAGGAGCGCGCCTCTGCATCCTGAGCCCTGGCCATTAACACCGACATTTGCTTAGCCATTTTACCCTGCCTGGTCTCGATTTGTGTGTGGGAGTCTTCAACCTCGGATATACGGCGTTCTGCCATGTCGATTCGCTCTGTGTGCCGGTCTAGGTGCTCTGCCATGTGGTCCACTCTGTTTGTTAGAGAGTCAATCTTACCGTCAATGTTTGCAGAGCGGCCTGTATCGTTGAGAACATGCCTTGCACGTCCCCATGTGCGGCTTCACTTGCCGGCGGCCCGCCTGTTTTGAATGCGGCTGGTCTTCCTGGCCATGTTCGCCAATTTTTTTGAAAGGTCGAAAGTAAGTTTGGGCTGGTGTCTGTCAGGTTTGCCCATGGTGCGTCAGGCCGTGTTAGGGCAGTGTCTGCCCGATTCTTCAATCCTAAGAATCCAGTGCCGTACAAGATATGATGAGACGATATATTGCGACAGGCTTCAGTGTGTGCCGGGTGTGGCAATTATTGCTATGGAGGTACTGTGGTCAGGGTATCCCCTTCCTGCAGCCTCAGTGCACACTGTTTGCCCCTTCCGTTAGGAGCGGTATAATTTGCGAGGGCTCGCTTGTAGCACCAATTCCAACCAACGCTGGTGTGAATGGATGATTGATAAGCTCTGTGGGTCAGGCAGCAAGTTGGTCTCGTTGTGGTGTTGTACTTTGTTGGATCTCGACGTAGGGCAGTGTTTGCCTCCCACGGGTCAATAGGAGCATGGGCTCACCACGAGGCGCTGCCAAGATGAGATTACACGTATGCCCTGCACCTGTGCTGTTGTGGCTCCTTGCTATCTCTGGGTTAACCGTGGCACGCTCTCTGCCCTCTCGGCATGGTCTTCTGATGGTGCAGTCCCCAGGTACACAGGTGGGGGCAGTGACTACCTCCCAAGCCCCAGTGTGTCCCCCGTTTTTCAATGACTCCAACCTGAGGTATTGGGGGACCAACAAACCCGTTCGGTGCTCTTCCTGTTCTCGTCTGACCAGGCAATGTGAGCCGCCGGGAGTGGCCGCAGCCCCGCCCAGGCTCAGGCACTCAGTGCACACCCACACCGTAAGTGCACTGTGTGCCAGGCACCTTCCTGCTTGCTGCTAACCGTCTTCAGCAGGCCCTCCGGTGCAAGCACCAGCGATCATTTGTGGAACTCTGTGCTCCAGGCGATGCAGTGGGACAGTCTATGCCGGTGTGCCTGCCTTACTTCACAGACAGATCTGCACACAAGACCGCTGCACAGGATCCCTGGTCTCAGCCACAGGCCCACGCGCCTTCTCTGGGGTCTTGAGGGTTCCAGGCTGTAGCGGGGCCCAGCCATGTGCAAGGTCCGTCGGGTCAGGGGATGGGTCCGCGATGCTTAGAGGTGTATCAGGCTCCGTATGTGCAGGATATATTTAGGATTTCGTCAGTGGCCGAAGGAGGGCGCGGAGGAAGCAGTCATCTTCCAGTGCGGCTAGCTCCACCTCCCCCACCATTGTAAAATACTTATAGTAAATAGTAGCATGTAAGAAAGAGGTTCATTAGTTAGGAAGGATATAAATCTTTCTCAAGTAACAAGTCCAAATTCTTGGCAGGTCAAACTACAGGTTCAATCAATTAACCGGCCGAAGTCCTTCGAGCTATGGCACTAAGCAGAAAGGCTTAACTTATGAAAAATGTATTTAGCGGTACCAAATAAATAAAAAAGTAAAAACGCAACATAATAAAACAACAACCAATTTCCAAAAATCAAGAAAACTGCAATAAGAAAAATGACACAAAATTATTAAAATCCAATCAAGGCAATGGGAGAAATGATTTTTTAACATTTTTACGTTAAAAGGTACCAAGAAACAGCATAGAATCTATGGGTGTGGTTGACAGTGAGCTAGACATAAGTTCAGGCCAACCGTGATGCACAAAAGGCCATTTAAGTCTAGATTTTTTTGCAAGATCAAGGATTGCACCTGAGGCTAAGGGCCTAATTTAGAACTCGGTGGACATGTTACTCTGTCACAATGGTGACGGATATCCCACCTGCCGAAATATAAATCCCATAATATCCTATGGGATTTTATATTTCGATGGATGGGATATCCTTTACCGCTGTGATGGAGTAACCCGTCTGTGAGATGGAAATCAGGCCCTTAGTCTTTTTACTGAGAGTTGAAATTCTTGTGTGGAGAAAGGTTGAAAACTGTATCTGGCTAAGGTCTCTCAAAGCTGATTACTCATTAGACAAGGTCTTGCTGAAGCTGTTAGTTTTGGACAGGAAAATTTCCAAGTGGAAAAAAGAATCACATTTTATAACGCTGAAGTCCACTCGTCGGCCAGATACTTGTGTTACCTTTGCCCAGTCAAGGTTTCTACATTCAATTAGTTGAAAGATATAGCCAGGGAAGGGTTCGCCAAAGCTGGGTACCTTGGCTGGTAGGGTCTTTTGCAGTCTCATTTGCAGCAGCAAAAAGCTTAGAGTCGGAACCTAATTATCTTACCCACCAAAGTCATGCATTGGTGGGATTGCCTTGGTAGTTAGTCATGTTTCTCCAGAGGTAAAACAATATTTAAGTCACAGTTTCTTTCTTCTTGTTGAAGCAGCTCTTCTTGGTCCCTTCCAAGACTACAAGGACCTTGGAGACAGTACTTAGAGATTAGGACTCATTCTAGTAGAGGCCACCAACATAATTCAGTCAGAGTCCACTTGCCACTGGTCAACAGGTCAATTCCAGGAAAGGCCTCTTGCAGCTTGCTGTGTTTCTGTAGCCACACAGAAGGTCAGCCATCTGACCCTTGGAGTTCACTTGTCAGTTCTAGATACAAGTGGAAGAAGGTTCAGAACTTCAGCCTCCACACAGATAGCATACAGCAGCTATCTTTCTCTTCTGTTCATTCACAGGACCAGATGTGCTTTCAGGAAGTGAGGGTGAGGTACTTCATTGCACTTGTTAGTGGGTGGGGATTACTCCTGGATACTCCCTAACCAATGGGCAAAAAGTTCACAAGGGCAAGTCCCCACCTTTTTCAGCACATCCTGTTTATCTTACTGCAAATTATCAGGCTGTAGACATAGAGGATTTGACATTGTTGAATGCCGCTTAGCATTGGGCCTAATTAAACATAATTGTGACTGCAGAGAAGAAAGTGAAAGCTATGCCGAAGTCTGTTGATGCACCCTTGGCGGATCGGCTTGGTAGGCCAGTCTTAGTATTCTGTAGGCTCTCTAGGCAAAAAGTCTTGGAAACGTTGCTAGCCAAGCATTCGAGCAGCTCCAATAAGGGACTGTAGGGGCAGGACTCACTCTAACAGAAGCTGCCAGCAGGGCCAAGGCCAGGTCACTTTGAACTGGTCTGTGGGCTTCTTGCAGCTTTTGTGTCCCTGTAGCTTAAAGGAATGTCAGTCAACTGACCCTTACAGTTGGGAAACAACCTTTACAACGCAACTTTTACAACGAACTACCATTACAACGAAATTTTTACAACGCAAAAACCATTACAACGCATGTATTTACAACGCATTTTTTTACAACGCAGGTACCTTTACAACGCATACCATTACAACGTAAGTATTGGTAAGTATATAATTATATTTTAAATATTATATGTTAGAGTTTTTTTAAGGGGTATTTTTAGGGTTCAGGGTCAGTTTTCAGTTTTTGGGTAAAGGGGTATCTTTAGGGTTCAGGGTCAGTTTTCAGTTTTTGGGTAAAAGGGTATTTTTAGGGTTCAGGGTCAGTTTCCAGTTTTTGGGTAAAAGGGTATTTTTAGGGTTCAGGGTCAGTTTTCAGTTTTTGGGTAAAGGGGTATTTTTAGGGTTCAGGGTCAGTTTTTAGTTTTTGGGTAAAGGGGTATTTTTAGGGTTCAGTGTCAGTTTTCAGTTTTTGGGTAAAGGGGTATTTTTAGGGTTCAGGGTCAGTTTTTAGTTTTTGGGTAAAGGGGTATTTTTAGGGTTCAGGGTCAGTTTTCAGTTTTTGGGTAAAGGGGTATTTTTAGGGTTCAGGGTCAGTTTTTAGTTTTTGGGTAAAGGGGTATTTTTAGGGTTCAGGGTCAGTTTTCAGTTTTTGGGTAAAGGGGTATTTTTAGGGTTCAGGGTCAGTTTTCAGTTTTTGGGTAAAGGGGTATTTTTAGGGTTCAGGGTCAGTTTTCAGTTTTTGGGTAAAGGGGTATTTTTAGGGTTCAGGGTCAGTTTTGGGTTTTTGGGTAAAGGGGTATTTTTAGGGTTCAGGGTCAGTTTGGGGTTTTTGAGTAAAGGGGTATTTTTAGGGTTCAGGGTCAGTTTTGGGTTTTTGGGTAAAGGGGTATTTTTTTTAATTATTATATTATTTATTAAATATAATATATTATTTATATAATAATACAGGGGTATTTTTAGGGTTCAGGGTCAGTTTGGGGTTTTTGGGTAAAGGGGTATTTTTTTAATTATTATATTATTTATTAAATATAATATATTATTTATATACAGGGTAAAAATTAAATACAATTAAATTTAAATTACATTTAATTAAAATTGATTAAATTAAATAAAATTAATTAAATTAAATAAAAGTAATTAAATTAAATTAAATTAAATTATATTAATTTTAATTAATTTACATTTAAAAAAATATTATAAAATTACCAATATTTACGTTGTAATGGTATGCGTTGTAAAGGTATTTTCGTTGTAAATACATGCGTTGAAATGGTACTTCGTTGTAATGGAGCCTGCGTTGTAAAAACTGCGTTGTAATGGTAGGCGTTGTAAAAGTATGCGTTGTAACGTCATACATCCTTACAGTTTGTTTATCAGTGCTTGGTACAAGTGAGAGCAAATCCAGGCTTTCAACCAGGTCTCAACAACAGGTGCTTCTGTCTTTCACTAGTCCATTAGTGCTCTGAGAGGGTGGTAAGGAGTGCTGCATTTATGCTGGGCACTAGCCTGTGGGTGGGAGTGACTCCTGGCCACTCCCTGACCAATAGGAAAAATGTTTACCAGCGTAACACTATATACCTTTTTAGCATTTTCTGTGAGCTTTACCGTAGACAATCCCATAGTCGTCCTCTCTATCTGACTCTAGCATTATAGACCTAGAGGTGTGGCCAGGGAAATGATTAAATCCTCCCCTGTGGTCACTCTGAACTAGTACTGGTGGAAGCTCCTCTCACTGTAAAGAAATGTTTAACATTACATCTTTACAAGTCCTACTTTTAAATACCAAGCACTCTGTCTAATGGTCACTTAAGTCACACTTAGGGGTGACTTATTAATACTTAAAAGGGAGGTTTAGGCCTGTCAAAAGGGGCTATTTTGACAGGTCGAATTTGCAGTTAAAACCTGAAAAAAGGCTACTGGTGGCAGGCCTTCAGTCATGTTTTGCATTGTCACTGTACTGGTGGCACAATATGTGATGCATTCCACTTGCGACATTTACCTTACAGGCCCTGAGTACACTCTGTAACACATACTACTGATTTACAGATAAGTTCAATATGCCAATTAGGAATGCAGACAATTGTTACATGTTTTAGGAGTCAGATAGTTGCCCTGAGGCCTGAGCCCCAGTGCACAGAGTAAAAACATAAGCAGCATTAGTCTAAATAAATTAGGGTGATCATGCGTGTAAAGGCATTTTCCTACAATTACGTACTGCTGTATCAGCTTGTACCTTAGACTTCCTTTGATCACAGCTGAAAAAAATGAATATCTTGAGGTTCTGGTGAGAATTTCTGGACAGCAAAATTAATGAAATCCATCCTTTTGGTATTCATCAGATGTCATGTTTCCAACATCACTAGAAACCCCTGACTCTGGTGAAGAGTGCAAACTATTTGGCAATATTATAGAACTTGATGATGAAAGGGAGAGCTCATCAACACAACTGTCCATGCAGGGATGGACCATGATGACACTGCAGTGTAGGATATCAGACAACTGAGAGATAGCACATAAAAACATGAAGCGCCAAGTTAAGACCAAAAGGAAGTAGAGCAAATTAAAAGTGTTCCACTGTGAAGTGTAGGAAGCTCTGGTGGGACTGAAGAATCAGCAGGTTCAGTTATATCTGTTTTTAATTTAAATGTAGTCAAGAAATCTCCCAGCTCGGCCAAGGGAAAGATCTTCAGGAATCTTTCTATATTGAAGGGCTCTTATGACACAGTCTTATTTGCCCTTGTAAGATCTATGAAGGTGGCAAGCATAATTTTCTGCCTCAAGAAAAGGGAAAGGCTTTCCCGTTGAGTAACATTACTTCTAATGATTTTTCTTAGCCATGGGTCAATCACAAACCCTGAAAGAGGTGGCAGAAAGAGGAGTTCAACGGCTCACTCTGTTCTCATAACACTCTGTACCGATTAATTATTTTAGACTCCAGAAAAGAGATGGCCCTGTAACCAGTCCTGGAGACTCCCCACAATACTCTGCACTGTTTTTTGCTTTTGTTGGAGGTAGTTTACAGTTTAGCCAATTTGTAAGGACAGCAAACCACCTGGAAATGGAATGGATGTGGAAACTAGAGAATGTGCTTCTGGTCAACAAATGCCTTTTAACCCCTAAACTACTGATGCTTTTTCACGCCAGTGCTGAGTCCTTTATGGCTCTTTGGGTGAGTTTGTGCTTAGGCTTCCATAACCTCTTCTTTCTTACACACTGGATAACATGTATAAGGTACAAATGCAGAGAAATCTAATTGGTAATAAAACATTTTCTACTAATCTGTGTCCCCTACATATCTCACAAAAGAAAGGGTACCTTATGTGAGTAGGTCTACTGCCTTTGACATTAAAGGGCCCAAAAGGCAACATGTACACATCACATTTTTCCACTGAAAACTGACCTTTTTGCTGCAATGTGGGTAGCTGTGGATTTTGGGCCCTAACTAAGCCGGCACCTAAGAAAAACTAGCAAACCTGTAAATTTTTTAAAACCAGACACCCCAGGGAATTCAGGGTGGGGGTGACTTGAGTGGCTCTTACCAGGTTTTCATACCCCTAAGCCCTAGTAGCCTCAAACATTGACTAAATGCACACATTGTCCTCACATTTCTTTGAGGTAAACGTGGGAGCGTGACATTCTGGGTGGTATTAAATGATTGGCTTTCACCAGGTTTATTTACCCAGCAGCACAAGCAAACCTTAAACTTTGACTAAAGACACGCATTTGCCTCACATTTCTGTGAGGAACACTTCTGGAATCTGCAGGGAGCCACCCACTTTCTACCACATAGCATTCCCCTAGACTCCCAATAAAAATGAGGAAAGGGTCCAAAATGCAGCATGGAGCATGGAATAAAATATACAGAGTGAAGAAATTTCTCAAGGAAACCTATGCATTTCTGAAATGCACACCAAATATACAGCTTAGGAGCAGTGGTTATTTGTATACCCCCAAATTTGTGGGTATCCGTACTAGTATGTGATTCAGAGGGCATTTTTCAAAATGTCTTCTTTCTTACACAGTGGCATACATTTGGAAGGCACAAATGCAGAGAAATCCAATTGGTAATAACAAATAGTCTACTAGTCTGTGTTTCCAAATGTTTCCTGATAAAAATGGTACCTTACTCGTATGGGCAGACATACATATTGAAGCGAAACAAAAGGGGATGATGGACGGAGCGTTTGAGCAAATCAAACACTCACCCCCAGTCAACTGATCTGGGTTTAATCCACCACCATTCTTTAGCCCACTCAGCCACCCCTTTTCAGACATGGCTATATGCAAATCAGTCTGACCCTGTGTCTCATGGGAACAGTACAGCCCGAACTGCCAAGCCATGTCTTCCATGGACCGGAAACAAGCATCCTGGGACCGGTTTCGGATTCATAATCCTCATCAGCCAGGCTATCTTGAATCCAGTGAGCAAGGGACTCACGTCTGAGCATACCCTGCCACACTTAGGGCGAACAAAGCGAAACAAAAGGGGATGATGGACGGAGCGTTTGAGCAAATAGACATACATATTGCCTGTGACAGGAAAGGGCCTAAAAGGGATCCCATTTTTTGTAATCTAGGTAGCTATGAATTTTGGGCCGCAGCTCAGACAGCAAGTTGGTAAATCTAGGAAACCTGCTAATTTTTTTTAACTAGTCAACCAAGGGAGTCTAGGGATGGATGCCTTGAATGGCTCTGACAAGGTAATTGTACCTGGAACAGAACAGATTAAACCAAGGTCAATGGGAGTTCCCATGCGAGAGCTCTCGCTGACCTTGGTTTTATCCATTCCTTACATAGGCACTAAGCCCAGTCACACAAGTGGGGACCCAAATTATAGTGAGGTAATGCCGAGTGGTTGGACTTTAATGGATTCCTCTGGATTTCGGAAGCTTTCATCACAGAAATGGAAAATGCTTGGGTTGAGGTTTGCAGGGCATTATGGTTTAGAAATCCTTGTGGAAACCATGCAAGGCACACCACAGTGGATTCCTCTGGGTATGTACTTTTAAAATATGTCTGTGGTTAGTAGGTTTCCAGGGGTTGCAGCCCAGCACTTCCCTAAATCCTGCAGCTGCACCTATTGCTGATCTCTATAAGCAGCGCTTTACAGTCCTCTGTGTTGTTGTCTCTTGGCTCACCCACAAAAGTGGGGTACCACTTTTATTAGGAGACATGTGGGAACTCAAGGTAATAGGAACTTTGCAACTTCCCACATATTCCAAAACTTTACATCACAGAAATGTGAGGGAAATGTGTGTTATTTTGCTGAAGGTTTAGGTTTGCAAGGCCTTCTGGGTACATTTACCTAGTGAAAGCCACACAAGTTACACACCCTTGGACTTCCCTGGTTGTCTAGTTTTTAAAAATATTTGAGTTTCGTAGTTTTCTCTGGGTGTCAGCATAAACAAGCCCTAAATCGTTGTGGTTGTCAGTTGAAAATGTGTCCATGTTACATTTGTTGCTCTTTCCAACTGTGGGCACTAGGCCACCCACACAAATGGGGTTCCATTTTTATGTGGTGACATGTGGAACGCTAGGTGGTTGTGTGATTTCTGTATCATAACAGATTTCAGAAATATCCATTACAAAATGTAAATAAAGGAGTAATCTTAGCCGTTTAAGCAAACTTTCATGTTTTGAAAGACATTGCGGGAATGTGAGTGGGATCAATGCAAGTTATACCACCCTGAACACCTACAGTTCTCCAAACATTAAGGGTTGTTACTCTGTTTTCTAAGTGAAAACACCACTGGGATAGGTTGGAATTGGCACCTCTAGACGTGCTAGCTTCATAGAACTAATACTAATCATAGTATTAGAATACGGAAACCAAGCCTACTGGAGATGAGCCATATAGTTTCGGCAAGACACCAACCGCTTTATGAGCCATTCACACACCAATCATGCACCACACACAAGACTTTCATACCTTAACCCCTTGCATGCGCAGCAAATGTTCACGCTGTGCGGGCGTTTTTAAAAGTGGGCAGGATTCAGACGGACCCCGGCCGTCCTCCACACACACACACCGTGACGTATGACGGCTGGGTGCCATCATAATCATGCAAAGGTTTAAGCCACAGGATCAATCAACATATCAGTGCACTCATATAAACATGCCATGGATGTACAAGGGCCCATCACACCCATACACCAAAGGACAGAATCTCCACAATCAAACCATCTCTCACCTGTAATCAACCAACACACTACTAACAAACCTCAATAAACATATGGATAGACATATTGATGAAGACTGAACATCTTGCAGTGAGCCATGACAACAAAAGACACAGAAAGATCAATATATTTACAGAAAGTACACACAGATTGCCTGACTCCTTGGATTGTTTAGATAAGCAATTGTACCCCAAAGATTTAAAGCATTGGAGTTTGTATCCAACAATGAATGTTAAGAGTACGAGTAAACCAAGTCGTCTGGAACTGGAGCTGGAAGTTGCACTCATTGGAGACCCTAGATGTATAGATGACAGGCAATCTGTGAGGTGGTTCTAATGTGTTTTGGGACTTCAGGTTGTCTACAGCTTGCTAGCATTTTTCTGGTGATGAGATCATCAAGTGCATTACACACTAACCAACTGTTGTACCTGCCTATTAGTCTCCATTGTGGTCCAGTTTGTCGATCAGCATCATAGTTCTATCATAGGAGGTACAGACCCCGTTAATAGTGAAGGGACAGGTCCCTCTACATGCATGGTCTTCTGTAAATGCCAGGATGACTTTACGTTGGTGAAGTCATGCAATATCACACAAGATCTTAGGTTCCCCTACGATCCTTCCTGATTGCAGGCACTCTTTCTGGCTCACGTGTGTGTGTGTGTGTGTGTGTGTATATATACATATATATATATATACATATATATAAAGCTCAAAATCCTTCGAATTCGTGAGGAAAACAGCACTCGTGGGCAGGTTGGTGTTAAATCTCCCGTTTATTATTAACCAGAGTCAACAAACGCGTTTCGTCAGTATATATATATATATATATATATATATATATATATATATATATATATATATATATATATATATATATATATATATACCACTGCTCCTTTTACACCAGACAGCCAGCGAGTCACTCAACAGGCGGGTGCTGCATCGCGTTGGTGTGCCGCGTACGTATAAAAGCTTCAAAATCCTCCCAAATCCACAGGAAAGAAAGCAGCAATCTCAGGAATATTTTCTCTGGCGGTGTTTATTGATCAACAGACAGACACGTTTCGGTAAACTCCTTCTTCGGTGCCAAAGCGTAACGCGCTGTGCGGCGGCATTTTAATTCATTAGCATAACATAGTAAGAACAAAAGAGGGACCAAGAAGCCTCGCTGAATAGCGTGCGCCATGTTGGAAGTATCTCCAAACAATACATATAACAAATAGTCACGTTTTACCACAAAAGGCATACTGAAAACAATTCAAACACCCTAATTCATAATTGTGATATCATTTAAAGGACCGTGACATAACCAATCTTGCCGTGGATCGGCACTGGCAACCTAAAAAGGTTGCCCAAAAACCCTTGCTGTTCGCATTGAAGCCGATGATTGGCTCAAACTCATTGCTGTTATGCCAAAATGAATAATATTAAACCCATGACATTTCTAAATAGTGCAAAAATCCTCCACAATAAAGATCATGATGCTAAGCTGTACATTGTATCATAGATGATATATGCATGCACAGGACCCCAACATTTATTAGAGGGAACGCGTTGCAAATGCACACCAATATGATACCTTCATAGAGGAAACATCCACTTAAGCTAATTGCTCCGTATATCGGCTTCCTTGCAACTCCACCCCATACTAACTCCTATGTACGTTAGTTACTGGAACACCTTACATCCAAGAATTGTATTTGCAACAACACGAGTTACCTAAATGTACTAGTTCCTCGCCTCTATTTAAGCCGCCCGGGACCTTAGTCTGTAAATCTATGATATACCGAGATTCCAGCCGTCTCAGTTTTTGCATTCTGTCACCTCCTATGGGATTGTTAGGTATGCAGTCCAAACAGAAATACTGCAACAGATTCCTGTCACTCTTGTGTTTAATGGAAAAATCTCTTCACGATGGCCCGCATATGTTCCAGAATTTTCAGTTTGACACAGTTAATGGTGCTCCCTATGTATCTTAGTCAACAGGGACATTTCAAGCAATAAACTGCAAATGTCACTTGGCAGGACATGAACTTATTGATTTTCTTTCCATCTTTTAGACCTTTAACTTCATAAGACAGAATTCTCTTGCTGAATGCGCAGGCTTTACATCTCCCACATGGGAAGAATCCCTTCTCTTCCTGTAGTGACCCTAGTCTACTGGGAATCGGATCTAAGTGGCTGTGTACCAAATTATCTCTTAGAGATCGTGCCTTCCTAAAGGTGATCAATGGAGCCACTGGCACGTCGACACCAATAATGTTGTCAGTTTTCAGCACGTGCCAGTGTTTTTTCATGATCATTCTTAGCCTGTTAGCGTCTTGAGAAAAGGTGGTTATCACCCAAAACCTCCCATCTTCTCCGCTCTGTCTTTCCTTTTTGAAGAGATCCTCTCTCGGTATCTGTTCAACCTTATGTAGTGTCTTCTTTAAAAGTTTAGCACTGAATCCTCTTGCTAAAAATGAAGTATGGGCGTATTTTGCGGATCTGCGGTCTGTGAACTCGTGCGAAATCGCAAAAAAATCTGTGAACTTGTGGATTTTTTTTGCGATTTACACTGGAGTACTTTCTACTGGCTAATCCAGTAATTGCTACCTCATTGGCTAAATGTATAGTGCTTTTCCTACACTGTATTGCGTAAAGGGCCAGATGATTTGTCTCCAGTGACCATGTGTGCCACCGCGCCAAAACACGCCGATGTCCTTCGAGTGAGCTGTCCACCATAGTGGGGAAAGGGTGGGAAAACGTTTGATACCGCTAGTGTGTGGTACGGGGCCAAATGGGCGGGGCTTCTATGCGTGTTCACATGCCTCTTGTGTATTAGGGTCAGAGAGCGAGCAGGGCAGCAGATGAGGAGAAAGCAGCCTCCTGGTCACAGGAACTACACAGGGGTTGCGCTTGAGAAACTCATGGATGCAAAGAGTGACCCGGGGCTTCTATGCGTGTTCACATGCCTCTTGTGTATAAAGGGTCAGAGAGCGAGCAGGGCAGCATATGAGGAGAAAGCAGCCTCCTGGTTACAGGAACTACACGGGGGTTGCGCTCGAGAAACTCATGGATGCCAAGACCTCCCTCAAGTATTACAGCTAATTTTTGATGGCAGATATGGGGTTAAAGTACACTTGCCCAGCCTCAACCGTGCTCACTAATGTTTTGGGCTGATTAAAACGTTACTGAATTTGAGCTTCAACTCCGGCACCGACTTTATTTATATCTGTAAGAGCTTCCTGTTGAGGTTTAATTTTTGTGACAGGATCCTCGTGCAAGAATGAATCCTGCCCTGCATAGTTATCCACAAAGATGCCACCGTTTTGTGTAATACCTCTACTCAACTGGAGTACTTTCTACTGGCTAATCAGTAAGTGCTACCTCCTTGGGTAAATGTACAGTGCTTTTCCTACATTGTAGCTGCGTAAAGGGCCTGAGAATTTGCCTCCAGTGACCGTGTGTGCCTGTAACTTTGGTCCCTTGAGTGAGCTGCCCATCAAAAAGAAAAATATTCCACCCGCGAGCAAATTTGCGAATTATGCGGCAATTTCCCAAGATTCGCAGATCGCAAAATTGCAGAAAATCCGCAAATTCCACGAGCGGAACGGATTTTTTGGCCCATGCTTAATAAAAATCTATTGAGACTTTCTCTGGCTGCAAGATCAAAATCACACTTTTTAGAGCAGTTACGTTTTAACCTGAGGAACTCCCCATAGGGGATACTGTTTATCAAGTTCTAGGGATGACTGCTAGACGCATGTAGCGTGCTGTTACCCGCAGTCGGTTTCCTGAATAGAGCAGTATTGATCTTCCCCTCCTGGATTTTCACTCTCAGGTCCAGATATTTTGCTGCCACCAAACTAACCTGGCCTGTGAACCTCAAATTGATGTTATTGTCAGTGAGAAGTCTTACATATTCTTCTGCCTCAAAGGGCCATCCCACACCACAAATAAATTGTCAATGTATCTATACCACGACACAATTTTGTTTGACCATTCCTCATTGTTGCGGACCCAGACTAACTGCTCCTCCCACCAGCCTACGAATACATTTGCATAGCTGGGGGCGAAGCAGGAGCCCAGTGCCGTACCAGAGACCTGTCTGAAGAGATCCCCCTGAAAAAGAAAGATGTTGTTAAAGAGACAATACTCAATCAGTTCTAATAGCATTGTGTTATGTATTGCAAATTTCAGCTGTCGCTTCTTCAGGAAGTATTCTACTGGTGCCAGGCCTTGTGCATGGTCAATACAGGTGCAAAGACTTGTGATGTCAAGGGTAATCAGGCAGTAGGTGGGTTGCCAGTCCAGTTTTTCAATGTGTTCAGTAGAATCTGTGGTATCTCTGATGTACGATTTCAGGCCCAATACCACCTCAAACAGGAAATGATCCAGAAATCTGGAAAGATTCTCAGTTAGTCTGCCCGTTGAGGAGACAATCGGTCGGTCCAGGTGGCCTGTCCCTATCCTTGTTCTAGGTAGGTAATAGAACGTTGGTAAGATGGGATTGGCTGTCCTTAGAAATAGGTATTCATCCAAGACCAGCATATGTCTATCATGCCATTTTTTCAGCAACGTGTGTAGTTGATCGATGCTGTCATTGTATCTAACCTTTGAAGTTAGTTCATAACAACTTTGATATCCCAATTGGCGCATAGCTTCTTCCACATACTGTTCTCGGGAGAGTAAGACGACATTGACCCCTCTGTCCGAGGGTATGCAAATAATAGATGTGTCGTCTTCCAAGTTCTTTACTGCCAATTGTTGTGCTTTCGTAAGAGTATCCTGCTTTTTGGCTGGTTGTCTATTTTCCCTGAACGCCATCAAATCCTTGATGATTAAATCAGAGAAGGTATCTGTTAGAACCGGGAGTCTCTGGTTGGCAAAGGTAAGTACCTTGGCCCAAGTAGGGACCCCTAGCTCCGGTCAGGGCGACGGAATAACCCTCTGAGATAACCCCTGCTCACCCTCTAGGTAGCATGGCACGAGCAGTCTAGGCTAAACTCGGAGACAATGTGGATAACATTTGCACTTAACACAACAGCAATTCCCAATCCACCACAAACTGAGACCACACAGGTAAGTATATATAAAATATAACTTTATCTAGTTTCAGCATGTAAATGAAGCAGTTGCATGATAATCACTTCTTTAGAACAGATAGCACTTCTAACTTAAAGGTTGCACGTTAAACACTTCATTTAGAACAAGGTTGCACTTAATTCTTAGTAGGTCTTGTAAATAGGCAGTTCTCAGCATAAAAATAAAAATAGTCTCTAGTCTCTCAAATCAGCACTTAAAAGAATATGGCCACTGATTTATACTGTAATGCTCCCAGCATGCGCAAAGAAAACAAGGCCCACGTGTACTTATATCCGTGGGCTTCATGCGCTGTTGCAACTCCCTCGCGAGGCCCAGGGACTCTTTCTCGTCCCCGGGGCAGCCTCGCGTCTTCCTGAGATACCGGCGCACCACTGCGCACCAGCCGTGCAGACTGCACGCGTCCCCGCCCCGGCCGGTCCCCTTTCCTCTCCCGCCCGCTCTCGACAATCCAACGAGCGGCGGGGGAGGCGGTGAAGCTCACCTGATGGAGGGACGGCGGGCCAGGGGTGCGGGACGCTTCCAGGTCCCTCGGCGGGGTCGGAGCTCTTCCCCGGTCCCGGCGGTGATTCTGGGCAATCCTTCGGCACCTCCCGCAGCTTCAGCGGAGGCAGCCAATCCGGTCGCGGCCCTCAGTCGAGCCCCTCTGAGCGCGAGGCCGCCAACCAATGGCAGCGCGGCCTCGCCGATGACGCTCCGCAGGCTCAGCCAATCACGGCACACCACAGCTGATGACGCTGCGCTGCGCGGGCCAATCCCGTCGCGGCGTTAGTGAGGGGGCTCGGCTCCCTCAGCCAATGGGGTCGCGGCGGCTTCGTTCTTCGCCGCGGCCGCTCCTGGTCACGAACAGCAACTTCCAGGGGTGATCCTGGCCCCGGGCTGCGACGGTGATTTGGCGGCAAAGGGTTTTAAAGGGCGCTGGTCAGAACTAGACCCCCCTCTCGACCTTGCCACCACCTGGGAGCAGATTTCACGAGGGGAGGCTCCACAAGCCTCCAACCCTCACGATTAATGTGCCGATGAGCACACCGATCTCCTCCTCACGCTCCGCAGTCCATCACCACGCGTCCCGGGTCCCAACAGCACGATTTTGCAGCTGTTTCCTGGGATAGCTTTAGGAACCTTTAGCCCTGGGTTCCCAGCAGGAGGCCAGCTCTTCTCAGGCCCTTGGAGATTCAGATGTAGACACAGCACACAGCAGAGTCTTGGCGGTTTCAAGTAGGCAGGGTCACAGCACACAGCAAAGTCCCTTTCTTCTCCTTAGCTTCCAGGTGGACAGCAGAACAAGTCAGCCCTTAGAGCACACAGCAAGGCAGTCTTCCTTCAGTTCTCTAGCTGTCCTCCTTCCAGCGAGGGTTCCTTCTTGCTTGCAGAATTTCAGAATCTAATTCTCTGCAGACAGGGGTCCTTTCCTTATACCCCCCAATGTCTTTGAAGTTCTTTGTGCATGGAGGCCCTGGGTCCAGTCTAAACCAGTTCTGGGGGTTGCGGAGCACTGAGGTGTCTCTGGCTTTCTTCTTCCTGTCAGCTTCAGGGCCAGTGGGGTCAGTTGACCACCAGGAGAGAGCTAATGTGGGGGAGGTAGGCAGGCACAGCCCAGCACTTATCTGGCATTCCTTCCTCCCTCCTCCCAAGCAGGCAGATGTGCCCTTTCATCCCCGGGATGGCTCCGACCCTCTCCTCTGGGGCTCTGCAGCCCCTTCCTGTCACATCCAGACCAGGCAGACATTCCACAAACCCAGGCACACAGAAAGGTTTAGACAAGAGAATAGCCACTTTCTAAAAGGGCTATTCTCCAACCCAGGATTTAAAAACACCCTTCACTAAAAGATGTGTCATTAAATTCTGAGTCCAGGGATATCTTTCACTTATGTCCCATCTTGTTCCTATGGGGAGATAGGCTGGTATCACAGGGGCCCAGCCCCCCTCCATGTTACTCTATGGAGCAAGATAGCCTTACAGCAGTGAGCACACAAAATGGCTGTAGCCCACTACCAGAGCATAGTACCTGCACTAGCACATGCTCTACCTTATCCATACACTGCACCCTGCCCAGGGGGGTACCTTGAGCCTTCCATAGGGGTGACTGATGTGCACAGACAGGGAAGGATTAGGCCTAGCCAGTGGGGACACTGGCCAGGCTGACATGGCAGTCACTGACTGCACACAGGCCCTGCGCTGGCAGGCCTGAGTCACCTTTTTAAAGCTACTCATGTGGGTGGCGCAATCTGCGCTGCAGGCCCACTAGTAGCATTTGTCATCACCAGCCCTGGCACACACAGTGCCCTCTACTAGGGACTTCGTGGTGATACAAATATGCCAATTAGGTATACTCAATCAATATCACAATTTACAGAAGGAGCACTTACACTCTGACACTGATCAGCAGTGGCAGAGTGTCCAAAACATCTAAATCAGCAAAAACGAAATCCAGCACAGCATCAGAACACATGAGTCAGAGGCAAAAAGATGGGGGAAGAACCACGCCAAAAGGTGTCAGGTCTAACACGTGTCCCCTCCAGCTGAAAGTGGGGAGAACTACCCAACCTCTTGGGAGTCCTCATCACTAAGGCGGAAGAATCTGGACAGACCGTCAGCGTTGGCGTGTTCTGTACCAGGGCGGTGCTCCACCGTAAAGTCCATCCCCTGTAGGGAAATGGACCACCTCAACAATTTTGGATTCTCACCCCTCATCTGCATTAACCATCTGAGGGGCCTGTGGTCGGTCTGAACACGGAAGTGAGTCCCAAACAGGTAGGGCCTCAGCTTCTTCAGAGCCCAGACCACAGCGAAAGCTTCTCTTTCAATGGCACTCCATTTTTGTTCCCTGGGGATTAGCCTCCGGCTAATGAAAGCCACAGGTTGGTCTCCTCCCTCATCATTGATCTGTGAGAGCACTGCTCCCACGCCTTGCTCTGAAGCGTCAGTTTGCACAATGAACTCACTTGAAAAGTCAGGTGCCTTAAGCACCGGTGCTGTGCACATGGCAGTTTTGAGGGTGTCAAAAGCAGTTTGACAGGCCTCAGTCCAATTCACTTTCCTGGGCTGATTCCTAGATGTCAGCTCTGTCAAAGGGGCCACAATGGTGCCATAGCCTTTGACAAACCGTCTGTAATACCCGGTGAGACCTAGAAAGGCTCTCACCTCAGTCTGGGTCTTGGGGGGTTCCCAAGTCAGAATGGTATCAATTTTTGCTTGTAGGGGCGCCACCTTGCCGCTCCCCACCTGGTGTCCCAAGTACACCACAGATCCCTGCCCTATCTGGCATTTACTGGCCTTGATAGTGAGGCCTGCCTTCTGCAGAGCCTTCAACACTTCAGTGAGGTGTTGCAGGTGTTCCTCCCAAGTGGAGCTGAACACCGCAATGTCATCCAGGTAGGCTGCGCTGAATTGCTCCAGCCCTGCCAGTACCTGGTTGACCAATCTCTGAAATGTGGCGGGGGCATTTTTCAACCCAAAGGGCATGACACGAAACTGGAAGTGTCCTTCTGGCGTTGAAAATGCTGACCTCTCCTTTGCCCCGTCAGTTAAGGCAATCTGCCAGTACCCTGAAGTCAAATCAAAAGTACTCAGGTACTGGGCAGCTCCCAACCGATCCACCAGCTCATCAGCTCTGGGGATGGGGTGCGCGTCAGTCTTCGTGACCGCATTGAGCCCACGGTAGTCCACGCAGAACCGAAGTTCTGGGGGGCCACCGGGGGTAGCAGCTTTCTTAGGCACTAAGACCACTGGGCTAGCCCAGGGGCTGCTGGAGGGCTCAATAACCCCAAGCGCCAACATCTTGGAAACTTCTTCCTTGATGCTAGCTCTGACCTTGTCAGCCACCCTGTAAAACTTCTGTTTCACAGGCATGCTGTCTCCAGTGTCCACGTCGTGGACGCACCATTTGGTGACACCTGGGGTCAGGGAGAACAGTGGGGCGAACTGACCCAACACTTGGCGACAGTCCTCCCGCTGTTCTGGGGTCAGGGTGGGGGAGAGGACCACACCATCCACTGACCCATCTTGCTCCTTGACTGCCAGGAGGTCAGGGAGAGGATCACTATCCTCCTCCCCTCCAACATCTGTAGCCATGAGCATAGTTACTTCAGTCCTCTCAAAGTGGGGTTTGAGACGGTTCACATGTAGCACTCTCAGGGGCTGCCTGGGAGTCTTCAGGTTAACCAAATAGGTAACCTCGCTCTTGCGCTCCACCACCTCATATGGGCCAGACCACTTGTCACGGAGCGCACAAGGCTCCACTGGCGCCATCACCCACACCCTCTGACCAGGTTGGAACTCAACCAGAGAAGTGTTCTGGTCATACCACCTCTTCATTTCCTCCTGGCTAGCCTCCAGGTTCTCTTGAGCGAGCTTCCTGAAGCGCTTGGTCTGGTTACGAATGGCCAGCACATAGCTGAACACATCCTGAGGGGTTTTCCCACGGGATTTCTCCCACCCCTCTTTCACCAGAGCCAGAGGCCCTCTGACAGGGTGGCCATACAGCAACTCAAAGGGACTGAACCCTAAGGATTTCTGAGGCACCTCCCTGTAGGCAAACAACAGGCATGGCAACAAGACATCCCATTTCCGCCTCATGGGCTCCTCCAGGCCCATGATCATGCCCTTCAATGTGCGGTTGAATCTCTCAACCAAACCATTTCCTTGAGGGTGGTAAGGAGTGGTGAATTTGTAGGTCACCCCACACTCACTCCACAGGGACTTCATATACTTAGAAATGAAGTTTGTCCCGCGGTCCGAAACGACCTCCTTCGGAAATCCCACCCGGGAAAAGATCCCCATCAGGGCACGGCCCACCACTGGGGCGGTGACTGTCCTGAGCGGAAGGGCTTCCGGGTACCGAGTGGCATGGTCCACCAAGACCAGGATTACCTGTTGCCTAGGGCTGTCTTGGAATCCAGGGGCCCCACGATGTCAATGCCCACCCGCTCAAAAGGGGTGCTCACCACGGGAAAGGGTTGGAGGGGTGCCACGCGCTTCCCTCCACTCTTGCCACTGGCCTGACAAGTCTGACAAGACTTACAAAAGGCAGAGACGTGCGTCTTCATCTGGGGCCAGTAGAAATGGGTGACAAGCCTGTGATAGGTCTTGTCTTGCCCCAGATGTCCTGCGAGAGGCACGTCATGAGCCAGACCCAGTAGGAAGTTCCTGAAGCGCTCCGGTACCACCAGCACACGGGCTGCGCCGGGCTCAGCGAACTTAGGCTCACTATAAAGTAAGTCATCCTCCCAATAGATCAAATGCTCCTTGGACCCCAGGCCGGCGGCCTGGTCTGCAGCCTGCTGCCGCACACCAATGAGAGAAGGGCACTCCTTCTGAGCCTGGCAGAATTCCTCCCTGGAGGGACCACCCTCTTGCTGCCACTGGGACAGCTCAGGCAATTCCCCTAGTTCGGCCACCTGCTCCCCTGTAGGTTCCAGGGCATCCCCCTCTGGGTCTGCCTCCTCCTGGACCGTGGGAACAGTGGGGGCCGGTTTCCCGCGCCCTCTACCCCTTCCTCTCTTGGCAGGTCCCTGGGCCATTGTTCCAGGCTCCAGCTCTGTTAGACCGCCCTCTCTTGCTGTCATTGCACGGGTGGACACACAGATCCACGCAGGCAAACCCAACATTTCCAAGTGAGTCCTGTGCTCCACCTCTTTCCAGGGGGAGCTCTCCAGGTCATTACCTAATAGACAATCTACAGGCAAGGCATCACTTACAACAATCTCCAAAATACCGGAGACTCCTCCCCATTCAAATGGAACTTTGGCCAGCCTGCAGTAGCGCACTGAACTGTCAGCTGCCACCACAGGCCGGAGTACCTGGGGAACGATTTGCTCTTCAGACACCCACTGACACCTAACAGATGTCACGCTGGCCCCTGTGTCTCTCAGAGCCTCCACCACCTGTCCATTGATGGTCACCTTCTGCCCGTATTTCTTAGTGTTTTGGGGCAGCAAGGTTTCCTGGGCCATCTCTTGGTCTCCTAGAGAGACAAGGGTCATCAATGCTAACCCCTCCTCCCCACTAGAAATCAAATCCCCTCCCAAAGCTACACTGGCCAACGCCGGAGCTGGAGCTGGAGCACCCGTGGGTGCTGATTTCTTCTTTGGACAGCTTGGAGCAATGTGCCCCACCTCCCTACATGCATAGCAAGTGAGGGTCTTCTTGTCCTGCGGGCCCTTATGGGGCCAGGACTTCTTAGGCTTGGGGGGTTGAGACACCTTCTCTTGGGAACTACTTTGGGGCCCTTTAGAAGACTCCTTTTGAGTACCCGTGTCCCCCCCACTCTTCTGCTGGGGACCCTGTCCACCTTTGGCTGGGGTACTTACCACCCCCTTGTGGACCCTGGTGCTAGTCCACCGGTCCGCCTCTTTAGCAAGCTCACTGGGATCAGTTAACTTACTATCCAAAAGATGCTGGTGCAGCTCTGGGACACACAAACTACTTAAGTGCTCCCTACTAATCAAGTGACACAACCCCACATAATCAGTAACTTTGCTGCCCTTCATCCAACCTTCCAGTGCACGTGTGTACATACTCACACACTCCACCCAAGTACTTGAATCAAGCTTCTTGAAGTTCCTAAACTTCTGGCGGTACTGTTCAGCAGTGAGCCCATACCTGAGGCACAAAGCCTCCTTCATGGCGGAGTAGGACAAAGCATCCTTTGCGTCTAAGGGTGCCAAAACATCCCTCCCAGAGGCCTCAAAATGCTTCCACAATCCTGCTCCCCAATTCTTCTTAGGCACCTCATTCATCTTCAAGGCAAGTTCATACGCTCTGAACCACGCATAAATATCCTCACCCCTCTGATAATTCTGTACCAGATCCTTTGGTATGTATACCTTACCCGCCTGTACTGGTTGTGCGCTGCCACCATTAGAACTGGACCCCCTCTCTTTATATTTGAAATCCAATTCCTTCATGCTCCTCTCATGAGCCAATTGGAGCTTCTTTTCCTCCAAAGCGAGAGCATGCCTTCTCTCCTGTGCCGCTCTCTCCTGCGCCTCCTTCTCAACTTCTAGGCGCAGTCTCTTCTCGTCGGCTTCCGCTTTGAGCTTCAAAAGCTCAATCTCATGGGCCCTAGCTCTCTGATTCTCCTCCACCTCCTCTGGAGAAATAATCCTACTGGAGTGGGTGCTGCCGGCCCTAGACGCTGGCTTCGCCACTGGCAATTCACTGGGCAAAAACCCATTCTCCTGTGTGTCTCCCTCTCCAGTAGCCGCTTCCGGGGCACCATGTTTGGCCTCCCACCAGGCCCTCAGAGCTGTCCGTAGCTCTTCCTTATTTGCGCCGCCCCTTACTGGGCATTCAAGCTGTCTGCAGAATTTTCTCAGTTGCTCCTTGTTATAGGTGAGCAACTCCTGGCTTTCAAATTCCACTTCCCCTTCTGCATTCATGCTTTGCGCGGTCTGAGACATGTTACCTCCTACCCCTTTTCAACTAAAAAGGTTTCACCAAAAAGAAAAAATCCTGCGCAACCTGTTCCGCTAAACTAGACTAGTGATGTACAAGAAATCACTGCTGGTCAAGTGCAATTATTAGTTCAAAATCCCACCGCGAGCCACCAATGTTAGAACCGGGAGTCTCTGGTTGGCAAAGGTAAGTACCTTGGCCCAAGTAGGGACCCCTAGCTCCGGTCAGGGCGACGGAATAACCCTCTGAGATAACCCCTGCTCACCCTCTAGGTAGCATGGCGCGAGCAGTCTAGGCTAAACTCGGAGACAATGTGGATAACATTTGCACTTAACACAACAGCAATTCCCAATCCACCACAAACTGAGACCACACAGGTAAGTATATATAAAATATAACTTTATCTAGTTTCAGCATGTAAATGAAGCAGTTGCATGATAATCACTTCTTTAGAACAGATAGCACTTCTAACTTAAAGGTTGCACGTTAAACACTTCATTTAGAACAAGGTTGCACTTAATTCTTAGTAAGTCTTGTAAATAGGCAGTTCTCAGCATAAAAATAAAAATAGTCTCTAGTCTCTCAAATCAGCACTTAAAAGAATATGGCCACTGATTTATACTGTGATGCTCCCAGCATGCGCAAAGAAAACAAGGCCCACGTGTACTTATATCCGTGGGTTTCATGCGCTGTTGCAACTCCCTCGCGAGGCCCAGGGACTCTTTCTCGTCCCCGGGGCAGCCTCGCGTCTTCCTGAGATACCGGCGCACCACTGCGCACCAGCCGTGCAGACTGCACGCGTCCCCGCCCCGGCCGGTCCCCTTTCCTCTCCCGCCCGCTCTCGACAATCCAACGAGCGGCGGGGGAGGCGGTGAAGCTCACCCGATGGAGGGACGGCGGGCCAGGGGTGCGGGACGCTTCCAGGTCCCTCGGCGGGGTCGGAGCTCTTCCCCGGTCCCGGCGGTGATTCTGGGCAATCCTTCGGCACCTCCCGCAGCTTCAGCGGAGGCAGCCAATCCGGTCGCGGCCCTCAGTCGAGCCCCTCTGAGCGCGAGGCCGCCAACCAATGGCAGCGCGGCCTCGCCGATGACGCTCCGCAGGCTCAGCCAATCACGGCACACCACAGCTGATGACGCTGCGCTGCGCGGGCCAATCCCGTCGCGGCGTTAGTGAGGGGGCTCGGCTCCCTCAGCCAATGGGGTCGCGGCGGCTTCGTTCTTCGCCGCGGCCGCTCCTGGTCACGAACAGCAACTTCCAGGGGTGATCCTGGCCCCGGGCTGCGACGGTGATTTGGCGGCAAAGGGTTTTAAAGGGCGCTGGTCAGAACTAGACCCCCCTCTCGACCTTGCCACCACCTGGGAGCAGATTTCACGAGGGGAGGCTCCACAAGCCTCCAACCCTCACGATTAATGTGCCGATGAGCACACCGATCTCCTCCTCACGCTCCGCAGTCCAGCACCACGCGTCCCGGGTCCCAACAGCACGATTTTGCAGCTGTTTCCTGGGATAGCTTTAGGAACCTTTAGCCCTGGGTTCCCAGCAGGAGGCCAGCTCTTCTCAGGCCCTTGGAGATTCAGATGTAGACACAGCACACAGCAGAGTCTTGGCGGTTTCAAGTAGGCAGGGTCACAGCACACAGCAAAGTCCCTTTCTTCTCCTTAGCTTCCAGGTGGACAGCAGAACAAGTCAGCCCTTAGAGCACACAGCAAGGCAGTCTTCCTTCAGTTCTCTAGCTGTCCTCCTTCCAGCGAGGGTTCCTTCTTGCTTGCAGAATTTCAGAATCTAATTCTCTGCAGACAGGGGTCCTTTCCTTATACCCCCCAATGTCTTTGAAGTTCTTTGTGCATGGAGGCCCTGGGTCCAGTCTAAACCAGTTCTGGGGGTTGCGGAGCACTGAGGTGTCTCTGGCTTTCTTCTTCCTGTCAGCTTCAGGGCCAGTGGGGTCAGTTGACCACCAGGAGAGAGCTAATGTGGGGGAGGTAGGCAGGCACAGCCCAGCACTTATCTGGCATTCCTTCCTCCCTCCTCCCAAGCAGGCAGGTGTGCCCTTTCATCCCCGGGATGGCTCCGACCCTCTCCTCTGGGGCTCTGCAGCCCCTTCCTGTCACATCCAGACCAGGCAGACATTCCACAAACCCAGGCACACAGAAAGGTTTAGACAAGAGAATAGCCACTTTCTAAAAGGGCTATTCTCCAACCCAGGATTTAAAAACACCCTTCACTAAAAGATGTGTCATTAAATTCTGAGTCCAGGGATATCTTTCACTTATGTCCCATCTTGTTCCTATGGGGAGACAGGCTGGTATCACAGGGGCCCAGCCCCCCTCCATGTTACTCTATGGAGCAAGATAGCCTTACAGCAGTGAGCACACAAAATGGCTGTAGCCCACTACCAGAGCATAGTACCTGCACTAGCACATGCTCTACCTTATCCATACACTGCACCCTGCCCAGGGGGGTACCTTGAGCCTTCCATAGGGGTGACTGATGTGCACAGACAGGGAAGGATTAGGCCTAGCCAGTGGGGACACTGGCCAGGCTGACATGGCAGTCACTGACTGCACACAGGCCCTGCGCTGGCAGGCCTGAGTCACCTTTTTAAAGCTACTCATGTGGGTGGCGCAATCTCCGCTGCAGGCCCACTAGTAGCATTTGTCATCACCAGCCCTGGCACACACAGTGCCCTCTACTAGGGACTTCGTGGTGATACAAATATGCCAATTAGGTATACTCAATCAATATCACAATTTACAGAAGGAGCACTTACACTCTGACACTGATCAGCAGTGGCAGAGTGTCCAAAACATCTAAATCAGCAAAAACGAAATCCAGCACAGCATCAGAACACATGAGTCAGAGGCAAAAAGATGGGGGAAGAACCACGCCAAAAGGTGTCAGGTCTAACAGTATCTATAGTATCCAGTGGCATCTGCAGCAAGAACTTAGATGATAACTTCAAGCCACTGTTTGGAGCCTCTTGTTCCACCGCTGCTCTTATTATTCTTTGAGTGGATATTGTGACTGGCGATTGTATTTCCATAGAGCTCTCCTGGCGTAGATCTTAACAATTCCAGGGCTGTCAGATCATTGACATTAAGAAGATCAGTATCCCTTAGATTGGTTTTCAGCAATTTCACTTCTTTAGTTGTTGGTTTAGTTTGTAAAATGTATGTAACTTCAGTTTGCGGATGAATTTAAACAAATTGATTCTTGCTTGAGTGTATACCATGCGATTATTAGGGCAGAATGTAAGGCCCAATTTCAAAATGGATTCTTCGGTGGTCGTCAGTACTTTGTGTGAAAGATTTATTATCATGAGATGGTCTTTATCTTCTACCAGCTGCCCCCACTTTTGCTCCTTGTCACCCTGGTGGTCTGATTTGGCCTTGCTCTTCCCCTTCCAGCCGCCCCTTCTGGTTTTTCTCCGTCCTCTGGGGGCTTGTTCTTCCCTCCCCTCATCCAGGTTTGGCGAATGATGTTGAACTCCTGCTGAAAAGGAGTCTTCTGTGATCTTCCGGACGGGCCTGCCATCTCTTTTCCAGATTGTTCTTCTTCTGTTATACCTGACTCTGAGGCTTCCACTCTTGGTTAAGATTCATTGGTGTGGGTTTTATTCTTATTCACCAATTCTTTACGGGTTTGCTCATATCTTTTTGCGAAAGTCAGGACCCTTCCCATGGCATAGTCCCTCACGTCGTGGTCAAATTTTTCTTGTTTCCAGCATCTTGATTTTCGTTTCATATTTCACTAGTCGCTTCTTCATGGCCTCTCTCAGTTGTTCCTGTTGCTCCTTGTCAGTATTTTGCTGCAGTTCTTCTTCCAGAGCCTCAATCTCCTTAAGGGCCTTTTCCCTGTCGCTCCAGGCAAACTGTACTAAAATCTCCAGCATCCCTTTGCAAGACAGGGCAGTATGTACCGCCCAAGCTTCCACTAACAGTGGGTAAGGGTTCTAATATGCTGGGATGGTGTAGATACGCAGACCTCTGGGAACTCTTTGGACCTCTATGTAACTCTGCAACGAGGTACCCTCCCACCATTTGTGTATCTCCCTTTCGTATAATCTTTCTAGTTTCATGTACTGAATTGCCAATGTACTCGGAATGTCTCTTGTTGGTTTCATTTGGGGTAATGTGATGTCCGGGTTTTTATTTTTACATTCCGGCCGCCTCCTCTTTGCGCTCTGTTACGCTAAACATGACTTCTTTGTCGTTGGAAATGTAGTGCTCTGATCCCAGGCTCCACTTTCTATATTCACCACAAATGTCCCTTGATCGCTTGCCTTGCCACAAGCTTAGTTCAAAAAAGCGAATAAAAGTATATCCAGGCTTACCCCGCTTACAATGGTTCAGCCATGCACTTGGTAAGTCGATCTTCTCCGCATTCGGGATGGACCTTTCACTCCATTCTCCGTGGACAGATTGTGGCGGTGCACTCGCAATAACTATCACTGCTCCTTTTATACCAGTTAGCGAGTCACTCAACAGGCGGGTGCTGCGTCGCGTTGGTGTGCCCCGTACGTATAAAAGCTCCAAAATCCTCCCAAATCCACAGGAAGGAAAGCAGCACTCTCGGGAACATTTTCTCTGGCGTTGTTTATTGATCAACAGACAGACGCGTTTCGGTAAACTCCTTCGGTGTCAAAGCGTAACACGCTGTGCAGCGCCTTTTTAATTCATTAGCATAACATAGTAAGAACAAAAGAGGGACCAAGACGCCTCGCTGAATAGCGTGCGTCATGTTGGAAGTATCCCCAAACAATACATAAAACAAATAGTCACGTTTTACCACAAAATGCATACTGAAAACAATTCAAACACCCTAATTCATAATTGTGATAATATTTAAAGGACCGTGACATAACCGAACAGTGAAGGTTTTTGGGCAACCTTTTTAAGTTGCCAGTTCCGATCCACGGCAAGATTGCCAAGAAAATCTAGTTTCTGACAGTGCTAACAGTCGACGTTGTTGTATGTGAGAATACTGCGCTGACTACAGTCAGCTTGTGAGGATAATACATGGTGCGAGTTAGCTGAGACTCTGACCCTTCGGCCCCCGAGAAGCCTGCATCGGTCTGTAACTTGTTCAAGTTGGAGCCTCGAACATCTTTCCTGTTTGGCCGGGTCCCACGTGGACAGAGAGAGACCCCGTAATCATTATGCTTTCCTGACTGATTCATAAAGTGAGGGGCTCTGCTCAGTAAGTAAGCAAAGGCTGGCAATCTGTTTTAATTTGTTTTTATTCTGCCCCACCTGCCAACACTAGGCACCAGTGTGAATGAAGAGTGTTCTTGGCACCTCACATCCTGTTTGGAATTGAGTCAGGCTCCACCGGGGCAGAGAGGCCCTGAAGTGAAGTTCTAAGTAGCATCATATGTTTGCGAAAGTGGGGTCTGAGGGGAGGGGCATTAAAGGTGGGAAAATCAAAATAGAAGAGGGCAGCTTGTCACTGACAGATCAGGCAGGATTTCAAACATCTGCCTAAGGTCACAGGCTGGTTGTGCTATTAAAGAGGTAACACATGGAGCAGATTTTAATAGGGATTTTTTTAAAGTATTGTGTTAGTATTTATGTTGCACGTTCCATATGATAGACCTGAGCCACTTTTGAATTGTTGAGTACTCAGGTGCCCCTTCGTGTTCGTCGAGTATATATCGCTTATACTCACAGTGAGGTTTCTCAGCGCGCTTTGGATGCATGTTTGTTAGGGTGTTGGTAGAGGTACTTTGTATGTGCCATTAGGATCGATTGAGGAGCTTTACCAAACCTCAGATGGTTTTTAATCTTTAATAAGCAATAGTAGCAGCCGAGATCCGCTATTGCGCCTCTGAGCCGGTAGGTCGGTGGTCAGTTTTGTTTTCAGCAGAACGCTTTAGTTATTTGAAAGTCGGAGGAACATCTGGGTTTTTATAGTGATGAAATTATGTCACTTAGGGGCATTGTACAAGAAGGCTACTTCAGGTACAGCAAATGTAGAGGCACATGCTGGTCTTTGTTACATCTTCTGGGACACGCTGATGAGTTGTTTGTATTGCAAGGTTTCTGTTTGTCTGGCCTTTACTGTTAACTACAGAAGCTCGGTTTTTACCTTGCATAATAATAGAAAATTCATAGAAAAGCACAAAAATACTAGAAAGTGTCACTCATTAGTTAGTGAATGCCACTTATACGCACATTGAAACCACCAAAACGTTACACATAAGCAGTCTGAAAACTTGGCAGCTATGCTGGTCAGGGTGATATTAGAATTAAACACTTACTGCAGTGTTTGATTGTTTTATTGTCTATTCAGCTAGGTGCTGCTTGCAACAGAGGAATAAGTGTCACTAGTACCTTCTCCAATCCTTATTTTGTTTGCTTTTAGCGGGCCATGCTCATGAGCATAAGTAAACTGGGCACTAGGTTAGTGCCCTTCTGTTTCTAATGTTTGGCAGCAGATTTAAGATATTCTTAAGAGTTTCTCATTGTTCAATGGGGCGTGGCTTGCGTGCCGCTTTGAGATGGCGGTCGGCACTTGATCTCCGTGAGGACAGCGGTTGCCGGGACAACTGTGGGATCCCTATTGGCAACGCGTTCTTTCCCGAACAACGCAAATTTCATCCGAATGCACCAGGATCGTGAGGAGATGCGCTGCTGTCACTGAGAATGGTAGGAACCTTCCTTTCTGCTACTTTGTAGCTCCGCTCACTGGTTTTTACGTGCGGCCGCCATTTTGTCTCCTGTGTGGCGTCGCTCGTGATTGTTACCTCAGGTGCAGTGGCACATTCTGGGAGCTGTTGTTTCTACTGAAGTGAGGTGACATTTCCTAATATATTCAATATTCTTTATTCTCACTTTCAACTTTGCGTTTTTTACTGCTGGCAGTTATTTTTCATGATTTTTTCTGCTTGGTGTGCCCTCATATATTCATCAGTGGACCTCCTGATGTTTTGCTTTTGTTTTTTTTTTGCCTACTTTGGATTGATGTTCTGGTCAACCTGATTGCGAGGTTACTGGATGTCTGGAATTCTGTATTTTTGAGTACTTGAGGATTCTTTTTTGTGGTATTTTTCTCCTCATTCGAGCTTAAATCGCCATTTTGTGTTCTTCTGCTACGGCCATTGGTCAACGTTTGCTGCTCACACATTTACTGCTACCAAGGAGCACTTGGGACTTGTCTTTTTTCTCACTTTTATTACACCTGTTGAATTATCTCTCTGCGCATAGTTCTTCAGATACAGTGTTGGTGTTTTCAACGTGGGCTGCGCTTATGGCGGACAACATGGGCGCTCCTTCTACTACCAAGGACTCTAAAGGGGCTATTAAGAGGTCCAAACAGCACTCTCCTACTCTGGAATCTTCCCAGAAGGATTCTAATGCCACATTAGATACTATTTTGTCACGTCTCAATGTGGTTCATGATATCGCACAATCTACTAAAACTAATACTGACCTTTTACAAGTTGAGGTGGCGGCTATCAGGAATGACTTTAAGGCATTATCTGTTAGGGTCACTGCTGCGGAATCTCGCATTAGTGGTGTGGAAGATACTGCGCACCAACACTCACGGTCTCTTCAACAAATGGATCGTTTAATGGTTGCTTTGAGGAGAGACCTTACGGAGCAGGAGGATCGTAACAGGAGAAGTAACCTACACATTTTTGGTCTTCCTGAAGACGCGGAGACTTCCGCCTCTTCGATGATTGACTTTATCTCCCAATGGCTTCCTTCTACCTTGCAAATTTCATTCCTGAGAGACTTTGAGATTGAGAGGGCTCATCGTGTCCCCTCATTCAGGTCTAAATCTTCTACAAGCCCAAGAGCGGTAATCTTCAAACCATTGCGTCACCAACATTCAGAGCAAATTTTGGCTCATATGAGAAAGGTCAAATCAGTCACTTGGGAGGGCCATCGCATTTCTATTTCGCAAGACTTTGCGAGAGATACTGTGATTCGTAGAAAGGGTTTCCTTAAAACTACGGAAGCGTCTGTTGGACATGAACATCCCTTTTTCTTTTGCTGGTCCTTCCAAATTTCGTATCACATTCAAGGGCCGCTATAGAATTTTTGATGAACCTGTTGATCTTTCCTCTTTTCTTGAAAATCAATCTGAATCACAGATGGATTCGTCGCCTGCTCCAGTTCCTTCTGGATCTTGATTCTTTTTGTGTTTTTTCTGTGATTTTACATTTTTTCGTCTGACATGTGTCACTGTTTAGTGTTACATGTTGACTATGGCTCCCCCCGTAGCTTTCTGTAGTTGTTCAGTAGTTTGCTGTTCATTTTGTATTTCCTGTCCATTTTGTTTTTCCTCTCCGTGTTATATTGCTGCATTGGCCTTTGTCGCTCTTTCTGCTTTTTTCTCTGATGATGCTCTTATTCCCTGGTTGTTCTGTTTGCGTTCCGTTCATCCAGCCTTTGTCATTGGTCCTTTGTTTACTTGTGTAATTAGTCTTTCTACTTTCTCTTTCTATCTTTCTTTTTCCTTCAGACTGAGAGTGTTTATTCTACCTCCTTTTACCTTTAGATGATATATGTCTTTTCGTATATCATAATTGTTCTGCTTCGTTCGGTTTTCATGTTTCCTGTACCGCAACAGGTTTCATCTATGATCGGCTCATGTCCTTTGGTCGTTTTATTCTTATTAGTCAGCATGTTCTGTTCCATTGTCTTTTGTTCGTTCTAATTTGCGTTGTTTTGTTAGTTTCGCTGCAATACTTCCATTCTTTCCGATACCTTATGTTTCATTCATCTATGACCTCACTGTGCGCTTTCTCCACATGCTTTACTCTTTATTTCCGATGACCTCCTATTTACTACTACTTTTGTTTCATATTGATTCATGATGCTTTTTTATTACAATATTTTTATTGAATTAATTCCGCATATTGCTGTGTTTCTTATCTTACTAATTGTTTATGCCATATGTATAAAGTTCAGTATTTATCTTCCCTTACCATGCTTTGTGTTGTTCGGTTGTTTTTCCTTTTTATCTATGATGTTTCTCCTATAATATTTCTAAGACATTACGTCTGCATATATCGTATGTATGCTACATATATAAGATGTTTTTTTAATCCTTAGGGATACTTTGCTTGTTTACTTTGTTGATTGCATTCTTTTAGCACTACTGCTTGCTCATAATTCTTCATTAGGTCTTTATCTTATTGTATGATGCACCCTTATGCTCCTGGTTGTGTTTTTGACTTAGAGGCTTCTTACAGCTTTTCTTTTCTTCTATCCCATTCTGAGTTCTTGCATCGCTCTGTCTACTTTATCTCTTTTTGGTCTATTTCTTTCCTTTCTGTCTGGTTTAGTTTTACTACTTTTACTATTGTATGCGTCCCGGCATCCCTCTTGCTTCCCGCATCCATGTCTCCCCAGGTATGAGTTTGGTACTTTATAGACCTCCCCTGGTGGGTCTTTTTCTTTTATTCTCTCTAGTCCTTTCTGGTGCCTCTATTCCTCCTTCTCTTTTCCTTTTCTTTCCCTTCCCTTTTTTTCTCTTTCTCTTCTTGGATAATCGAATAGTTCTTTCACTTTTCTCCTTTCTCCCTTCTTACTTCTCTTCACGAATTTCTTGTTGGGGCTCTCCTTTTGTGTTGTTTGTAATACGCCGTTGGTGGTCTTCTGTTGTTGTTTTCTCTTTTCTGTTATCTACGTATTATGATTTATCTTTTCTGGTAGGAGTATGCCGGGCTTGAATGTGTTGTCCCTTAATGTTAGAGGATTGAATCATCCGGTGAAAAGATCAAAAATTCGGGATTACTGTAAATCCTTATCTTCAGATTTGATACTTTTACAAGAAACTAAAGTTTCCTCCAAGGAGGCCTTGTTTTTGAAGAAGGATTGGGTTCTTGACGCTGTTGTTCGGAGGCCTTGGGCCAAAAGAATGGTGTGATAACGTTCATTTCTAAGAATTCTGGTCTATCTGTGATCTCTACTGAACATGATTCGGAGGGCAGATGGTTACTATCCAAGTACTCTGCTGGTACGGATGATCTTTATGTTATGAATATCTATGCTCCAAACATTGATGACCCCTCATTTTGGCGAACAATTACTAAAAAATTAGCTGACACACCGCATAAAGGTAATCTAATTGTGGGTGGTGATTTCAATTTACCAATGGATCCCCTGTTAGATAGAAATTCTGCATTTAGCTTCCGTCCTCCTAAAGCTCATAAGCAGATGACAAATATGTGTTCCTTTACTCATCTTCAAGATATTTGGCGTCTTCATAATCCTATGGGTAGCGACTTTTCTTTCTTTTCTTCTCCCCATTCTAGTTTCTCTCGTCTTGACTATCTTTTGGTTCATTCATCTCTTGTGCAGTCTTCCTCTTCCCCGTACATTCATCCTATTCTTGTCTCTGATCACGCGGCTGTTTCCTTTACACTTTTGTCCTTTGCTCCTAAATCGCATCCTCGCTCTTGGAAATTAAATACTGAGCTTTTGCATGATGATTCTCAAATTTTGGCCCTATCCAAAGAAATTGATACCTTTTTCGCTGATAATGAAGGCTCCATTTCTTCTCCAATAGTCTTGTGGGATGCTTTTAAATGCACTCTTCGCGGTCACATTATTAAGCGTATGGCGACAAGAAATGCTGCCATCAAAAAGGAACTTGCTGATATAGCGGAGAAATCAAAAAGCAAGAATCTCTCTATCGCAATTCTAAGGACAAGTGCTTACAGACCATTAAGAATGTAAAGTATTCCTACAACACTATTGTTACCAAGAGAGCTCATATAGGGGTACAAGCTCAGAAATCTAAACGGTTACTATTAAAAAACCGAGCAGGTAAAATTTTGGCGGCTACGTTGAAGTTTCAGGAATCTTCTTTTCAATCCTCTCAGATCTCCTCTATCAATGATAGCTCTGGTATCAAAAAATTTCAAACCACAGAGATTCTTGATGTATTCCGAGATTTTTACAGTAAGCCCAATGTCAAGAATTTTTGAAGACAATTCCTATACAATCTGTGTCTGTGGAGGATAGTAGCAAATTAGGTGGCTCGATTACTTCTGAGGAAATTATTTCTGCAATTAAAGCTACGCGGTCTGGGAAAGCTCCCGGTCCTGATGGTTTCCCCATTTTGTTTTATAAGACCTTTCTTCCTTCTGTTGTTCCTCGTCTTAAGTCGGTTTTTGAGGCCTTTATTCAAGAGGGGTCGGTTTTGGGTTCGGCAGCTGACGCCACTATTGTGGTGATTCCAAAAGAGGGTAAGGATAATTCCGATCCCAAGAATTTCCGTCCTCTTTCCCTTCTTAATATGGAGGCTAAGATTTTTGCCAAGATTCTGGCCAGGCGCTTGGAGTCTTATATTCCTAAGCTTGTCCACCCATCTCAGACGGGGTTCGTCAAGGGTAGATACTTTTGATACTTTACAAGAAATTCATATTCACTTGTATTTGAATTGGAACACAATTGTTGGTGGACTAAAAACTTTTTTCCTGTGTTAACTTTATTCCCCCTTCACCCTTTTCATGCCCCCTGAATCAAATCACCATCATTAACAGACTTGGCTCCCGTTTTAGTGCCCAATCCATGTGGAACATGTATTCTACGTTTTGGGTTGAATCTGCAACAGCGTCTTATTAAATGATTTGGCCACTTTTTAATGCCACTTGCGAACCATGTCTATTATTCACACTAACTGTTTGATCTTCAATCTACAAGGGTATTAACTACCATCACTGACATGCTCAGCGCCCGCCATGCATGTTGAATTTGAGGCGCAGCAATGTTTCAGAAGAATTATACGTTTGGATGAAAAAAGCTATCGTATTTTAATAAATAAGCAGGACATTGCGTATTGCCATTTTGGTCGTACTCATCATCTTTTTTAGGGTTTATACTACAACTACCGAAAAGCCTTGCGCCCATCATGCTAGTCGGAACAGAGGTCGGATCACGTAAAATGAGTTTTCACTTCTGAGTTTCAGACGCGACTTACACAACAGCAGGCGAAAGACTGGTGAAGTTGACAGGGTTCAGTCGGAGATTGGAAATAAGATGCCAGAACGGAGAGGTAAGCCTCGTATGAACGACCATGAGTCAGAATTAGCCCCAAACAGTAAAACAAGAGACCGTCCTAATCGGTATGCTTGATTCCAGCTGGTGAAAGTCGGGGGATACTACATTCACTCTACTTCTTCCGGCGATTGGAACCAAAGTTTAATATATATTTATTTATTTGTGAGATTTATAGAGCGCGAACAAATGCCCGAAGGCGTCTCTGCGCTATGGATGGAGCAGAATGAAAAGATGAGGGAAATGGAAGATTATTGGTTGAACAGCCAAGTCTTTATTTTTCTCCTAAAAATGGTCAGAGTAGGAGATGACCTAATGTCAGGATCGAGAGAAGGGTAGACTTGCCAGGGACAACATTCGTACCTTTTGCCATATTCTGGGTTCAGCTAAACGTTCTAACCTTCCGGCTGCAGCTTTGGCCCTTGACGCCGAAAAGGCCTTTGACAAGGTCTCTCGGCCTTTTTTGCGCGCTGTTCTATATGCGCATAACCTTGGGGACTCTTTTGTTCATATGGTTATGTCCCTCTATGCTCAACCTAGAGCCAACATTAGAGTAAATGAGGCTACGTCGTCTTTTTTAACCTTTGCCAAGGCACCAGACAAGGCTGTCCTTTATGCCCGCTTTTGTTTTTCTTATCTATTGACCCGCTCCTCAGATTGATTAATCTCCACCCAGATATTAAAGGTTTTAATTTTGGCTCCCATTGTATGAAGACAGCTGCCTATGCGGACGATGTTCTTATTTTCTCTGCTGACATAGTAGTGGACATTCCTGCCATTACCGACACCATCTCTCTTTTTTCCAAGGTTTCGGGTTATACCCTTAATAGAGACAAAACAGAGATGTTCCCCTTAAATGCTTATTGCTTCCCAGCGCATATGGGTTCTGCAGGTTTTAAGTGGCAATCTAAACAGCTTAAATATTTAGGGATCTGGTTTTGTGGTACCCTTTATGATGCTGTAGCGTATAATGAAGCCCAGACTATAACCAAAGTATGTCGTCTTTTAGACACCTGGTCTCCGAAACATATTTCGTGGTGGGGTCGTCTCCAAACTTTGAAAATGATGATAACACCTATCATTAATTTGTATCATCTATGCTTCCGGTGAATTTATCCTCTTCTTTTTTTCATGAGATGGATGTCATTACCTCTAAATTTCTCTGGAATGACAAGAGAGCTAGAATTGCTTACAAGTTTTTGAGAAAGCCTTATGATATGGGGGGTTGTAATTTTCCTGATTGGGATAAATACCAAGTTGCTTTTTTAGCCTCTCAAGGAGCTCTTTGGTTTTCTTTGGTTCCTGATCATATGCCTTCCTGGATGTTAATTGAACAGGAGCTTTCTGCCCCTTTGCCACCTTCTTCGTTTTTAACCACTTCTACTTTATCTATTCCGTTTTCTCGTTCGATCATTTTAGATACCATTGCAGCAGTCCGGTTGGTAGACAAGAGAGTTGCTACTCCTCTTCACAAATCACAATGGTCCTCAATTGGGCATAATTCTAAGATTAAAATTGTTATTGATCACAAGTTGATGTCTTATTGGGCTGCTAAGGGGATTTCGCTTGTGCGTCATCTTTATGATTCAAATAATGCTCTGTTACCCTTCTCCTCCTTAGCTCAACAATTTTCTCTCACTAACTTAGACTTCTACACCTTTCTAAAAATTAAAGTTGCTCTTGCTAAACTACGGTTGGATCCCAATTCTCCTACCGTTACCTTATTTCAATTGCGGCTTAGAACCGGTCATGTAGCTTCCAAAATCTATAAATTTTTATCTTCCAATACTTCTGTCCAGCATACTGTTACCCAACAAAAATGGTTGCGCCATTTTGCTCATGATCTTACAGAACATATTTCACCAGATTCCTGGCAGTTAATTGGGAAGTTGTCTCTGCGTAACAAAATTGCCCCTTCTTTAATTCAGTCTAAGTTCTTTTCTATCAATCTCCTTCATTGGACTCCAGTTCGCTTGCATTCCCTGACTCTAAAGGAAGATGATCTATGTTGGATTTGTGGTTTATCGGCTGGTAATTTTCCACATATGTTTTTTGAGTGTTCTCTTCTGCAATCCTTTTGGGATTTGATACATAAGCATCTTAGGTTAATATTTGATGTTCAATTCCAACTCTCCTTTCCCATGATTATGCTGGGTCCATTGGCCTCTCCAATCCCGTTGCCTTTAGATTCCTTAGAATTACAACTAATGAATCTTCTATTAAATGTTGCTGTCAAAGTGATTCTTATGGAATGGAAGTCTTTTTCCTCAGTCTCATACCATACATGGTGGGCATGGGTTTCCTTTTTGAGAAGTGCACACACTTCGGTTGATGAGGCCCATCTCTCTCCTTCGATCTCTAGTGGTGTTTGGAGAGCTTTGGATGTGTATATGGATTTAGCATCGAAAGGTTTGGTTGCTCAATATCCCTTTGTGTTACCTGATTGAGTGAGTTTTGTGTGTTTGTTTGTGGAGCCCCACAGGAGTTTGTTTCTCTCTCTTTTCTTCCCTCTCCCTTTCTTTCCCCGCTTTCTTGCTCTTTTCCTTTATCTTCTCTTTCTCCTTTTCTCCTTTCTCTTGCTAATTCTCTTCTTTCTATTGCATAGTGATACTGTTGATGCTCTTTATGATACCGGTCACTAATTCTTTGTATTCTACAATACTTATATGCAATTTATCTAATGAAGTATTTGTAACTTAGCCACCATTGATATATTACTCCTTATCGATACTCATCACCTGTATCACTTTTTATTATGTTTTACTATTTGTTTACTGCCTCAAATTCTAATAAACAAAAATTGGAACTAAAAAAAGAGTTTCTCATTGCTCAAATGGGTGTAATTCTTGATATTTATGTGTTTCCCTCATCTTTATTGCTTTGGTTTGCTCGCGAGAAAGTGTCACTCATACTCATTGAAATGTCACTCATAATTACACTGAAATTACGAAAATGTCACACATCGCAATCTGAAACCTTGGCAGCTATGGAACTTGACCCTTGCGGCTATCAGAGCACTCTACAGATTTATAAACTTACAGAGAGCAGCACGGTGAAAGCAATAATATCAATATTAATACATGTGTGAAACCAGGGAAAGGAGGGAATGTTTTGCAACGTTCATGGAGTAATTAATAAAAGCCAAAAATAAGGTTAAGTTAAAACTATAGGAATAGGCAATGTCAATAAGCGAGAGGGTAGAGTTCGGAGTGAATAAGTTGAGAATGAAGAGGTCACCTGTGAAAGCAGTCAAGAGTGTGGTTGAGGGAAGACGGAGTATAAATCTATGGATTCTTGGCAGACATATGTTCCATGACAGGCTGAATTTTGAACAACCTGACATGATCTGTATGGTCCGGGGCCAATCCAACATAATTATTAAAATGCAGAATATGCTGCAATTAGGAAAAGGCGATGCTCATGTACTGTACAATGTTCCGCTGCATTGCCGCTCCCACTTGTATTCTCTGCCTGGCGTTTCAGGTTGGTGGCAGGCAAGATTGAAGCTGATCACAAATAAAGAATAGTTTCTCTGGGAATACAAGTGGGTGTGGCAATGCACAGAAGTTTGTTCTTTACTTTGGTACTTCTGATCTCAGAGGAGGAATATCCTCAAGGGACCTAGGACAAGTGACACCATATTCAACATGTTATTGCCCTGAAGAAGTGGCATATAGAGCCGCAAAACACATGTTGGCTGAAAACTACATGCTGAACACAACTTTATTTGAAAAAAAACTTTTGTGGAAATATTGTTTTAATTTGGGGATTCATTTTGTTAAGCCAACAATGCATGGGATAATGTTCTTGCAATATCAGACTGAAAGGTCATGTTGTCGGACCACCGACAACATGACTGCCCTCAAACACGCCACCCGCATGCACCACCAGCTTATCCGCACCACCAAGAAGAAATCCCTGAAGGAACGACTGGACAACAATACCCACGACAGCAAGGAACTCTTCAGCATCGTCAAGGAGTTCTCCAACCCCAGCACCGGCACCAACGTCATCACTCCGTCACAAGACCTCTGCGACTCCCTCGCCTCGTTCTTCCACCGCAAGATCGCCGACATCCACAACAGCTTCAGCGCTCCATCCATGCACCCCACCGTTGAACCAACGCCCCCCACCACCACCACCACCCTCCGCACCTGGACCACGGTGACCACCGAGGACACAGCCCGCACGATGAACACCATCCACTCCGGATCACCGACCCCTGCCCACACCACATCTTCAACAAGGCCGACTCCACCATCGCACCCCAACTCCGGAACATCATCAACACCTCCTTCAACACCGCCACCTTCCCGGAGAGCTGGAAGCATGCCGAGCTCAGCGCCCTCCCGAAGAAACCAACAGCGGACCCCACCGACCTCAAAAACGTCCGCCCCATCTCGCTCCTCCCTTTTCCTGCCAAAGTCATCGAGAAGATCGTCAACAGACAGCTGGCCTCCTTCCTCGAGACGAACGGATCCCTCGACCCCTCACAGTCTGGCTTCAGAGCCAACCACAGCACCGAGACCGCCCTCATCGCAGCCACCGACGACATCCGGACCCTGCTCGACAAGGGGGAAACAGTGGCCCTCATCCTCCTGGACCTCTCCGCTGCGTTCGACACTGTCTGCCACCGCACCCTAGTCCAGCGCCTCAGCAACATCGGTATCCAAGAAAAGGCACTGGAGTGGATCATCTCGTTCCTCGCCGGAAGAACACAAAGAGTCCGCCTCCCCCCGTTTCGCTCCGAGGCCACCGAAGTCATCTGCAGCGTTCCGCAAGGATCCTCACTCAGCCCCACCCTCTTCAACGTCTACATGAGACCTCTTGCAGCCATCGCACGCCAGCACAACCTCAACATCATCTCTTACGCCGACGACACCCAGCTGATCCTCTCCCTCACCAGAGACCCCGACACCGCCAGAACCTGCCTACACGAAGGGATGTAAGACGTCGCCGAGTGGATGAAGGACAGCCGCCTGAAACTGAACTCGGACAAGACGGAAGTCCTCATCCTGGGATCCTCGCCCTCTGCCTGGGACGACTCCTGGTGGCCCCCGGCCCTGGGCACCGCACCCAAGCCAACCGACCACACACGCAACCTGGGCTTCATCCTGGACTCCTCCCTCTCGATGACCAGACAAGTCAACGCCGTCTCCTCATCGTGCTGCAACACCCTGCGTATGCTTCGCAAGATCTTCCGCTGGATCCCGACCGAGACCAGGAAGACAGTCACCCAGGCACTCGTCACAAGCCGACTGGACTACGGAAACGCCCTCTACGCCGGAACCACAGCCAAGCTACAGAAAAGACTCCAGCGCATCCAGAACGCCTCCGCCCGACTCATCCTGGATGTCCCCCGACGCTGCCACATCTCCAGCCACCTGAGGAACCTGCACTGGCTCCCCGTCAACAAGAGGATCACGTTCCGGCTCCTCACCCACGCACACAAGTCTCTCCACGACCTGGGCCCCAAGTACCTCAACGACCGCATGACCTTCTACACGCCCACCCGCCAGCTACGGTCCACCAGCCTCGCCCTCGCCGCCATACCACGCATCCAAAGAGCCACCGCCGGAGGAAGATCCTTCTCTTACCTGGCTGCCAAGACATGAAACTCCCTCCCCATCCACCTTCGGCTGACCCAGGACCATCTCGCCTTCAGGAGACAACTCAAGACCTGGCTGTTCGAGCAGTAGCATACTCCTTCCCCTAAGCGCCTTGAGACCCTCCCGGGTGAGTAGTGCGCTATACAAATGGTATGATTGATTGATTGATTGATTGAAAGGAATAGTGTTCTTGGGAAACCAGATGTGAATTTAAGGATCTGACTTACGTATGAAAAGCTACTTTTGAAACTATTTTGTCATTGATATCTAATGTAAGAAGCTTGGAATAGTGAGTCATATAGACCCTTGTCTTTAATTAACTGTGATGCGAAAATACTAGCCAGGCTACTGGATAATCGACTCTGATGAGAGGCTAGTGCATCCAGATCAGTAGGGCTGCATCCAGGGGAGAGCCAACTCATATAAATTGCATACCCTCTTTTCAATATTCCAGCATATCAACCCAGAGCTGGCTGTGGTAGCGGTCTTCTTGGATGCCACCAAGGCCTTCAACTCTCTGGAGTGGGATGACTTCCTGGCGGTGCTACATCGCATGAGATTCGCCCCACGATTTGTGACATGGGTGCAACTTCTATTCCAACGACCATCAGCAAAACTCATCATAAACGGGGGCCCACTCTCCCCCTTACTATCTTGCATGGTACCAGGCAGGGCTGCCCACTTTCGCCCCTACTCTTTGCCCTATCGGTGGAACTGCTGGCAGCCATGCTCAGAGAGCCTCATCGTGAGCTTGCATTGAGTTACCCGACCAGGCACATATCAGTGTTGCGTTATGCTAATGGCATCATGTTGTATGTCAGTCACACCCAGGATAGCCTAAATACGATTCTTTGGGAATTCATAAGGTTCAGGGGACTCTCGGGAATAAAAGTAAACTATGCTAAACCGCATGGGAATGCGGCCCTATAGTTAAATATTGGGGAAGTTCGAAGAAGCTCTGTTACAAATGGTGGAACCTTGCATCTGCCTTACCCCCCTCATAGCATTGTTGGGCTATACAGAGAACATAGAAACACCCATAAGGCGTTTTGTCTCACTGAGGCTTTTACTGGCTAAAAGAAGAGTGTCATGTGGATAGCGATGTGTAGGGGGTTCCCAAGTTTGAAGAATGGCTGCAAGACTTAGTTTATTGCCAAGATCAGCTAGACACATATTCTGTCAGAACTCCTACCTGATAGCTCCAGACCCAATGACATTTGGGGGCCCCTAAAAGCATATTTGATGCTTTGCACCCCGAGACCTGGTGAGGGGAAATGTACCTGAACAACACTAGCAAGGTAACACTGGCGAATCGCCCACTAGGCGTTGCTATGCTTTTGAGAATTGTTATAGATCCATGTGCCAATAAACCAATGGGTTACAGGATACACAAGTACAAATAACAAATGTGGAAAGCACACGACGGACTATGATATTCACTAGCACTTTATAAGTGCATTAAATTGTTAAGATGAGACCATTGTGTAAATGCTTGTCACTTACGTAAAAATATTAATAACAAGTTTTTTTTTTAAAAGTACCTTGGAATCAAGTTATAATGGAAGGTATCTTTTTGTAGTAACATTTTGTAATTAAGATTGTATAATTACCATGCTTTGGACAAAACGTGCTTCTCTCAACCCTGGTGAGGCTGTTTTTGGCCTAAAATCACCAGGGGTGCATTAAACGCACTCACCTGCTTCTTCGTTGCTCCTGTAATGATTGGTAATGTCAGTGTGCCTTGCGGTGCGCTGACATTAAAGGTTAGTGGAAGGAGGGGCGGGGGATGAAGTGGAAGCAATTCCACTTCCTCTGACCCTGGCTTTTCTTCTTTAAAGCCCTCTCCAGTGTCACCCAGTTACGGATAGACACATTGGAGAGCGAGTGAGGGCGTCAGCCATTGATACCTATGCTTAAAGTCCCAGGCAGATCTTTAGAAGCACATTTTTCCAAGCTATTTTGGTTTTCTAGTCCTTCAACCTGAAATGACACCTGACCACTACAGATTTCCCCACTGCCATATTCAAAACCCTAAGAAAATCAAACGCAAGAAAATATAGACTTGGGGATTCATGACTTTCAAAAAAGTAGCAGAAACCAGTCTCTCTTCAAAACTGCATTGCAATGCTTCTAGTTCCCCATGAGGGTAAAGAGACACATATGCCACATGCATTCAGGCTCAGAGTAAAAGAACAGTATATGACTGCTTGAGTTTTACCTTGACTATATGATGTCCTTGTTTCCCTAGAGTGGATTCCTCAGATATCACAAACCGAGGATCTGACATACTGACTGGTAGAGCATTCCCTACACGAAATCAGGGAGTACTGTCTTCAGCTTTGTGAGTGCATAGATCTGGGTTGTTTACCAGGGTTAGCACTATTGTCTTGCTCTTCTAATTCCTAGAATGTTACCTGGATACATAACAGATTATCTGATGCAAAAGGAGTCTGAAGCAAGGAGACCACTTATGTTGGTCAATGAGTTCTTGCAGGTGCCCAAGAATTTCCATGATATAGGCCTCAGGGCTGTAACTGTCTTGCCTATGTAACTAATATTGTGACAAAAGTAATGTAGAAAATAGGGTTGTGTGGCTAAGACAGCCTATTTTCTGCACCTTCACGCAAGCTCTTGTCAAGAGTGGAGGAAACTGCCTCCTCATCGAGATCTCTCCTCTGTTCTTGTGATACAGGAGGAGAGCAGGATACGGTGAGCCACTGCCTCTTTAAAATACTCGAAGAAGTGCAAGTTTTCTGTATGGGATTCCAAGCACCTTTGTTTAGTTGGAATAGAGGTTGGTGAGCATTTTATGAGACGACCAGTTTAACCAATTGTGTCACTGTTCTGTGTACTGTGATCCTCTTGGTGGAATGTGACTGTTTGTCAGTTTGCTCAGGGTAGGATAGACTTTGAGTGTTAATCCTGTTCTCAAATGTGAAGCAAGGTGCCAGTAAATTCAGTTTTCTTTCTGTAGGGTGTGCTCCATGTTTGACTCACTTCTATGAAGCGAATGCAAAAATCCCCTTTCTATTTTATTCCTCTCCCACCATATTTGTCTGACATAAGATGCCCACAGAAGATCTCTTTTGGGGATCAAATTAGACATCCGCTGCTAGTATTCTCATGGTGTTCCATTATCTTCCATTTGTATCTTCCGACGAGGGCCAGAAACAGAAGCAATACTCTAATACATTTCCATTCAGTCTCTTCCCCCTTCAGATGAATGCTGTGCCTCTTTAAATTTAGATCCTGTTGTCTTGTGTTTCACTTTGATCAGCTTTGCTATCCAAAGTCTGTTGTACGTGTGATACTGGGTGACAAGAGACTTGCTTCACAGCTATCCCAGTGTGGTTGTCCAGGTTTTTCTCTCAAAATATATCTGAACAAAACTGAATCGGTCCTCCTTACCACTAACAGCAAACAAAACCAGGTTCGGTGCCTGGTTAGACAAAGTTAACTAGTAAGATTTCACCCATGACACACCAAAAGTACTATATCACATAGCATCTACTTTGAGCACAACCTCAATATTAAAACTGATATTATACACAACAAAGATTGTGTGTAATCACACTTTAGTCATTTACACTAGAAAGATAGTCCCAACATAAGCCTTTTCCCATCTCTGCAGAGCCAACACACTACTCATCAGAATCCAAAAGACACCTTTGGCCCCTATTAGAGGCCTTCTTTTGTTTAAGAGTATAGCACGGGCATTTAAAGATGAACATTGCCTCTCATTGACCCCTCACATACTTTTCAGAGGATCCTCATAATCAGCAGCATCTTTCTAGAAGTTTGTCATATCTGACTGCTGAGTCTAAAACATCAGAAACAAAATCATGAAACCTGAACCATTTCTCCCAAGCAGGTAGGAGATGTAAGAAGGATGTAAGAATGAAAAAACAAGCTACCTGCTCACCTGAGTATGTAAAACATAATTCCAGAAGATATTTGTCACACACTTGTGATCATGTGCATCAGAAAGAAATTAAGATCTTGATCTTCAGGCAACATCTCTTAAAAGTATAATTCTGTTTACTGTGGACCAACCTCTTTGATCTTTCTGTTCACCTAAGCCCTACCTTGGGAGCTCACAGACCGTTTCCAACTTTCTTTTCCTCACCAGTTTGGGCTGAATCCCTCCCTTTTGACTTTTGGTCATATGCCTCCCCGTACAAACTGGAATATCACGGGGAAATGATGGATTTAGCCCCAGATCTCTGTACTGGGGTGAATGTTTGACATTGTTCCGCATTCTGTCCATCAATTGTTCATTTTGCATTTGTCACCCCGAGTGGGACGGGTATGCTCAGACGTGAGTCCCGTGCTCTCCATTCCACTGGAGTCAAGGTATCCTGGCTGATGAGGGGTGAAACCCCGAAACCGATCCTAGTATGCTTGTTTCTAGTCCAGGGAGGACCTGGTCTTGCAGTTCGGGCTGGATTGTTTCCATTAGGCGCAGGGTCAATACTGATTTGCATATGGCTGGGTTCAAACTGGAATGGCATGGGGAGCAAAAAAACGATGGATTTAGGCCCAGATCTCTGTATTTCGGTGAATGTGTGACATTGTTCTGCATTCTCTCCATCAATTGTTCTTTTTGCATTCCCCGTACTGAGGCAGCACAGAGTTGTTATGTAGCTTGTAGAACCTTCATAAGTCAAATAAATACACCAGAAATTGTTTACCTTCAATGGTAGTAAAATGAGGCTATAAAGTAAGATTATTTTGCTTTCAGTGTGGACCTGTTGTCTGCATAAATCATCCATCTTTGGATTATGTAAAATGAATCAAGATGGTAATATTGATTGAACAGTTGCTACGTCAGGGATTGCATTATGTCCATAAAACTGTACATTATTCTCACAATTGCAACATTGCAGAAAATTATAAATCTATAACCCCTGCCTCAGAGTCGGAAAATGTTTATGCCAGGCTTTCAGATGTTCTTTTATTTAAAAATACTGAGAATATTGTCGGAGGGACTACTGCAACAAATGTGAGCTTCTCATTTGAGTATTAGAGCATCGGCCTTTCAAGTTTATTTCGTTAGGGACACAGTTAGGCTATTCTTACCTTAAGTGCTCTCATTGTAGCACTACTATGTTGTCAACAAAGTCGCATGCTTTGATCTTTAGAATTTCAACATCATATAATATATATTGTAATTTATTTTGTCGGTTGCTCTGCTGGTTTGACTCCTCGAACGATAGGCAACTACTACTTATAGCTTGATACCTTACTAAAGAATATAGCAACTTTGTATTTTGAGAAGTATTTGTGCTGATTTCTACAGTCATTTAAAACCAAACCTCAATGCTTTTTTAATTTGTGGATTTGTTTTCAGGGCTACAACTCACAAAAGGAGTTTATCGCTGCACAAGGTCCACTCCCTCACACTGTTCCAGATTTCTGGCTCATGATTTGGGAAAAGGAAATATATGCAATTATCATGCTGACAAAGTGTGTTGAACTTGGGAAGGTACAGTACAGAATGTTATGCAGTGTTGACATCTTCATTTTGGACATATTTTGATGTTTTATGAAACATAGTGTTTTACTTAATTCAATTTATTTATGGTATTCAGTCACTGATGGACCTTTCTATACAAAAGTTTTTTTTTTAAACCGTTCAGGTTCATAGCAAATTGTTTTTGTAAATTGAAGTGTGAAAGAGGAAGTGTGAGAAATCGGGTTATTGGTTGAGGGGGGTAAAACCCTACTCATGCAACAACCACACTCCTTGATAGGGTGAACAGTAAAAGTCACTATATTAACCTTTGCTTAACCCTCTGGGAGCTTCGCACAAAAGCAGTCAAGTTTAACTTAGAATCAATGTGTAGAGTATTTAGGCAGCACTTCAACAATAATAAAGGGAAATCACACACAAGAAAAAACCCACATTGATTAAGAAATGTAGAGTGAATTTGAGTAAAATATTTGAGACCAAAACACAGGGACATCTTAAGGATTTTGGGGGCCCTGGGCCAAGCATATTTTGGGGGCCCCTGTGAGAAACAGTTTGAATTTATGACGGCTCTTTCTTTGTCCGGGTTACTGATAGTGCACCAACAGACTCGTCCAAATTCTAAATGTGCTCACCAATATTACTGCAAATAATGTTTGTGACACCCTCCCATTTCCATTGTGTGAGTTCCTGATTTAATCTAGAAGAAACTATTTTATGGGTGTTGCATAAAACATAAACACAACAATTCTCTACAGAATTATTTCTGTAATAGACACACCTATCACCCAATTTGAAAATAAGGCAAAGGAAAGTTTAAGAATCAGCAGGGCACGACTCAGCAGGATAGAGCTGCTTCTAACAGGGGCCCCCTGAAAGGCTGTGCCCTGGGCCGGAGCCCACTTTGCCCATGCCTTAAAACGGTTTTGCCAAAACATCAAAACTCCAATCAGTAATACTGGAGATATGCACTTTTCAAGTTTTCGATAACAGTAGCGCTTTAAGGTGCAAAGTGTCAACTGAGGTTATCTGGTCGCACCGGACCGGTACAAAGTCACAAGTTCAGGCCTACCACGATGGAGTTCGGGCCAGGCACAGGACCAACTTTGGCCCACTGAGGATTGTATCTTTTGTCCTCAGTGTGTGTTCTGCACATCTTTGCGATTCTTTGCATCATCCAGTGTCGGTTCTGATAAAGTTATGTAGTGAGGCTATTCGGGGCTTTTTTTCACTCTGTGTTGGTTCTACTGAGCTGTGCGGCGCAGCTTTGCTTTGCCCAGCATCGCTTTTGAGGAGACTGCAGCTGTGCGGGAAGGGTATGCGGGGCTTCGCTTTGCGTCAGATTTGGTGGAACCTTCATTTATCCCAGCAAGAGCTCTCTCTGATGCCAGCCAAAGGCCAAAGGCCCAGGACGTTGGAAGGCATCACATGGTGATCAGTAACTCACTCTAGCAGACTACAGCAGGGCTCAGGCAGGACCATTTGCAGGTCCAGGTGCAGCAGGTCAGCTGAGCAGTTCCAGGGAGGTCTGGAGCGTGATGTGTCCTTGTAGAACAGAATAGGCCAGTCAGCTGACCCTTGGAATCCCTCATGGTAGCCTTGGATGAAGCAAGTAGGTGCAGACTTCCTTCCCAGACAGCAGGGCAGCCCTCAGGCAGTGGGCATTCCTCTGGGAGCAGGCCAGTCCTTCTGTTGTATCCACATGTCAAGGAGTGTACTGACAGTGGTTTTGGGGGTCCCATTTTTAGGGCTCGGGCCTCCGCCTCCACGAAGTGGGGGGGCGGAGCTTCCCGAGGTCTTATGCGTTCAAAAGAAGAAGGAATTCAGAAAGGGCTCTGGCCAGGCACATTCCTTAGTGTTTTCTGGCATCTGCCTAGTGATTCGTCTTCGCTGTGCTGTTTTTTTAGTAGCGTTGACCTGATAGGCTATAAGTAATTTACGCGTGCCCGATGTGGCATATTCTGTGCGCGAACGAGCACGGCCGAGTGATTAATCTTAATTAGGAGCTGTCAGAGTGCCCGTGTAATGCAATCCAGATGGTGCTGCGTTTAACATTTAAGTTCCCGTGTATGTTCGTTTCCCAGAGCCGCTCCTGACAGACACTGGGCTACGCGCGCCCTGTCACCAGCGGAGCGGGGTTTGCAGCCGAGCATGCCGCAATTCACATTTCAGAACGACGAGGGCTGGCGGCTCTGCCCGCAAGCTCCGCTTCCTCCATTGAGCTTTTAGCTGTCTGCCTAAAATACTTATTTTCACATGAAGGAGAGAGCATTTCTCGCCGCTCCCGGAGGATTACGAATGCTGGCCATGTCTTCCGCTCCAGGGCCGCAGCCAAAATTTGCTTATTTATTGCGCCTTTTATCCAGAAGCCTGTGGTTAGACAGTGTAAAGCAATTTAGCAAAGTAGAAAATGAAATCTTTACTTAACAATGCAGTTCGCTAGAAGAGCCAGGGAAAAGAATGCCAACCCCCCGTAGCAGGGTTTGAATAGCCAGTACCACAGAAGGATCTTAAAGGGACAGACGAAGAAATGTACAGCGCCGAGAGTCTGACTAATGGCAGACTGCGCTATACAAGCATGATAGCTATGCGGCGAAGGGCAACATGTGTGTAGCTGTTCACCTTTAAAGGGCGAGTGGCCAGTCTGAGACCTCCATGTGTTTGGCTAATTAGAATAGAGCCCCCCCCACCCCCATGGGTGCCAGAGTAATAATAGTGCATTTAAGATATTTGCTATTTATGCAGAATATTCTGCCTTCCTTCGCTTCCAAACACCTGAAGGCACTGTGCCATAGACAGAGACATACACAGACACGCAGCTAACTCATTACTTATTTATGCACTGAAGTATTTCTTTTATATAGTGCGACAAACCGTAGGGGAAGGGGGTCGAACACGCTCCAGATAACGAAAGGGGTCGCAATTCACCGAAAATGCCTCTTTACAAAAAATAACATTTACAGAAAAAAAGAGGAAGTGTGAAAGGAGGGAAAGAGGAGAGCAGAGAGAGTCGAGGGGAGAGAGAAGGAGAAATGAAGGCGGCGACAGATCTTTATTCCATCAGCAGACTGTAGTGAGTAGTGAGTAGTGAGTAGAGTAGTGAGTAGTGAGTAGAGTAGCTCTCTGGGCGCAAGCCGCGTCACTCAGTACGCGCCGCCGCGAGGCCTGCCGGGATTTGTGGTCTCCCGGAGAGGCGGCGCGGAGTCCGGTGCCTCTGGACTCTTGGCGGTGGCGGCGGTGTTTCCTGCGTCTCTGTCAGCCCTGGAATGACTCTCGGCGGTGGCGGCAAAGGGTAAGTAGTAGTGAGTAGAGTAGTGAGTAGTGAGTAGAGTAGTGAGTAGTGAGTAGAGTAGTGAGTGCAGAGTAGTGAGTGCAGAGTAGTGAGTAGTGAGTGCAGAGTAGTGAGTAGTGAGTAGAGTAGTGAGTAGAGTAGTGAGTAGTGAGTAGTGAGTAGTGAGTAGTGAGTAGTGAGTTGAGTAGTGAGTAGTGAGTAGAGTAGTGAGTAGAGTAGTGAGTAGAGTAGTGAGTAGTGAGTAGAGTAGTGAGTAGAGTAGTGAGTAGTGAGTAGTGAGTAGAGTAGTGAGTAGAGTAGTGAGTAGAGTAGTGAGTAGTGAGTAGAGTAGTGAGTGCAGAGTAGTGAGTGCAGAGTAGTGAGTGCAGAGTAGTGAGTGCAGAGTAGTGAGTGCAGAGTAGTGAGTGCAGAGTAGTGAGTAGTGAGTAGTGAGTAGTGAGTAGTGAGTAGAGTAGTGAGTAGTGAGTAGTGAGTTGAGTAGTGAGTAGTGAGTAGAGTAGTGAGTAGTGAGTAGTGAGTAGTGAGGTGAGTAGTGAGTAGTGAGTAGAGTAGTGAGTAGTGAGTAGAGTAGTGAGTAGAGTAGTGAGTAGTGAGTAGAGTAGTGAGTGCAGAGTAGTGAGTGCAGAGTAGTGAGTAGTGAGTGCAGAGTAGTGAGTAGTGAGTAGTGAGTAGTGAGTAGTGAGTGCAGAGTAGTGAGTAGTGAGTGCAGAGTAGTGAGTAGTGAGTAGAGTAGTGAGTAGTGAGTAGAGTAGTGAGTAGTGAGTAGTGAGTAGTGAGTAGTGAGTAGTGAGTAGAGTAGTGAGTAGAGTAGTGAGTGCAGAGTAGAGTAGTGAGTAGGACATCACAGGCAGCAGCTGTGCAAGCTTCTTACACTCACAAGGAGACCACAGGCAGCTGAGGTGCAATCTTCTCCTACTCACAAGAACGACATCACAGGCAGCAGCGGTGTAAGCTTCTCACACTCACAAGAACGACATCACAGGCAGCAGCAGTGCAAGCTTCTTACACTCACAAGAAGGACATCACAGGCAGCACCAGTGCAAAGTTCTTACACTCACAAGGAGACATGCCAGCAGAGGTGCAAGCTTCTCACACTCACAAGGAGATCACTGGCAGTACACACCACATGAACACACTCCACAACACATAGCAACAATACATTGGCATTTATAATGCCATTAGCTCAAACTCAAATAAATCCGAGCCCGATTGCATTTCTAATGCTTGTTATACTGGTTGCCAATTTTGAAGTGCAAAAAACTTCTGAAGTTTTCCTCTAACAAAAGTGTCTGGAATTTCCTGCCTCCCTGCCCTGGTCCTGCACTGCCCTGCAGTTATAATAGGCTAGTGTGAAATGTTTGTGTGTGAGCTGAGACAGAGGCTTCACAATGCAAGTAAGGCAGTGCCCAGCTCTGCTCACACCTGTCCTGCCTTGGATGACCCATCCTGCCAACACCCAGTCCCTCTATTGTTTGGCTGTCTGGGAGGAATACACAAAGGCCAACTACACCTAGTTATCTGACTGATAATACAAGCTGCAGTTACCGGTGCTGAGATTTATTCAAGCATTCAATCCATCACTATTTGTATACTTTAGTAGGTCTCTCTTAGTGGGACGGGGGGTCCCAGATATGGGTTCCATGCTCACTTTGTTACTGGAACCAAGCTATAGCCAGCTGATGAGCCCATAACAAGGGCTGACATGACATGGCAGTTCAGGCTGTACTGTTCCCAATTGGAGTAGCGTCAAGAATGATTGTCACATATCTGGATCCAAACTGAGGTGGCATGGTTTGAAAAATAATGATGGACTTAGATACGGCCTGCTAAATTATCAGTGGCTGTGATTAGTTAAAACATTCCATCCATCACTTTTTCTATACTTTAGTATGTCACCTTATTTTGGATGTCTATGCTGAGACCTCAGTCCTGTGCACACTGTGTCACTGGAACTAAGCTATACCCAGATGATGAGTCTATAACAAACCGGTCCTGCGTTGCTTGTGTTTTGGTTCAGGGAGGACCAGGCTTGGCAGTTTGGGCTGGACTGTTCCCATTGGAGCAGGGTCAAGAATGAGTTGCATATAGCTGGGTCCAAACTAAGGTGGTATGGTGTGCAAAATAACGATGGGCTGGGATGCAGCCTGAATAATTACCAGTGCCTGAGATTAATTCAAGGATTCTATCCATCACTTTCTCTATCTTTAGCATGTCGCCCTTAGTAGGTTGGGTAATGCCAGACATGGGTCCTTTGCACACTCTATCACTGAAACCAAGCTGTTCCCAGCTGATGAACACAAAACAAGGGTGAAATCAGTCTAGGGTTGCTTTGTTCCAGTTCAGGAAGGACCTGGCTTGGCAGTTAAGGCTGGACTGTTCCCATTGGAATACGGTCAAGACTGATTTGCATATAGCTGAATCCAAACTGAGGTGGCATGGTGTACAAAATGATGATGGACTGGGATGTTGTCTGAATAACTAACAGTGGCTAAGATTAATTCAAGCATCCCATCTATCTCTTTTTGTAAACCCTTTTAGAGTGTCCTCTGCAGCATTGTGACTGTAAGAAATTAGGTTACTAGTTGAGGGAGATGAAACCCTAGCAACCACATTCATTGTGAGGGTGAGGCACAATCAAATCACAAATTAATCTGCAATCAACCTTCTGGTAGCTTGGAACAGAAAAGTCAGGCTTAACTTAGAGGCAATGTGTAAAGTATGTATGCAGCACTGCAGACATTAATAATGTGAATACACAACCCAAGTAAAATCCCACATCAACTTGGAAATATAGAGTAAAATGTATTAAATAAAACAAAAACATAATAATCCAGCAGTAGGACCGTAGATATGTAGGTTTAAAGATTTCAGTACTTATAGTGGCAAAAAAAACACAAAGCACCAACTGTTGATATCTGGTCACACTGGACCAGGCCAAAGTCACAAGTTCAGGCTGAATGCAATGGAGTGCAGGCCGGCTACAGGCACACAGCTATGTCCTCTGAACAAGAGTACCATAAATCCTGGTTGCGGAGCACTGCAAGATCCTTCATCGACGATGCTTCATGCAGCTGAGGTGATGTGTCGGTTCAGAGGTGCCGAAAGGCTACAATGCGAGGTCCTGCATCATCATTGAGGATCCCATCACCGAGAGCTTGTGATGCAAACTTCGCCATTAAGAGTGCATTAAGCAACCTAGGCAATGCATTGGTTTTGAGGATCTACAAGTCTGTGTAGCACGAACCTGGTTGTCATCAAGGCTGCTGCTGACAAAAGATTTGCAATGTGAGCACCTGCGTCCGAAGGGCTTCGCACAGAGAAAGTTTCGGTGAGGGCTACAAGACCAGTACTGTGTCCTTGCATTGGAAGAATCCTCACAGCAGAGCTGAGGCATCAGTTCGACTGGGTCCACAAATGGGCTGACAGAGCACCTTCAGGCCCATTTCCAAGAGTCCAGGACTAGGGTCGCTCCACTTAGCAGGGTAGGATCACAGATGGCAGAGTGCAGATGCTGGGTTCAAGGTGGCTGGAGCCTTGTGCCCATGAGGATCTAGTCAGGAGGCCAGTCAACTAGCCTTTAGAGTCACTCTGGGGTCCTGGGTTCAATAGATGCATGTCCAGTCCTTCTCTAACCAGGCAAAATGGTAGCAGGCAGCAGGTCAGCACAGCAGGGCAGCAGTCTTTCAGAGCAGCAGTCCAGAATAGTGGCTGTCCTTCAGTGTACTGAAGAGCTGGTGTCTGGGGCCCGGTATTTACTACCTGTTCTTTTCTTTGACGCAGGATACATTCTAGAAGTTTCCCTTTGAAGTTCACAGGCTTTCTGACTTCCCTGTCTAGGCTCCAGACTAACTACAGGGGTATGCAGCCCTTTGTGTGGAGGCGGGACACACTCTATTCAAGTAGAAGTAGGGCTGTGCCCAGCTCCATCCTGCCAGTGATGGCCCATTCGGGGACACCTAAGCTCTCTTGTGTGTGTCGCTGACTAGGAGGAATATTCAAAGTCCAACTCTCAGCTAGACCCAGTCATGTGACCCAGAAATAGGCTGCAGGCATTAAATGACTAAGGCAGGAAAATGCCAACTTTCTAAAAGTGGTATTTTCAAACTTTTATTCGTAATTTAAAATCATCGTAAGAAAGGAGTAAGCATGGGCGGATTTTGCGAATTGGCAATCCGCGAACTTGCGTATTTCCGGATTCGCAATCCGCAAAATCCGCGAACTCTCGCGAATTTGCGGATTTTTTTTTTGTGTTCGCAAGGATTTCTGCCAGTTCGCGAGGGTTCTGTACCAGTTCGCAATTGCGAACTTACTTGTCGCCTCGCAACGGCCGCGACTATGTTGTTTCTATATCTGGTTCATCATCACAGGTTCACAGCACCCTCTGTTTCACCACTGCCACCCTCTGGTACACCCATGCCACCCTCTGGTACATCACTGCCACCCTCTGGTTGGTTTATCACTGTAGATTATGGGGGTGAAAAAAAGCAAGCACACCTGCCCTGCTTCAACTGACATGAATTAATTTGGGGTTGATTAATGTGTCACTGAATTTAAACTTCCAGTCTGGCTGGCACCTGCTTCCTTATCTGTAATTTGCTTTCTGTTGCAGTGCACTTTTTTTTCACAGGACCTTTGTGGCCTATAGTTGCAAGTAGGCAACTGAACTCTGAAGGGGCCCCTCAGGAAGCACTACAGGGAATGGTTACTAATGATAAGATTGAACTTTTGCACCTGCTGAGTGCTTTCAGTTTTGTCTGTAATTGCTTTCTGTTGCAGTGTAATTTTTTTAACAGGACCTTTGTTGTATACTTGTAGCTATTCTCTGAGCCTGCTGTGAGGGTCAGGGCAGGGTCATAGAATAGTTGCAAGTAGGCAAATGAACTCTGGAGGGGCCCCTCAGGAAGCACTACAGGGAATGGTTACTAATGATAAGATTGAACTTTAGCACCTGCTGAGTGCTTTCAGTTTTGCAAAAATCCAAATATCCAGCAGCATCCACAAAAAGTAATCCTTCCAGGTCAAGATCCAAATCAAAGTGACCAGCACATGAATAAAGCACTGGGAGGAGCCTGGTGGACAGGAACAGGAAGTTGGAAACTGTGGGGCACTTCCTTCCTCCCACCCCCACCCCCCAAAATGGACTCCTTGCAAAGAAAAAGTGCAGGCAAATGTCAACCTGAGGAGTTATTCTGATAAAAATCATAATTTTCAAGGTTTATGCTGCCTGCTGGTGGATTTCTTGTGCGAAATTGCAAATTTTGCAATCTCGCAATTGCGAGATTGTCGCTGACCGCCGCATCTACGTGTTCGCAAGTGTTTACTCCCGCGAAATTGTATAGTATTCTAGTTGGCAAGTGCGACCAAGCAAAAAATCCGCTTCGCGCGGATTTTACGAATTTTCGGCAAGTTCGCGAGAGTTCGCGGATTGCGAATTTACCGAAAATCCGCGAGCGGAACGGATTTTACGCCCATGCTTAGAAAGGAGTTTTCATTACAATTCCAAGGGCACCACATATGAACTGGTTAATCTCTCCTATTTGGACATTATCACTTACTGAAAGTAATAATGTAACTCCAAAGTTATCCTAAGGGAAAGTTAGGCCTTGCAGTATTGAAAAACGAATGGGCATGTAAAAGTAATAAGTACATGTCTAACCTTTTAAATACTTTGCAACCTGCCATCTGGGCTGCCCAGGGCCTACCCTATGGTTGACATGTGTATTAAAAAGGAAGGTTTAGACCTGGCAAAAGGTTTATTTAACCAGGTCGAAATGGCAGTGTTAAAACTGCACACAAAGGCTGCAACAGCAGACCAGAGATGTGTTTAAAGGACTACTTAAGTGAGTTGCGCAATCAGCGCAAATAGCATTTAATATATAGGCCCTGGACTCAGATAGTGGTACTTTACTAGGGACTAACAAGTACATTAAATATGCCAATTAGGCATAAGTCAATTTAAACATGTTTTGAGGAGGGAGCATGGGCACTTTAGCACTGGTTACCAGAGGCTAGCAAAATCGAGGTCAGCAAAACAAGGGCATTGAAGGCAAAAGGTTAGGGGGAAAGCTATGCTAAGGATATCAGGTCTAACAGTAACTTAATATCCGACTTTATCACTAAAGAATATTTTAAATTACAATTCCCTAGACACCAAACATGACATTTCTACCCGCTCTCAAACAAAAGGTAATTCTTATTACATTTAATAGGGGAACCCAATGTTATCATATAGTAGAGGTTACACCACAGTATTAAAAAAATATTTGTGATATTTTTCTATATCAGGATATGTAAAACTTGAAAGTACATGTCCAACTTTTTAAATACAGTTCACTCTGCTCTAGGGGCTGCTTATGGGCTACCGTGTGGGTGGACTATGTACTAAAAAGGGAGTTTTAGGCTTGGCGAGGGGTTTATTTTGGCAATTCAAATTGGCAGTTGAATACTGCACACAGGCTGCAATGGCAGGCCTGAGACATTGCTTAAGTGGGTGATGCATTAAGTACTGCAGGCCAATTAGTAACATTGGAATCACCAGCCCTGGGTATACGGTATACCCCTTTACTATGGACTTTTAAATATGTTAATCAGGTGTACATTAATTGTTACCATGTGTAAAGGAGAGAGCGCAAGCACTTTAGCACTGATTAGCAGTGGTAAAGTGTACAGGGTCCTAAGGTCGACAAAAACAAATTCAGCAAAACAGGAGGGGTAAAGGTAAAACGTTTGGGATGACTGTGCAGAAAGGGCTAAGTCCAACAAGAAGCATAAGAGGGTAATCCCCATTTGTCCCTTCTAAATCATGTTGGTGCCCCTAGAAAGGTGTTAGTGACCAAAGTTGCAACCTAAGATGTTTCGATGAGCTCTATATAGTATATATCTTACAGCATTTTCTCTCGAAATGATGTTATTGTATTGCACACAGTAGCAAATTAGCTTTAAAATCTGCCTGGATATTATTACAAAGTGGTACAAAAGGGGGTGGTGATGGACGGAGCATCTGAACCAATCAAACACTCACACCCAGTCAACAGATCTGGGTTTTTATCCATCACCGTTCTTTAGCCCACTCTGCCACCCCAGTTCAGACATGGCCATATGCAAATCAGTCTGACCCTGTGCCTCATGGGAACAGTCCAGCCCTAACTGCCAAGCCATGCCTTCCCTTGAACGGAAACAGGCTTCCGAGGACCGTTTTTTGGCATTTCAGCCGTCTTCAGCCCGGCTTGCTTGAATCCAATGGCAAAGTGAGCAAGGGACTCACGTCTGAGCATACCCTGCCAACTTATGGCGAACAAAGTGTTACAAAAGGGGGTGGTGATGGACGGAGCATCTGAACCAATCAAACACTCACACCTAGTCAACAGATCTGGGTTTAATCCATCACCGTTCTTTAGCCCACTCTGCCACTCCAGTTCAGACATGGCCATATGCAAATCAGTCTGACCCTGTGCCTCATGGGAACAGTCCAGCCCTAATTGCCAAGCCATGCCTTCCCTGGACCGGAAACAGGCTTCCGAGGACCGGTTTCTGGCATTTCAGCCGCCTTCAGCCCGGCTTGCTTTAATCCAATGGCAAAGTGAGCAAGGGACTCACGTCTGAGCATACCCTGCCAACTTATGGCGAACAAAGTGTTACAAAGGGGGTGGTGATGGACGGAGCATCTGAACCAATCAAACACTCACACCTAGTCAACAGATCTGGGTTTAATCCATCACCGTTCTTTAGCCCACTCTGCCACCCCAGTTCAGACATGGCCATATGCAAATCAGTCTGACCCTGTGCCTCATGGGAACAGTCCTGCCCTAATTGCCAAGCCATGCCTTCCCTGGACCGGAAACAGGCTTCCGAGGACCGGTTTCTGGCATTTCAGCCACCTTCAGCCCGGCTTGCTTTAATCCAATGGCAAAGTGAGCAAGGGACTCACGTCTGAGCATACCCTGCCAACTTATGGCGAACAAAGTGGTACAAAAGGGGGTGGTGATGGACGGAGCATCTGAACCAATCAAACACTCACACCCAGTCAACAGATCTGGGTTTAATCCATCACCGTTCTTTAGCCCACTCTGCCACCCCAGTTAGACATGGCCATATGCAAATCAGTCTGACCCTGTGCCTCATGGGAACAGTCCAGCCCTAACTGCCAAGCCATGCCTTCCCTGGACCTGAAACAGGCTTCCGAGGACCGGTTTCTGGCATTTCAGCCGTCTTCAGCCCGGCTTGCTTGAATCCAATGACAAAGTGAGCAAGGGACTCACGTCTGAGCATACCCTGCCAACTTATGGCGAACAAAGTGTTACAAAAGGGGGTGGTGATGGACGGAGCATCTGAACCAATCAAACACTCACACCTAGTCAACAGATCTGGGTTTAATCCATCACCGTTCTTTAGCCCACTCTGCCACCCCAGTTCAGACATGGCCATATGCAAATCAGTCTGACCCTGTGCCTCATGGGAACAGTCCTGCCCTAATTGCCAAGCCATGCCTTCCCTGGACCGGAAACAGGCTTCCGAGGACCGGTTTCTGGCATTTCAGCCACCTTCAGCCCGGCTTGCTTTAATCCAATGGCAAAGTGAGCAAGGGACTCACGTCTGAGCATACCCTGCCAACTTATGGCGAACAAAGTGGTACAAAAGGGGGTGGTGATGGACGGAGCATCTGAACCAATCAAACACTCACACCGAGTCAACAGATCTGGGTTTAATCCATCACCGTTCTTTAGCCCACTCTGCCACCCCAGTCAGACATGGCCATATGCAAATCAGTCTGACCCTGTGCCTCATGGGAACAGTCCAGCCCTAACTGCCAAGCCATGCCTTCCCTGGACCTGAAACAGGCTTCCGAGGACCGGTTTCTGGCATTTCAGCCGTCTTCAGCCCGCTTGCTTGAATCCAATGACAAAGTGAGCAAGGGACTCACGTCTGAGCATACCCTGCCAACTTATGGCGAACAAAGTGGTACAAAAGGGGGTGGTGAGGGACGAAGCATCTGAACCATGCAGGGGACTTTGCCAACCAAACACCCTTCCTAAGAACTTGCGTTGCAAGATAATTTCACTAGCTATTCCCCACCTCAGCTAAATGCACCGTGCTTGATTCACAAACACAGTTTTAAGTTTACTTTTAGGGGTGTACTCCTTAATTTGAAATCCATTCCTGACTTTAATTGATTTCGGAAGCATTTTTAGGTGCACTTTAGAAACACTTTGACATTCGCAAATGTCCGGGAGTACAGAAAGACGTAAATACTCTTCCACTTTGAAAGTGAGGAAGTATACACTATTTTACACGTTCTTTTGTGTAAGCATAAATGTATAGTAAAAGTGCCTAGTCTCAGCACAAAAAAAGTTTTTCAACATGTGACCCATATTGAAAGATCAACATTAGCTTCCATTACAAGCATGGTTCATACTCAAAATTGGATGCATTGCTTTTTAAGCAAATTAGTCGGGCCTTCCTTGCAACCACTCAGATGTGCTGGCAATCCCATAGCAAAACATCATTCCTACTACAACCTCTGGAATTCAAATCATCTTTATCTCAAAGGAAGTCTTTTTAAGGTACCACTCCTTCATTTTGGAACGCCTTACCCAACAATTCCAGAATGGCACCCAACATCCTTTCCTTCAGGAAGCAACTTAAGACTTTTCTATTCAACAAGCCCAAATACTTAACAGACTTGATTCATGTAGGTAAATTGCACTCGCAAAGGGCCAGATTCTGAGAATCTGGCCCTTTGCGAGTGCGATTTTTGCATTTGGTATTCATGATACCAAATGCAAAAATCGCTATGTAAGAATTCGCATATTTGCGTGGAATGGCATTTAAGGAATCTCTAATAGAGATTCCTCAAATGCTATTCATGACACAAAACAAAATAGCGATTTTGGACTTTTGGGGCCGCTATTTACCGACAGGTCAGACCTGTCGGTAAATAGCAAAAACTCAGAAAAATGCTTTTAAAAGCATTTTTCAAAGTTGCATGTAGCACACACACATGTCCTTTGGACATGTGTGTGCGCAACACCTGTCCAAAAGTGCATTTTAGGGGTGCTACAGGGCGTCCTTTGGACACCCCTGGCACCCTTAAAATCGCTATCTTAGTTGCGAGTAGCAAATTGCTACTCGCAAATCCCCATTCATTCCTATGGGCCTCTTGGCCCATAGGAATGAATGGGGAGTATTTGCGAGTAGCAAATTGCTACTCGCAAATAAAGAACATGTAGGAATCGCTATTTAAGTAGCAATTCCTACATGAATGCCGTTTTGCGTGTCCTCAATAGCGAATCGCTATGATTCGCTATTAGGGACACGCAAAACGGCCTGTACATGAATCAGGCTGTTATTCACTTCCCTTTACTTTTTCCACCTTCTCTCAGTAGAGACATTAACATTCCCTCTGAAATGCTCCTCTCATTTCTAATATTTGCCGCCTTCCCGTTTTCTCCTCCTCATGTCCTGTTTTAATGTTAATTGCATTGATGAAATCCTATGTTATACGTACACATATTATGTTCTAGTAACATGTAACTGTTGTTAAATTGTAAAACACTCTAATATCACTTGGTAGAGCAGCACTAGAGAAAGCACAGTAAACAAATAGGTACATTTGCATTAACTTTTTTTTTTTAAAGATAAAGCATTTTCTCCATGGAGGAACTGATTTTTTTACACCCCACAGGTTTTGAGAGTGTTCGGTTGTCTTCCCACCCTGAAAACAAATGGATTTCTCCCCTTCCCAGGAATAAATCAAAAGTAGCCCTAATTGCAAATATGTTCAAATCTTCCACTCATCTTCCACTCATCCCTCTCTTTCCATCCATCTCTTTTCTGTACCATCATTGTTTTCTTTTAACCTAAAGTTACAGAAGTATAAATCACAATGGAGGCTCGAGGCAAAAATTCATTTTAATTAAAAAAAAAAAAAATCTCCTTTCTGATTGTACTGAATTCTGAATGTGCTCTAGCCACCTCGGGTTTCAGCTTTCTCATATGTCCAGGTAAAAAATAAATAGAATGGGGATGACTTTGCCTGATAATGTTTTTATTCCTTTCTAGATAAAATGTGAACATTATTGGCCTAAAGTAATTCGTGAAGCCATGATCTTTGGAGATTTACGTGTGACACTGACTGCCGAATTTGTGCTTCCAGACTGGACAGTTAGACATTTGCTGGTGATTAATGTAAGTCCTCCACTCACCGTTTTTGATAAAGATGTGAATCCATGCACATTTATGTTCTAGTTAGGATGACCACCTCAGCCCAGGTCATTACAGACACTGTCTCCAGTCCTGAACCTCTCGCTTACAAATACTTGATTTCAGATGGTCCCCCTAGTTCCATCAAGCTTTTGTCTTCAATAAGGAGCAAATGAATGAAAACTTAAAAAGGTTACAATATAATCATACTGTCTCTGATCACTTCCCTTTCTCCGCATAGACGCTGTCCAACTCTCCCTCCCCAACCCCTTCTAGTTGTCTCCCTCCCTTTGGTTTTGTTGGTCATAAGTTTCCCCTTATTGAGCACCAAGTTGTTATGCAGCTTATGTGTGTTAGACAAATGTCTTTCATATAACGAGAAGTATGTCACGTCCTTTGGCTAGATCTGGTATATGATATACAAACATGTATGGTAATTGTGTACCATCTCAATTTGTTTCAGAACAAGACAAACGAGGAACGCCCAATCCGACAGTTCCATTTCACTGCATGGCCTGACCACGGAGTTCCAGTGACCACAAATGTTCTCATAGATTTTAGACATCTAGTTAGAGACTACATGAAAGAAGAATGCCCTGTGAATTCGCCTGCCCTGGTGCACTGCAGGTACATGCAAACACCCTGCATGCATATCTTTATTCTGTTTACAACTTCCATGTGTGATAAATACAATATGCTTAGTTTTATCTGCAAAGTTAACAAAACACATATAACAAAGTACAATACCCCCCACCTCCGCTGTATATTGCATCCCCTATCCAAATGACAAATCAGTGTGTCGCAGCTCAGTTTCCCCCCCCCCCCCGACAGACACATCAACAGTCCTGGTCAAGGGCACCCAAATATGTCCTTCCCATGTACTCCACACAGGAATAAATAAGATACACGCTCCCACCCAAACTAGACTCTACAATAAATTAAATCCAAAGGTCCAACATCCCCAAATCCCATCATATTTCTTCTCTTAGCCCCAACCACAATAGATTTCCTATTCCATCAGCCTACCATGGTCCATACCAATCACCCAGTCTTTGTAGTGAAGAAGTGTCCTCGAGCCCCATTTCTTGGCTATATGCCGTTTTGCCACCATGCATCCCAAATTTACTAAGAGCTTGAGGTAACAAGTATGATCTGTTTGTCCACATATTCCTAACAGAACAAGCCCAGGCTGGAACTCCAGGTTTGTCTCTGTTGCATCTTCCAAAGTTCCACTCGCTGCCACCCAAAAGTTCTTATGTGCAGGGCAGCTCCACAGCGTATGATAAAAGTACTCTCCTGACCACATCCCCTAAGACATGCAGCATCTGCGGCTCCAACCAGCCTATGGAGCACTGTACATGTGTAACAGACTTTATGTAAAATTTAATTGGATCAGACGAAGAGTCGCCGGAATGGCCATCTCTGCTAGAAACATTAATGCCACTCAACAGTCGTCCTCATCGAGGTCCCAACAATCCTGTGACCACAGATCGCGCAACCCGGTCAGGGGGTTTGTGTATTTCTCATCAGAGTCCCATATGTTAGGGAAATCAACTTTTCCCCTACAGGCTCTCCCAGCAGTCTTATTTCCAACGGCCAGTCTTACTGCATCTCCTCATCTAGGGGGACGTTTCAATTGAAAGCAGCCCTCAATTGAGCATATTTCAACCACTTTGTATTAGGCATCTGTTATTCCGTATGTAAATTAGCAAATGGGACCACCCCATTAGACTGCCAGTCTTCTGCTATGGTCAGAATGGCAGTTGTAGGCAACCTTGAAAACCTGTAAAGGCTGGCTGACGTGGAAGCTTAGACCCATCCCACAATGGTGTTCTCAGGGTCAGCCTCGTTCCCCATCCAACCTCCATGTTCATACCACTGTTTCCAGAGCAGGACACATTGTCATGTTCAGTCTGCCACGACAAAACCAGTGTAGGTAACTGCTGTTCCCCATAGTCTGTCAGTTCAACCTGAATGCTAGGTCCCCCAGGGGGCATACGTCTAGTGGGTAACCTGACCTGGGCAGCCTCATAGTATTTCCAAATGTTCAGGAGAGCTATCCCACCCTCATATTTAGACCTCTAGAGGGTACGCCAGTCCACTCTCCGCTGACCGCCTGCCCACATCAAGCTGCGCGTCAATGGGGCAACCGATTCCAAGAAAGCACCAGGGAGTCTATACGTGAGTTTTGAAGAATACAAAGGAAACGTGAAAGGACCAGAATTTTGAACAGCGCTGCTTTGCCAAGTTATGAATGTGGCAGAGACTGCCAGTGTTTGACATCCAGGTCAAGACCTACTGGCAAGGGAGTTGGGTTCACTACAAGGAACGAATCTTAGCTCCTGGTGATCCATATATCCAAACACTTAAATATATTTGTTTCCATTCTAAATGGCAGGGCCAGTATCTGCTCCTGGTCCTAGTCCCATTATGGAAACAACAAAGATTTGTCCCAGTTTATGGAAAGCCCAGAGACCTCCCCAAAGATACAGAAGATGTCCTTCAGTCTATGAAGCGTCAGGGGCACGCAGGTCAACTATAACAGAATATGATCTGCAGATAGGGATATCCGTTCCTCCCTAGAAGTCCTACCTGGCCAGCCCCAGACCTGCACGTTCACTCTGATCCACTCAGCCAAACCCTCTATTGCCAGTGCAAACTGCATTGGCGACAGAGGGCAGCCCTGTCCTGTGCCCCTATGTATATGAAACTCTCTAGAAGTACAACCATTGATCTTCACTCGTGCACAGGGTCTTTCACAGAGCAGCCGGACACACTTCCAGTATCTGGGTGCAAAGCCCATTTTTTTCCAAGCCCTCCAAAAAGATACGGCCATTCCACAGAATCAAAAGAATTTTTAGGGTCCACCCAGACTACTACCCTCCCTAGGGGAAGGACTCAGCCACCACCAGACTATGAAGCCCAAAGCTCAAACAGGAGGTCCGCTAACTGATCCTTGGATTCACTTCTGGGGATCCTAGTGTCAAGGCAAGCAGTTCCTGTCTTCCTACTTCAGACAGCAGGGCCGTCCTTCTGAATCCTCCACAGGTCTGGGAGATTTCTAATGAGGCTGTGAAGGTACCACATTTATATCCAGTGCCAGCTTTTGTGCGTGGGGAAATTCCTGGCCTACTCCCAAACAGTTTCTGGCCAGTTCTTCATCTTTCCCTGTGTTTCACTCCAAACTGTGTAGGGTGAGGCAGGCAAGGGCAGGCCTGGTGTCAGGTTCCTTTGGGTGTGCTGCTTGTAGGGTCCTTTGAAGAGCAATCAGGACAGGGTGCAAACCCTCCTCAGACTTCCTGGAACAAAGACCCACTCCATCTACACCCAGGCTCCTTTTGTCCCTATTTCTGGAAGGAATGCATACCACACCACACCACACCACAGGAGAGCCATCCACAGTCATATGACCCTGGACACAACAGACAAGCACATTTGGTTTAGGAGGGAAAATGCCAACTTTCTAAAAGTGACTTTTTGAGAATAGTAAGTTGAAATCCGTTGTACCTTTGAAGAGGATTTTAAACTACATTTCAAATGAGTGGAAGAAGTATATCTCCATCTGTTCCCAAAATTAATCATTGGGGCATATTCTGAAGGACTGATCGCCGAGTTATCAGCACTTTAGTGCCACAAAAGAGGCAAAATATTCATCGCCCCATTCACAAGCTGGTGCAAAAACACACAAAAAACCCACTCCACGATATTCTCAACGATCAGCCATATTGGCGAAGCGATCCAAAAACAGGCGATAAGGCGCGTTAGCAGCAGGGAATGAATATCTGCCTTTTACTAGTGTTAAGCAGGAGAACAACCGGCAGTATGAAAGGGAGCCCAGCCCAGAGCCACATCTGCAGACCGACACATGTCATGGAGCTACTGATCATGCAACTCGGACAACCAAGAGGCCCACAACACCCAACGCCACCACCCCGAGGACCTCCCAACCCTCTCGGACTACCACTGAGGCAGAACAATTAAGACAGCGGTCCTACAGAAAACGCACCAGCCTCACAGACTTAACCCCGGAGGAAGTCATTGCCCACTACAGACTCAAAAGGACAACCATCCTCTGCGTCTTGACCCACATTGCCACAGGCTGATGGTACCAACAAGCGGACAAACAACATCCCTCCGCAGACAAAGCTGCTGGCTGTGCTGCACCTGTTGGCCTCTAGTACCTTCCAACCAACAATCGCCAGAGTTGAAGGAGTTTCACAGCTTGCCCTATCAAAGTTCATCACAACTGTCTTGGATGCCATCATCAGCTTGATACCGCAGCACCTTCACTTCCCCCACACTGCGCAGGAACAGCTGGATTCCAGGCAAGACAGCTATGCCATAGCTGGCTTCCTGCACGTGTTGGGGGCAATTGACTGCATACATGTCCTACTTGTCCCCCCTGCCGACACTGCACACAATTACCGCAAAAGAAAGCACGCGCATTCCATCAATGTGCCGGCAATAGTGGACCACCGGGGACTCTTCACCAACGTCGTCGCCACCTACCCAGGCAATGTGCATGATTTCTACATCTTCCGACAGTCCTTCATCAACCAGCACTTCGAGGATGGCACCTACATAAAAGCACTGCTCATTGCTAAGTACCAAATGAACACATCACACACCTCAACTCCACAATCATGCAACTCACAACTGTGGGAATGCACATGTTACAACATCACATACAACATGCCAAACAACATGCCCACCTACCAGACATGACAACACAAGGAACTGTGGTAAGAGGGGCCAGCCATGTAGACAAACCATCCACATCAAGGCACCTCTGCCACACAATAGCAGTATGCGGTGAGAGGTGGGAACCAAGTATGTGCGAAGGAGGCAAGTGACCAATGAATCAGTATGAACACAATGCCAATTGAGGTAGTGATGTGCTGGACAGACACAAGAATTCAGAGCACAGACATGTTCATGTGGACATATACTGCTGGTGTATGTAGTGTTGTAGACAGTGGACTTAACCATGTTACCTCAGGCAGTGGAGTGGACCTTGGACATGGAGCTATGTTTCCACCCCTGTAAGCGTAATCAGAGTGGGCTGGGCCAGCGTAGGAGTGGAAATTAATAGCCCGCGGCTCAAGGCGTAGTTCACTTCCGGGATGGCCACCAAAACAACTACTGCGTGTGTCTTTGTGTCCACCATATCCTGACCATAGACCTAGACACAAGTGGTCGACCACCTTCAACTGCCAATATCACATTGCCGTTGTCAGGCTTGTGGACATGCGCAGGTAGCCATGACAATGGTGTGTAGTAGAAGTGCAAATGATGCAACCACGCAGCGCACACAAGTAAATAGGCTCGGGGGAGTGAGGAGCAGCTGTGAGGCAATGTAATACACATGGATGCCACTCATTTGCCACATGCAAGACATGTCAAACATAAATCCCAAAGTCCCACACATCACACACCAATATACTGATAAGCCTGCCAACACAGAATGCAGAACCACCGATTGACACATCTGTCTCCCCTGTCACAGGTGATCAAGGATATGCACTCTGCCCGTGGATGATGATAACCCTCCGAACCCCGAACACCCAGGCCCAGAGGCAGAAAAAAGCAGCCCACAAATGCATCAGGGGCATTGTGGAGTGCTCATTTGGCGTGTTGAAGTCATGTTTCAGGTGCCTGGACATCACAGGTGGAAGACTCTTGTACAGCCCGCAAATAGTGTGCAAGATGATCATTGCATGTTGTGTGTTGCACAACATATGTATCCGCACCAATGCCCCATGGATCCATGTGCCAGATGCACCGGACAATGATGATGAGGCAGGTGGACCACACCCCAGTGCAGCAGCAGGAATAGCCCGATGGGACACTATCATTAACAATTTCTTCACATGATCATGTTACATTCAGACTGTCCTTAGCATTCATGGTACAGGACAGAATTACCACAGGCACAGCATTTGCATATCAATTTATTCCAAGACACATTCCCTGTGTGCACGTCATTCCTCTGCATTAGCACATCACTCTGACAAGTGTAAGTGCAACATTTAGTGCTGACAATTTCACCAATGGCAATTAGATGATGGCAGTGTCACCTCCGTTGTCGGGATCCTATTTTCCTGCGGACTGAACCGCATCTGTCTCTTCTTCTCCTCCTTGCCCTTCCCTGACCTCGGGGTCCCAGGCTGGTCCTCCGTGGGGCTTGTGGGGTTCGGGTTGTCTTCTGTACTTGCTCCGGCTACCTACATGGTGCTTCGCAGTTGTTTGTGTTCTGTTTGTGTTTCTTATTGCCGCTTTTATGCTGATTTCTGGAGCCCGACTTGTAGGACTTGCAAGCCTGGTGCTGATTATCGCTGACTCTTTTTATCTCAGTTAGGCCCAACGCAACTTTTTTCGCGTTCGGGTTTGAATTGTTTCGCCATCCCGGTAATATTATCACAGACATTTGACGCGTTATGGGGAAACTATCGCATGTTACCGCCGTGTTGAGAATGTGACATTGAAACAGACTTATTTTCCCGCGATGGACGGCGATATGTTAAATTGCAATAACCTATTTTGCCGATGATTATCGCACGTTCTTGAGAATATACTCCATTAAGTGTAATAAGGTAACCCAATGTTAGAGACAGCTTTGCTGCTGTGAAAAACAAAAACTACTTTTTAAATACAATGGACCCTGCCTAATGAGCGTTTCTGGGTGTCTTATAATTGCTAAAATGGAAGGTTTGGGCTTGGTTAACTGTTAATATTGCACTACAGGGTGCAGTGGCAGGCCTGAGACATGTTTTAAGTTCTACTTTAGGGAGTGGCACAATTAGTTCAGCAGCCCAGTAGTAGCATTTACGACCTGGGTGCACTTAGTACCATTTACTTGGGACGTGTAAGTAAATTAAATGTATCAACCAGGTGCAGGCCTTTATCTTGTAAAGTGGGATCCCATATGCCCATAGCCTATAAGTTAAATGCTACTAGTGGGCTGTAGCACTGATTGGGCCACCCACAGAAGGAGCTTATTAAACGTGTCTCAGGCCTGCCACTGCAGTGCCTATGTGTGCAGTCGTACTGCCACTTTGACTTGCCAATTAAAAAAATACACCAAGCCTTAAACTCCCCTTTTATTAAATATGAGTCACCCCTAAGGTAGGCTCTAGGTAGCCCTAAGTAAAAGGTAGGACATGTATTGTTATGTTGGGCATGTCTCAGTAGTGGCAAATAGCTAAAATTCATTTTTTACTACCGTGAGGCCTAACCCTCATATAGGTTAGAACTGGGAATTTCCTTACATCTGCTTAAGTGGTAATTCCTGATATGAGTGGAGTAGCTTTTTCATGTTGTGTATCTTTTGTTCGTAATGATAAATTCTCCTTACCAGTGAAGATGGATTTAACCTTCCTGATTTAGAAACACCACATTTAGAAAGTGGACATTTCTCAGCACTTACCGCTATGTGTGCCTGACAGCCTGTTTCTAATGCACATCTGGGCTGGGCTGGGTGACAGCTACATTTGTGCATTCCCTCTAAACAGCCACAACACAGGACACTCATCTGCATTCATCTGCCTACTAATGATTCTTCCTGGGCAGGGAGGAATGGGTGGGAGGTGACACTTTCACTTCAATAGGTAGTATCCTGTCCACACACAATGCACTGATCATCCCCCACAGTTAGGCTGGCAGACAGGACTTGGCTGAAAGGAATCTTTGTGCACTTCAGAGGGTTCCTCTCAGTCTGCCCCCACATCACATGCACTTTTGCGTATAAGTACTCGGTCTCTGACCCCCATCTAATGAGACACTTTCGGACCTGTAACCAGACATCACAGGCTCTACATCTGCACATTTCCAGAAGGACTGCTGTGCTGCCAGGAAGTACTGCCACTTTGCTCACTACTCTGCTTTACAGACCTGCTGCTTGTGGAGCTGCAAGAGGGAATGGCACTTTTCTACCTGCTTTGCTGTGCTGTCCTGCTGCCTACTACCTCTGCATTTGTGACTTGATGTGTTTACCAAGGGCTTGTTGGCTTATCCTCCGTTCCTAAAGTCCAAAGAAAGATGTGAGGTCATTGGTCACTTCTGGTCTAGAAGATATCAGACCTATGGGTGGTGCAGTGCTATTCATCAAAGATTTGACTTCCTTGGTTAGGTGCCATGAGCACTCTTGTTAAAAGGTAGGGTTTGCAGGTATATGTTGTCATCTAGAATTTCTTCATAATCTCTTCTAATTGGTAATGATGTGCATGAAGGACCTTAAAATAATTCTCATGATGGGTCATGCACAAAACACCACCATTAAGCAAAATATGCATTATTTTTGTCATTCATAGAGATAGCACATAAGGCACAATATGTGCATAGCAGAGGATGCGTCTTTAAAAAGAAACACATTTGTGAATGACAAATGTGAAAGTGGCTCTCCTCGAGCATTTGCATGGAGCTGTATGTCTTGTAACTGAAGAGGATTTTGCTAGTGACAAAAACGTTTCCTGACACAAAATATGGTAGTGAAAATGTACTCTGCATTGCTTGCCCTTCAGCACTTTTGTACACTTCCATTGAGCATAACAAATTGGTTGCTCTACCAATCTTTCTTCTATCCATCTTTTAATGTCAAGTTCATTTTGTGTATAACATGCACAAGGACCACAAATTGTATTTATGTGCACCAAAAATATGTGCTCGCGCATGATCTATGTTTGTTCCGTTGTGAAGCATTTGCATTTTGATTATATGTTGATGAATCTATTTTGCACAAGTTTGGGTTCACAAAATGTTCTTCTTTGAATCCCATAAATCCGTAAGACTAAATCACTGCCTAAATCTACTTTAGGATAAACAGCACTAAGTAGAGCGTCAGCTCTCCCTTGCTGAACGGAATAAAGGTTATGTTCCCAAAATGACAAAGACCCAAACCAGTTATGTTTCAGCACCAAAAGTGATTCCAAATAGTGTCCCCTGAGTCTTGTGTCAGCAACGGTTATGTTCAAGTCTTACAGATGCTCACAGAGAAGCCTTCTTGCACCACTGCCTAATTAGGGTTCTGTAATCTGCACACCCTTGGGATTAGAGGGACTGAGAATATGTTGGCGATTAATCATAACTTCATATGTGCTGGCCTTCAGAGGTGGCCCTGGCCACAACAGTCCCTTCTGCGGAATGTTTAAAGGGCTACTTAAGTGGGTGGCAGAATATGTTTTGTAGGCCCAACTGTAGCATTTACTTTACAGATCCTGGGTACATTTAGTACCACTTTGTTAGGAGTAGTACACATTTACTAGGAACTTACAAGTAAATTAAATTGGCCAATTGGGTGTAAGCCAATCCTACCATGTTTAGAGGAAGAGCAGAAGCACTTTAGCACTGGTTAGCAGTGGTACAGTGTTCAGAGTCCTAAGGCCAACAAAAAATGAATTCAGCAAAAACAGTATTAGTGAATGTCAAAAGTTTGGGAATGGCCCTGCAGAAAGGGCCAAGTAAAACCACAGTACAAACTAGAGCGTAACTCACTGAATTATACTCCATGGAATTCAAAAGAGTTACATTAAAACTCCACAAGATTTCGCAGAGTTCCGCAAGTGGACGGTATTCGGCACACTGCACTGCTCACACTGATTTTTAGTGCTGGGAGCATGTTCCACACTGTAAAATAACCACAAACAGCACCATGTTGTATGCCTGAGGGTGCTGTTTCTTTCTACCATTCAAGTAGATTTTCTACTCGAGCAGCAGCTTTCTCAATGCTATTGGTTGGGACCTGCCCTGAGAAATCTCTCTGGGAGGCATTTTAGCACCTGAAAACTGCACTAGGAGATGCAGATTATCCCTCTTGCTTTCACTTGCCCGCTTGGTGTGGGAGAGCTGCTGTGAGAACAAACTCTGCCATGCTGTGCCTAGAGGTGTTTTGCCAGAACTCCATGCTCCAAGCGGAACACGGAGTGGGCAAAACCCCACAAACTCCGCAGACAGTAGCCCACCCCCTAGTACAAACAACACTTGACACTTGTACAGAGAGCTCTTGGACATAACTTCTAATTTGTATACTAGTTTATAGTTCCATTCGGGTGGAGTCTGGTGATCATCTTTTCTATTTGTTTAGTTTATACAGGTCTTAAATAAGGTTTTCAATCAGTTCCTTGGTATCAGCTCAGCTGCTGTGTATCTTTGCTGTAACAATTGGGCTTGCTACTCTTTGTAAGAATGGAAAAAGGCCTAAGACCAAGGACCTATTTAACTTGCACCAATGTGATAGGATTGTGGGAAAGGATGGAAAATTGTGTGAGCCAAAAACTGTCTCTCTTGCCATAAAGTGATCATAAATAGTGAACTAAAATGAGCTAATAAGGTGAGAAATATATTAACGGATTTATGTAGTAGGCTGTTTATAGATCTGGTAAATACAAACCTTCAAGTGATAATTGCTAAAACTGAGTTACGTTTATTAACTAAAGTATGAGTGAAAACGATACGAGTTATTTGAGTCGTGAAATATCATCACAGCTAATGTGGGATTCTTGACTGAACAGAAAGGTTTTCTTTACATTGATGCTTTACTCAAAACGCCATTTAGATGGGAAGTGTTAAAATTAAGAATATTGCTGAATCCATTCTACTTCTGTTCAAAGTTGACAAATTCAATTCTAAGTTACAGCAGTAACTATATATGTTGCTTGAATGTAAGATGTAATGCTAAATATATCTTTCTACACTGTATTAGGTCACTGCCTGTAAGAAAGACATATAAAGGCCCATATTTGAGAAATATTGTAGTTTTGACCAGAGACAAACTACCGATAGCCCGTGCATTAGGATGGTTTTTATTAGTAGTAAATGTGAACCTGGTATGACACTTTTATATGGGTATGGTATAATGTAATAGAGTTCTCTTATTTGAAAGACCATGGACTAAATAAACACAATTTGACTACTCTTTGTACAGCAACATCCCCACTCAGTTTAGTGGATTTGATAGACACATTTTCTCTTGGATCCATAGGCTGATCACCCACATAGGAGATATTTGAGGAAAGGGAAAGTAAATGGTAAAAAATTAGTTCATCATGATTGAAATGTCTCTTTCTTGTAAAGGTTCTCTCATGCTCTGGAGAATGTTCTAGGCACGTTTGTTATTAAAAGGACTTATAAACAATACTAAGGGATATTGGAAAACCGGTAGAGCTCGGTAAAGCATTGTTCGATGCTCCTGTGCCCAGTGTCAGCCTGCACAGTAAATGATCCAACTTTCAATTTATGAGTATCAAATGACACAACATGCAGAAGTGAAACTGAACTGGGACCCAAGCAAGCAGGATCATGTCACCATATCCAGACCCTTTCCCTTGCTTCAAGAAACAGGTTAGACAGATAACCAAACTTCCATGCTCAAGTTGTCCCTCACCGAAGACACACTTTGTAAAGTACAACCCAGACTTGAGAAGAATCTTAATGACCTTTATAGGGCTCGAAAGATCTTCAAATTGTAACTAGATCTGCAGGTTTAGTAACTTTAATAATCTACTTGACGTAACTCTAATGTACTTCACCCGTGAACTGGTTTCAAATTGTGTGATCCTAGGCAAATATTTTGTCTTATGGAACTGCCATTTTATATTTTATGAATTAAGACAGCACATTCCAATATGCAAGTTCACTTTTCAGCTGTAGAAAAAAAATCTTTATTTACTAGACTAAATGTTTGCTCCATGTAATCGAGCCCATATATAGGACACACATGATTCCTGGCTTGCCACTTAGTACACTAATAGCATTGTCATCTGGGCAGGAGCAGTAATAATTCCCAGTTCATGTTTAAAAACTTACTTTTCATAAATATATTACCAAAGCATGATGTGGTAGTGCATTGTCATTTACAGATAGCATATTTTCCATTGAAATTGCCACAAAACTTTCCCACTAACATGTACTTTTACTGATAATAGCGCATAAACAATTTCTGGAAACAGGGTTTCAACAAAGATAATTAAACTTTGCACATCACCAAGTAAAGTGTTCTAATTTGTTTTGATCCTATAAAAATATATATTTCACCACGGAATTACAAAATTTGGTCTTCATAACAAGTAAAATATATTTGAAATGTTTAAACAGTTCACTTAGCTATTTCAATGTTGTGTTAGAAAAAAAGGCTGACATCTTACAGCCTTTCATTTAACATGCTTTGCAGTGTTCAATTGTCACACAGTTCACTTTACAAAATCCTTTAACTTAAGTCACAGAAAGAAACATAAATGTAATAAGATAAGCTGACTTTTGACCTCTGTCTCTGAAAGCCAGAAAATGTGACAAAATAACAAGATTTAATGGCACTTTTTATTGCTCTTTTACATTGTAAGCAATAAAGATATCCTTTAAATCTTATCTTGTCACATTTGCTCTTCTTTCAGAGACAAAGGTCAGAAGTCAGTTTGTCTTCAATGAAGTTAGAGGATTTTCAACTTGCCAGAAAGAATGAGTAGTCCCTAAAAATAGCTCCTCTTGAATAAATCTTACTCGAAAATGGAAAATGGAGTGGGTGAGTGGATTTTTCGAGCCCTGCCTTATCATTAGATAGGGCATTACTACCACTCTCAAACGCACATTCAAAAGCTTTCTGTTCACTTATCACTTCAAATCATGTACTGATTCCTTTAATTAATCTTACAGAAGACTCTGCTTCCTCAACCAGTAGGCTAGCAGGCTCACTTTGCTAGGTCCTCTTCTGATGTAAGGTTGCCTCCTGGATCATACCAAGGGTACAATGCACTTTAATGAATGCAAGGAAAACAGGAGTCTCCTGCTGTAGTTAGATTGTAAAATACAATAATTGGAGAGCAGTGAGCAAATAACATACCTTGGCCCAGGGCATCTGTTGCACTAATAATAATTTGCCACTGGTTACATCAGGGCTACTGTCCTTTCTGTCTGTAGAGAGGTCAAGATACACTTCTTCCATTGAGGAAATGAGAGGCCCATCTCCAGAGTCCCTACTAGAGCCAGTGCAAGTCTCTCACGGAACCACAGTTCGTAGAGCCCTGTACTACTATTAGAGCCAGCAGTGGCCATTTAAAGGGTGATACAGACTCTCTACCACCTTTTCTGCCTTGAACAGTAAGTATTGGAACACAACAAGGCACCGCCAACCTTCATGCGGTCTATATGTTGAAGTCTATAGTGTCATGGTTCATGATCTTTTCGTAGGGGTCACCTCATTTGCTCATGGGTATCACCTTGGGCATGGAACATTGCTTGTTGGCACAGACTTCAAACGTGGCATGTTCTTAAGTCCTGCAGGCGTCTTGTTTTGTCAGACTGACGCTTCTCAAGCTCTATTAGATCTCAGTAGACAAAGATCCGTGCCTTCCAACACTGTCCTTCCTGAGGCCTGTCCACTATAAGGACTGGGTGATCCTGAACCTATAAAGGTAATGCCTGCTACACCTTCAGGTCTAGCCCAAAAGCTACACCTCCTTGTGAAAAAGCCAAGTCTACTTTGCAAGAGTGTCTTGGTGCTTGAAAAGTAAACAATTCAGGTAGAGCTCCAGAGGATGGAAGGTTCAGGTTCCTTCTCAGCAAAAGCATACAATTTATAATGCTACAGATTAATCATCCCACAGCAGGCGGAACCTGCAATTTTCCCTCTTTTCTAAAGCTTCATGGTCGCAGCTCCAATTTAAAACTACCTGGTGCGTTAGGAGCGGATCAACAAAGCCACATAATTAGGGATGTATTGACCTATATTATATGTTAATACTAAACACACCAAAACATACCTTAGTAAATACCTCTTGAATTGTAGAACATTTGCCTAGATCTACTTTGTTCACTGGAGCCCTCTCTTGGCTTAGTACTTGCCTTCTAGGCAATGGTCAGGCCTGTGAAACTCAGTCTCAAGAATGATCTGGCTCTGCCAAATTTCCTGCATAGCAGCTACTATTGTTCCTTTACCCCAATAGGCCATTTTTCATTATGTCCCTTCGTATTTTAAGATCAGCGTACCTTTTTACTTGCAGGACTAACTCAATGTCTTCTGTTTTCTGTTTCCTTTTATTTTGATGCCTTTTGCAAATGCTTGTATGCATTTCAAATTACGTAGGGGTAATATCTGAAGGCTAGTCTTAAACCTGAGGAAAGGAATTTACACTCCACTCCGCAAGCTTCCAGTGGTGCTTTTGCTGCCTAGAATCCCACACTAGTTACATGGAGGTTTACTTTTGGTTTTTCAGGACCTTTTATTGAGCCAATCATTTTAATATTTTCGGAAGGTGTACTTAAACCTTTCCTACAGCCACTGACAGACAGAAATCAATACCAGTAAATTGATTCCAGAAAATGTGTCAGAATAAACATCTTAACATAAATCCTCTTCCTCATTTTCGCAGAATCCATTAGTAAGAGCTATACTATAAAGCGCCTTGAAACCCTCTGGGTATGTAGTGCGCTATACAAATGTTATGACTTGACTTGACTTGACTTAAAGGATGAGAGCATTTCAGCCCCTAGGTCCATTAAGATTATCCACCCAGAATAGCTCCCTCCATCGAGCCGCCATGCCTCCTAGCTCAGCGTAGTCTAGGCCGACCCAAAGGTATAATTTATAACGCTCTCATGTATTTTCAGCAGGTAGGTTCTCTAAATTCATAGGGCAAAAGAAGGGGGGCAGTCTGTTTTATAATGCAGATTTTTCATAGTTTTAATGGGAAAAAAATCATGATTTTATTAAAGGCACAAAGGCTAATATTATGCATATAATCCTGTATTGCTCCTCACAGCAGCAACAAGAAATAGCTGGAATTAGAACATCAACCAAAGTCTAGAACGTTGAACATGCATAAGAACCCAACACTGGCAGCCATCTTCCTTCTTTTATCCACTGCGAACAATGTTGAGTCCCATTAAGCAATATCTTGAAATCCAACAAAATTCAAACTCCATTGCTCCAAAGATCCACGTCTTCGTCTCCTTCTCAGCTCTGACCTACATAGTAAAAAATAACAATACATCAATAGGATAGGGCAAAATAGGGAGTGATAATATTAGCCTCGGTGCCTTTAATAAAATCATGGTTTTCTTCCCATTAAAACTGTGGAAAATCTGCATTTTATGACAAGGCCCGGAGGCCAATATTATGCATGTTCAAAGTTCATCCAGAACTTTCTGCAAAACATTTTCCACAGGCTTTAAAATAAAATCTTTTAAACCTAATGTCAGTAGACCAATCTGCCGCTTTCAAAATTCCACTTAAACTTGATCCCCTCATAAAAGCTTTACTTGCCATTGCTCCCCTTACTGAATGTGCCCCGAATACACTCACATCAACCCCTGACTTCCTCATTACCTCCTTAACCCACCTTGCTAACGTAGGAGCTGAAACCGCTCTAAATGGACTCCTAAAAGAACACAGATGTTTTGAACATTCACGCTCTCTCAAACCCATTGTTCTTCTCTCAAATTCCTTTAACCCCTTCCCCGCTCATGACGATCTCAGCTCGTCATGAGTTGTGCCGCTCGCACGCTCATGACGAGCTGAGCTCGTCATGTAACGCGGCTTTTTAAAAAGCGCGGTTAAACAACTAACCACACACAAGCTACTATGTCCCTCTAAACTCTGATAAAATATTGCCCTAGACATAGTCTTAGTTCTCCTAATTAACTCGAAACACACACCTTCTGGCTGGTAACTCCGTGATGACACCGCCAATGCTCTAATGTCTGACACCTTTCTAAAAGAAACCAAACACAGAAGCATAATTCAACTTCCAAGATAACATCCTTAAACTCAAACCAGAATTTGGCCCCCAACTCTCCACTTCCTTTAATACGATCAACACATCCCAAAGGTAAGTGCACTTAGCTCCAGGAGGTAACTCTAAATGAATACTCCTTACAACTCTTTTAACCAAAGCATGTTGACCCACAGGTAATCCTCCAACCAACACATGACCTGCTGAAATTGCTGACCTGCTCAAATTCACTGAACTGTACGCAAATTCTCTTCTAAATAGACTAAATAAATAATTCACAACCTCCACTACAACAACTGAAACGGGATCCAAATTCCCTCTCAACACACCAATCACACCACCTTCGCCATGCCGACCTATAGGCCTTGGTTGTTCCTGGTGCCCATGATCCACAGATAAGCTCTGAAGCCTCCACAGAGACCTGCCATACCCTCCTGAAATCAGACACCCCAGAAATCTCAACTGCCCTAACATCACAAGATTGTGAACATTCTTTTCTGCAGCCATCAAAATTTCCAGTAGCAACACCGGATCCTCCACCAACAGGTTCATCACATCTGGAAACCAAACCTGAGTCTGCCAAAAAGGGACAATCAACACCATATTTGCCTTCTCACTTCTCACCTTCAACAACACTCTCTGTATCATCGAGAACGGAGGGAAATCATACATCCTTCCCGTTCCCCACTCTTGCAAGAAGGCATCTATCCATTCACCTCCGGATCCGGTCTCCAACTGTAAAACTCCCTTAATTACGTAATCAATCTGTCTGCAAACAAGTCCACCTCCAATGGACCCCACCTCTCCTGAAGACCCAGAAACACTCGCCTGTTCAACCTCCAATTGCTGGCATCCCTTAAATACCTCGAATTCCAGTCTGCTTCCACATTGTTCTTCCCTGGAATATACTGTGTCTGCACCATAATTTCTCTGTCATGCAAAACTTCCAAAACTCCTTTGCTAACTCCACTAGACCCCATGAACGTGGTCCAGCCAACTTGTTCACATACCAAACCGCTGAAATGCTGAACACCTTCTACAACACACAACATTTCGCCTGCCACTTTAGAAAGCTCCATATCGCAAAGGACCAGGCTAGAAGTGTCAAACAATTTATATGTAACTTTTTCTCCTCCAGGGACCAGAGACCCCCTGTCATCATTGCTCCACAACTCGCTCTCCAACCAAGCAAACTCCCATCCGATTCTATCACCATCTCTGGTTTTCCTCTGAAAATCGCTCTCCCATTCCATGCTTCCAAGCTCATCAACCACCATTCTAACTCCTCCTGCGTTTCCAGATTCATTCTCACTTTCTGACAATACTTCGCTCCCTGTCTCAAATAATATGCCTTTAATGTCTGAAGCGCGCTGAAATGAAAAGGCGCTGGAAAAATTGCTTGAATTGAAGCTGACAGCAAACCCAGCAACCTCGCCAACTGAAACAATGTTATCCAACCCACTTCTTTCACTCTCTTCACCTGTCTGTGAATCTTCTTCACCTTGTCCATCGGTAACTTCAATACACAGTCCAAGGTCTGTATCTGAAAACCTAAAAACTGTATTTCCTGAGCTGGAACCACACTCGACTTCTCCCTGTTTACCACAAATCCCAAGTCCTCCAAAACATTTATCGCAAACTCTGTCTGCTTTAAAGCCAAATACTTTATCTCTGCCATTATCAAAATATCATCCAGGTATACAATCGTCTGAATACCTCTTGACATCACCCAACCCACAACTGGTCTCATCAACTTCGTAAAGCACCACGGAGCCTATAACAGTCAGAATAGAAGACCTTTGAACCTCCATCTCCTTCCGTTCCACTGAAATGGAGATAATCCCTCTGCTCCACACACACTGGAATCATCAGATAAGCATCCTTCAGATCCAACCTCATCATCCAATCTCCCTCTCTTAATAAATCTCTCAGCATGTGTATGCCCTCCATTTTTAAATGGTTGTAACACACCCAGTTGTTGAGCTCTCTCAAATGTATTACTGGCCTCAGACGCTTGTCCTTTTTCTCTACCAGAAAAATGTTGCTGACAAAACACCCTGGAACATTCTTTGCAACCTCTAATGCACCTTTCTCTTCCAAAGCTCCTACATCCAGTGGCACTAACTTCTCCTGCTCTTTTGTAAACCTCAACAAGCATGAAATCTATCTGATATCCCTGTACTGTTTGTAAGACCCATGGATTTTGTATAATTTCTTTCGACCTTAAAGCAAAAAGGGCTAGTCTGCTGCCCACTTTTACAAGAGTAGAAATAGGGTCTTTGCATAACCTAACCTGAGGAAGCTATTCCTCTCCTTTACAAAAGGGTGCCACGACCTCTCGATCTGTGTCTTTGCGGAAAGAATCTGCCTTGTTCAAACCTTGGTCCAACTCTGTATCTATAGCCATAATTGTAGGGTCTGAATCCTGTCGAAAAAGAACCTCGAGTGAATCCTTCCTAATATAGTTTTGAGCTTTTTGAAAAGAGTTGAATGTCCCAACATACCTGGACAAATCTTTTACAAACTCTTCTCCGAAGAGCATTCGCTCACTTCTTGCTCCAAACTCTTTATTTGCCAGTTCCACTAACTTGGGCTCAATCTTCATTAGAATACTTTTCCTTCTCTCAATGCATAATGCCGCATTGGCATTGCCTAAAAGGCATATAGCCCGCTGCACCCTTTGGCGCATTTCATCAACATTTACACCTGTATTCCCAATAAGTGCTTCTTCACACAAATCGAAAACCTTCGTTAAAGGTCCAAGTATATCCAGTAATCTATCTGACACCCTTTCAGACCGTTGTCTAAACCCCTCCTTGGTTCTCGGACTGTTTTGTTTAAGAAACTCATCATTTTGTATCAAGGTCTGGTGTCTAAGCCACCTTCTTTTCTAGACTAGGTCTTGGGCACTCAGAATTTAGCCTAGTCCTCACCTCTTTAGGAATTGACCTCCTATATACATCCAGTGTGAAATATACATCCGTTGAGGTGATAAAGGGCGTTGTATCAACAAAGGGTCAAACATCTCTCCGCCCATGGGATCCACAAAATCCCCTAATTCCAATTTAATCCTTTTCACATCCCTTTTTCTCCTTTTTTTCACAACCTCTTCTTCGTCACTGTTCTCCAAACTTGTAGAACTAATACGTTCTACATTCCCACTTGAAGAAGATGAATCACACGCCACTACACTGTAGCTTCTTCTCTTTGCCTTCATAGCGACCCCTTTGGCCTTTATAGCCCTCTCCTCTCCATGCACCTTACGTTCAAGATCTTTCTTCTCCATTACCTTTTCCTTATTATTTTTCTTCTCTTTTCTCTTCACATTACTTTGATTAGAACCACATGCAACAACCTCTACCTCCTCGGTAGACCAGAATACCTCCTCTTTAACAGACTTCTTCTTGCTACTCTGTTTGCCCAGCTTTTTCTCCACAGTACTCTCTATTTTTCTGTCTAATGTAAATGACAATTCCCCAAACATCTTATCCATGTAAGCTTTAAACCTTTCCTCAAACACAGATCCTTCCCTTTACTCCATCTTTAAATATTCCTAGAGTGAACTCCCAAATAGCTAAAAGTCCTTTATCAAAATCACTCCTAACTCAAACCAACCAAATTCACCCTTTAAATATTAAGTTTTCTTCAAAAACATCACTCCTTACTTACTTATATTCATTATCAACTCTTTCCGACGCTCCTGTCACAACTGAAATGACCCCTCTTCGAACTCTTCATCAGTTTCTTAACTCTATCCCAAATTATGGCATTTCCTTTTCACATTGCTTTCAATTTAAATTAACCCGACTTCTCAAAATGGCCACCTTACGCTACGTTACGCGTACGGTGGCCCGACTAGTCTATTCAATTACCTCAGCTGAGAATACTCGCGCTGAGGTACAAAACACTGTGCGCGAGTCGTGCAACTCAAACGCACGCTCGTGCCTTCCTATCGCGCTGCAAGTCCATGACGCCACAATCTTCCTACACACCCTCGTGAGGTGTTTTATCTTCGCATACGCTGATCAACTGACAACGGTAATAACCTCAAATGTATTACCTAAACGATGTCAATCCTGAACCGCCAAATACGTATATACAAGGCGAAAAACACATAAAACTGCCTAAAAATATAATAACTGCTCTGTCTTAAATAAAAAATATTCCTACATAAAGATACTATTTCTTGCGCTGCAAACCAAATATAATCAACATACATAAATATCTAACATTCCACTCTATAAATACCTTTAAAAATATCAATTAAATTAGTATACCAAAAGTCACTAAGGACATTATAGAAGGATGTACGTATCTTTCCTTGAGCAGCAACAAAAGAAGGAAGATGGCTACCAGGGTTGTTTTCTTTTTAATGCATGCTCAACGTTCTAGACTTTGGTTGATGTTCTAATTCTAGCTATTTCTTGTTGCTGCTGTGAGGAGCAATGAAGGATTATATGCATAATATTGGCTTCCGGGCCCTGTAATAAAATCCTTCCTTTCTGAACGTTTTTCTTTTTAGATTTATAGCAATTAATCAGAAGTTTTAATTTTGCCCCAAACCCCAGATATGACCTATTTAGCAGCACAAAGGATTAGGGACTTGTTTAACACAGAGAGAAGGCAGCAGGAACTCTTTCTGTTAGAGAGGCCTAGAAGAAAATGTAGGGCCTCTAGAGCTGTAGGGATGGTCGTATAAAAATTTCACAAATGTACTGTTTTAACTTGTGCTTTAATGCCTCCGGCATTAAACGTAAATAGTTTGTGATGGAGTAAAAATCATTTTAACACCCCAGGACTTGAAAGTGCAATAATGTAAATGCCACTCTTAACCATGCTCTACCAACAGGAATCAAATGCCTCTACCCACTGATTGCCCCAAGCCAATTAAAATCAACAAAGCATAACCAGAAAAGATTTATACCCACACCAGGAATCACTGCACCCTACGATTCCAGGTCATACACACCAACCCTAAGTCCTCTTCCCTCCTGTCTTCTTGCTTACACATGGAGCGCTTGAGATGACATATCCCCAGAAGCCCTGAGAAGATGTTGACAAATGTGCTTCATCTTTCAGGCAATGTAAATCCGGCCTGAGCCTCTGTCTTCTCCCCGGTGCATTCTCTGAGTCGCATAAGTGCTTTGTGAATACCGAAAGTCATAAAGTTAGACTTTCATCTCAGTTTACCTGTATGAAGCGGGCCCTTTGAATCTCATTAGTGCTGGTGCAAAATGGCTCAGGCTGCAGCTGTATCTTCAGGCTATGGTTTCCTTATCTCCTTTACACTTTTAGCTTCTGCCTTCTGGTAATTCTGCCTCCAAAACCTCCTTCCAAAGGGGATCTTACATACCAAAATGAGTAAGTGCCCTCTGTGAATACCAAAATGAGTAAGTGGTGAACTTGGATTAAAACCTGGAATAAAGTGGATTACTTTCTGAATACTTTTGGATAAAGAGAATTAAATGAAATACCAAATGTGTATCTGGCTGTGCAACTCAGTGCTGACTCACAAATTGTGGGCGATCTTTTCTTTGTTGCTAACTTGTAACGGGACAGACTTTTTTCCTCCCCTGGAGTTAGGGCTACCTCATGTGTAGGTAACTGAGTATATGGGGACATACCAGCCTTAGTAATGAGGGCCTAGGTGTTTTACCTCCATTTTTCACAACAGGCGAAAACAGTGACGTGGGCTTGGGATTCTGAGGGTGACTTCCTATAGAAGTGTCAACAGGATGCTAAAGGTCATATCCTTGGCATAGCACTGACTGACCTCTATCACACAGGTGAAGCAAGGATCTGCTCCACTTCATTGCATATGGCTGCCAATGACTCAGATGAGATGCACAAATATTTATTTATACAAATTATCCCAATGTGCAAATTCTAGCTAATTCCCCAGTGTCCTCAATTATTGGAAGCAAAACGTATCAAAGTCTGACTACCGAGCTCCCCAAACAAATCAGTAGGCAATTCCGTCACACATCCCATTCCCTCAGTCAAAGGTTTACACCAATGTGTTTGTCACAAGAGTAATGCCGACAACTTATTATCCATTGTAACTGTTGTTAAGATTGTACCAGATACATACACGTCACCAGTGCTGGGCCAGCTTGCACAATGTTCATCTTTTAAACCTTCCACTAACTTAGCCCCACTCTTTAGCTCCTAATGCATCATCAGGATCCATGTCACTTTCCCTCTTGACACCACCGCTATAGATTCCACTGCCCTCTTCACCTACATGCCGTGGCCGCCCAACAAACATTCAAACATTCATACTGGACCCATGGAGTCCTTGCCTTAAATCCGAAGAGTCACATGTTCCAGCCATCACCTAACACACAGCAGAGGGACCATAGCGTGAAGCTGGCCAGAACAGCTCTTGATTTACGTGGTACTATTGCCCTGTAAAAGTCGTACATTCTACTCTATTGCTGGCTGCCTGCATTTACGATATTACGAACATGTACCACTTGCAATGTCCTGTGTGTTTAGCATTCTGCTAGATTTACTCAGTCATATCCCTAAACCTCTTACAGTGCTTACTGATAATACTGAGTAGTTGTTGATGATTTCAGAATCTCCAATTCCTGGCTGCATGTGCAGAACAGATGGAGTAAATAACACAGCTTCTGCATGGCACATTTTGGCTCAGATGTTTTAGTTCAAGTTTCCATAATCTTTTTGCTTATTGAATTCCTAATGCTCAGGATCAGCCACTATAGTAGAAATATGTTGAAACCCAATTAAGGCACATTTCTCCAATTTACGTGGAACTCAAATTGTGTTTGCCATTGGTGTGAACTCTGACAAGTCTTTCTGGACAGAGGTACCTGTGGGTGTTGTTCTGATATCTTTGAGAACCATAAAGTTGTTAAAGGTGAAGTGATATTGTAGAAGATCGGACCTATGATTGTTCTTTAGAAAAAAGGATTGTGGAGATGTTTTATGGGGGTAAAGGAGTGGTGGGGGAGGGGGTCACTGGACGAAAAGTGCTGCTGCACAATCTCCAATGAAAATGCTGTCACAGTGTATGACGGAGCACTGCCAGTACATCTGGAATGTCCATGGCATGGTAATTATGTAAGCAGCTGTATCTATAATGTATCATTTCACTTTTCTTTCTAGTGCTGGTGTTGGAAGAACAGGGACATTCATCGCCATTGACCATATAATCTACCAAATGGAAAGAGAGAAAACGATTGATATATATTCAATAGTCCACAATCTCCGAATGCATCGTACATTGATGGTGCAAACCGGGGTAAGACTGATGGCTATGTTTCAGACTGCACGATTTATCTTATTAGTAGGACTCTGCATCGTTCTTTAAAAACTGTGTAACATTCTCTAGTTGTGAAGCTGATAACGTTTTATAAAAAATGCAAAAAAGGGAGGCCCTGTGCTGCAGCCAAAAGTTCCCCCCTGCAGAGCAGTGCTGAGCGCTGCATTCACTTGCCTGGTTTTATTGACGCTGTTCTCCTTTTCCGATCCCCACTTCATATCTATTGCTTGATTCCAGAAATCCCAAGGTGAGACTTCTAGGACAAGGAGAAGTAGATAATACTGCCAAGCCGCTAATATTTAATTTTGCTTCGGTGGTCTCAAGTGGGGCTGTGAAGTGGGGGAAACACATTTGCATGTTTTCAATTTTTCTGATCCTAGAAGTCAAGCAATAGACTTTCGACACACAGGATAAGGGAATGGAGGAGCCTGACACACAAAAGCAAGTCCCTGCTGCTGGGGTCCTGTCCAAGGTAGATGCAACATCTGCTTCCAAGGCTTGCACACATTTAAACTGCACTGCTTCAGGCAAATTGTGAGCAGTTTGAAATTGCCTAAATGTGTCTGCCTAGTTAGAAGCAAAGCTTCAGTAGCTGGCTAAAAACAGAACCTCTCTCCATCACCCAGGCCTGGGTTAGATGACTAATCTCCTCCACTGGCAGTGGAATAACACTTGAGGAACAGTAAAGGCATTTTCTGTGTGCCCTGGAGCAGGATATGGGCTGTTGACCTGGCACCAACACCAGTAGTGCTGCAGGCTTTGTTGTAAACAGCAAAATTCGATTGCTTGAAGTTCAGCAGGTAGAGGCAATCATAGCTCTGTTACTTTTTTTTCCCGATATACTAAGTTCAGATTGTGGAAGCATACTTGGTTTTCCCAGAGGGGATTCTAAAGCTCGTACTCAAATCTGAAATAAAATAAAATGAAGATATCACAATGCTTAATGAAAACAGAGGAAGAATAGATGAAATATAACAGCACACACACAAAGGAGACACACACCTTGGGCGGGAGGAGAGCAAACTATTTCACAGACCAACCACCTTATTATTATTATTATTATTATTATTATTATTATTGTGTTGTGTGAACAAGTTTGCTTAATTGAAACAGGTGCACATCACAGACTTTACCTGGCATACCATCTTAGAAATCGAAACCTCGCTAAACATCAAATATAACTAACCAATGTTCGCCATTCCCACCCTTATGAGCCCCCCACAAGCCCACCAGCAGCTATCTCATTTAACTGCAGTGCTTTTCTCCATTTTACTTTTTCTACTTCCCTACAGCTTATGAGTGCAAGTATGAACCCCTAAACAACCAAATGTCTTACAATTGAACCTTGGACTACCTGCCTACCCTCGCTTTGGACATGGTTCCCCAACTGGGAATTCCAACCAGTCTTCAAAGAAGTCATTCAAAACTTCTGAGAACCTTTTAAGCACCTGCTCCAAGCAACAACTATGCAATCTCCAAGCCTCTGCACACCTATCTCAACAACACATCCCAAAAAGGGCGAACCCAGAGCAAAATTAACCCCCAGGAGTCCTAGATAATGTGGCAGGTGGGTGGTGATAAATACCTACTGCTCCCTGTCACCAGCCACCAAGTCACCTGAACCTTAACAGGGAGCCCAATGTGATGCTATTCATGCCTTGGCCTATATTGGGCTACAAATCCAGTCCACCACAAAATGGCAGCTCTTGGGCTGCACCACCCTCCCAATATTCCCCGGGCCAGACCTCTGTGTGGTCAGTTGCCCCTCAAATCCCCCTTCTGAAAATGTTTGACACAATTTATCCATGTAATTCAGCAAATGGATCACACAAATTCACCATAATTAGCAGTGGTTCTAGTTGTGCTTGTGTACAATTAATATATATATATATATATATATATATATATATATATATATATATATATATATATATATATATATTATATATATATATATATATATATATATATATATATATATATATATATATATATATATTGTGCTGCTAACAGTAGGTTTAGCTATGTCAGAAAATAGACTGAGAAAAACAAAAAGTAATGGTTGCATTTCAGTCCAGCATTTTGCATGCTGTATTTTCTGTGCCAACTTATAAGAAATGTATGTTAACTTCAGTTATTACTTGTGACACATGGGACGAGTTTATTGAAAGAAAGTCTGTTCTCTTTTTTATGATTACCCAAGTTACCTATCTTCATCCTTTCTTTTCTATTCTCTCTCTTTCTTTCACCCTGTCCATAATCTCCTAGCAAGTCAATGTAAAGGGATGCAGCTAAGCACGCATACCAATTACCTGTAGCTACGGCAACACCAACCATGTTTGGCTGGTACCTCGTAACAGAAAAGCTAATGTACTTGTCTGTAAAGAAAACTAATAAAATACTTTGAAATCAAAAAAAGAATTGAATAAAAAAGGGATTGCGCTTCAGTTAGGATTCCTTACTTCTGACTCTTGTCCACGTAGATATTCATTAAAGATCCCTAAATCTCCAACAAAACAGCAACGTAGTCTTGTGAAATCTTAGTGTGTATTTTCTGACAACATAATTGGCCAAATTGGTAAACATGATCCCTAACCAACGTTGGTGACACAATTGCTTAAAACCTGGGATCATGGCATTCAAGAATTTTGGAGAAGATAGTTCTTGGACTAAAGGCAGAACAAAAATATGCATGAATATGGAGGCAACCTGAGTCTCTCGTTTGTTGATATGTTTTTATATTTCTATGCATTGAAAGATCTGTGGCCAGATGTGTCAACGCTTTTTGTGATCACAAACGGGGCGATTAGCAGAATAGGCCTGTTTCCGATCCCAAAAATGCGTTTTGCAATGTATAAAACATTTTCTAATCTCAATATGGGTAATCACAATTATTTGCGATTACCTAAATTGCGAATGCAGTTAGAGAATCGCAATTTGCAATTCCCTAAAAGCAATTCTTGTAGCCATCGCAAATTGCAAATTAGCATTAAGGAATCGCAAATAACCACCAACTTGTAGTTGGTGGTAATTTGCAAATTCCTTGAAAAAAGCACTTTTTAGCATTTTTATAAGTGTCAGGTGGTGTGCGCCACATGTGCACACATGCATATTCCAGGGGTGCATCAGAGTGCCCTTTTCGCCCCCTAGCTCCCTTGAAATTGCATTCGCAATTTGCAAGTACCTATTTGGTACTTGCAAATTGTGAATATCTTCCCATTCATTCCTATGGGCCTAAATGCAATTCTTGTAGCCATCGCAAACATTTTTGGACGACACATTACGCTGAAAGATTAGTAGTACATATCATTAGAGTTAAACAGACTGGAAAAAGATACTATGGTGCAACATTTGCAGAATCTTTTTTGCAATTTGAATGAATGTTTTTTTAATTACCTTTCAGGCTCAATATATTTTCTTGCATCAGTGTGCTTTGGACATGATTAAAGCACAAAAGCAGGCCGCTGATTCTGTTGAATATGAGAACTCAGATCCAACCTCCATCTATGAGAACATACCAACTCGTTCAACCTCCAGAAACATGGCAAGATCTGCCTACCGATGAAGGACACCTTCTTAAAACTTTTTAGTGCATCAATTTGGACTCTGATTAGAGAAATGCAGTTGTATGCTTTTACGGAAAACAATGTTTTCCTTTTTTTAATATAAGTATTATCTTTGAATTAAAAGGCACAACACACCATTATATTTTGCTCCATATGACTGTGATGATAAATGTAATCAATGATAATGTAATAAATGTACCTGAAATGTGCATCTCTTGAATCTGTGGGCTGGTTCATTACTGAGGAGCACACAGTGTATCCCAGTTACTTCAAAGAAGATGTACATTCTGTAGAAAGTACAGTCTATTCTGTAATTAAGACTTTGATTGTAATATATTCTGGATTGACGATTTGAATGGAGTCTTGGCTTTTGCATACTTCTCCCTTGGAATAGGAAAGTAAGGGACACATTTCAACATGGTATAATATGCAATGTTAATAGTCTTCAAATGCAAACTATATACGCCCATTGCAAGTGGCCACCTGGCTTACGCACCAATTGAATTAACCAGAATTAGGCTACCGAATTAGCCTTGCTACATTTCTTTGACTCAGAGCTGAGCAGTAATTGTTTTTGGATTACCAACATCTTTTGGTAATTTCGTTGTATACAAACAAAAGATCCTCTGAATATTTAACATATGGATTTTGAAAAAGCCTTTCCAGTTATGTGGCCTAATTAATCAAGAGATGCAGTTTTTCCAATTTTTCAGTGAACGAATAATATCCAACTTAATATGTTAAAACTGTGTTCATAAGCACATTTTTGTGGTTGGGTGTAAGCCATGGTGATACATTTCAAAAGCAGACCTTAGCCAAACTCTGGCGTCCAGAATGCTGTTGTGATAAATGTGGTGGTGTTTAATGTACGGATTGTATGCTATTGTTTGAACAGTCAAGGCAGTTCCAAGTCACATTTTAAACTATTCTGTTCAGAAGGGATAGATGCTCAGGGAATTCACATGTAGAGACGGTCTTCCTTTCATATCAACGCACTTTGAACAGTTTGCATTTACTTTCATAACTGTGAATTTCATAGAAACTTCACACAAGGAAGTCGAAAAGAAAGAAAGCAGGAGAGGCTCGCACAGTTGGCATGAAGCAAAAATGTACTTTCACTATTCAAACTGCCTTTCTGAAATATTCTCACATGGTTGGCACGCAGAGGTGATAAATGCTTCCCTTTCAGATGTAAGATAATTAAATAAAGCTCAAAACTGAGGAATTTGAAGACTCTATGTCGAAGATCTGAAAAATCTAAGTTTAGATATTTTCTTGAATCTGAGAATAATAGCATAAAATATTTCACAATTCTGCTCTGCATACTCTTAAGTTGAACATAAACCATAATGAAATCTAGTGGAAGTATATAATTGTTGTATGAATGTCTGTCAATGTCGTTCTGCTGTTACATTTGTTGTAGTAATATGTGGTAGTGTCATAACATCATCGTTCGGAATGAACTCATTGTGATGAAAACGGTGATGGTGCAGACGACGGCGATTGATGTGTTTGCCTCAAATGGATCTTATTGCTGGATCAGAATATCTACCCAGAAAAGTCGCCAGAATGGAGGTGCTATTGTGACTATGTTACACAGAGGACTGACACTCACTCAGATGTTGAGGAGTTTTGTACAGCCAAGAGAGTCATCTCTACTGGCTCCAGGAGCATTTTAGACTTTGGCATATTTTGTCCATACTGTGTTCTTTGTTAAATGTACTGTATGCTCAAGTTTACTTCTGAATACTCTGAATGATGTATAACTGGTCTTCGAGTTACTTAAGCCCATTGAAATAATCAATAAAGCAAGATTTGACACCCACTGTTGCATTGTGAAATGAGAAAGAGAGAGAGCCAGAGAGAGAAAGAGTGAGTGTGTGTGTGTGGGTTTGTTTGTGTATGTTTGTAAGGTGCTGAACTATTGCATGTGATGGCCTTCAAGAAATACATGGCATAATATATAATTTTTTTGAATAATCGCAGTTATTGCACAACTAATCTCCCCAGGTCTTGTTCAAGACCATAATCTCAATCCAAGTCCCCAAATGGAAACATATTTTCCCCCTATCTTGCTCATGGTCAAGTTGAAACACCTGTATAATTTTGTGCATTCAGTACTATCCCAATGATCCCAATGATTCACCTAAATGGGACAAGAGCTTGTTTGAGAGGCAATTCTAACGCCAGTGGGTGTAGACCTTGTGTTAATACTTGTAACCGTAATTGGTAATCACTTGGATTTACAGTTCATAGTCCATAAATGAGTATGACATCTAGAAATAACACTATTGTGGTGTAGCATCATGACACTACCTTCTTGTTTTTGAATCCTGACTACCTGGTGAGACACAATGGAACTTGGAGAAGGGAGCTAGTTGCTAGCTGGTCCTTCTCCAGAATAGTTTCAATGGCGTTGGCAGTACCTAAACCGGTGATTGGGATAGAATTGCTAGGAGGCAGGGGTACTCTTCCTCCTTGGTAATAAGTGGTTTTAGTAGGAGGAGGTATATTCTTTGACAGTCCCAGAGATAATGAATGTTGCACCCTGGTGACTCAGAGGCCTTTTTGGATGAGGTAGAGGCCACTGACAATTACTTGGCGGCAGTCCTGAATCTATCCACTGGTTAATTGCACAGTTGTGCCCCAAACTAGCACACCTTTGCCTACCCATTAATGAGACTGATAAGGTAGTAAGGAGTACAGAGAATACATTAGCCATGGTGTTTTAAGGGTGCGTGCTCCTAGAGTTCTTCAATGTTTGCCAGAAACCTCATTTTACTCCCAAATGCTTCCAAATACAAAGACTCCAAAGTGTTTTAGGGATCAAAGAAGTGGCGGCTCCTCCGCTAAGGCAGAGGAGCGTCGCCCCACTGCTTTGCAGCAGTGAAAAAAAGGAAAAATAAAATAATACTAACTCAAGGTTAATAAGACCCCTGCCCTGCCACTTTAATCCATGTCGGCCGCCAGTGGATCAAAGAGTATGCATCTATCAAATCTACCATGTTCGGACTTTCTAGATGTTGGCTGTGCTAAGTACTTCTTAAATAGCATCTTCATTTTCTTAAACACTGCTGCATCAGCTTCACTTATAAAAAATACCAATCATTTTGGGTGATACACACAAACTGTTTAAATAGATTTTTTATTCTAATGTGAGACTGGGTTTGCATCTCGTCTACACCAAAGACTTGCAAGGTGGCAGAAGTGTAGGAAGCAGAATTCTCAAAGGAATGTTTTGTTTCAAATCTCTCCACTCAACAGTATATTTTTCATTGTATTATTTTAACATTGTACATTATCATTGAGGACTGAAAAAGCAAGGAACTCGTCAGTGTGGAATATTTAATTCTCATTTTAACCTGTTAGGTTTGAGGTCTATAGTACTTGCTCCATCCATGTTAAACGTATTGTTTTCTATTCTTATTTTAAAAGTTGAGGTATTTTCCCTATCTTACACCTTGTGCTGTGACCATGTACTATGTAATGAGACATCATAATGTTCCGGAACCTGGAGGTTAGAATGTAAAGGACTTGAGAAGCGAGGCTGAAATGAGATAGAGCTGTTGATGTTGGCTGAGATATTTACCTGGAACTTAATAAAAAAGATAGGGCCTGATTCACAAACCTAATCTGAGTCAAAATCCAAACTTTACGACTTTCGGTATTGATCCAGCGCCAATACCAATAATTGATCAGGGATCGATACTCAACCACATCACTAGAATGGCCCATTACAATACACTACACATGCACCCAGTATCCCTGATGCGCTGGGGTCAATTTGTTGAATCCATCACATTTTTCCTTTTCAGCTTTTCTTCCCTACTCTCGAAAGGACAACCATGTCTTCAGCTCCTGTATCTTCCATAACCTCCCCTATATTTTTCTCTTTCGAATGCCTCAACTTCCCATTCTTCAATGCATCATACTGTGTCAATCTAGGATTGGGCTCTAATGAGTTCATTCGATTTCTCAAATTCTGCAATAGCTTCGCATTGAATGTACCATGTTGCGGAAAAGCTAAAACACCATCACCTTTGGTATACTCAATCCAATTTTCTAAGAACAAACACGTGATATCCTCGTTCCAACATCATTAAAGAAGCAGGGGTTTTTGGAGGCGGAATCGGAATCCCCTCTCTAGTCACAAATGGTTGTCTTTCTTGAAAACATTCTTTCTTTTCTGATCAACTTCATTTTCTGGCTTTTTCCACTAATGGGTCTTATCATGAACAAGCGAAAACAACCTTTCTGTAATTCTACTTAGTCTATTGGTTCATTTTCATCCTATACCAGCGCGTCTCACACCAACCAACCAATCAAAGCACTGCTACATAAGCAAAGTCTTAACCAATACTGGCGTGACTCACACCAACCATCCAATCAGAGCACTGCTACGTAAGCAAAGTCGTATCCAATACGAGTGCGACTCACACCAACCAACCAATCACAATCCAGTACATGCCCGCTGCCTGATCAATGTCAGCGCTGCTTTTTCTGACATCAGTATTACTCCTTCTTTTACAAAATTTGACGGCAATATTTTTCTGTTTTCTTTAGTCAAAATTCTATTAGTAACAACATAAAACAATTCTACTTTATCTGTTCCACTAAATAAAGAGATAATTTTCGCCCTTCCGGAGATGTTCTCACTCCGAGTCCGAATAACGACAATCGCTATTTGTACCCTTCAGACAAGCTCCAGGTGGACTTATTACTCTTCTAGGATAAAACCAAGATTTTTTATTATTTTTTTACTCTATTTTTTATTGATTATCACATTTTACATATCCATTTCAGTTATCATTGGTCACTTTAAGACACACATATTTTCGACATGAAAACATCATGTTAATATTGAATAAAAAGAAACAGTACTGTCCAGTCTCGTAACAATAATTATATACCATACATAGTAAACGTCTGAGGTATAATAAGCATATGTCTGACGAGTCCCTCCATGTCTAGTGATGTGGCAAGCTGTGCCTGAGGATCTAGTGGGGACATGATCTCAAAAACGCAGAACCATATTGAGGTGGCGTGTGAGCGGAAGTGGGAACAACTCCAGTGCTGGGATATGTCCAGTATGACTTGTTCGCATATGAAGCAATCGCTTATGGGCCCCAGATATCCTTGGGACGCGCTGTGCTCGGCAATGTGCTGGAGTATATCTCGCTATTTGTGCTGCAGTTGGCTAAGCAATGTAACCAACCTTGTAGTGTGGGGGAAATCTTGCTGCCCCAGTGTAATGCGATTTCTCGCTTCGCCAGCAGTAATCTAAGGGATGCCAATTTCCGGACTGTTTTAGGAAAATGTACTCTGTAATCTAGGAGCGCCACGTCCAGAATAGGAGTAAGTCCAAGGATCTCACCTAGCGTTGAGTGTATTAGTTCCCAGAAGGGGCGTATGCAGGGGCAGGTCCAGGACATGTGGCAAAATCAGCGTGTTGAGCGCCGTATTTCCGGCACGTGTGTGGTCTACTGGGATTGATTTTATGCAGCTTGGCCCGGGGTCATGTATATTCATCACAGAAACTTGTAGTACAGTAATTTATGACAACTATTCAATGAAATGTCCTTTGTGGTCCTGCAGCAGACGGTCCATTGGTCGTCTATAATCTGGTGAACTAAATCTGCCTCCCATTCCATACGCAGTTTGTCGTCCAAGATAGGAGTTGTGTGATGTAAAGTTTGTAGAGTTTTGATACAATGTGCACTCCACTATCACTCTCATTAATGAGGGACAGAGGAGCAAATGAGTCAGGTTCTAACGGAATGCCAGTAAGCGTGGCTCGCAACGCAGAGAACAGTCGTTTGAGCACAAATTTATCCATGAACGTGTCCTCCTGGAAGGACGCTTTCTCAGTGGCCGAGAAGATGTGGCCGTCCGGATATAAGTCATCTATTGTTAAAATATTGAACTTAGTCAACGTACGTTGTACAAGTTTATCTCCTGAAATAGGGAGCCAGCGAGCATTGGGAAGCGGAAGAGCTGACAAGTAGAAAACCGAGGAGCCAGCGTAGCAATGGAGCCTGCTCCAAACCCAGCTAGTGGTCGAGACTGTCTGTATATCTACTGGATCCCTAGGTTTTCCCCTGGGGAAGACGGCAGCAAGTCGTTCAGGAAGGACCAAGTCGGCCTTTGGGTGCAGAAACAGAATCCTGGCATCCAGGTGATACCAAGCGAAGGCAAAACTACACTGCGCCACTAAATAGTGTAAATAAAAATCCGGAACCCCAAAGCCACCCCTATCATATGGTAAAGTAAGTATCCTCCATCTAACATGCGGCTGCTTTCCGCCCCAGACCAATCGGATAAGATGGGATCGTAATGACTATGCGTGAGGGGAATGGGGATATTGTTAAAAAATATAAAAGTTTAGGGAGGATCATCATTTTCATTATGGCCATTTTACCTGCCATGGACAGTGGGAGCCATAGCCACCTTTCCACCTGAGTCTCCAATTTTGCTATTGCTTGTCCATAATTTAGTCTGGACCGGGTCTAGGTGTATATGGATACCCAGATATTTGATTGAGTCCGAGCACAATTCCAAAGGAAACTCACAATACCAAGGTGTTGTACTGGTGGTCAAAGGAAAAATAGTTGATTTGTGCCAAGTAATGCCTAATCCAGAATGCTGCCCAAAGCGAAGAATCTCCCTGAGAAGCTGGTCTAGGTTCAAGCGCGGCTACCGAACATAGAGGATAGTGTCGTCTGCATATAAAGAAACCCAAAGGGGGTCTGTGTTAAACTGCAGTCCTCTGCTTATATGTCTCTCTTGGAAGTGCTGTATTAGGGGGTCCATGGTGAGAATGAACAAAAGGGGCAATGAAGGACAACCATGGCGTGTGCCCCGGGTCAGCGAAAAGGAGTCAGAGACGGTTCTGTTTATGCGAAGTCTTCCCATTGGCCGACTATATAATAGGTCAACTGTGGCTATAAATCCAGCTGGCAAGCCCATGCAACGCATGATGGATACAAAGAAGGCCCACTCAAGTGTATCATAGGCTTTTTCGGTATCCAGCAGAATTGCCGCAGCCGGAACCTCAGGACATATTCTATGGAGTACCGCAAACAGGGTTCGTAAATTTAAGGAGGTCGGACAATAAGGAACAAAACCCGGTTGTGCTGGGGAGATGATGAATTCCATTAATTGCGAAAGTCTATTGGCGATGATTTTTGTGAGGATTTTATAATCGACATTCAATAGAGAAAGGGGCCTATAGGATCCGCAGAGGGAGGGACCCTTACCGGCCTTAAGAAGGAGAATGATAACCGCTTCACTTAATGTAGGTCGCAGGGTCTGTTTTTCTAGGTCGTCAGCATACACTTCAATCAGCTTCGGCACCAGGAGGTCTGAGAAGGCTTTATAAAACTCCCCAATAAAGCTGTCAAGGCCTGGGGCAGAGGAGCTGCGTAGCACCTTTATGGCGCCACGTACCTTGGTCTCAGTAATAGGTTCTGCCATAAAGTCCTGCATATCTTTTTCTAGGTGCACTAGGGCAACCTCAGAGAGATATGCCTCCTGCTCTGTAGGGTCACAGGCTAGCCTAGACGTGTACAATGTGGTGTAATATGACCGGAATTCATACCGGATATCCATGGAGGATGTGAGTAGAGTCCTTCACTCTGGTAAACTTGTGCCTGGCTTCTTGCACCATAACAGTGAAATCTGGATAAAGTGCGATTTTTAGAACCCTGCCAGATGGTATCTCCATGCTCCCTTACCAGTCGAAGGGCTGTATTACGATCCCGAAAGTTCATGATGCGGGCAATAAGAGAATGAGGGGGGCAGGCCCAGGTTAGGTCGCGGTCCCAAAGTGCGATGGGCCCGCTCCACCACAAAGCCAGGTGTGAAGGAGTCTCTCCTGAATAGGTCCGACAGCAGTGTTACTATAAAGAGGTCAAAGCGACCCCTCGTGGTGGTGGTGGTGGTGGATCCGGGAACCCCAAGGATACGAACATTAATGCGCCGACTGCGCGCCTCGAGGTCCTCATTCTTTATGGCGACGTCTTTCAATATGCACTCCATTCTGTCTAGTCTCTTAGTCAATTACGCAGGCCCATCTTCTATATGAGATCTGTGCCTCCGCCACTTAACGATGCCTAACATGCACCTTGATCTTGGTGCCCATTGACACGAGAGTCTTGGCAAGGGAGTCGAAACGGCTGTCCAGCGCCTGAAAACCAGCTCTCATCTCCTGGAGCCACTCTGCCAGAGGGTCCATGGAGGCTGCACCACGATCCGGGCTTGGGCCATGCTCTGCCATGTCTGGACCTTCTTCCGTGTTTTGGACCGCAAGCTTCTCAAACGGGAGTTTTCTCTGTTTCGGGTTCTTGTGACCCATGCCTTTCGAAAGTGTTTGGAGTCCAGACGGCTGGCCGAAGATGCCCGAGGAATGTTGTAGGGAGTGCCACCCAAGACCAGGCTAGGAGCACGCCATCCAGCAGCCGCAACCACACCGAATCCACGAGACACCCCTGTAGCCAGAATAGTGCCTGCAGCCCTTCAAACAGTCCAGTTGCAGCGGTGGGTCCTCAGTGTTGTACCAGAGTATGGCAGTGCGCCCAGGGCAGAGCAGGGACAGGAGGGCGATATTGAGTGCATCAGACTTGTCAACAGCATGTGGTTTGAGGGAAGTCACCAGGGGACCAGGGTCTTATCGCACAGTGGCACCGTGGGCATGAGACACACCGCACTCCAGCTCAATCGTAATGCGCCATCTGGGTACTGCTTAATTCAGACAGCCATGCCGCCAACTGCAGGGGGCTGCACGGGCACCGGGGGAATTAGGCGGTCTTAGGCTCTTTCACCACTGTACCGCTTGAGCCGCCATAATATACTCCACTACCGCCCCCCAATCACGAGTATGGGCCACAGGGTTTGCCAGCAGCGCGGCCTCAAATCTGCGTGCGAGTCAGTCAGTACCCATCCATGCGACGGCGTCAAGCTTGCTATCTGAGTGCCGGAGGGGGGGAGCAGACCCCAACCGGCACACAGGTCACTCACCAGCAATGCAGGCCCCAATCCATGAAAGCTGCTGCGCCGAAGTCCTCAGAAGCTGCGTCCCGGCCCAGAGATCTACAGGCCGCCATTTTCTCTATGTCTGCATCTCAGGCGCCGGTCACCACATTGCCATATCACAGGCTCCGCGCCGTCCCGGGGGCAATCAAAATTATGCGGCACCGCTTCTGGGGAACATCGACACTTAAACCACCAGTTCCGCTGCACAGGATGCAGGATTAAGAACTTTCATCGTTGGTCAGCTGGCAGAGATTCAACGCCGGTCGGCCATTTCTGTCCTCAGCTTGGCCACCCTCATGATAAAACCAAGATTTCACAAGAGGACCCATTGGTGTGAAAAGGAGTCTTGCTATTTTGCAGGAAATAAGGCTAGAGTTTCAGAAGTGGACCTTTCACTATTCAAACACTCTACTCACATACAAAATTTCCCTGAATATAACACCTACATCCCTTTTAGGTATTATTTCAACAGACAAAAGTACTTCTGCAGTGAGATTTCCTTACCACACTCTTCTTCTGCCTACTTCCAGCAGATTCCTTCCCAGGATTCCTCAGGTACCTCCGTACCTGTACTTCTTAGACAACATAGAACATGACACTAACTTTTCGTGTTAAGAACATATAATCAATAATCATTACCAAACTAATCAATATTTAAAACGTCCTCTGCTACCAAAAAACTGATTCAGCGCCAATACCAATAATTGATCAGGCATCGATACTCAGCAACATCACTATCCCATACAGATCCACCCAGTATCCTTGATGGGCTGGGGTCAATTTGTCCGTTCCATCAAATATTTCCTTTTACAGATCCCTTTGGGACATCCATTAAGTAACTATTTTTTATATCAACTTTCCATTTACTTGGTCGATGGCCAATCAGTTGAATAGTTGATGGCAATGATAATTACTAACTTACCAACCATTTAGTCAATTAATTACAGACTCTCTATAAGGTTAAAAATGAAATGTTATCTCAATTTTAAAGGTAAATGCTTAGTTGCATTAGGTCAAAATTACAAACATTGAATCTCATGAAAGGAGAAATGATACATTTTATACAGACTCATTATGCAATGACATTATGCATTGAAGGAGTGGATAGGGTAAGAGAAAAAAGTTTCATCAAATAATTATGCCAGAGAATGATAGATGTAGAGACAATAGGTTCATCTAAAAAAATGCATTTCAATATATTATTGACGGAGTGGATAGGTGGAGAGACAAAAGATTTAAAGACATCACACATTAATTCTTGGATTCTGAAGATGATATAGGTTAAATACAAACCTATTGGTCTGTAGGAAAACCACTGCTTGGACTGCCCGTCTCCTCAGTCCAGGGACATCCTGTCCTCAAGTCTGCTGTTATCTAATCAGTGACAGGTTGTCCGTGGCAGCCACTGCAACTGCCGGTTACTTACTCCATTACGTGAAGCTGAGCTTTGTGATGAATGATTGAATTCACAGAGGGACAGCATGCAATAGCGGCCCAGACAGATGCGAGCAGCTGGCAGTGCTGTCAGAGCTAAGATTGCTGTGGCACCAGCACACCAGTACCCAGCCCAAGCTGCTTCCTCCCAAAACAAACTCCCTGCCTTATGGATGTATCAGACTGGCCTGGGCACTACTGTGACGTCAGGCTGTGTGAGAGCCGCACCACGGAAATCAAAATGAAACATTGTTGCACTGTGCGGATAGCCTTACAGCAGCATCAACTCTGCTGCAAGACCCAAGCCTGCAGTGCGATCAGCGTGCTCATTCCAGGTATGGCGCGCTGCCAGCTGCCACACTTTCACTCCATCCACGATATAGTTTAGGCAGCGCCAGGGAGGTTGAGGTACTATGCAAATACGTGACAAGGCATTTCAGTGCGATGATGCCGATCACCACTCTGAATTGCGTTAGTACTTGGCAGGACTGCAATCAGTGGAGTCTGAGCACTAGCACCAATCCCGCGCACTCACCACCTCTTCCAAAAGTTGGGAGGCCAGCACAGTAGGGGAATGGCTCTCCCTTGTGCCCACCGCCTTTACTGCATGTCTGCTCATAGATAGAATCGGTTACACTGTACAACTTTCCGCAAAATGGAAAAAAACCATAATGTAAACTTTAAATAGAACGTAAACCAGTATTTAATGCTAACAAATATTTGCAGATTTTTTATTTTCTTTTTTAAATTATTTTATAAAGAATACAATCACATCCACTGTTACAGGGTTAGCCAAGAATGGATAATAGTCGTTTATACACTGGTGTATATATAGCTAGCCCCTATTGTTTGTTTTTTGAGAGCGAAAAGAGATGTAAGAGGGAAAGGGCAGAAAAATTTGTGGTGAAACAGAAGAGGAATAGGACAAACAAGTAGAGAGATACAGTCTCTGTACATTACATTGGCATCAGCTATACATACCGCATTACATCCGACACCCTTTCAGGATGCTTGAGCCTGTAGTGTAGTTCCTAGATGCCCAATAGGCTCTGCACATTGGAATAACATATACTATAGTTTAGACGTAGGACTGAAGTCTACTAGGTCTCTATCGTATATATTAGACTTAATTGTGAGTGCCAGCTAGCTCAGAGGTCACTAGAAACTTTCTCGAATTCACAAGAAGGGATTAGTTTCTGACAACCGCATAAACATGACAACTTTGTTTCCCAAGAATAAGAAATCAATCTCTAGAGTCACGGAAACAATAGATGGCTATTTTACTCAGTCAATCGTGCATGCTTTGTTTCACCAGAGGTGCTGAGAAAATAGAGAGACGGGCGTTTTCAATAAAAAGTACTTATTGAACAGTCTTCTTTCTCAAGCATAAGAAATATACTGCTACGATTGTTATACTGGTAATAAAGTACAAGGCATATAATACGAACAGTATTATAAAGTAGTACTGTAAAAGCATGATATGGTTTCTAAGCCATAAATTGCCTTAAAACGTATAAAATACATACAGTGATAAAATGATGGCTAAAAGTACTCAACTGGTGCTTCTAAAATATGCCTACCCCGGTGTACCTGACCTAAGCCTAGCACAAGGGAAGAAGTGAGGAGTAGTTTAAGTTTAGTATTTTCTGCCAAGAATCTAATCAAGAATTCTCTAAGAGTCTAATCAGCTCCGTACCTTGGTTTAGAATGAAGGAGGTCTTGTATCTCTCTCTCAGGACTCGATTTCCCAGCAACCCGCAAGGGTAGCCTGGAAACACTGGAGCTGGATTTCTCGGCAGGAGAAAAGACAGAGTCTCTCAGTGCGTCAGCTGGAGGGTCGGCTTCCTTCGGCACTTGCTGCTGCAGGGCTTCGGGCAAGTAGTTAGTCGATCTGCTCCAAACCACTGTGTGTTTGTCTGGGCAAATCTAGGCATATTTATACTTTGAAGGTGCCAAGTTTGATGTGTGATTGGACTTAATAAAGTCATCAAAGACTCAGTTCTTCGAAAACTCCATGATTTCCTAGATAAATTAGTATTCAGGCAAGGGGATGTCCCTAGCTGCTAAAGGCGGGTTTTTCTAAGAAATCGTTGTTGATTCTTGGAACGTAGTGGAAGTATCCATGCCGTATTTGGGCTGCATAGGCTCAGTCTAAATATGGTAATGATTTCTATGCCTATGTAAGGATTGGATAATGTATACCTATATAAGGGCATGAATCAGGAAAATTTACACTAGGGTCCTAGATTCATTGACAACAAGCCCACATGCAGGCCCACCCGTGCTCTATTAGGGAGCAAATTTTGGGACGAGGGCCAATACGTTGTTTGAGCATTCCCACTGTTTATGGGGGTTCATACGAGTCTAGGTAAGTGGCCAGAGCTTTTATAACACAGTAGATGTCAAAATGAAGGTGTTAAACTACCACTAATTGGCAGTGTTGGTCCACTGAAAATTATAGTTGTACCGAATGTTAGACGTCTTCTGTTTCTGAAATGAAATCCATTGAAGATAGCCATCGATATGATTTGTGCTATTTTGTTAAATTAAACTTTTCCAAGCAGGGTCTGATTATCTAAAAGGGGAACAATTGCATAACGTGTTTTAGTGTGCTACTTAAGACCACAAAAACCACGGCTCCCACGGCAGCGCCCCGCCTTACCGGTTCAGCACCTGCTAGTGCACCTTTCTTCAGAGGCGTAACGCAAAATGATGACCTCCCTTCATCCCCTCCTCACTCCCCCATGTGGAATGTGACTAGGGCAAGGGCCGGATTGTGAGCCTTTAGCAGCTCTAGAAATTTTGTCGGACCAGCCAATATCTCACAAACTTCCATGGCCGTTGGTCTAAATGGGCTCCCCAAGAAGTGTTGAGGGCAACCTGTGCCGCAGTGGCTGCAGCGTCATGTGTTACGTCGGTGCCTTTCATTCCTCTCTGTGCCACTGTTGGTTACTTTCCCCCCTCTGCAACAGGGCCATAACACAGGGACAATACAGGGAACTGATGTACTATAACTGCAATAACTGTTAATATTCCAATCCAGCACTCCTTTCATTCCACTCTGTAAAACTATCCTGTACTATGCATAGCTGCCAAGGTTTGAGATTGCTATGTGTGACATTTTTCATAAATTCTGTAAATTATGAGGGACTTTTCAACAACTATGAGTGACATTTTCTCACTAGCAAATTGAGTCTCTCCTCTTCCTGTCATGTCCACCAGGGTGTCCTTGGACTACTTGCACTGATTGTTCCTGCACTCTCCCTGAGCGAGACCACACCAGAGACCTCCTTATGTAGTGGAGCTCACCCGCAGTGCCTCCAAAGCGAAAGGGATTCTTCACGCACCACAGGCCCTGGAGCAGCCTATGGAACCACAGCCCCCTGGGCCTGCAGGCACTCTAACTGACCCACCATATGTGGTCACCAACCCTAGGGGATCACTTCGTACAGGCTGTAATTTTGCCAGGTCATGGGCTAGTCCATGGTCCCAAATTGCAAAGGGGGGAAGCAACAGCAAACCCCCATGTGTTTAACGTTGGTGGTTGTGACTGGCGTACGCCAAGGATAGGGGATAAAGAGCCTGGCGTACTGGGAGTGGTTCCGTTGGAGAGCCACCACCATACTGGAGTGTCCTTGTATTTAGTACCCTTGTGTGTCGGGGGCCCAATCCCCGACACCACACTGGCATGAGGTGGTCACAATTCCTACAATGTGCCCGCCCCTCCCTGATTACCGCTGTTTCTGCCCATAGCCTCTATCGCTCATAGGACGTCGAGCGCGAGGCTGAAGATTCACCACCTACTCCGTCTGTGGCCTCTGGTACTCACAGGGGATCAGGAGCAGTACATCCTCTTGTCCAGGAGCTGGCAGCCTGCCATGCCCAGTCACTCCACTGGTCTCCCTAGGCGGAGCCTTGCCCTCCTGCGGCCCGTCCTGCCTCCTGGTACGGCAGCACCCTCGCAGCATCATGCAAGTGGTGTTCGAACCCTTCTGAGCTCCGCCAAGCATCGCCCCATCTGCTCAGCCGGCTAGTGCCCTATGATACAAAGGAAAACGACGTCACTGCAAGGAAGCAGCCCTTAATGAAAGTAAGACAGTATAGAAAAGGAAAAAAAACAGACAATACACATACAACTGCAAACAGGGCACTAACGCTACAGCAGCATTCCATCAAAGGCCCAGACCACAGTAAAGTTACAAAAGAAGGGCTGCCACCACTGTCATGCACCCAGGTCAGTGAAACCCTCTGTACACCGCCTCCGCACCAAGACACTCAGCACCACGGACCTTTAACACTAAACTGTAGATTATACAGACCTCCCATCCACTGCCGAAGCATGCCACCTCCAGCCCCATGGTTTCTTTTCCCCCACTAGAACCCTTCACAATTACAGGGGCCCCACCCTCCCAAGCCGCTCGATGGAAGGTGTGGGTTGAACGTCTGGAGACATATTTTGAAGCTATCGACATCCCATCAGAATGCGTATGCCCCATGCTTCTTCACCTAGGAGGGGCCAATGTCCACAAAATGTCAAAGACTGTGGTGGGAGCAGGTCCATGTAGAACTATGCTACACTGAGGGATGTTATCACTGCACACTTTGAACCATACGCGAACCCCGACTATGAGCGGTTTCTTCTATGTCAAGCACGTCAGATGACAGATAATTCAACAGATCTTTTTTTGTGGGCGGTTGAGAGAGTGGGCCAGCACCTGCACCCTCCTGGATGCAGAGGACAAAGTCAGACCCCCGTTCATTCAAGGGTGTACCTCTTCAAGGTTGTGCAAGCACATCCTGCAAGAATCCAACATGTTCATGAGAGATATCCTGATGCTAGGGTGCTCAAAATGACTCTCTAAGGCCAGGGCAGCCCACATGGACCCACAGTCCTCAACTCCCATCAAGGAAGAACCAGTCAACGCCATCCAAACAGAGTCCCGCAGAGGCAGACCTAAGGCCACCAAGCCGCCTTGAAACTCAACCAAGCAAGGACCGTGGAGTCGTACGTGTGAATGGTGTGGGGGCCATACCCCCACAATGGAACCTGCTCCACCAGTGGCAAGACGTGCAGTGTTGGTGGCAAACAAAACCACTTTTCCAGGGTCTACTGCTGGTCGCAAGGGCAACAGCCTAGAGGCCCACAGAAGACAGTGCACGCAGTAGAGCTGCACCCGGAAGACATTTCGGACATTGACATGGATGAAGATGAAGCAGCCATCGTCCATGTGGTGAGAACACTAGATACCCTCAAGTCCGCCTGCAAGAACTCCCCGATGTGCAAAATAAAAGTGCAAGACCACCTAATCGCACCTTTCATAGACACAGGAGCCACCATCAATCTCATGGTCACAGACATTCACCACAGCCTACCTGACCCACCAGCACTTCGAAACACTAGTGTGCAAGAATACGCTTTTAGGAACTGCTCACCACTGAGACTTTGTGGTGTGTTCCAGGGAGATCTGTCTCACGACTCCACACACCAAAGAGCAAAAATATATGTATCGCAAGAAGGATCCGGGTTTCTACACAGCTGCCGCACAGCTCAAGACCTCAACCTCATACAATTTGCATTTGACGTACACGCACATGATCTAGACCACCTGTTGCAATATTTTACACCACTGTTCGATGGGATTGGGTGCTTAACAGGTCCAGCCATCCATCTGCACATTGACTAGTCTGTTGCTGTGGTGGTCCTCAGGCACCGAAGAATCGCTTTCCATCTCCGACCCAAGGTTGAAGCAATGGCTCAAGCTCCTAGAGAAGGATGGCATCATTGAATGGGTATGCAGTCCCACACCATGGGTATCCCCCATCATGGTGGCGAAGAAACCTAAGCTACTGGACGCGTGCACATCTGGGTCGATATGAGGGTCCTGAATTTAGCAATCAAGCGGCAACGCCACCTCACACCGACCGTAGACGACATCATTGGTGAACTGTCAGGCTGTAAATGGTTTTCCAAAATGGACCTCTGGTCTGGCTACCATCAGATACCGCTACATCCAGATTCTCGCTCCAACACCACCTTCTCGACCCACGTAGGCCTCTGGAAGTACACAAGGCTCAACTTTGGCATTTCCAGCACGGCCCAGAGCTTCCAGAACATTGTAAAAAAATTCCTCAATTGCCTACAAGGGGTACTCAACGTGAGCAACAACATCCTTGTCCTCGCCCCCACATTGGAAGAGCATCTGACTCACCTCCACGCTGTCTTCTCATGACTCAAGGAAAATGAACTTACACTACACTGGGATAAGTGTGACTTCCTAAGGAATGACATTAGTTTCTTTGGGTATCGCATTTCTGACAAAGAATTTGGCCTTCACCCCGACAAAGTGAAGGACATTCAAGAAGCCTTATTGGGTAGGGTACCCTACTGCAGACGCTTCTTAAAGAACTTATTGGACCTCACTGGTCCACTCAGAAACCAGACCAAGTCGTCCAGCCTGTGGGTGTGGGGGCCTGAGCAGGAAGAGTCATTCCAGCAGAACAAGGTCGCTCTCTCTGTAGACACCGCTCTGGTGTGCTTCGACCCCCTGGAGAGATTCACAGCTCGTGGTGGATGCCAGTCCCACTGGCCTAGGAGCCATCCTGGCCGAACACCAGGAATGTGGACATTGGGCCCCGGTGACATACGCCAGTCATACACTCACACCAACAGAGCAATGATATTCCCAAATAGAGCACGGGGTGATTGCCATCCAGTGGGGTTGCAGAAATTTCTACATTTACTAATATGGGCACCCTTTCTCCGTCATCACGGACCACAAGCCACTAATCCCACTCTTTCAAGGGGCCTCGTCATGGCCTTCACCAAAAATAGAAAAGTGGATCCTGTAACTGCAAGAATTCCAGTTCACAATTGAATATCAACTAGGCACCCTGTTAGATTTGAAGGTCTCTAGTTGGCAGAGGTAGGTACCGTTGACAAATAGGGACCCTTGCGACTAGTCAGGGTAAGGGGGTATACTCCTAAAATAACCCCTGCTCACCCCCTTAGTATCTTGGCACGAGCAGACAGGCTTATCTCAGAGGCAGTATATAAAGCATTTGTGAACACATAGAGTAACCCAGTGACAACACTACAGATGGATACCACACAAGTTGTAGTATGAAAATAAGTATTTTTAAATAGACTTAACACAAGATCACAAAATACAAAAATCCACAATTCTCTACTATAAAAATGGTAGAAATAGCTTAGTTCTCTTAAGATGTAAAATGAGACACTTTGAGTTCAATGTACCATAGGATATGTAACGCTATACAACAAAAGTGTTGCAGGGAAGTTGATGCGTTCCCTACTGCACTTCCGTGATGACGCGGCCCGCAATGGTAAATGGTATGGTATGGTAAAAGCATTTGTACAGCGCACGGTCACCAGGCGGTTTCATGGCGCTCAAAACGGAGGGGCGAGAGACAGGTACAAGAGTTACTCATAGGCTTGATGGAAGAGATGAGTCTTGAGCAACTTCCGGAAGGAAGCATAGGTAGAGCTAAGTTTGAGGTTGCTCGGGAGAGAGTTCCACAACTTGGGGGCCAGGAAGGAGAAACACTGACCGCCGTGTTTTTTCCGTTTAAACCGCGGGATGACAAGTAGGTTGTAGGAGGAAGAACGCAAATCTCACGGGGGGCATAGCGCTGGATGGTAGACGCAATGAATGCTGGGGCTAGATCAGATAAGGCCTTAAAGATGGTACATCCAAGTTTAAACAAGCAGCGCTTAGCTACTGGGAGCCAATGAAGGTTCCTCAGTAGAGGCGAGACATGTTGGTGTTTAGGCTGATGGAAGACTAATCTAGCTGCCTGGTTTTGCACCAGCTGTAGCCGATGCAATTGGTAGGCTGGGATCCCAACATAGAGGGTGTTAGCATAGTCAATCCGGGAAGTAATTAAGGCCATAATGACGAGAATGAGCGCCTCTGTAGTCAGAAAACTGCAGATTTTACGAATCCTGCAAAGGTGAAAAAAGCAGGAGGAGGTAACTGCATTTATTTGAGGCTTCATTGACAAGTCACTACAGATAATTACGCCAAGACTTTTCACTGAATTGACAGGGTTGGGGGGGGGGCCAAGGGAGGAAGGCCAAAAGTTGGTGTTCCAAGGGTTGGCTGGCCCACCCAACAGAAGCGTCTTGTCAGGATTGAGCTTCAGCTGGCTATGATACATCCACTCAGAGATGGAGAGCATGGTGGATTGAAAGATGGCACGGGAGGAAGGGGCAGAGTCGATAGGGAAGACCAGCTGAAGGTCATCAGCGTAGTTAAAGATGGTAACCGGGTTATGACGGAGGGAAGCTATGAGGGTCTGCATGTAAAGATTAAACAAAAGCGGCGACCGGGCCGAGCCCTGCGGAACTCCACAGGTGAGGGGAGAGTGAGATGCTGAGTAGGTGGACAAGTGGACCGCCTGGGTGCGCTGGTGCAAGTAAGATCTAATCCACGTCAGAGCCATGCCCTGAATGCCAGCGTTACTGACACGGTCGATCAATATTTCGTGATCGACCGTGTCAAAAGCTGCCGACAGATCCAATAGTACCAGGGCCTGGGAGATGTTCTTGTCGGCACCTTTCCTCAATGCGTCCATTACAGCCACGATGACAGCTTCAGTGGAATGGGCCGGCCAGGAACCAGCCTGCTGGGCATCCAGAAAAGAAGATTCCTCAATGAACGCACTGAGGCAGCCAGTGACATGGGCCTACAGAATCGTCCCAAGATAGGGAAAGAGGGAGATAGGCCGAAAATTGCTCAGTACCAAGGGGTCAGCATTCAATTTCTTTAGGATGGGAAACACAACAGCACGTTTGAATGAGTCAGGGACGGTGCCTGTGGCTAGAGAGTTATTGAGCAATTCAAACGGGGGATCCGGACAAGCTAAAAAAGCCTCCTTGAGGATCTGTGGGGGGCAGCAATCGTTGGGTGAGCCCGAGCTCACTTTGTTCAACAGGGATACAAAGTCAGTAGTGGAAATCGGGGGAATGATATCCAACCGGAAAGCATTCACAGGAGGTAAGGGAGGGGGAGGAAGGAGAGGGAATATTATTTTTAATAGTTGCAATTTTGTTAATAAAATAGGAATTGAGGGAGTCGCAGAGAGCCTGTGTAGGTAGAGGTTGGGCAATTAGTCGATCCGGTGAAGTAAGCTCATTAACGATGGAAAAGATCTCCTTGGCTTTAGAGGCTGAGTCAGTAATTTTCTGGGAAAAATAGGTGGTCTTGGCAAGCAGGAAGGAATTTTTGTAAAGTGCCAGCAATGCCGTGATGCGATGAAGATCCGGTGCAATGAAACAAAGATGGCGTCTTCTCTTGGATGCGACACGATGTGTGCACGCCCGACGGCCGTGCGGCGACTCAACGATTCTTCTGAGCCGCGACAGGCCCTGCAACACGCTTCCCAGTGATGCAGAGGCGTCTTGTGCAACGTCAATCCTCTTCTCCGGCAATGCGAGGTGCTACAGCAACAATGGGACAGCTTACAGTGGCAACACGCTTTCCCATCTACGCGACGACAGCAGCTACGTGCTTCTTTGATGATGCGGAGGTGTTTGGTGTGATGTCGATCCTCTTCTCTGACGATACGAGGCGCTTCACTTTGTGAAGCAACTGCGGCAGTTCAGCGACACGCTTCTCCTTCATGAGTCGCGCTTCCAGCTCCTCGTGACACGCAGTCCCTCAGAAAGCCCAACACAACCGCAGGCACTTCCAAAGAACTCTTTGGGAGCTGGTGGGTGAAGTCTGTTTTCAGCAAGAGTCAACCTCTTTCTCAAGCCCTTGGAGATCCTTCACAAGTTGATGAAAGTACACACAAAGTTCCTCTCTCCTTTCTTTGGCAGTCAGGCAACTACTGCAGGCCAATCCCCCAAGCAGCACTTCAGCTTAGGGATAGTCTCTCCTAAGTCACTCTGGTTCCTCTCCTTAGCAAAGGTTTCTTCTTGTTTCCCAAAAGTGATCTAAAGTTCTGGCGTCTGGATCCCCCTTTTTATAGACAGTTTCTGTTTGTTCTCTGAAGGCAGAGAAGCCTTTGCCTAGTCCAAACCAGTTCTGGTCAGTCCTGGAGCACTCTGTTTACATGACTCCTTCTTTCCTTTCACAGTGCAGGGCAGGGACCTCAGATCACCACAGGAGGTGGAGCCAGCATTGTGCAGGGAAGGCACAGCTCTATTCAGGTCCCAGGTGCAACTCCTCCCACCCATTTACATGCAGATCTCTCTATTCAGCCCTGTGCTGACTCACCCTGTCTCCTGGAGTCCCCCCCCCCTGTCACTCAAACTCCAGACAAGGAATACACAACCTAGCAGAGGCAGACTTGGATGGCTAGACAAGAAAATACCTACTTTCTAAAAGTGGTATTTTCAAACAAGGAATGTTAAAACCAACTTCACTAAAATATGTATTTTTTCATTCTGAGTTTAGGCATACTACACTCAAATTTCTTCCAATGTTCCCAGAGTCAGTTAGGATTATAAGATGTAATAATCAAACTGCCCATTCTGGCCTATGGAGAACAGGTAGCCTTGCAATCGTGAAAAAACAAAAATGGCTGTAATTCACTATTAGGACATGCCACACACATCGGGGCATATCCTAACTTTGACCTACAATGCACCCAGCCCTTGGGCCTACCATAGGGGTGACTAATATGTAGAAAAGGGAAGGTTTAGGGACTGGCAAGTGGGTGCACTTGCCCAGTCAACATGGCTGTACCAGACTGCACACAGGCTCTGCAATGGCAGACCCGAGACTCACTTTTACAAGCTGCTTCTGTGGGTGGCACAACCAGTGCTGCAAGCCCACCAGCAGTGTTTGGTTTACAATCCCTGGGCCCACTCAGTGCACTGTACTAGGGTCTGACAAGTAAACCAAACCAATCAACCATGGATTCACTAATCCATACATTAACTTACAATTGGGAGAGCATATGCACTTTAGCACTGATCAACAGTGGTAAAGTGCCCAGAGTCATAAAACCAAACAAAACAGATCAGAGAAAATACAGGAGGAAGGCAAAAAAGTTCAGGGATGACCCTGCAAAAAGGGCCAAGTCCAAAACACCCGGAACCCAGAGACTTCCTGTCGAGGCAATGCCTGACCAGCCACACCTCCCGAAGCTGAGGAAGTAGCAGCGGCTATCTAAGAATTATCATGGATAGATCCAGACCTATGCCGATGTCCCTGGAAGAGGTAATCGCTGCCTCCCAGTGCGATGACTGTCTGCAGATTGCCATCATGGCTGTTTGTACTGGAGACTGGTGAGCGCTACAGAACCCAACTCCCTTTTGCACGGAGAGCCCAATCAACTTTGAAAGCGCTATATCAGGTCCGCAAAGAGCTGTCTGTAACAAGTGAGGGGAGTCTGCTCAGAGGCCCACAACTCGCATCGCCAGGAAGCCTTACCCAGAAAGCAGCATTCCTAGGGCATGGGGCACACCAAAGAATTGTATAATTCAAGAACCGTCTCAGGAGCAAAGTCTGGTTCCCAGGTCTAGACAACAAGGTAGAAACGGTGGTGCGAAGCTGCCCCGTCTGTCTCACTATGAGTCCGCCATACTGTCCGGCACCAGTTATCACTGAAACAGGCCCCAGTACCTCATTGCAAGGATTGAGCGTGAACTTTGGCAGCCTCCGCGGAGGGCGACACATGGTAGTTGTTGTGGATAACTACTCGCGCAGCCAGGAAGTGGGAATAGTAGCATTAACATCTGCAACAGAAGTGATCCCGAAGTTAGAGAAGCTCATGGCAATCCATGGTCTGTTCGGAGAAGTCTGTACTGACAACGTGCCTCCATTCATTAGCTCCGAGCTGAAGGACTACCTGGCCTCTCACAACATCAAACACCACCTTATAACCCCTTGATGGCCACAAGCCAACGGAGAGGTGGAGCGCCTGATGAAAACCCTCACTAAGGTGATCCAAATTGCAATAGCAGAGAATTTCAACACGGAACACGCGTTGTACCAGTTTCTAAGGGAATACCATCTCACACCCCACTGCACAACATGCATATCCCCAAGCAGGCTATGCTTTGACCGATCTGTGAGGGATACCATCCCCCATCACCCAGCGTGGGAAGAAAAAACAAATCCAGATGCCCGCATGACCCGCACCAATAAAAACGCCTCCCAAATGCGACGTGCACGTGAGAGGCCAATCCTAGTGGGCGACAGAGTGCTGGTGCAAGACCGCCACCGTGGAGGGAAGTTCAGACTGCCATTCAAACTGGATCAGTGGGTAGTTGTGGAAGTCAAAGGCACTAAGTTGACAGCAAGAAGAGGCTAAGAGTGTGTGACACAGAATGTCTCCCAGTTTAAAGAGTCCTCAAGGAAACCACTGACACGTTTACGGTAACCGGCCCACTAGAAGACACTACTACAACAAGCTCCTAAGATGCCAACAGTGAGTGCAACCAAGGGCCTGATCCAGGGGCCTTCTCGGAGGACCTATCTGCAGCACCCCCACTCAGAATCCCCCAAGACTCTGAGAACGTACCCTCATCTACCAGATCAGGGAAACCAAGAGCAACGGATGCTGAGAGGAATGGAGAACAATCGCCAAGATCCTCGGAAAGTGGTGATCAGGGACGCTATTGGCCTACAAAGACGTTGTGTACTACTGACCGGAAGATGATCAACAAGAATGCAGCAGTAAACAAATACTGGTTTTCCCCGAGATCAAGTAAGAGCATGGTGTGACTGTTCTATCAGGGCCTGGACTACTGTTGATCCCAATGGTTTTGTTTAGTGTTTTGTGGTTCTACATGTTTGCTGGGTTTGACATCTCCTGGGAAAGGAGGAATGTAATTTTGCTGGCTCATGGGCTAGCCTATGGTCCCGAATTGCACAGGGGGAAGCAGCCACAAACCCCCATGTGTGTAACGTTAGTGGTAGTGACTGGCTTACTCCAGGAATAGGGAATAAAGAGCCCAGCGTACTGTGCGTGGCTCAGTTGGAGAGCCACTACCATACTGGAATGTCCGTGTATTTAGTACGCTTGCGTGTCGGGGGCCCAATCCCTGACACCACACAGGTCTCACTCTCTAACTACAAGGTAAGGTATGGCTGTTCAGTTGCATCATCTCCTCAGCGCAGACCCGTGGTCCTCTTCATCTGACTGCCAGTCCCCGTCCACCCTGGAAGAAACAGTAATACATTTTTTTTCACTAAAGATTTTTCTTTGGGTGTTGAGCAAACAAAGGCTCAGTGTGACGCCAAGTGTAATCCCACATGACCCTTATGAATAGCAAAAAGTGCTCCCTGAGGGCGCAGTCCAAAAAAACAGGAATTCTGCCCCATTAACTGGTTCCATTTTTATTATTGTTTGTTTCAACAGTTTGGTTTAATGGTGAAAATAGAAGCTCAGTATTGAAGGTAGTAATCAAGGACCACTCTATTTACTTTAAATTATCCAGCGTAGACATAGAACAAAACTTGATATATAATCTAAAGACACTCATAACTGAGAGAAAAACAGAGTTTGCAGCATGTGTGGGTGTTGCTCAGATGGATTCCATGTATATGCCATATCGTGTTGGGCTTGGAATGGTACAATAATTTTTTTCTTGAAGAACCTCTTTCACTTTTGGGGTGTGAATACTGATACCTCCCCCTGAAAATAACAATGCACTACAAACAACACTGACACCCTCTTAAATGCTGTTTTTCCTGCCATAGTGCTCAGACGTGCTTTCAACATCTCCATTCTGCTGCTCACTGAAGTTCTGCGGCTGCCTCAGAGAGCGGCCTCCTTAGATCCATTTGGCACTTCCCCACCCCCACTCTCTTCCTTCGAGGAGAGCCGGAGAGTCGTGCAGTGAAAGCAGGGTCAAAAGGTTGAAGACAGAAGGTGAGAGGTGCCCCTTCTGTCCTCCCATCTTTAGGGTAAAGTTTGAAATCGTAATCCGGTGAGGTCGGGCGTGACTGGAATGTGCCAAAATAAAAAAAATAAAAAAAATTAAAGGAAAAAAGGGACTGTGAAAGATCTACAAGAGGCGGCGAAAAGGGGGGCTACCACCAACAGGGTCCAGGCTAAGGGGACGGGGGCACAGTCCCCCCCAGGATACCTACCCGCCAACCCCGTCCTGCCAGGGTAATCAGCCCCATCATACATCATATAGAATCAATTAGACCAGTATAAACTGAACCAATCAAACAAATCGAACAATTTGAACAGCAGCTTACTGAATAAACCCAGCCAAAAATCTACAACTATGAAGGGATAAAAGTAAAGACCAGCTGCCATTAATCACACCATTATAGTAATCATCATTAAATTAGGAAATAAGGAGAACCAACAAATGAAACAAATTAAATAACTAAGTTACAACCAAGGAATACCCAAGGAACAAAGGAAAACTGGTGTTAAAACACATTTGATTAAAGGGACACACGCAAAGAATGAACAAGGAAAAAAATTAAAATAAAAATTAGAAAAAAACAAGGTAAAATCAGGAAATATATTTCACACCATTTGCGCGGGCCTCTAGAAAAAACGGACACTCAAGAATCCTCTAAGGTCTACCGGAGGGTCCCCTGGAATTGGCAAAGCTCTCCAAATTATCAACACAGGGACCACCCTGTAACAAACATTTAATAATATCAAATTCCAACCAATAAAACTACAGTAAAAAATAAATCTAAAAAAAATCAAGGGCTCAAATTAATTTAACTTGACTGCCACATTCCATCAATCCACTAATCTGGACTACCACTCAAAACACCCAATAGGTATTTCTAGGATCAATTGGGAAGCTTTAGGGCACCTGGGATGAGGTCAGGACGAATAAGAAAAACAGCATTAAATCCACCTAAAAAAGGCGCAAAGAAAATTGACTCCTGTGATCTACTGGCTGAACCCCCGGTAGCATTCTTCCCCCTCCAATCATCAGTAAAACAAAGGACAGTATCCGATCCAGGGGCTGCACATCTCAATCCAACTGCCGAGGACCAATTATCTGGCCCCAAAGAACAACTTAAACCAACAAAAATCAAAGCCTCCCTAAGGGACTACTTTAGGACCGTAGTCCCAGCTAAAGCACGGAAGAACCCTACAAGCATTCAGGATGAACAACAGGCACTTCTTCCTCGGCAGGTCCTCACCCCGGTAGCCTCCGAGCTATGGCCATACCAAATCAGGGTTCAACCAACGATCCACAGTGTTGAGGGAGGGCATTTCGACCTAGGGCAATCTAACATTCTACTATCAACAACAGAATCCTTCTGCAAAAGTGGCCTAGAAGACCTGGACCTCAGCCAACCTCAACAGGCTCCCCCCCAACCCTCAGCCCATGATTCAACACCGCTAGAACAAGCTTCATTCAATGTATCATCGCATAGCAACGTCGTTCTGCCAACCTTTCAACCATTATTAAATTTAAGCCTGCTTTCCCCATCTGCACCCTACCCATCAATCGATTCGAAATCGTATAAGCTACAAAAAAGTGCAAAAGCCCAATTATCACAGGCCGGGGCCCAACCACAAGCATTTTAAAAGGTCACCCGAGAAGGGTCAAATATCAACAAAAGTAATAACTCTTTGGACTTATCGTTCTTCAATACCGAATTAAAAGAACCCGAAAGGCAGGACAGTTCTCCCTCTGCTAACCTTAATAATCTATGGGCCCAATTATTACAAACCTTTCAAACAACGTCAGCGGCACTAACATATCACTCAGATAAGATGGCTATGCAGGTGCACCTGCTAAACACACTCGCGGTGTACACTGCTGGGATCGACCAAAAATTGGAGGCGCTCAACGATCTCATCAAAAAAGCTCAAGCCCAAACTCAACTGGTGCAATCAGTGTGCTGCTGCTCCCCTATTATCGACTCTCTCTCATCTTTGCCCCAATTCCTTTCAGCCGTCCTAACGGAAATAAAGAAACCCTCAGAGTCCAAGTTGCCAGTTTCCACATTTCAGGCCTCAAGCGAAGCACATGATTCACCCTGTCCTAAAGGCCACTCCAGTTCACCTTCACCAACCACCACAGAAACAGTAATAGCTAATCCACCCATCATCGAACCATTTAGAAACCAAAATTTTCATCGATTGTCGAAAAGGGAAAAGAAAAGACAACGAAAAAGCCGGAATAAGTTAAAAATTGGCACAACAAACCTAAATATAAGCAACTCTCCTAGGAGCGGCACAGCACCTCCAGGAAATGTTCCACTGGCCGCATCCACACTATTTTTGAAAAGAGATCCGACAAATCATCTATTATTATTGAACCAGCTGCCCACTCAGATAGAACCCTCAACTGGGACCATTCAGCTGTCAGCGCTACCCCAAGATCTGGGAAACCCTCTTCTGCCATCCACACAAGTAAATTCTAGTTCCATACAATCACTCTCTAAGCTTCCAGAATCGAAAGCAGAGCAACATTGTCCAGCAACTATTCGCATGCCAGCCCAGGTAACCAGTTTCCCTCATCTTCCTATTGTCGAGGAGAATAACCTATGCACACAGAGCACAGTTATAGAATCTGGTCGTGAGCACGATACCAACTCATCAAGCCGCAGCAAATCGGTGTCCACTAACAAAAGTCGTCTCCAACAATCCTTAAACACCAACCATAAAGAATTGCCCCACTTGTCATTCACCATACCCACATTCTCAAGAAAGCATCCTGAGGAAAAACCAAAGCAAAAACCGCCAGCAATGGTCAATGAGCCCAGTGAGTCCCAAAGAAGCAATGAGAACATCAAACTGCTGCTTATTCCAGAATTTACTTCAAGGGGCCCCCACGACATCCACAACCGAGGGAATATATTGAAACTCTTCAAATCCCTTTCAGATTTAAATCATCTACAATTGAGAGATATAATCGCTATCGAATTTGTTCCATCCACCGGATCCAATACGGGCGAAGCTACACTAGTAACACTGGCATCACCGGCAATCAGGGATTTGGTCCTGACGAAAACCGACCAATTTAAAACTTGGGGTATAACAATAACAATACCAAGTGCCCCTCGTTATCCCTTAATATTGGAAAACAACCAGGCAGGCACTTTTAGCTCCTCCTTAACCCCATACTCAGTATTGAGGTCCGCAAGAGGCAGTTCTCCAACCGGAACTACTGACCAAGCAATTGACCAACGAAATGTTGGTGAAACAGACTGGCTATGGCTGCCGGGGATTCTATCCAGTAATAAGACCGATTAAACCCCCATTAACCATAGTCTGACGATATGCTCTTGGAACATTAATGGATTTGGCCTGGAAAAACAATCTCCCGCCATTCTAAATTTTTTAAAAGAAAACGACATCCTCCTTCTACAGGAGACTTGGGCAGGAGAAAGCATCCCAATAGTGGGCTATCTGGAGTTTATGACTCCTGCTACCACGCAGTCCAAGTTCGGTAGACCAAGCGGCGGTCTCTCGATCTATGTATCGACAAAACTAACTAATTGTATTGAACAGATCAAATTTGAGGAGGATTGGCTCTCAGGAATAATCTTGGGAAGTTCACCCATGGACCCGCAGCTGCTTATTCTCAATGTTTATATATCTCCCTGCACTACTAAGAAAAACCCCAAAATGGACAGCCTGATCAACTCCTTCTGCGATCTAATAGGCAAGTATGGAAGTACACCAAGTATAATTTCAGGTGATTTCAACACTAATTTTTTCTGCAATCTTTCCGACGATCCAGGACCCAACCTCCCCAGAACTCCCCCACATTTTGCATCCCAGTCAATCCCTGTTGGAAATAAATCATCACCATTGGGTGAATATGTGGTAATGCAATTCTACAGCTTAGGATTCACCTTACTGAATGGGCGCTTTTCTCCTGACATCCCTCCGTCATGGACCCGGTCAGATGGTAGATCCCTTTCGTTTTTGGACTTTACCCTAGGGAGTAGAGAAATACTGCCCTGGATTAAGAACTATCAAATTGCTCCGCAAGGAGAAAGTGACCATCGGGCACAAATAATAACACTTTCCACCCGCAACCCATATCACCAAGAACTGGCCCACTCCCACTCAGGCAGCCACACAGAGGACTTAAAGCGGATAAAGTGGTCAGATTCCTCGGCCCCATCCCTGACGGCAAAAATCAGAGCCCTATTACAAAACTCTTTAGAGCTAAACACTCATGTTGTCAGTGGCTGGACCTCTCTTACAAATCTCCTTCTCAATGAACTTCCAAAAAGGAGGGGCCAGAGAAACCAAACTTCTCAATTCTACATCTCAAAAGCCACAAGGAAATTAAGAACAGGAGAGGAATCGAACACTCCGCCAATCAAGAAAGATCCCTAGCAATAAAACGTATTACAATAATTATAAGCAAGCTCAAGCTGCCTTCAGAATCGCCGCACAAAAGGATAAACTAGCGGCCTCGGATCAATTCTGGCTGAAGTTGATCCACGAAAGTAAAAATCCTAATCCGAAGCAATTCTGGTCCCTTGTAAACAGGAGAAAACAAAGCGCAAGTGGATATGGTAACGCAAATATCAGCGAAGCAGTTTGGTGTAAGTTTTTATCCCTTCACTTCAGAGACACCAGCACAAACAGCACTGACTCTGCCAGCCCTGTCAACCTCTTGAGATTCATTCCGGGTCTGGAGAGTTCGAGGCGGGCCTGGCCTGTAGTCATTCCATCTGAAGATCACATTCACAAGGAGCCAATGAAACGGAGTGATACTTCACTAGAGCCCACGGTGTCGCCGGATGCCTTAAAAAACAAGATCTCAAGCTTCATAAGGAAAGCCAGAGCCGATGGAGCTCCCGGCCCGAATGGCCTCCCTCAATTCATGTCTAAATCTGACATTAGCCTATGGTCAGAATATTTGACTCCTTTATTTCTCTACTGCAGTCTAAACAACACGGTCCCAGAATCCTGGCGAGGCGCAGTTATTCACCCAATCTTCAAAGGCGGGAAGAGAAATGAGCCAAAAAATTATCGAATGGTAGTGCTTCTTGATGTGGAGTCTAAGTACTTTGCTAATATTCTTTTGGAGGAGCTACAGGCTTGGACTGAATCAACCGGACGCCTTCCCTTCAACCAAATGGGCTTCGTGGCTAACTCCGGTACCTCAACCAACTTGTTAACGCTAACCGTCTTGATGGAAAAAGCAACCTGCCAACATATCCAGCTGCACTGTTGCTTTGTAGACTTTAAAGCAGCCTTCGACCGTGTGCCCAGGGACCTGTTATGGCAGAAACTAAAATCTTGGGGCATTCCACAGCCTCTTCTTCAGGCAATAATTCAACTTCACACAGAAACGTGGATAAGAATAAAGCTAGGCGAAGGCTGCCATGTCTCCAGGAAGATCCAAACTGAAACAGGAGTCAAACAAGGGTGCGTATTGGCCCCACTTCTTTTTAACTTGTTTATATTCGACCTCTCTCCAGTTCTCGACAGTGTAAACTGCGCCCCTCCCCAACTTGACGGGACACGTATCACCAACTTGCTTTACGCCGATGATCTGGTGCTTTTAAACCACACAAAAGTGGGTCTCCAGAGACTACTGGATGAATTGCTACCCTATACGACAAGAAACCATCTAGAGCTTAACTTGTCAAAAACTAAAACCATCTCTTTTGGGAAGCAAAAAAGGTCAACAGAAAGGTGGTACTTCAACAAAATAAAGCTAGACTCAACCCCAAGTTACAAATACCTGGGCATCTTTCTGGATAGAAGAGGCTCCTTCAACAAGCACAAAGAAGCATTAAGAATCAAAGCCCTGTCGTTAGATGTGGCTGCTGCAAAGTTGGCAAAACAGTTACTAGGTCCCAGTTTGACACCTATGCTGAAAGTAATGAAAGCCAAAGTAATCAACTCTTTGACGTACGGCCATGAGATCACCAAAGGCACAACCAGTATATTAATAAACAAGTTAATAACAAAATTTTTTAAAAGAGCCTTTGGATTGCCAAAATCTACCTCACCAGCTCAAATGAGACTTGAATTTGGTCTCCAAGATCAGCATGGAGTGGAGGCAGGCGCATTCATTAAACTTTGTCATAGACTGCGCCTTGCCCAGGAGGGTTCCCTGGAGGCCCGACTTTGGCAGGAAATACAGCGGAAACAGACAAGCCACAAGCATCGGCAACTTCTGGGTTATAGCCTACAGTTACTAGGCGCAAAAGACTTTTGGGACATTAACCCATCTTTTTCTGTGTTTAAGTCTGCCATCAAAAAATCCGTAAGACTGTGGTCCTTTCACTCGGACAGGGCGATACTCTCAAAGAGGAGGCACGCCTGGGCTGTAATTGCCAATTTCATAATGGGTGTGCAGCCGCTCTACCTGTCAAGCACATATGCACTTTATTGGAAACGCAAGTTTCCAGCCGTGAGGATGGGAGAATGGCCCTTTCTGATGAACCTCCCGGAATGGCGGCGAGCGTGTAGCAACACGGAATGCAGACTGTGTGGCTACCATTCAGAATCTATGGAACATATTGTCTGTGCATGCCCTGCACTGCTCATAGCCAGACGGTCACTGTTGCGAGGCCAATGTATTATGTTGGGAGTTCGATCTTGCCGTCAAGCAATAATGGCCGCTCTTGATCCCGACAACACCAAGCTAAACATTGGGCTTGCGAAATTTGTCCATAAAGCGTTGAAACTCCTCGAAGCCACTCTCCAACCTAAAAGTCTTCCCAGCATAGCAGAGCGGTCGAGTTAAAGAGTTACAACATCCAAATCAGAGACTACAAGAAACCTAGATTTATGTACTGCATCGGAACATTATCAGATCTTATTGGCCCTTAAATTTTAAACTATTCCAAATTAATTGTTTTAAAGCTTTTATCACAGTCATTTTTAATAATCTTTGTCATGTCGTAAATTGTAAATGTTTTTTTTTTTAACCAATCAATAAAGAATTATATTACTCCTTGCACTCTCTACTGCGGGGCTCCATGAGGACTCTCCTTACAGGGCACGCCAGACACATCATGTCGTGCACGCCGTGGGATGGGGAGGGTATTTAGGCCTCCCCCCTACATTTTAGATCCTCTTTGTTGCTTGTCACGCCGCCTGGGGACGTGTGCCACCTGGACCCTGGCCGAGCCTGTGTGCACGGAGACTGAACCATCAGCCCCACTAGTGGGCAGTCCCCCAGGCCGGGTTGCTTAGCCCGGCCATTGCCGAGGCTTCTGTGTGCCTGAGGGCGAGGTGGGGTTTGTGGTTGCTCCCCAGGGGCGGATTGGCAAGGAGAAAAGTGACGTGTGCAAGTTACAAAAGGGTACCATACACAGGTACAAGGGTAATACTACAGTAAATGGTAAACACTCAAACTGCCAGAACACACTGGGAAGGCACTTCCCATGCACCAGCTTCACCTCAGCCTCCCCCCTGGCTACCTGGCTACCTTGGATGACCCAGAAAGCTGTGTTTTGTGCTCCCCTGCCAGGACATTTTCCCGAGGCCTGGAGGGCTGATTAAGTTACTAATTGCAGGGGCCTTACCTCTGTTCATGTACTCCTGAGCTGAAGGTCTGGGGAGGGCTAAGTAGGTTAGTAATAGCAGGGGCTTTGCTGCTTTTCAGGTGCTCCTGTGCTGGAGGGCTGGAATAATTTTGTGACAGAAAGGGGGCTTGCTATTTTTTTAGTTGCTCAGCATGTAGGCCATTGTCACCTTGGCCCTGTGTCCTGTGCAAGAACAGTATCCTCCCACTTTCATTCCTTGTCTGTGCAAATGGTGTTTCATGAAAGGGCACGCCCCTTGAATGTGGGCCACGCCCCTTAAATATGGGCCACGCCTCTTGAATGTGGGCCAATTTTTTCGTCAGTGCCCGGGCCGAATTGTGATCCCAATCCGACCCTGTTGCTCCCGGCACGCTCTGGCCAGCATCCTTGGTGCAGGCCACTCGTACGGGTCATGCACCCCTGGGGGCATCATGGTGAGACACGGGCTGTTGTCTGACCAGGCTCCCGGGTCACCAGGGGCTTGAGAGCGGCGTTGGAGCGCTGCGGGCGCCATTTAACCCCCTACCCCCTTCCCTGTAGCTTGGCGGGGTTTTGCAGACTGCTTCAGGAGCTGCAGATGGTCGTGGGAGTGTTGATCTCACGCCCCTCCCATGCCGTCTGGTCGGGTTGTTTGTCATTCTGTCCTGAGGCTGAGGTCGGGTGGTCGTCGCGTCTTGAGGCTAAGTGAGTGCGGCCAAATGCCCTTCCCCTCACCTTCCCCCCTCTCCCCCAGGTCTCACCACATTTGGCTATGCCCCTGTGGGACCCAGTCCTAGCTGCAATTTCCCTTGTTCGCCCCCCGCAGGCGGCCCACCAGTCACATGCGGCGGACCCTGCAGGGGGGGCTCTGGCATGGGACGGGGGCAGGTTTAGTGGAAATATATTCATCTTGGCCTCACGTCCCACAGGCGACCTCTAGAACCAAGCAGTCCTATTAATGGGAGCAACCAGCTCCAAGTGCCATCGTCTCTTTACGGGATCAGGGCCCTGGAAGTACCGGTGGTGCGGCGGATATTAATGCAACGTAGCTGGTCTTTGCCACTACAGCGGGCTCACAGTTTAAGAAACGTAGCCAGGTCCAGTAGCCCTCAGCCCGAGTTGGCGCTGACCCGTGCAACTGTTTGGCCGGCTTGCTGCCCGTTTGATAGCCCGGCGCAGCTTCACATGGGATGCCCACCCCTCCATGTTTTCGCAAGCGGTCTGTGGGTAAGACAACCAGGATCCCTTCCGCCGTTAATGGTGAAGCTCGGGTCTGCATCGCGCAATAAACAGACCATGCAGTGTGTCAGCGTAAAAGGCCATTTTATTAGACCAGGCTGGATAATCTATACATAACAATAAACATCAACAGGTAAATAACATCAAACCCCCACTCACACTCCCCTCTCATTCGTTTCACCCGTTCCACCTCATCACAAACCCCTACAAGCTCCATACCATACCTTATTCCTGCCCATCAATCACTTGTCATCCAGCCCGCTCCTTGCGTCCTTCCAGTCATGCCTCTATCCGCCATTCGAACTCCCCCCCCCAAGGGATGGGTGTGGCCGCTCTTGACCCCCCTGTCCCTTAAAAGTACCGCCTAAAGCAGCTCTGGCCTAAACTGGCAACGCCAAGGACCTACCCAAAAAACTGCACCTCCAACTGCCGGGTGGGTGGGTGGTGTTTCTTTCTACCCTCCCGATGGTGCCAGGCGCAGGAAGAGGAAGTTCCCTTCCTCCCCTGTGCCTATATCCCACCCCCTAACTCCTCCCCTTCCCCTGCCTGTCCTATCCTGCGCGAAAGACCCCGGGGGAAGACTAGTCTGCAACTGTGCTTCCCCCGGGGCCCGGCATCGCGCAATAAACAGACCACGCAGTGTGTCAGCGTAAAAGACCATTTTATTAGACCAGGCTGCGTAATCTAAACATAACAATAAACATCAACAGGTAAATAACATCAAACCCCCACTCACACTCCCCTCTCATTCGTTTCACCCGTTCCACCTCATCACAAACCCCTACAAGCTCCATACCATACCTTATTCCTGCCCATCAATCACTTGTCATCCAGCCCGCTCCTTGCGTCCTTCCAGTCATGCCTCTATCCGCCATTCGAACCCCCCCCCCCCCAAGGGATGGGTGTGCCCGCTCTTGATCCCCCTGTCCCTTCAAAGTACCGCCAACCAGGGAACCCCATGTAGGGCGGTTCCCTGCCCCACCCCTCCTACCCAGGTCAGTCCGCCCGCACCAGCACACCCGCAATCACCCCCTGACACACCAGATAGCCTCATTCCATAACTTGCTCACAACATCTCGCATCTCCATCATGTACCAAGCATTGCCCAGCTGCGACAAGGTTCCTCCAGTCGAATGCCTCCGTGTACAATCACTTTAATGTCCTTGTCACCAGAGTACAGTCTCATTGCCCTATTGAGCTTCCTTCGTGCCTTTTCGATCGCCCCATGCTTCATTGCCCCTCTCCACACTTTCCTGGGGACCAACTCTGTCCAGGCAATGCAGGTCCCTGCAAGCCTAGATTTCAGCACCTCCAGGTCCCTCTGCATGAGCTGTAAAAGCGCCAAACCTGACAGCTGCACCAAGTCATTTTCTCCCAGATGTATTATTAACAAATCAGGGCATCCTCTTTGCGGGACCATCTTCGCGAGCCAGGGCAGTAGTGCCCCCCATCGCATGCCACCTTTGCCCCACCATTGTACCTCGTGCATGTGTCCTTTCAGTCCCAGGTTACGGCTGTAAACCTGTTGCTCCGCATATTTGGATGCCCAATGCACGAAGGAGTGCCCAACAATCCATGTCACCGTCTTATTTCCCGGTCCACCCACGCAACCTACGAAGAAAAAGATGTTAGAACAAGAAACAGCAAAACCATGAATCAACCAACTCCCTACCTGGGACCATCTTATTTCCTCACATACCTCTCACAACAACGGGACTTCCACCGCCCAATCCGCCTAATCCTGTCCCAGGACCATCCCAACCTGTCCGCAGCTGTCGCAGCCCCAATTCTGAAGGAGTGAGTCCCGAAACCAGACGCATCCAGACCCAATCGTCGCAAAGCCTTGCGCAACACCACCAACAATTGGCCCGCCGTCATTCTCGCGCCTGATGCGTGACAAAAGATTTCCCCATGCGCCACACTCGCCGTCCCCAGGAAAGTCCGCCATTCAACCACAGGGCACACCGTCCCGCCCTCCGTCTCATTCAGCCATACCCACTTACCCCTGCCCAACTGATCAGTCTTCGAGCACCGCAACCAAATTCCCAGGCGACCCCCATCCTCCCGAATCTCCTCAAACAACCTGCCAGCCATTCCCCTTGCACCCAGCAACTCAGAGACCCTGAACGCCCCAAAAAACATCCACACCATACACATACACAAACGAAAGAGGCCAACCTCAACCAGGTCGTAACAACATTCCGGCAACACCCCAACCAGCCGGACCAGTAACTCAAAAGTAACTGCTTCCCGCAGCCTGCCCCCCCCCATTCCTGCATTCCCTGCCCCAACACCGCAACATCCTGCTCACGATCACATCTTTAGTCGGATCAAAACCCAGAAATAAAGCACAGTAAAAAGATATCCCTGCCAATTTACCAGAGATCGTAGCCGCCGTCAAACCCCTGTCAATACAATCCAGCACAAAACATCTCAGCCCTTGTTCCACCACAGACTCAACACCCACGACACAATCCAGATTCCAACCCATGAAAGCACTAAATTCAGACCATGCCAAACGATACGTCCTCCTCGTCGTCTCCGCAACAGAACTTTCCACCAGGCCAATCATCCTCACTCCCCCAAGGCCCAGATGCCGGCCGGCAGCTCGGTCTTGCATGTATCCGCTCCCGGTGCCAGGTGCCGGAACCGCTGCCACTGCGAACGAGACAAAGCATCCGCAATGTCATTATTCGCCCCAGGGACATGCTTTGCCCGAAACACCACATTCAGCCGCAGACAAGCTAACATGAACCTCCGCAACAGCCGCAGCACTCTCAGGTCCCTTGCCCTTTGATGATTCACCAGCTCCACCACCGTCATGTTGTCCACATGGAAAAGCACTGACCTGTTCCGAAATTCCCCCCCCCCACACCTCCAGGGCCACCAGTAGAGGGAAAAATTCCAAGAAAGCAATGCTCCTCTCCTGTTCGAGCCAGTGAGCCGGCCAGCTCTCCGCACACCACCTTCCGTCCCAGAAAACACCAAACCCCGCTGACCCAGCTGCATCAGAGAAAATTTGGCATTGCCAGACCGCCCTTTCCTCATTAAATTCCAGGGGTACACCATTGAAATCCTTCAGGAATGCAATCCAGGTCCTCAAATCAGCCCGCACCCCCATGGAAACCCTGGCTCTGTGATGTGGGAGTACCGCCCCTGACATGGCCATGCCGAGCCGCCTACAGAACGTCCGCTCTGCTCTCACCACTCTACAGGCAAAGTTAAGGAAACCAAGGAGTTTCTGAACCGCTCTCAAAGGGATCCGCTTTTCTTCAATCGCCCATTCCAAACAAGTCAGTATTTCCGCCACTTTGGCCGCAGGAAGGCGCTCTAGCCACTGTACTGAGTCCAGCTCGGTCCCCAGGAATGTCAAGCAACAGCTGGGACCAGCCGTCTTCTCCGGTGCCAGAGGCACACCGAAATGAAGGGCCAGTTCTTGGAATCGCGACAGGGCCCTGCCGCAATCCCCGGAATCCACCCTCCCCAGGAAGAGGAAATCATCCAAGTAGTGAGTGACCTCCCGGCACCCACTGACTCGCACCATGACCCACTGCAGGAAGGTGCTAAATAGCTCAAACAGAGCGCAGGAGATGGCGCACCCCATGGGCAAAACCTTGTCCACGTAGATGGCCCCCCCAAACTGCATTCCCAAGAGCGAGAAATCCGCCGGATGAATGGGCAGTAATCGGAAAGCTGACTTGATGTCACATTTCACCAATTCAGCCCCCGCCCCACACACCCTCACCAGACGGATCGCATCGTCCACCGACGCATAGAGCACCCTAGAATCTTCCTCTGCAATAAAATCGTTCACTGACTGGCCCTCCGGCCACGATAGATGGTGTATCATCCTAAACTCCCCTTCCTCCTTCTTCGGCACCACCCCTAATGGAGAGACGATCAGATCGTCCAAAGGCCAGTCAGTAAACGGGCCAGCCACCCTTCCTTCCTCAACCTCTTTCCTCAACTTAGCGGCCACCACACTAGGCAATTCCTTAGCAGATCGCAAGTTGTCGGCCCATCGGCGCTCCCTGGGGCCCTGATAGCCCACTCTAAAACCCTCTGTGAAACCCCAGAAAAGCCGCGCCGCCGCCTCCTGATCCGGGTAGCACGAGAGCCACGGGGCCATCGCCTCCACCCTAACCTGTGTAGGCGCCCTTCTGTCCAGGGTGGCCCCGCCCTCGGGCGTTCCTCCACTGTTCTGACGGCGTGGCAAGGTTGAGGCACTGAGTGAGTGCATGTTTCCCTCCGCATTTCGAGCACTCATGTTTGAACTTACAGGGGTACCGGGAACAGTACCCCTTATTGTAGCTCCAACAGGCCCCTGTGGAATATACCCCTGGCCTAGTCTGTTGACCCGAGACGATGTGTTGGGCACTGCACCTCCTCCCGCCCCGCTCTGGGCGGGACGCGGCGGAAAAGACCGATACACTACCGGCAAGCCGCTAGCCATGTGTGTGGAGGCGGTGGAGTGCGTGGACGCCATCCACTGCACCCAGAGTTCCTGATCCACCTCCCCCCAGCTCTTCTCCGGATTCGCACTGACCCTGGCCCTAAACTACGTAACTCAGCCAGGCAAATCCCCCAAACTGCATCTGAGCCTTGCAAATGATGTCCATGTACTTGAACAGCGCAATCGCCCTGTCCAAATACTTCTCACAGTAGATACTGGCATAAATCAAGAACGCTGATGTCCAGTTCTCCATTGTCACTGGCACCCTGGGGTGCCTCGTCAGCTCCCACTCCTCCTCCTTCGAACCCTCCTTAGCCTGCACCTCCCTATGCAGCAACTTAAACACATCCACGAATTCGTGCCTCCAAATCCGAGCCCTGACATTTTTCAGAGAGATGCGAGCCCAACGGCATCGCCAAACCCATATACGTCAGTTTCTTCGGGATCTTCACCCCCTTCTCCTCATTACCATTCCCTTTGTCCGTCTGCACCCCCGTAGTCACCGACTTACCGTCCACCTTCTCACCATCCTCAGGTGGACTGCCCGATGGCTTCACTGGCTCCCGGACTGACTCGTCCCCCACTCCCACTGACCTGCAAGTCCTCTTACACCCCTCCCCCCCCCGGGACCGCCCTCCCAGGCTGCCCACCAGGAACCCTCACCTGTGAGTGCCGAGGTCCGTTCCCTGGGCCGTCCTCTGGGCGCCGCCACCTGGACCGCCGCAGTCCCAGCTTTGGTCTTTGTCACCGCCGGGGCCTGCAAAACACCAATGTCGCCGTTGTCCGCAGCGCCCCCAAAGCCTTCTGCGTCATCCCGCACCTCCCCGTCTTCCAGCTCGTCACTCTCATCACCATAATCCAACTCAAGTACCGGTTCCGGATCCAGACGCGCACTCTCTACCTCTTTCACCGCTCTCTTCACACCTTTCTGCAAACCCCCACGGCCACGCATTCCAGTCTCCACATGCGCCGCACGAGCCCTCGGTGGAGGTACAGCCGCCGCGGACTGCCCTGCTGCTTCTGTCCTGCATTTTGGAGCCCTCTTGTGCCCCGCCAGGCACCCCCGGGCTCTGCTGACAGCCACCGGCTTGGATCCCCTCCCGCCCCTCAGGTCGCTCCAACCTGAGCGGGCCCCAGCACCATCGGGCCTCAAAGCCGTCCTGGCCGTCCCTACACCTGACATCACTCTCTGGGGGGGGGGTCCCCCACGGCCTTCTTGGCCCTGACTCGCCTCTGCTCCTCCTCCCGCTCCACCTCCCGTTCCTCCTCAGAAGTCGGGGTAGGGGGCCCCTCTATCTCATGGCTCCACACTGCCCCCACTCTGGCCCCGGCCTGCTCTGCCCATCTGGCCTCTCGAATCTGTTCAAGGATCCGCTCCTGCCTAGCCCTGTCCTCCCAGGATGAGGAACCCCATATCTGAGGGGGCGGGGGCGGGCAGTAGCCAAACAACTCAGCCCCCTGGGGAAAAAAGCCCACCTGGCCAGGCCCCGGGACCCACCCCCCCCACCACCACCCTGGGGAACAGGGGCCGCCGAACCTCCCGGGCCCACTGGATCCCCGGCCGGCTCCCGTCCCACCAGGGCAGGCGTGGGCGCCCTGGAGCTTGTGGATAGGTCGATGGGGGCATCATCCCATTGCCCCGCGTCCACGGACACAGCCCCCTCCCCACAGACCCTCCCGACCGAGAGGTCCTCCGGCTGTCTCCCGTCCCCGGTGGCCGCAGACACCCCACCGGCTCCCGCAGACAGAACAGGGGTCAAGGCCCGGCAGGCACCCTGCCCCGCCCCACCCTCCCCTGCATCCGACGCCACCACCTGCTGCAGCAAAAGGCCAGAGGGGGCCGCGCCCCCTACAGCAGCCCCAGAGGCCCCTGGCATGAAGTCGAGCGGGGGGAAGGCTCGCGGGGGCAGGCTCTTATGCTTCCCGCCCCTCGCCGAGTCTCTGGGCGCTCCGCCCACCCTCCGCTCCACCGCATGCTCCTGTGTGCCCGGCTCGTCGTCCTGGCACGCTATGACAGCAGCCATGACCCCCGCTGAGGCTGCGCGCGTGCCCCTCGTGGCCCCCACCCACGCCTGTCCCAGCACACCTGGTTGGAGTAGATCCTCCCGTCCGGCCTTGGCAAGCAGCAGCAAGGCCGCCCGGACCTCCTCGGCCGAGACGCCCGACATTGTGCTGAAACTCACGCTTCCGGCGTGAACTAGGAACTGGCTGCCGTGAAACAGCCCTCGACGCTACAGCAGAACCACTAACTCAAACAAACATGCACTTATCACTAACCCTGCACTAAGCTCCTTTCTTTCTACCCTCCCGATAGTGCCAGGCGCAGGAAGAGGAAGTTCCCTTCCTCCCCTGCGCCTATATCCCACCCCCCAACTCCTCCCCTTTCCCTGCCTGTCCTATCCTGCGCGAAAGACCCCGGGGGAAGACTAGTCTGCGACTGTGCTTCCCCCGGGGCCCAGCATAGGAGCACCCTGCTCTCATGCTGGGCCGGATGCACACCCTGCAGGGCGTGAAAGCCCGCTTCTGTCCTAGTGACCGGGCATGCATGGCTCATGGTCAGCATATGAGATTGTGCGGCTTCTGGGGGATCTCCATTATCATGCAAGAGCGCACGCCCCCCAACCCCCCGTTTTGGCTGGGAGAGCGATCAGGTGTGTTAGGGCGGCATGTTTTACCGAGGTCCCGGCCACTGGGGGAGATCTAAAAGAGGGCGCAGGTTAATAATCCAGGCAGCAGGAGAATAAGGGGAGTTCCTGCCCTACGGGGCTCGGTAGTACAAGCACGACACCTGTCTAAAGTGCCCAGGGGGAGTCTATATACAGTTGTTCAGTAAATGATTTCGCAATTTGTCCAATAAAGCCGATCTTGAAAACTGTTCTTGGCAAAATTCCAGGACTGGCCAACTAAGTCGGTCACACACTATACGTAAAACGTAGAAGCTCTGAGGCCGGGTTGTTATTTTGTTGTCAACAGATATCACGTCATGGAGTGCAGTGTTTTTGGTGTGGCATATCATGCTTACCCAGCGCAGGTGGATGGAAACGTGGTCAGTGCAAGTGAGCCAAAAGTTTTCACAGAAAGCTCCAGCTGGTTATAATCACATGAACGTTGAGCATCAAGGGAATATAATCTATGCCTTTTTCCCTAGGTACTTGTCAAAAACCTGCAAACTTGATAGGCACTCTGAAAGGGTACTCTTTAAGTGCTTCAGGGAAACTTATTGGGCGACGAAGTGGCATAATGGCCAAGAGTGCTGACTTTGGAGCGGGGAATCCCGGTTCGAGACCCGGTGTCGGCTCAACATCCTGCAAGTTTGTGAAACGCAGCTAATCCCCCTGTGCCTAGAAACAGCACCTAAAAGATCCTTCTCCAGATAAGCTCTGTAGGTTTCATACCCTACCAGGCACTTTACCTCCCGAAGTATCACATATATGTTAATGTCACACATATGCACAGCCCAAGTACGGAAATGCTCACAAAAGCAGCCTTAAACCTAGGTCTTCTTAGAGTTTCTCATTGGTCAAATGGGTGCAATTACTGGATGCTGGGTTTTTGAATCTCAACCTGTCCTGTTTGGCGCCAGGGGTGGTGCTGCTGGTGGCATGCGCCTCCAGCAGATTGCTTCTGGGGGCACAGGTTTTGCTTTGTTAGCTGTTTGTAGGGGGCGCCAACTGCACTCTTACAGCAACTTTGCCAGCATTCCAGGACATGCCAGTTGTTCCAGATACAGTATTTAAATGCTCTTTGTAGGGCGCTACCCCTTTGTTTAGAAAATGCACTGCAAGTGGGTCTCCAACTAAATTGCCATTCAGCTAAACAACTTCACTTCCGGGGCGCGAGTTGCATAGGGACAGCATCGGTAACACAGCAGCAGCTCACTAATAGTAATGAAAATAATAGGTGACTCTACCACCTAGCATATAGGAACTTCTGTTTTGATCTAAAAAAAAACTTTTAGGGATGTTGTAAATGCGGAACACATGGCCCAAGCGGCGCATGGTGAAGCTTTGCAGGGAGGCATAGCGGGCTCGGTAATCGGAGCACTGTGGGTCGGTCGTGCGGCCTTTGGTGTTAGTTTTGCTCTCACAGGTTGAGAAGAATAAAAAGAGACTTATACTTGGTTGGAGCCAATTTGATAAGGGACTGTGTTCTTCGCAAGCACATGGAGTAGGCTAACCTGTGGGTGGCTAGCCGAAAATCAAGGGACCATTCATAAAGTGGGCAATTCCAAAGGTGGTCAAAGCATCCTCATGCATCATAAGTTTAAAGCATTCAAGAAGGCTATTAAGGGATCCTTTTCAACATGCTCTGGTACCCCTTAAGGTGTGGATTGTCTCATAACTTCAGCTTTGCAACGATAAACTCCTGCTGAGTTGCCTCAGTTCAGTGGTCTTCATTTAATTAGCCTTCATGGCTGCAGTTCCAGAGTTTTCATTCTCCTTTATGTTCAGGTATAGCTCACACCAGCCTAGGTCACATGACTGCAGAATATGCGAAGGCAGGTAAAGAAAGCACCTTATTTGAGGGTCCCTCTTTTAGCAAGAGCCTTTGCACCGCGTGGAGCTGTCACAGTTGATATGCCTCTTTTTAAGTCATTTGGCATTCTGTTAATGATTATCGAGTTTCAGATAGATGGGACAGGTCATCTAGTATTTGATACGTCCCTACAATGCCCCAGATAAACTGCTTCTAATGGTTTTATCTGGCCATGGCTGGTTTTACACATATTTTACCTGTTTTACAAGGGGGTATGGTTGATTTCGGTTGAGTGCGCGCAGATGTTTTGATGCTGCCCTTTCGATTCTGGATGCACGGTTCGAACCTCTGCCGCAGGAGAGATGGGGGAGGGTTTGCATTCGAGGCCGACTAGCTCTGTTGTTTGGGTCATGGTGCTGGTTACACCTAGGTCACGGGTGCGATTCTCGTAAGGGCCGATGTATACTTTTCTGGGCAGTTAGGCAGGCCTGGGTAATTTAAGGTTAATAATTTGAATTTAAAATTAACAGCTGTGTGACGATCACCCGGGTGACTCGCACTAGACCCTGCTGGTACACGGTATTGATTGTCTTTAAGAATTCACGCCTTCTGCTATGGAGGCAGATGCCGCTTACATGCAGGGGTGAGAGGTGTCAGTATTGGAACTGCCCGTGTGAAGGAGTCGAACTCTGAGCAGGCCTCCCTGAGCGTTCCGTTCATGCGTGGACTACTAAACAGTGGCTTTCTGGTTCAAGAATTAGAAATGCCCTCCTGAGGGATATATGCCTCCTGTTGGGGAATAGAGGCAGATTTCAGTAATGCGGAAACTTAAAAATTAATGAAATATATCATGTATTGTGCACGAGATATGTTTACCCAGTTGTTAACACAGAGGTATCTCAATATACAAGGTATGTTTACCTAGTGGTTAACACAGATGTATGTTAATAAACCATATGACCTAGATAACGGATAGGGGAGACATCATTCCCTGAGCGTGACATTGTAACCAACCCTGATTTATGAAAAGTTGATGATATACACTACAAGTGAGTGACAGCCTGTCTTTCTCTCCATATACCTGCAGAGAGGGTGCGAGTCACTGTATATTCAAGTGAGAAACCCCGATCAAAGAAGTCCTGAAGAAGGTGCTAACTTATCAGTTTCTTTTCACCGAAACGCGTCGACGCATTCTTGTAAATACGGAGAATCCAACCAGGGCCTAGTAAACAACGGATGTACATGAAATATTGCTACTGTTGTTTGCTTTGATGTATAAGTTCTGTAAGCCTTTTTGGATCCAGTGAAAAACAGTGGCAAATAGATCAAGTGACCACACTAAAACTAAGGGGGTTTAGATTATTAGGTTCATTTTTTATTATTTGTTTACATGAGTTGTTGAAATGTCGTAATGCTTTTATGTGTTTTGCTTTATATTACTGTTCAATTTTGATTTTCAAATTCTAAACGTGGAGCTGTATATTGTGGTGCATTTATTGTGATTTATTGTGTTTTTATTGATTGTTTCCATAAAAGAAATGTTTTAAATATGGCACCCTAGCACCTATGTATTTTTCATGTACAAGGCTTTTATTAAAATAGATTGTAAACGACTCAATTTGACTGTGGAAATTGCTATACTTTCTAGAATACGGCCACTTGGCCAATGAGACTAGAGTTGTGTGTGGCCAAAGTGGTATGAAAGCATAACGAGTGTCCCCCAGGGATTTCCCTTTGACCTACAGATTTCAGTAATGAGCCAGAGGTGGTCTCTATTAGAGAGTAGAAGGAGCCCCTACCCCCTTTTGAGTGTATTCAAGGCGTAAGCATGCTCTGGGGCATGGGAACCAGAGGAACTGTGCCTGCTGCCATAAAACAGCTCTAGTGGCTGAAGGCAGCTTTGGTTTACGGCTTGCTCTAGGGGTCATGTTACAGGTGAGAAAGTGTGGCAATGGGCCACTAATGATAAAATTACAGCATTAAGTTACCTGTGTAAGTTGACTGGGTGGTTTCTGTGTGCTGCACGTCACTTAATTGTCACATCGGCGCTTGTGCGAGCCTGCCAGGAGTTGGCGCTATCTGTCTATTTAGAGATTACCATAACAGGCACTGATTAATCCATTTTACATTAAATCACTATTGCCCGCTTCCCAAGCCACTCTTATAGCTTTGAGGGCTTGGAATAGGTGCAAGGGTCACGCTTGCACGCATGTCAGGGTTAGTAGTTGTGGTGTTACTATGGTTGGCAGCATGGTAGGAGCCAGGTGTGGTGCAAAAGGAAGTGGCCGCCTGACGTGAGTCTTGGTATATAGTGGCCCAAGTGTCAGGTTTTTCCGTCGAACTGCCTTGCTGTATGTGGTGCGGGCGTTTGCTGATTCTAGTTTTGCGCAATATTGGGCTTCTCGATGTATGTCCCGCCATGAACAGCGCTAGGTCTAAACTAGTGTTTTACCCTGCCTTCATTTGGGGTTGCGGTGCGTCTGCCTTGGCGGTAACTGGACAGGTTGCCCTGGGACGGGCGAAACAGTATATCATTTTGGGGTTGGTTATTGGTGTGTTAGACCAATTTGCAATGCCAGGGTGCAATAAAAAGGGAAGGCCACTTGGGGGCAGTGGTTCTCACTTGGCTGCACATGAATGAAGAATGTCTTCATTCACCAATACCAATAATGGCCATTGCTCCATCATTCTCAGCAAGGTAGACCAAAGTGGTTGATATGTCCTTTGACTTTGAGGAGCGATTCATTTAATGCCTTTCTTTCAAGGAACTATTCTTGCCAATCTTAATTCAGTAGTTTGGATGGCGCCTATGTCTCGAATCCATCAATATTTCATTGACATTCTGGTGACTGGCTTTTAAGGGGATGTCCATGGTTCTTTGTGTGGTGAATTAATGTTTCCAGCCGCAAAGACACCCGTTGTTTAAGGCTTCATGCACCCATTGCTTCAGCCTTGGTTTGGTCGTACTACAAGGGGGGCAGCACTTACGTGGCGTTTAAACCATCGGTTGGCTACATTAGAAAGCCTTTTCTCACACCTTAGATTATCTGGAGCCTCCATAGCTGAGAACTCAGAGGATTTATTTATTTATTTATTTCAGGTTTGTATGGCGCTGTGAATCGATTCCCGAAGGAATATCTCCGCGCCTTTGGCCACAACCAGAGAACAGAAAAGACTCGTCAACATTTTAATGAAATCGGCAGGAGATCAGTCAGTTAGAGATTTGAAGAGGAATGTTTTAAGCTTTTTCCTAAAAGGGAAATGTTCCCTACATACTCTGATTTCCTTTGGGAGTAGGTTCCACAGCTTTGGACCTGCTACTGATAGGGCTCTTCCCCCTTTCTTGCCTTCATGGCCCTAGGAACACATAATAGTTCCTGATCTCCCGATCTCAGGAATCTGGACGGTACATAGGGGATAAATTTCTCAGTGAGGTAACCGGGACCAGTTCCAGTTAAGCATTTGTGGATGACGCAGCAGATCTTAAACATCACCCTCTGCTTAACCGGAAGCCAGTGCAGTTTGGCCAACAGTGGTTTTGAGGGAGTACGGGGCGGGACATTCAGAACCAGTCGTGCAGCCGTGTTTTGCACAACCTGCAGTCTAGCAAAGATGCCCTCATTGGCAGCTAGCATTAACCCGTTGCAGTAGTCCAGCCTGCTTAAAACTAGGGACTGGACCAACGTTCTCCTGGTGGTATCTGGTAGCAGGGGGAATACTCTCCTGAGAAGCCCGATGACATGGAAGCATGAGCCCACCACTTGATTGGTTTGTTGTGTGTGGGTAAGCTCATGGTCCAGTTTGACACCCAGGTTTTTTACCACGGTTTTGGGCACAGGGACCGGGCCAAGATCTTGAGGCCACCAGTCCGGGGTCCACAACCGTTTTGCCTCTCCGAATAGCATAACCTCCGTTTTGGAGACGTTGCACTGCAAATAATTGGCTGCCATCCAGCGGGACACCTCTTTCATCCCTCGGGCGAAGGAGCCCCGCACCTCAGGAGTCATCGTTTTAAAAGGGAAGAGGAGTTGGGTATCATCCGCGTATGATACCGGAATGAATCCGTGGGATCTCATGATGTTCGCTAGGGGGGCCACATAGATGTTAAATAACGTGGGGCTCAAACAAGAGCCCTGTGGCACCCCCTTTGAGATCACCACCTCCTCTGATTGATATGGCCCCAAGATGACTCTCTGGGTGCGTTCGCTGAAAAAACTCCTGAGCCAAGCCAGGGCCTTGCCTTCCAGACCGATGTCAACTAGTCTGGAGGTCATGATGTGATGTGACACAGTGTCAAACGCCGCTGACAAGTCCAGAAGCACCAGAACAGCGGAATAGCCCCTGTCCTGTAGCCTCTGGAGATTGTCAGCGACAGACAGCAAGGCAGTCTCAGTACTGTGTCTGGGTCTAAAGCCCGACTGGGATGGGTCCAGTACACCTGCGTGTTCAATGAATTTTGACAAATGCTGATTCACATGCCTCTCAGCAAGCTTCCCTATAAAAGGGAGAAGAGAGATCGGTCTCAGATTTGTCAACTCAGACCACGGGATCGCGTTGTTTTTGCGCAGAGGCCTCACAAGTGCCTGTTTCCATTCCAACGGTACTTCCCCAGTAAGCAAAGACAAGTTAACTATCTGCCGTATTCCAGCCCCCAAAATTGGACAGACCACTTCTCCCTCGGGGGTGGCCGCCCATTGCAGCAATAGGTAGATAGGGCATTGGTGCATGTGGCACATCTGTTAATGGTGCAGGATGATTATGGTTTTACTCTGGATACAAGGATCCCAGGCCCAGGTTATGTCTGTTTGCAGTCGGTTACCAATAATAAATGCTTTGGGGCACCTGCAGCAGTGAGGGATGCTCCCTGATTGCCTAGGACTTGAGGGTTAGTAGCACTCCCCTCCCCCAGGCCCACAGGGCTTTCATCAGAATGGCCACAGGCTCGAACAGGTCAAAGGGGATTAATGCACAGTGCTTGTAGAATGTCACTTACCATTAAGGGCATGTTGCTACTAAAGTTGTCTTAACGTTTTTGGGTCAAAGTGTGGGGGCAATAAGTAAAGGCACAAATAGGCCACAATATATTGAAGAACATTTGCCATTCCCAGTATTCAAGAATGGGCAGGTATTGATACATATTGTTCCCCTCATGTTCCCATTGTCTTATCTGCTCCCTGGTATACTAGCAGAAGTTTTGGAGGGCAAGACCTCACTAAGGGGGTGACTGGCTTAAAGCGATGGACAAATCCAATATATTTCACATTTACTAACGTGTGAAAGTTTTCAGCTGCTGGTGCATAGTTTTATTCATATACACAGTATTATTAATTTAAATAATCGCTGTATGGAGTAGTGCAACTACCAGGTGTTTACGCACCAAGGCATCTTGCAGCGGTGAGTGTTGCCATGCTGTAAGGATATAAAGTTTAAATACGACTGCCAGGTCCCACTGGGGTGTCAGCCAATTGGCCACTTTCGGGTTTCAATCAACCTTCCTTCCTTCTGTGGTTGTTAAAATGAATATCAGTAGCGGGGTAAGAATGATCTCTGATCCAGCGGCAACATGCCTGCGGGAACACTTGCATTTAAAAAATACACAAACGTCATGCGCTAACAAGCGCTAAACACAGATAGCTGGGGAAGGCAGTAAGCCGGGCTGGATAATTTTTTACTTCTCCCTGCATTGGCACACCTTGCCACTTCATTTCAGCCAGGCAATGTTAACACCCAGCCACTCCGAGCCGAATATTTAAGGTCATCCTGTGCCTCATATTCACAGCCCAGTATTAGGCCCCTGGGTTTGTCAGCGTTGTGAATCACTAAATTCAACTGAAGAAGAGGCGTGAATGTGGTTTACGCTAGCAGAAGTTTGGGAGTGCAAAACTCCAACTAGGGGGGTGGCTAGCAGAATTTGATGGACTAGTCCAAAAGGTTTCACAGCAACTGCACGTGGGACAGTGTCAGTTACCTGTGCATAGTTCTCACAGATACACTGTATCGTATTAATTTAAATAATCGTTTTAGTTGCAAGTGGTAAGCGTGAGATTCCCTCAATTTCAGCAACTGGTCACATTGTTGGCAACGAAGCTGCCTGGGGGTCTGGGTGCATTCACCAAAGATTAAACTGAACAGGCAACAGCTTGATGTAAAAGATGGGTGTTTCTGGCCTTACGGCGGTGTAGAGTATGCCCAGGTGAAAATTGTGTGCTGCTTAAGTTTCTAATGAAAAGTGCGGTTTGTGGTATCTTTTCAAGGGGAAGAGATATGTTAGGCACTTAATTGCTTACAACGTAGCACATTCAAGCGGGCGTTGCTTTATTGCAAGTTGCAACGGGAGATTCCCTTATTACGCCAGCAGCTGCGCATGTGGCCAGCAGTACGCAGCCTGGGAAGTCTGGGGGCGAATACTACAGATTAAACTTTAAAGGCAAAATTACCGTACGACAGGAGGGATAATGGCAAGTAAACGTAGACCCCCTTGCTTAAGTCACATATTCCATGGCGGGATAGTCACCACTTGACACTGGGAACCTTAGATCCTAATAGTATCATTGGTAAAATACACATGACTCCGTGGTCTCGTGGGATATGTAGTCCCACTCTGAAGTGTAGAATGCAAAAGAACTGTACATTGCCACTATGTTGAGTGTGACAGATGCAACAATTTGATCCCTGCAAAAGCCAACCAAAGTTGTTAGTGTCAGATGCAGAACATACAACTGTTCCCTCCAGCCTCTGAACGTAGTCTGTTAGCAGAGGTGTAGAGCGGGACGTCTTGCGCCAGGGTGCGGTCATTGCACGGGCAACAAAGCAGATAGTCTGCTGTCAGTCTAGGGTGCTTGCGGGCTAGGAGGCCTGGCAATGTAGCAGAACCAATGCTAATGGCCACTTCCCTCCCCCACTTGGACTGCCTCAGAATGTGAGTGTAGTGGGATTTGCAATGTTACAGGTATTTTCTCGTCCATACAGGGGCAGAAGGGTACTTTGCAGGAATCTGCATAAATAGAGTGGGGGCAAGACCTATAGAGCATCAAGGATCACAGCTGGCCAGCAGGTATGTGGGTATCTGTGATCGAGCTTAGTTAAGCTAGCCTGGTAGTTGGCGTAAGTTGTCACTCCATATGTTTGCTGTGACTGCAATAGTGTGCGCTATGTGAACATTCTTGTTCGCCATGGTTTATTAATCGCAAAAGTCTGTGCACATGTCTGGTCAACCCCAACAAAGTAGGTGCACTCTGCTCCCAGGACAGGCTACGGGTTGATTCAGTGATGCATGACATGCCTCGTCCGCATAGCCAGGGTATATAGGCTGGTTGGTGGAAGCGGTCTTCTTAGCAAGTGTGCTGCTGTTCCATAAATTGGGGAAACAGACTTTAGGGAGCACAAAATGCTAGAAGAGCTGCAACTACAGGTTGCAGGAGGTGGGAGCCACATCAGCTTGCAGGGTAATATAGCGATGTTTAAAAGAGAGCTTCCTCCTGGGAAGCCATCGCCATCTTGCAGGTCATGTGAGGCACTGGTACATTCCCAGAAGGGGATAACCCGCTCCATGCGCAAGTTCTCTGAGCAAGGGGCTTTGGCTTCAGCAGGCATGGGCTATGCCAGGCGAACACCAAAGGTTATTTTGACAAAGTTGGGGTGCACCTGGCACTGGTGGCTATGAATCTGTTCTTACTGGACATGAATGAGGCCCGGTAAATTGCAGGTGACAAGCGAGAATACAGCTTGTTGGTGGGGGGCTCTTTAGGCGACAGGGGCCGCCTCCAGAGCAGTGGCGGAGTTACAGGGCGATCTGGAAGCAGTCTGGGTACAAGAGGATACCTCTCCAAGAGCACAATAGGGGTGCCAGAGCCAAATCCCAGGAGACTCATGGGAGGGTCCTGGAACAATGACGTTGGTGCCCCGTTAGTCCATTCGGGCGGTTGTGGGCCTGAACAACCGGGGACTTGCCTTGTTACGCTCCGCCCTGAAAGGGGCGTGATTAATAAGGGACCAATGTGTCACGTGATCCAGTAAGGGGATCACCCCTACATGGGTTTTCAACAGTGCTTGGCTCATCAGGCGAGCAGGGCAGCATAGGTTGGTACAGCTGCCTGCCCTTGGATCGCCCGTAAGATAACCCACCTAATTTTGCATACTATTGTATGGAATAAACCTGCAGCAATATTTTCTCCAAACTAAAAGTTATGTTGTGTATTTATTCATGCATGCCTATTCTGCTGTGTTGTGGGTGGGGTCTTGCGCCTATAATGGAACTATATCGTTTGCAGCCTCAGTGAGCCAGGGAAGAACTTGCTAGTAACAACAACCAGCAGGCAACTGATCGCGCTAAGCGTTTAAAAGCAAATTTCAATTAACACTCGGCTAGCACTCACTGTCGTCACTTACTTGCGACTCAGGCGAGCCAAGGAAATTCTGTAACAGCCCACCTGGCTGATTCCTCAGAGTCTTGCCTGGCCACACGACTCACTCTGCAAACGTGAGGTGAAGACGATCGCAGGTCTGCACTGAGGAGATGATGCAATTGAACGGCCGTACCTTACCTTGTAGTTAAAGGCATGTATGAAGGGATCCCCTGGGGTTGGTGACCACATATGGTGGGTCAATCAGCACACCGGCAGGGGGCTGTGGTTTGATAGGCTGCTCCAGGGCCTGTGGCGCTTGGAGAATCTCTTTCTCATTGGAGGCGCTGCGAGTGAGCTCCACCACCTAAGGAGGGCTCTGGCGCAGTCTCGCTCAGGGAGAGTGCAAGAACAGTCAGTGCAAGTATTCCAAGGACACAGTGGTGGACATGCTAGGAAGAAGAGAGTCTCAATTTACCCGCAAGCAAGTCTAACTTATAGTTGTTGAAATATCACTCATAATTATATTGAATTTATGAAAATGTCACACATAGATAAGATAAGAAACTTTATTGCGTGAGTAATAAAAATCTTTGCAATTACTCTTTAAAAAAACTGGACGAGGTACATGATCAAGAGTTTTACAAAAACAGTTAAAAACAGTAAAAAAGGAGTTAAAAATAATGACGAAAAATCCGTGCAAACTGATGCAATACATTAGATTTGTATAAAAAAAGCCTTTCAACATTTGCTGAGTTTTTGTTAGTCAAAAGATAGTTTTCTTAAAGTACAAAAGCGGGTCTTTTTGAGTCAAGTTCAATTACTGGCCTCTGGATTTTGGATCGTGTTAACTGTTTTCATGAAGCGCACTAGTCTGCAGGCTAATTGGATATCTTCTCCCTTGAAGCTGATCAACAGGGCTTGTCTGCGAGTTTGCACACCGCTTTGATTCCAGAGCTGTGTTAGTTGGCCCCTTCGGGCACTATCTAGAGCTTTACAGCTACATAAAAAGTGCAAAACGTCCTCCTTTGGGTTGTCGCAAAGCCTACAGTTGGAATTAGATTCCAGGCGTATCCATGGGGGGAGATGTACTTTTGACGGAATTACCCCCATCCTCAACCGCAGAAAATCTTCCTTCACCTTCTTTGAAAAGCAGGTGCTGAGGTATGGCTGAGGTAAGGCGCTGGTGTAGCCTTGGATCACGAACCACCCGTGTGATCTCCTGGTTAGTGCTGCTTTGTCTTCTTCCATGGAAAGAATTTTCAGAGACTTGTTGACCAGGCGCTTGAAGCACTTATGTGAACAGCTAGAGTCCCAAAGGTCTTTTAATGCAAGGGATTTTATAGCTGCTTGGAGGTAGACCGTTGCAGGGATCCCTTGTTTGTCTCCAGCTCTTTCCAAAGGTGGGCGTTCAGGGAGTCTGTTTCAGCGTTCTTTACTTTATGCCAGCATTTTGCATATGCGCCCTTGCGTGCAATTTGCTGCTTCTGTAAACCGAACTCCAGCTGTGCTGGGGAGGTGTACGGAGGGAGTGAGAAGAGTATTCGGAGTGTCTTGCTGACCACGTTGTCTAAAGTGTCCTCGTCTCTCCCTCTCATGCATTCACTGCCATATGTTATTGATGGTAGCAGTTTTGCGCGAAATATGTCCAGCAAGGGGATAAAGTTTGGGCCCGCTATTTTGTTCTTGATATTTTTTAAAGCGATGGCCAGTGACATGTCACAGATAGCAATCTCAAACCTTGGCAGATTTGTGCACAGTGGGCTGCCACGGACCCGTGGGGTTGGGTCTGGCACCATCAATGATTTTATTTTACCAGCAGCAGTGCAAGTAGTGCTGCAGCTGCCATGATTTGCCAGCCTCCCACAAATGTATCTACAAAAGGACGTAATGTCCAGCAGAGCCTATAAAGTTACTGACTTCACGTCTCGGTAGTAGCCATTGGACAGCCGCGGCCTGTGGAGGGAGTTACGGTGGGGCAGGGAGGCGGGGAGGGGGAGGGGCAGGGTGGAGGGACCTAAAAACTGGCATATGGATAATTGCAGGTAAGTACACAATTTAATTAATAAAACGAATTTTGTAGCGCACACTGCATCGCAAAATGCGATGCTGTGCGCTACGAATTTCGCTTTATTAATTAAATTGTGTACTTACCTGCAATTATCCATATGCCAGTTTTTAGGTCCCTCCACCCTGCCCCTCCCCCTCCCCGCCTCCCTGCCCCACCGTAACTCCCTCCATGGGCCGCGGCTGCCATTGGGTACTACGAGGACATCAGTCAGAAATGTACTGCCGTTGAGAGAATCTTTTATTGGTATATTGTAGCAGCAGCAGCTTAGAGTTAAGCAGCTGCTATCTCAACCAGCCCAACACTATCGGGAGCAGCACTTGTGCCAGCTGCTACTCTAGTTTTAGTTTATCAGCATAGCTAGCTGCGCTTACCCTAGTAAAGGCTTGACAGCCAAGACATGCTGTAATGCGTGACTTTCCATTTCAGTCCGGTGATGCGGACCACCACAGTGAAGTGCGTCAGTCTAATGCCTGATGCGTGGTACTTGGCCGGACTGAGTGTGTGTACTAGTGTCCTTCAGGACACATCATGAAGCAGCCCTTTCCTAGTGGCCGTACTAACACCCAACCCTCACCCAGCCAACCAAGGTGTCCAGCCAGATGACACTGCTAATAAAATGGGCCAGACGGACCTGCCCTGGACCAGTTACCAAACCCTTACACAGGTTTCTGTGTCATCCTTTTACTCAGCATGTGTGCCTAGGACAGGTCTGATCCCACCTGTCACTAAGCAGGGACATCTTAAGGATTTTGGGTGCCCTGAGCCAAACATAGGGGCTCATTAGGATCGCGGACGGACTTGAGTCCGTCCGCGACCCCAGAGTAGGAGGGAACGTCCGCATGGGCAGCGGCGTTCCCTCCGTAAAGATTAGGATGTGACCGCCAGGGTGGCGGTCACATCCTCTATCTTTAACATTGCGGCGGGTGCAGCTTCAAGCTGCACCCACCGCAATGTTAAAAATGCATACAAATGCAGGGGGGTACCATGGGTACCCCCCATGTGCACCCCCCCATCCCCCTTCACCCAGGGGGCCCGCAACGGGCCCCCGAAGTCAAAGTCCGTATGCTTTTCCACGGCGGAAATGCCGCCGTGGAAAAGCATCTCTTCTGTTTCGATCTCAAAGGAACTTTTTTATAGAGGCTGCATGATGTTGAAAAACAAACACAACATTTCACTGCATAATGTCTGTAAAAGGCTTCAACACATCACCTGTGTTCAAAATAAACTGAAAGAAAGTGGTATTTAAAACAATAGTATGTTTAAAGATCATTCAATGTCATCAGGCAGAACTGTGTGGAGAACATAACCGGATCTATCAGGGGGCCCCGAAAAGGCTGGGGCCATGGACCAGAGTACATTTTGCCCATGCCTTAAAATGTTTCTGCCACTAAGCCAGGAGGACAGCGTTTCCTCATGGGGGGTTGTAAACGGAGTCCAGAGCACTAAGGTCCCGCTTTCTCTGGGGTGCAGCAGGCCAGGTTCAAATGCTGTTGCGTGGTGTTGCTGGAGCAAGAATCAATTTTATAATATGGTTTATCATCTTCACACAGAGCTGATACCCGCTGTTTGAGTGGAGTCTAATTTCCTTTTTTCTCTACCCCTAAAAACATGTGCAACAGATCTTGGCTGTTGTTTATGAGAAATCAGGAGCTATTCATCACAAAAAATCATAATCACAAATCTTAAATCGAAATTCAGTCAATAATGAGAGTTTGAATTTGTTTTAAGGGTTTTATTATCATGGAAAGTTTAGTAAAATCTGTATTTGATCAGTTTGATATAAATTACAGAATTGATAATAACAGTTGGGTTAGATCAAAATGATTTTCATATATAAAATCACCAAGTGCCTTACATAAAGGGAAGAATCCCTAATCTAAGAATGGGGCGAAAATTATGTTAGATCCCATAAAGAGTTCAGGTTACAGAGGAAAGAGTGAAATAGAGCATTAAGCTCAAATTCAATTAATCAATAACAGCACAACTTTCCATAAAGAAAGGTTCATGAAACTCAGTTGAGTCTCATGCAAATAAGCCAAAAATAATCATGCAATAGTAAACCTCAGTCAGTCCAGATGGTATGTGGTATGGTCATAAGCATAAACGCAAAAGCATTAACCTACTCTAGGAGCATGCACTAATATAAACTAAAAGAAATGAACGAAAAGAATTAATTAATAATTTATTGTATGATTGCTTAAAATCTTTAAATTAGTAAAGGAATACTATCACAGTGAAAATAACAATAACAACTTTAAATTAAGAGGAGAATATTCATCTCAGGTATTAAAGGAAAAAAAAAGAAAAACAAAAGCAGTTCATTAAGATCATGTGTTTGTACTTTTGGCATGCTGCTACTGGTCTAAAGAGAAGGTGCCTTAACCAGCGAATTAAACAAAAAAAAAACTTGCGTGTGCGAGTACAGGATAAGCTCAATCTCGAGTAGTTTGGGGCCTTTTAATTGCATTCCATGGGACCGATACTGGTAGAGCTATGGGCTACGATAAGAGCGGTGAATTGTGTCAGATACCCATGTGGCCTATTGTTTAGCATTGTCCGCACCTGATGCATGTATTTGCCAAATTTTAACAGATTCAACATCCCTCACCAAAATGGAAGATTATATTTAGTGTGATTCCAGTGGTTACAGCGGTATTTAGTATTCACGAAGACTAAGTAGTATGCCCACAAGCCGAAATATGCAAATGAGGAATACTAGTTCTACTCAACTACCCTTCAAATACATAATGAACACTTCAATTGAATGCTAAAAGAAGACTAGTAGTATTCTAGACGAATAGTATTTGAAGCTTAGAAGTATTCTGTTAGGGTTTATTTGCAGCTCTTGTGCTATTTCAAGAGCAAAATGAAGGGTAGTCTCATTGATTGTGACCACTATTTGAAGACTAGTGGTATTCTTTGTGAGCAATATCTGAATACTAACTGAATACTAACGGCAATGATTGTGAAAGGGGGGTCACGCGGGGGGGGGGTCACATGCAGGGGTCGCACAGGGGTTGGGGTCATGCGGGGGAGGGAAGGGGGGGACGTGCGGGGGAAGGAGGGGGGTCACGCCGGGGGGGGAAGGAGGGGGGTCGCGGGGGGGGAAGGAGGGGGGTCGTGCGGGGGGGAAGGAGGAGGGTCGCGCGGGAGGGGAAGGAGGGGGGTCGCGGGGGGGGAAGGGGGGGAAGGAGGGGGGTCGCGGGGGAGGGAGGGAAGGAGGGGGGTCGCGGGGGGGGAGGGAAGGAGAGGGTCGCGGGGGGGGAAGGAAGGGGGTCGCGGGGGGAAGGAGGGGGGTCACGCGGGGGGGAAGGAGGGGGGTCGCGCGGGGGGGGAAGGAGGGGGGTCGCGCGGGGCGGGGGAAGGAGGGGGGGGAAGGAGGGGGGTCGCGTGGGGGGGGAAGGAGGGGGGTCGCGCGGGGCGGGGGAAGGAGGGGGGTCGCGCGGGGGGGGAACAAGGGGGGTCGCGCGGGGGGGGGAAGGAGGGGGGTCGCGGGGGGAAAGGAGGGGGGTCGCGGGGGGATGGAGGGGGGTCGCGCGGGGGGGATGGAGGGGGGTCGCGCGGGGGGGAATGGAGGGGGTTCACGCGGGTGGGGGATGGAGGGGGGTCGCGCGGGGGGGATGGAGGGGGGTCGCACGGGGGGGGATGGAGGGGGGTCGCGCGGGGGGGGGGTGGAGGGGGGTCGCGCGGGGGGGATGGAGGGGGGTCGCGTGGGGGGGATGGAGGGGGGTCGCGCGGGGGGGATTGAGGGGGGTCGCGCAGGGGGAAGGGGGGGGTCGCGCGGGGGAAAATGGAGGGGGGTCGCGCGGGGGGATGGAGGGGGGTCGCGCGGGGGGGGTGGAGGGGGGTCGCGCGGGGGGGATGGAGGGGGGTCGCGCGGGGGGGATGGAGGGGGGTCGCGCAGGGGGGATGGAGGGGGGTCGCGTGGGGGGGGATGGAGTGTGGTCGCGCGGGGGGGATGGAGTGGGGTCGTGGGGGGGATGGAGGGGGGGATGGAGGGGGTCGCGCGGGGGGATGGAGGGGGTTCGCGCGGGGGGATGGAGGGGGTTCGCGCGGGGGATGGAGGGGGGTCGCGCGGGGGGGATGGAGGGGGGTCGCGCGGGGGGAAGGAGGGGGGTCGCGCGGAGGGGGGATGGAGGGGGGTCGCGCGGGGGGGATGGAGGGGGGTCTCGCGGGGGGGATGGAGGGGGGTCGCACGGGGGGGATGGAGGGGGGTCGCGCGGGGGGGATGGAGGGGGGTCGCGCGGGGGGAGATGGAGGGGGGTCGCGCGGGGGGATGGAGGGGGGTCGCGGGGGGGATGGAGGGGGGTTGCGGGGGGGATGGGGGGTCGCGCGGGGGGGATGGAAGGGGGTCGCGCGGGGGGGGATGGAGGGGGGATGGAGGGGGGTCGCGCGGGGGGGGGATGGAGGGGGGTCGCACGGGGGGGAAGGGGGGGATGGAGAGGGGTTGCGCGGGGGGATGGAGGGGGGTCGCGCAGGGGGGGATGGAGGGGGGTCACGCGGGGGGGATGGAGGGGGGTCGCGCGAGGGGGGTCGCGCGGGGGGGATGGAGGGGGGTCGCGCGGGGGGGATGGAGGGGGGTCGCGGGGGGGATGAGGGGGGGTCGCACGGGGGGGGATGAGGGGGGGGTCGCACGGGGGGGATGAGGGGGGTCGCACGGGGGGGATGAGGGGGGTCGCGCGGGGGGATGGAGGGGGTCGCGCGGGGGGGGATGGAGGGGGGTCGCGTGGAGGGGGTCGCGTGGAGGGGGATGGAGGGGGGTCGCGCGGGGGGGGATGGAGGGGGGTCGCGCGGGGGGGGATGGAGGGGGGTCACGTGGGGGGGGATGGAGGGGGGTCGCGGGGGGGATGGAGGGGGGTCACGGGGGGGATGGAGGGGGGTCGCGGGGGGGATGGAGGGGGGTCGCGGGGAGGGGGATGGAGGGGGGTCGCGGGGGGGATGGAGGGGGGTCGCGGGGGGATGGAGGGGGGTCACGGGGGGGGATGGAGGGGGGGATGGACGGGGGTCGCGCGGGGGGGATGGAGGGGGGTCGCGCGGGGGGGATGGTGGGGGGTCGCGTGGGGGAGGATGGAGGGGGGTCGCGCGGGGGGATGGAGGGGGGTCGCGCGGGGGGAATGGGGGGATGGAGGGGGGTCGTGCGGGGGGGATGGAGGGGGGTCGCGCGGGGGGGGATGGAGGGGGGTCGCGCGGGGGGGGATGGAGGGGGGTCGCGCGGGCGGATGGAGGGGGGTCGCGCGGGGGGGATGGAGGGGGGTCGCGCGGGGGGGATGGAGGGGGGAAGGAGGGGGGTCGCGCGGGGGGGAAGGAGAGGGGTCGCGCGGGGGGGGATGGAGGGGGGTCGCGCGGTGGGGATGGAGGGGGGTCGTGCGGGGGGGGGATGGAGGGGGGTCGCGCGGGGGGGATGGAGGGGGGTCGCGTGGGGGGGGTGGAGGGGGGTCGCGCGGGGGGGGGATGGAGGGGGGACGTGTGGGGGGGATGGAGGGGGGTCACGCGGGGGGGAAGGAGGGGGGTCGCGCGGGGGGGAAGGAGGGGGGTCGGGGGGTCGCGCGGAGGGGATGGAGGGGGGTCGCGCGGGGGGGGATGGAGGGGGGTCGCGCGGGGGGATGGAGGGGGGTCGCGCGGGGGAGGGATGGAGGGGGGTCGCGCGGGGGGGTCGCGCAGGGGGGGATGGAGGGGGGTCGCGCGGGGGGAAGGAGGGAGGGTCGCGCGGGGGGGAAGGAGGGGGGTCGCGCGGTGGGGAAGGAGGGGGGTCGCGCAGGGGGGTCGCGCGGGGGGGAAGGAGGGGGGTCGCGCGGGGGGGGAAGGAGGGGGGTCGCGCGGGGGGGGAAGGAGGGGGGTCGCGCGGGGGGGAAGGAGGGGGGTCGCGGGGGGGAAGGAGGGGGGTCGCACGGGGGGGAAGGAGGGGTGTCGCGCGGGTGGGAAGGAGGGGGGTCGTGCGGGGCGGAAGGAGGGGGGTCGCGCGGGGGGGATGGAGGGGGGTCGCGCGGGGGGGATGGAGGGGGGTCGCGCGGGGGGGAAGGAGGGGGGTCGCGCGGGGGGAAGGAGGGGGGTCGCGCGGGGGGGAAGGAGGGGGGTCATGCGGGGGGAAGGAGGGGGGTCGCGCGGGGGGGAAGGAGGGGGGTCGCGCGGGGGGAAGGAGGGGGGTCGCGCGGAGCGGGGGAAGGAGGGGGGTCGCGCGGGGGGGAACAAGGGGGGTCGCGCGGGGGGAGAAGGAGGGGGGTCGCGGGGGGGAAGGAGGGAGGTCGCGGGGGGGGAAGGAGGGGGGGTCGCGGGGGGGGAAGGAGGGGGGTCGCGGGAGGGATGGAGGGGGGTCGCGCGGGAGGGGGATGGAGGGGGGTCGCGCGGGGGGGGAATGGAGGGGGTTCGCGCGGGTGGGGGATGGAGGGGGCTCGCGCGGGGGGATGGAGGGGGGTCGCACGGGGGGGATGGAGGGGGGTCGCGGGGGGGGAAGGAGGGGGGTCGCAGGGGGGATGGAGGGGGGTCGTGCGGGGGGGGATGGAGGGGGGTCACGCGGGGGGGATGGAGGGGGGTCGCGCGGGGGGGAATGGAGGGGGTTCACGCGGGTGGGGGATGGAGGGGGGTCGCGCGGGGGGATGGAGGGGGGTCGCGTGGGGGGGATGGAGGGGGTCGCGTGGGGGGGATGGAGGGGGGTCGCGTGGGGGGGGAAGGAGGGGGGTCGCGCGGGGGGGGATGGAGGGGGGTCACGCAGGGGGGATGGAGGGGGGTCACGCGGGGGGGATGGAGGGGGGTCGCGCAGGGGGGATGGAGGGGGGGTCGCGCGGGGGGGATGGAGTGGGGTCGCGCGGGGGGGATGGAGGGGGGTCGCGCGGGGGGGATGGAGGGGGGTCGCGCGGGGGGGGATGGAGCGGGGTCGCGCGGGGGGGATGGAGGGGGGTCGCGCGGGGGAAAGGAGGGGGGTCACGCGGAGGGGGGATGGAGGGGGGTCGCGCGGGGGGGATGGAGGGGGGTCTCGCGGGGGGGGATGGAGGGGGGTCGCGCGCGGGGGGATGGAGGGGGTCTCGCGGGGGGGATGGAGGGGGGTCGTGCGGGGGGGATGGAGGGGGGTCGCGCGGGGGAAAGGAGGGGGGTCGAGCGGAGGGGGGATGGAGGGGGGTCTCGCGGGGGGGGATGGAGGGGGGTCGCGCGCAGGGGGGATGGAAGGGGGTCGCGCGGGGGGGAAGGAGGGGGGTCGCGGGGGGGAAGGAGGGGGGTCGCACGGGGGGGATGGGGGGGATGGAGAGGGGTCGCGCGGGGGGATGGAGGGGGGTCGCGCAGGGGGGGATGGAGGGGGGTCGCGCGGGGGGGATGGAGGGGGGTCGCGCGGGGGGGGATGAGGGGGGGTCGCGCGGGGGGGATGAGGGGGGTCGCGCGGGGGGGATGGAGGGGGGTCGCGTGGAGGGGGGTCGCGCGGGGGGGATGGAGGGGGGTCGCGCGGGGGGCGATGGAGGGGGGTCGCGTGGGGGGGGATGGAGGGGGGTCGCGCTTGGGGGTTGGAGGGGGGTCGCGCGGGGGGGGATGGAGGGGGGTCGCGGGGGGGATGGAGGGGAGTCGCGAGGGGGATGGAGGGGGGTCGCAGGGAGGGGGATGGAGGGGGGTCGTGGGGGGGATGGAGGGGGGTCGCGGGGGGGGATGGAGGGGGGTCACGGGGGGATGGAGGGGGGTCACGCGGGGGGGATGGAGGGGGATCGCGCGGGGGGGGATGGAGGGGGGTTGCGTGGGGGAGGATGGAAGGGGGTCGCGCGGGGGGATGGAGGGGGGTCGCGCGAGGGGGATGGGGGGATGGAGGGGGTCATGCGGGGGGGGATGGAGGGGGGATGGAGGGGGGTTGCGTGGGGGGGATGGAGGGGGGTCGCGCGGGGGGATGGAGGGGGGTCGCGCGGGGGGGATGGAGGGGGGTCGCACGGGGGGGAAGGAGGGGGGTCGCACGGGGGGGATGGAGGGGGGTCGCGTGGGGGGGATGGAGGGGGGTCGCGCGGGGGGATGGAGGGGGGTCGCGCGGGGGGGGGATGGAGGTGGGTCGCGTGGGGGGGGTGGAGGGGGGTCGCGCGGGGGGGATGGAGGGGGGACGCGTGGGGGGATGGAGGGGGGTCACGGGGGGATGGAGGGGGGTCGCGCGGGGGGGATGGAGGGGGGTCGCGCGGGGCGGAAGGAGGGGGGTAGCGCGGGGGGGAAGGAGGGGGGTCGCGCTGGGGGGATGGAGGGGGGTCGCGCGGGGGGGGATGGAGGGGGGTCGCGCGGGGGGGGATGGAGGGGGGTCGCACGGGGGGGGGGATGGAGGGGGGTCACGCGGGGGGGATGGAGGGGGGTCACGTGGGGGGGGATGGAGGGGGGTCGCACGGGGGGGGATGGAGGGGGGTCGCGCGGGTGGGGATGGGGGGGATGGAGGGGGGTCGCGCAGGGGGGGATGGAGGGGGGTCGCGCGGGGGGGAAGGAGGGGGGGTCGCGCGGGGGGAAGGAGGGGGGTCGCGCGGGGGGGAAGGAGGGGGGTCGTGCGGGGGGGAAGGAGGGGGGTCGCGCGGGGGGGGAAGGAGGGGGGTCGCACGGGGGGGAAGGAGGGGGGTCGCGCGGGGGGGAAGGAGGGGGGTCGCGCGGGGGGGGAAGGAGGGGGGTCGCGCGGGGGGGAAGGAGGGGGGTCGCGGGGGGGAAGGAGGGGGGTCGCGCGGGGGGGAAGGAGGGGGGTCGCGCGGGGGGGAAGGAGGGGGGTCGCGCGGGGGGAAGGAGGGGGGTCGCGCGGGGGGAAGGAGGGGGGTCGTGCGGGGGGGAAGGAGGGGGGTCGCGCGGGGGGAAGGAGGGGGGTCGCGCGGGGGGGAAGGAGGGGGGGAAGGAGGGGGTCGCGCGGGGGGGATGGAGGGGGGTCGCGTGGGGGGATGGAGGGGGGTCGCGCGGGGGGGATGAGGGGGGTCGCGCGGGGGTGGAAGGAGGGGGGTCATGCGGGGGGGAGGAGGGGGGTCACGCGGGGGGGAAGGAGGGGGGTCGCACGGGGGGAAGGAGGGGGTCGCGTGGGGGTCACGCGGGGGGAAGGAGGGGGGTCGCGCGGGGGGAAGGAGGGGGGTCGTGCGGGGGGAAGGAGGGGGGTCGCGCAGGGGGAAGGAGGGGGGGTCGGGCGGGGGGGAAGGAGGGGGGTTGCGCGGGGGGGAAGGAGGGGGGTCGCGTGGGGAGGGGTGTTGCACGGGGAGGGGTGTTGCACGGGGAGGGGGTCGCACGGGGAGGGGGTCGCACGGGGAGGGGGGTCACGCGGGGACAAGCGGGGAGGGGGGTCGCCCAGGGAGGGGGGGTCGCGCAGGGAGGGTGGGTCGCACGGGGAGGGGGGGGTCACACGGGGATGGGGGGTCACACGGGGAGGGGGGGTCGCGCGGGGACGCGCAGGGAGGGGGGACTCACCTCCTCCAATGCTTATGTGCGTTGCGGGGGGGTCGCGCCTCCTCCAATGCTTATGTGTCTTGCATTGGCTGAGGAGTCTGGATGGGTGAAGTCCAGCAGCTTTCAATCCGAACTTCCAAAGTCAATGAGTGCTGCAGTGGATGTGCTCCGTTGTCGTAGCAGAGCTGTTTCTCGTCGTCCGTTAGCTGGGCTGGCTCATTAGTAGGTTTTAAATTAAACTCTATCGCCTTGTTAACTTCACACATACCTTAATTGTGCTCCGTTGTGTGTTATTATTCTCACACACTTCTGGCAGGTCTGACCTTTGCGCACATTGTGAATACCTGACAAAGCCTCTCCTCTCAGGTAACATTACACTGCTGCAGTCGTGGTGAAAGTGTGTGTGTTAACCATAGACAAACAAGCCCTGGAAGAGGGGGGGTGTTAGGAGCAGCCTTTGCTCCCCTGTTTCACCCAGGCAGAATGGAGTAAAGTGAGACTAATCTAACAGGCCTTACGGCGTCACCCTCTTCTACCCAACCCAGCAGCGAAGAAGCAGAGGAGCTCCTGACTGCGCAGGGATCTGTACTTGTGCCTCACGTTAAATGGGAGCTGAGGGAGCACCCCGGGGCTGGCATCCGTCAGAGTAAGAATGAAACCACGTTTCTCGTGCATTGGTGGCAATTCAAAGTTACTTTTGTTTAATTCTTCCATGAGAGGCAGCCTTTGTGAGGAAGCGTTTCTTATTCCTAGGCAGCCGCCCCAGAATATTTTACCTTTTGCTTTGAAGAAGGTTCCTATTAATGTAAGGAACTGGTACATGGTATAGCTAAGCAATTGCAGTGCACTGACACTGCAGGGTGCTGGTGCAAATTGCTTCTAAAGACACCCTATAGCCACTCTCGCCCCACTCTTAAAGTAAAAAAAAAAAAAATTGTGAGGTCCCCAGATGAACAGTGTCTATGCGAGATAATCTGCAAATTGCCAACTAATTTGATTTGCCAGCATTTCTCACCACTGAGGAGTTTTTCCTGTGTGGTGGAGAGTAGGCAAAGCCGGTAGAACAAAGAAGGAATTGCTGTGTAAAATATACATGGTGCCAAATTTACAAAGGTTACTGCAGCAGCAAAAAGTTTTATTGACCTATACATCACACGGTAACCCCGTATCTCCTCTCTCTCTTTCTTTCACTCTCGCTGAAGAAAATTACTGAATACGATTTATGGCATGTTCCTATCACTATGGCATGTTCCTTTCATTCTCTCGCCCACCGATTCTCAATCATCTCTCTCTCTCTCTTCATCAGTTATTCTCTCGTACCCTCTTTTGATCGCTCTCACTGTGTCTCTCTCCACTCTTTCTATGTCTTTCTTTCACTCTATCCTCTTTCTCTCCATTTCGCTCCTAATCAAGCTCTTGCTCTCTCCCTCAGGGATATGGATTTTCCTGATCTGTGTATGGCGCGTACTGTCATCTATCTCTCACTCACTCTCATTTTCTCTCTCCGTGGCTCTGTCTCCCCTCTCTCGCACTGTCTTTATTCTACCTTCTAGCCCTTCTCTCCACCCCCTGTCTCCTTCATACTTCTTTTCTTTGAGGGATTTGAGGTACCATGATTTGTGTCATACTATCTGTCTTTCTACCTCACTCACTAACTAGAACTTGCACTCTCTCTTCCTCATCCGCTCTCTATTTCTTGAGCTCTCTTTCTTTTTTCTTTTTTGCGCTATATAAAACTGAAAAATGTGTCCCTTTGAAGTGACATCAAAAGCAGTGATGGATGGAACTACTGCAGAGTTAAGTTTTTTTTTTCAACCCTAAGGATACAAATGGAGAGCCCAATTGGGACCCGTCTCAGCCGCTAATTTTAAGAACTGCCAGTGCGGACCCAGCCCACTTAAAGCCCTGGTTAGAGGAATTGGCATTATGGCAATGTCTTTTACCTATGTGTTATGGAATGAGGAGTAAAGCAGAGTGGTGTTGAGTGGAGTAAAGCAGACTGGAGTGGAGTAAAGCAGAGTGGAATGGCATCAGGCAGAGTGGTGTGGAGTAAGGCAGAGTGGTGCGGACAGAGTGGAGTAAAGCAAAGTGTAGTGGAGTAAAGCAGATTGGCATTGAGTGGAGTAAAGAAGAGTGGCGGTGAGAAGAGGGGAGTGGAGTAAAACAGAATGTAGTTGAGTAGAGTGGTGTGGAGTAGAGTGGAGTAAGCAGAGTGGCGTGGAGTAGAGTGAAGCAGAGTGGCGTGGAGTGGAGTAAAGCAGAGTAGAGTTGTGTGGAGTAAAGCAGAGTGGCGTTAAGTGGAGTAAAGCAGAGTGGCGTTAAGTGGAGCTAAGGTGAATTGTGTGGAGTGGAGTAAAGCAGAGTGGCGTTGAGTAGAGTAAAGGGGAGTGGAGTAAAGCAGAGTTGAGGGAAGCAGAGTGGCATTGAGTAGATTGGCCATACAATCCGAGCTAACATATATAACAAGCATTGAAAATGCAACAGGTCTTGCCTTAGGTTAAGTTAAAGCCATTTGCTTTGCTAATGGTATTGTATAACAAAACAAATGGCTCTAACTTAATAAAAGGTGAGACCTATTTCATTTTTAATGCTTGTTTTGTTGTTCTAACAGCATTGCCTATAGATCACCATCCTGCAAACCAAGCAATAATTTGGGGTGTTTTTGCAGGCAGTGTCAGGACATTAGCCGCTCCTAGGACAAAGGAAAACATCTACTTTCTGAAACTGAAGCGAATCCTCATTTTAATGGTAGGTACTCTTACAATTACATCAATAGGAACAGTAGGCAGTTTATCAGTTGGCTCCGATAAGCCACATTTGATTATAGAAACTTCACCACCCATGATGGGACCAGGAAAAAAAAATCATTAAACTACAGAAAGACCAGAAAACGTGCCAACAAAGCACTCTTTGTCCAAAGAGAAGTATCAGATCTTGGTCAGGAACACTTCCTTTGCTATCTGGAGATACAAACATTACATTTAAAATAGATTGAATATTACATAAAAACATGCATGGTTTAGAATTAGATGCCCTCGGATATGATAAGAGCACCAAGAACAATAAGTTCGACTAAAAGATGGGTTAGCAAGATAAAGGTGCACCCTTAGGTTTGAGATATTTGCACATCTGGTTATAGTATCTTTGAATATCAAGCTTTCAGAAAGCCATCTTGTTCCTATGTGGGGTGGTTAGAAGACCGGTGCATAGAGATTGTTTGTAGCATGGAGTATTCTGTGTAAGCATTAATACATCCATGCAATTTTCCATCATCTGAAGATTCTCGTTGCATGTCTGGAACCTGGGACATTTTATAGACCGGGTTACCACCCCCAACTAGTCTTAAAAATCCCCGACTTTCACCTACGATTCAGGGGTACATTGTGTAAATTAAGACGTACTAAGTGTGAACGTGTGGCTGGGCAGGCACTGCGTATCCCAGAATACACTTCACTGCTTTACTTGACCCCGAGACTTCCTTAGTGTCGGTTTTGATATTGTTGTGAAAAAGCTAGGCTGTCAATGAGGATGGTAGCAATAGGCATCACTGTGAAATGTTTTGGGTGCTCTCACAGTGCACCTTTACCGTGAATCACATTATGTACTAGTAGACTGGCACAAAGGCATTTACGGAGTTCCTGCAGCATATGTTTCCAATATTGCATCATGCACTAGTATGTAGTTATTAAAGAGCTCCACAGAAAGCATGCGCTGTCATAAGGTGTCCATAGAGGACTTTAGTCTACAAGAAAGCTAGACATATAAAGTGCACCAAAAGTCCAAATGTGCTGAGGGACAACATAAATGTACTAGGTTAAAACCAAAAAAACATATGTTTCTAATCTAAAGCCTGCAACTACGTCCCAAGCTTCGAGTGCTTCATGTTTTTCACTTTGGGGTTCTGAGTTCACTCCTTGTGAATATGATGTTCCCTTTAGGCATCACACGGATTCGAGAGTTGGAGGAGAAACTCGGGTCATCTTTCTCAAGTTCTGATTGACTAAGCCAAGGTATAAAACACCCTCTCACAAAACGAGAGGCAGCAGAAAACGAAAGAACAAGCACAACACGTAGTATATAATATTGCTCGCCAAACATGCAAAATAAAGGTGCTTACCAACAGAGCCAGCCTTTGTTATGTGGCTATTGCATTAACCTTTCAGAGTTGTAGTCATATTTGAGCCTATATTTGAGCTCATTTCAGCAGCATAGTCAACCTACGACGCAGCCTTAGGCTGATATGCCTCAGGCTGAGGAAGCAAGCAGCTGTAACTTAAATGACACAGGCAGCACATGCAGGCAGTTGGGGGTGAGATAGCAGTTTGGTAGGCCTGGACCTACAGCTTCAAATGACTTTTAAAAACAAAGCAGCATCAAGTGAATGCCTAAAAAGAACGTCCGCATTCTTGTCTGGAGAGATAGGGGGCTGTTGTCCGTCCCCAAATGGGAAAGACCTGAGTGATAGCCTTGCATAACAACTGGAAAGGAGCACTGCAACTGGAAATCTAGAACATCGCTGAAGGACAGCGGTACTAGATCAAGCAGCATGTGGGGTACTGCGCCCCTGAGGGGGGGCGAGACCCTACTCACAGAAGAATTCGGCCACGATCTGCGCACTGCCCTTCAAAGTGATGCCCTCCTGGACAAATCGCTGGTGCGACATTTTGCCGATCTTCTTCTGCAGAAAGGGCGAGAGCGCGCCGTACTGTTCAAATAAAATCTCGCACGAAGTCCCGCCCCCTAAAACAGCTAAGCCACATGACCCTAGAAACAAAAAAGGGACAGGGTACGGCTGTGGCTCAATTTCAGCCATCATCCAAATATATTAAAGCTAAATATGCATTGTCCAGTTCAGTAGTTGCGCAGAGATAAGTGTGATGTTTCTGTTTTCAATGAAACCGCTGACCCAATGTGGATATTAAGGATATTTATTTAAATACAAGGTATTCCTGAAGAGCGCCGAGCCGGCGCTGCTCTCCGTCGGCTGCCGCGACTCCTAGTGAGATGCACGCGCATTCACCCCCAAAATGGCCGCCGCACGTCACGTAACTACGTGACGTGCATAGACTAGTGCGCGCCACTACATATCTCCCCTTTTCCAAACAATATGAGAGTCACTTACAGTTCAAATGTTCATTTCGAAATCACGAAACCTTGATGGTCTCACCACAGACCTTCCACTCCTGGTCACCTTGGTCGAGGTCTCCCGTGGCCCTTGATTCTGCATCTCGTCACTTCTTTCCTCTCCCTGCGCAGCCGCGTCCTCTTCCATACTTCTCCCTTCCTCTATTAGTTCATCTCTGGCACTTCCTTCTCCTGGTCGCTCGCCCGTGCCTTGTTCCCGCTCTACATTCGGTTCTTCTCTGTCGTCCCACTCAGCTCCGGCTTGTTCCCAATGTAGAACTTTGTTACACCTGGCCATGCGATCTTGGGACCACACATTGCCGTCACTCAGCAAGGCCGCCCGGTCGTACACCTCCTTGACTTGCATGGGCCTGCTGTATTTACTGTCTCCTTTCTTCTGTAACGTTGCCAACTTTACTCTTACCCAATCATTCTTTTCCAAGCTTGTCCCTTTTACATTCTTCCGTTTGTTGTAGTGGTTGGTATATATGGACTGTGCTTTTTCTAGGTTAGCACGCACCACCGCAGGGGACCATTCGCTGGTGATGACCTTCTCCTTCCAAATCCGATTGTCATGTGTGAAAGGTTCTCGTCCTCTCAGAATCTGGAAAGGGCTGTATCCCGTTCCAGTTGGCGTGATCCTGTAGGCCCATACCATGTTCTCTATGGCCTTCTCCCAATCTTTGTTGCAGGAGATCGCCGCTTGTACGGCACCCATCACGACTCGGTTAAACCGTTCCACCAAGCCGTTCCCAGCAGGATGGTAGATAGCTGTGTGTTTGATGGCTATGCCATTTCTCTGCATGAATTTGTTCCATCTTTCTGACGTGAATAGGGGGCCATTATCGCTCAAGATAGACTTGGGAATGCCCTCTCGCACAAAAGTGTCCGACAGAAATTTCAGGATGTTCTCAGTGTCCATGGTCTCGTCCACCTTCAACTACGGCCATTTGGAGTATCGATCCATGAGGACACATACGTACTTCTGAGTGCCCTGGTCATCGAGGATAGGTCCCAATATGTCTATTGACAATTCTTCCCACGGGTTCTGCGGGGTTTCGAACCGTCCTAGCGCAGGACGCAGGGGCTTAAGCGTTTTGTCCGCTCCTTGGCACTGTGGACATTCTCTGACATGCCTCTCCGCCCTTATGTCCATTCCTGGCCACCAGTAGTTTTGTTTGGCCCTTAACTTCAATTTCCCAATGCCTAGATGGCCTTCATGCAACAAGTCCAGTAACTTGGTAATGAGATTCCTCGGAGGGATCACTTTGTCCCCTCTGTATGTGAATACTCCTTTGTCTCCTACCGACAATTCTTCCCTTACTTCATAGTAGGGCTTGATATTTTCGCTCACATGTCTTTTGTCTGGCCACCCCTTGACAATGTACTTCTTCACTTCTGTCATGACGCTGTCCTCCTCGTATTCCTCGGTCCACTCCTGGTAGCTGATGATTTTCTCCTGATCCTCCACCAGGGCCACCAATTCCTTTTGGTCTGTGGGGTCTTCTTATCCAGGCTCCATTGCCGCTGCCCTGCTTAGATAGTCTGCCACTCGGTTGCGATTCCCTGGAATGTACTCCACATCATATCTGAATTCGAGTAGTTTCAGCGACATCTTAGATATTCTGGGAGTGGCGTTGGCATGTCCACTCGATGTTAGCACCTTTACCAACGGCTTATGATCCGTTCTGAGCAGGAATCGGGTCCCCCATAGAAACTGCCGAAATCTCGCTGTGGCTCACACCACGGCCAGCATCTCCTTCTCGATCACGCTGTACTTGCTTTCGGTGGCTGTCAGTGCCCTGGACGCGAAACTGATCGTCTCCATCTGTCCTTGTCCGCTCTCTTGCATGAGCACTGCTCCCAGGCCCTTGTCGCTGGCATCGGTCGTGAGCACGGTGGTGCCCTGTGGGTCGTATCCTTTTAATGGCACTGCTCCCGTGACATCCTTTTTGATGGTTTCAAACTCACTTTGTGCCTCTGGTGTCCATTCAAAACTGGTGCTTTCCCTGGTCAGCATCCTCATATGGTGTGTTTTGGAAGCAAAATGTACCACAAACTTACTGTAATACTCCGCCATACCCAAAAATGACCTCACTTCCTCCTTATTGGTGGGGGGCGGAGCTTCAGCGATAGCCTTTACATTTTCTGCCTTTGGTGTGATGCCCTGCACTCCAATTTCATGACCTAGGTAGGTCACCGACTCCAGGCCCAAACGGCATTTTGTCCATTCTGCTGTGAGGCCTTTACTTTCCAGAGTTTTCAGCACTTTTCCGAGCTTCAGATCGTGGTCCATTCTATCTCGCCCCATTACCAGAATGTCATCCTGGAAATACTGAATGCCGGTTATGTTCCTAAACAGCTGGTGCATTAACCTTTGGAACACTGCGGCTGCCGAGGCCAGTCCGAACGGCATGCGGCAGAACTGGTAGCATCCGAACGGGGTGATGAAAGAGGTGAGTTTCCTGCTGTCCGGTGTAATACTATTTGGTGGTACGCGGAGGTCAAATCGATGGTGGACTACCATTTGAACCCCCTGGTCTTCGCCAACATTTCGTCGATCCTTGGGAGGGGAAATTTCTCTACGACAATGTTCTTATTTAGCCCTCTCAGGTCGACACAGAGCCTGACCTTTCCGTTCGGCTTCATGACTACCACCAATGGTGCGAGCCACTCTGCGCAGGTGATGGGTTCAATTATCCCCTTGCTCTCCAATTCTTGAAGCTCCTTTTGGACTGCCTCTCTTACCGCTATGGGTATATTTTTCACTCTGTGGGCCACTGGAATGGCGTCCTCCTTGAGCACGATCTTGTGTTGGAACCTTTCAAGTTTTCCCACCGTGCCTCCAAATACTTTTGGGTAGTCTTCTCTCCATTTGGTAAGATTGGGCCATGTTTCTGGTTCCGTGAGCAAAATCTGTTCTTTGCCTCCCGGGTCTAACTTGATTCCCAGGTCACCCTGGTCCAGCCACCCCAATACGGACGGTCCTCTCTCTGAGATGTACAGCTTGCATAACGCTGACCTGCCTCTGAACTCAAACTTCAAGAGTCTATATCCCACCATTGGGATGCGATCGCCGTTATATGTGACTGGACGGATGTCCAATTTCTCCAGATCCGGTCCTATCTTTGGTCTGAATGTTTCCTCCCACACTGCCCTTTGTATTATCGTGTAGGGGGAGCCCGTATCCGCCAGTACACTGATGGTCACTCCACCCATCTTCATTTCCAACACGGGCTTGTTTGTTCTTTTCCCATCTATACACATTATCTGGTCGTATATGCATAAGACGGTGATAACTTCTTCCTCTGCAGCCTCTTCCTGGTTATCTACTTCTTGGTCAACGTATTTCACCACGCTCTTGGACATTTTCTTCCGGCACACTTTCTCGTAATGGCCGATGATGCCGCAGTGCAAACACTTGGCCCTGAACGCGGGACACCTTCTGTTGTGTGCCTCATGAGACCAGCTTCCGCACCTGTAGCACGTTCTCTTGTTGCCATTTCCTTCCTGTTTCCTTTGCAATCCGGTGTTGCCCTGCCATTTGTTGGATCCCTTTGGCGTCGAACCTCTGTACCTCTGATCCTTGCGAGGTTCTTCTTCCTGTATCCTGTTCACCATGGCTGCGGTTGGCGGTTCTTTCTTGGTTGCGAGTTCTGCCCTCTTGACGATGACCATCACATCTTTGAGTGTGGTGTCTCCACTTGCCCATAACTTGTCCTGGACGTTCGTGCTGGAGGTGTGCATCACTATTTGGTCTTTGATAAACTCTTCCTCCCACAGACCATACCTGCACGTGGCCGCTAGTTTCTTCAGGGCCGCTACGTATTCCTCAATCGACTCTCCGACCCGTTGTTTCCTCTGCTGGAAGTTGAATCTGTCGACCGACACACATACCGTGGGCCGATAATGCTCGTTCAGGTCGTCGATCGCATGGGCATACACATCATCGTCTGAGTCTCCTCTCTGTTTGGGCACCAGGCTTTTGTATATTCTGAGTCCTTCTGGGCCCAGATTAAGTAATAGTATGCGTTTTTTCTGTTGGGTTTGAAGGTCTCTTCATTTTCGTCCTCTAGGACCTCTATGAAGTTGTTTATATATTCACGCCAGTCCTCCCACTTCATCAGTGGTTCTCCTGGCTTCGGTAGGAACTGGACTGGTGCTATAGCGTATCCCGCCGGTGCACTCATTTTCTCTTCCTTGACCGTCGTCGCTCCGTTCCCTTTTCCTGTGGGGCTCCCTGGGGTGCTATCCGTTTCTTCTTTCTTGGGTTGTGCTTGGGGACTCTCCTTTAAGGTAGCCAGTGCGGATCTCCCTGTGGATAGCGTGGACTGGGTGCGACGCGCTGTCTGGTTGTCCTAGGAACTCTATGCCCCCTTCCTGTCGTGTGTTAATGGCTCTGCCGCGCTCTTCAGGTTACAGTACCTCATGTGGTGCACGCAGTCTGGATGTCCCGGTGTGCACTGCTCAGGGTCACTCAGCTGTGCTGGGTCACTTCAAACTGGCCTTGAATTGGTGGCTTGGAGTTCTGCTGGCTCACTGTGCCTGCGTGGTTGGAGCTCTGCTGTGTCTCCCTCTGCCACGTGGTGGGTGTGCTGCCTTCCGATTTTTTTCTTTTTTTTTCGATGTGTTGGTCGAATCCCGACCTCGTCGCCACTGTGATGTTTCTGTTTTCAATGAAACCGCTGACCCAATGTGGATATTAAGGATATTTATTTAAATACAAGGTATTCCTGAAGAGCGCCGAGCCGGCGCTGCTCTCCGTCGGCTGCCGCGACTCCTAGTGAGATGCGCGCGCATTCACCCCCAAAATGGCCGCCGCACGTCACGTAACTACGTGACGTGCATAGACTAGTGCGCGCCACTACAATAAGATGGGAGGATTTCTGCAGTTATTACGCATTTATGAAACTAAAAGTTTTACTCAGAATAAAATATTGCGTTCCGTAATCTAACTTATTTCAAAAGGGTAACATTTCTTAATATACATGGAACGTGTCTGTAAAATAAAAGGATTCAATATCCTAAAGCCGCTTCTACGCTAAAACAGACTTCTCGGCCTTTGTTTGTTCGTGGCTTGTGACAGACGCAATATTGCACACTCCAAGATGGCCACTATACTCGAGCCTCGATCTTGTATTAAATGAGGCACGTAGGATGATACGTAACGTTGTCGACTTAAAATGCAAAGTACGTTTTAACCTTTCATTTCGAGATGCTAACGTCAGTTGGCTTATTTGTGACATTTTTCTTGTTTTTCAGCGTGACTGCGTGTGACATTTCAGCTGCTTATGTTTGGCACTTTGTGTGACACCCATTGCATAGTTGCCAAGGTTTCAGTTTGCCATGTGTGACATTTTCATAATTTTAGTCTAAATACGAGTGACATTTGAATGACTATGAGTGACACATTTTTGCAAGCAAGATCGAGCAATGACGACGAGGGAAACATATAAATATCAGAAAGGACATTCAATCATTTCCTAGTGGGACACAATAAAACTGCATAACTTACAAACAGTAAGTAAAAGTATTTTAAACAGGTGGAATGAAATGAACACGGTACACCTCATGCACATAATCTCTTCTTACCCCAGAAACAAGCACTGGAAAAGGCACAGGAGTTGGCTAATTATTTCATGTGCAAATTCTTTTTACTAAATATCTTATGTTGTGTGAAATATCTGGACGCGCAACCAGAAAACATACTGCATGCAACCGATACACAGATCGCATACAAAGAGGCGCATAAATAATCGGGTGATGAATTCCTTCCTGTGTAAATCCGGATTGATGGCTGCATGGTTGATGTATGCATGGAAGTGGGTAAATGTTTGTGAATACACGAGAGTGAATTGAAAGAATGGGGGTTACTAGTGAGCAATGAGAAGTTATATTTTGGCTTTTTGCAACTTAACTAGCCTACTAGAGGATACATGTCACTCCTCAGGCACTTACTGTTTTCGAAGGGAGACGGTGGTAATTGGTGACTGCACCTCGTGGATTACCGCGGGCGGCAACGATGCATCATTCTGGCTGTATGTGTTCTTTTCTGCTGAGGAACACCCCTGCGGTGGCGGCCAACGTCATCCACAGATTCACTCTGCAACCAGCGTGGGATCCAGTCGCGGGATCATTTATCGTAGTCATGCGAGCAGCTGCGCTGTCATTGCCAGTTAATCTCTATGGCTTTTGAAACCATTTTATCGCCTAATGTTGCTCTGGATTGCTTGATCAGCAATCCCTGGTATTTACGTGGCAGTATTTATTTTTGGTAACTACCTTTTTGACTCACTTTTTCGCATATGTGCCCCATCTTGTTTACAGAGACGTGTCCCTTTTTCCCTTTGCAGGCCGAGACCTAAAAATAACAAGTACCCCTCAATTGTTTCCTGGTGCCCGCCATTTCGGGCTACAATCCGATCCCACTATTTTCCTGACCACGCTTTTACCACAAAGCAATTCGGGAACAGGGGCTGGATGAGACATCCTAGAGCTGCCGGGTGCAAAAAAACGCATGTGAGAAGGGCAAAGATGAGCATTCTATTTCGTATCATTTAGGCCACTTATACAGTAGTGGTCCAGATGTTGCAGGTGGAGGTAAAAGTGCGTGGTGCAGCTGCATGAAATCGAGTTTCAGAAAACTGTTAGTTAGGTTTGAATTCCAGCGCTCCGATTTAGTTTGTGGAATAACGATTTTTTTCTCAGAAAAACTACCCTTATTTTTATTTTCATACCCTTAATGGAAGTTAATTGGAGAAGGTATTTCTCTCAATGTTTTTTCGATCTTTGCAAAAGTTGTGTTGTCAAGTCTAGATTAGAATGTGGAAGAAATGGGTGCAAAACAAGAAATGTAAACAATGTTTTATGATCAATGAAATGGTAAATTATTATACGTTCGCACCAAGGGATGATTTATGAATACATTTAAAACAAGCATTGAAAATGCAATAGGTCTCGCATTAGAAAAGTTTGAACTATTGGTCTTATAAATGACATTTATTTTATTTATGTGTTGTTTTTTAAATTAATAGCTTTGTCATTTACAATGCCAATAGTTATAACTTTTGCATATGTGACACCTATAGCATTTGTAATGCAACATGCAAGAGTGACAGAAAAGGAAGAGTGATGGCAAGCGAGAGAGACGGACGATAGAAACAGAGAGGGGATAAAGTGAAGGAAACGAGAGGAGAGGGAAGACGGAAGAAGGCAGACAGTGAGGGAAGCAGGGAGCGAGATACAATGATGGGAGATTGAATGAGAATAAAATACAGACGGTGCTCAATTTGTTAAAAAAAAAAGGAGACACGGCCTGGAAGGAGAGAGAGGGAGGACGAGAGGGAAGGAGGGAGAGGAGAGGGAGTGGAGTGAGAGAGGGAGCTCTGAGTAGAGACCCGGGCGATGAGAGTGAGCCATGGTTTAATCCAGTTACGATAGTAAAAAAAGTCTTCGGAGAGGGGGTGTGGGAGGAGAAGTAGCGGCAAATGGTGACCAGCAGCTTAGGAGCCATTCCATGGAAGTCTGGTGCTGCATGGGGGGCGGGGGAGGGGGAGCAGGCGTCTAAACCCTGGACTGGCACAGACTTCTAGAATGTCTGATAAGGTTGCGACCACAGAATTATTCCAAGTTACAAAATTGCATTTCCCTCAGATGAATAAGAATGACGATTATTTAAATGACAAAATAGCTTTAAATTATTCTCTCTATGAAAGAGAGCAGTTGTTGAACGTGTCGTTGTGGCTGTTTATATAAACACATCATTTGTTCGTTTTAATGGGCATCTTGAAAACGAGTCTAATGTGCTTAAAACCAAGGGGAAAAGATATTGGACAGAAAGAAATTGCGTGAAAAAAAGAAAATTTCAGTATTTCGATGTTTGAGGCTACCTATCGCACCGGGAATTTCTTAAATTTTGTCTTTATTGGTCTATTTCCCGAAACCGAACACAAAAAACTGCTATAATAAAAATAAACAAGCCTTGGCCACTTAAAATAAAATTAAAAAAAAGAAGACACGGCTGCCGGCCGTGAAACTGAAAGCACGGCCGGCCGGCCATGAAAAAGCCTTTGATGCAGCAGGGGGCAATTAGGGGAGGAGAATGGCTGGGCTGAGGCAGAGCGCAAAGCCTTTGATGCAGCAGGGGGCGGAGCGAGAAGAGCTGCTGGCGGCACCAAGCTGACGATTTGATGCAGTGCACGCGCATTTTAACTCATTGCGCTTGCGCATTGAGTTAAAAGAGCACATGCACTGCATCAAATCCCCAGTGTAGGTAAACTCTGTTTAAGCCCCTATAGTCTCGCTCCGCTCAATGCGCATGCGCATTGACAGGCGAGACCTAAAAAACGAAAGTGAGATTATTAGTAAAAGTGTCTATTTAAGCACCTCTCATAGCACAGCGCACAAATGCTTGCTGCCAGGTTGGCGCTATATATAATTGATGCATGCATACAGACGGGTAACTGGCACCAAAGGGGGTGACGGAGGGAGGGTGAGAGAGGGAGGGAGACAGAGAGAGAGGGAGACCAGAGAGAGGGAGACCAGAAGGAGGGAGGAAGGGAGGAAGGGGGGAGACAGGGAGACAGACAGAGTGAGACAGACAGCAAGGGAGAGAGAGGGAGGGAGACAGACAGAGGGAGGAGGGCGACAGATAGAGGGAGACAGAGGGAGGGAGAAACAGAGGGAGGGAGAAACAGAGGGAGGGACAGAGACAGACAGAGAGAAAAATACACCCCTTTTTATACCTAAACAACACAAGTCCATCCCACATTAGTTGCGGATCTTCACTTTTCTAGCGAAGGGATTGGTAATATTCTGGGGGTGTGATGTCACCCCACCATGCGCTCATCTACTTTTTGACTACCCCATTGTTCTTAAACTTTTTACATAAGCAGGCATTTAGTTCTCTCTCATAAGCACATGTGGGATACAAATATTACAATTTTATTAAACAAATTTGGAAGTCCGTTGTCATAATTGATGGTTTCCACGTTCGCTCTGTTTCTTGGCGAAAGTTCAGTGTTATGGCCTTCACTTGTCCCTACACTCAAACACTACCCTGCACGACCCCCCAGCACTTCCCTAAACCCTAAAACACTACCCTATACCACACAGATACTACAACACTACCATAAACCCTAAAACACTACCCCAGCACAACCCTCCTCCGTCCCCCAGTCCGGTCCCCACACTCAAACAACACCCAGCCCTACCCTAAACCCTAAAACACTACCCTACACTACACTACATAAACAACACAACACTACCCTAAACCCTAAAACCCTACCGCAGCATTACCCTCCCACCACCCCCAGTCCGGCCCCCACACTCAAACACTACCCTGCACGACCCCCAGCACTACACTAAACCCTAAAACACTACCCCACACTACACAAATATCATAACACTACCCTAAAACACTACCCCCAGCATGACCCTCCCCAACCCCCAGTCCGGTCCCTACACTCAAACACTACCCTGCACGACCCCCCAGCACTACCCTAAACCACTACCCTACACTACACAAACACCACAACACTACCCTAAAACACTACCCTGAGCACGACACTCCCCGACCTCCAGTCTGATCCATACACTCAAACACTACCCTGCACGACCTCCCCCAGCACTACCCTAAACCCTAAAACTCTACCCTACACTACACAAACACCACAACACTACCCTAAAACACTACACCCAGCATGACCCTCCCCCGACCACCAGTCCAGTCCCCACACTCAAACACTACCCTGCACGACCCGCCAGCACTACCCTAAACCCTAAAACACTACCCTACACTACACAAACACCACAACACTACCCCAAACCCTAAAACACTACCCTACACTACACAAACACCACAACACTACCCTAAAACACTACACCCAGCATGACCCTTCCCGACCCCCAGTCTGGTCCCCACACTCAAACACTACCCTGCACACCTCCCAGCACTACTCTAAACCCTAAAACACTACCCTGCACTACACAAACACCACAGCACTACCCTAAACCCTAAACACTCCCCTAGCACGACCACCCCGACCTCCAGGCCGGTCTCTACACTCAAACACTACCCTGCACGACCCCCCAGCACTACCCTGAACCCTAAAACACTACCCTACACCACACAACACCACCCTAAAACACTACCCCCAGCGCGACCCTCCCCCGACCCTCAGTCCGGTCCCCACACTTAAACACTACCCTGCACGACCCCCAGCACTACCCTATACCGTAAAACACTACCCTTCACTACACAAACACTACCCAAAAACACACCCCCAGCACGACCACCCCCAGTCCGGTCCCTACACTCAAACACTACCCTGTTCGACCCCCCCAGCACTACCCTAAACCCTAAAACACTACCCTACACTACACAAACACCACAATAGTATAACAAATAAGGCATAAACATAGTATAATAACTGATCTACCATTCAGCATGCAGCTTGAATAGAATCTTAATAGTAGTCTGGATAAAGTCCAGTAGTCTTCAAATTGTTTGTATTCACTAAATGTTCTGCATATTAAATGAAGACTATGCGATTACAAATAAGTGTGTGCCTAGCATTCTGTTAGTATTCAAGAAGTACCACTCTCATATCAGTAGTCTTCATGCACTAGCCTTCCCAAAAAGAACACTATTGAATACTAAAATTGGCATAAAGTAGTCTTCGAATGCTATAAAAAGACAGGTTAACCACTAAATGTAGTATTCCACTTCGGTAAGGGATAGTGTCCAAGGAGTACAGTAGGTTCAGTGCCTCCACGACCGTGTGCGTCTCATGACATAGAAATATTGGCTTTAAAAGCCAGCATTGAACATTACGCAGGGCTCTGAAACAACATGTCAGGTGGATCAGCAACTCTTTTTTTATATTTGCCAGCCTACAACGTACAATGTTGGTAAGAGATATCCAGCCAATGATCTTTTCTTTTATTAAAGGAGGAACTGATCGAGCACATAATATTTGTTTTAGGTTGTTCTTTTCCAATGCTTGGTGCAAATATGGTTGAGTATTACCAGTTATGTAAGCTGTTGCTAGTGGAGCATATGTCTCTTTCTCCAGTAAAGCCTTAATGTCCGATGCCTTGGACAGTTGGTGAAGTTGCTTTTTTATGGAGAATGTAATCACACCATATGGAATAAATCTGCAAATCATTTGTACATTTGGTATATTAGGCAGAACTACAAGCGAACCAATGTATTCTGTGTGTAAGAAGGAAGCTGGAAACTTCCATTGTGCCCCATACATTGTATTTTGTCTAATTCGGTTCTAAGTTCACCAGGATACACTTGTTGGCATGAGCGTTGCTTTTATCACCCTCCTGATAGCCTCTGTTGTGGAAGTATGAAGGTTAGAGTATAGCTTGCACTAGGAGTATATAGCCGCTCTTCCTGTAATTTTCATTTTGTGTCAGTATGTGGTAGGTTGCCCTGTGTCATTGAACCATACACCAAGGTAATTGTTGGTCCAGATTGCCCTATTTTCCATTTCTGGACCCTATTTTTTTGGTAGGCGTCCATAAATAACCACTTTGGTTTTATTTGATTGGCCACAATCTTATTTTCTTCATTATATTTGTTCAATGCATTGAGCGCCTTCTGAAGACCTGTTTTGTGTGGTGTAGGAGGATAGGGTAATCAGGCTTACTTCCTTAGAAAGATCTTATTCTGGCCTAACCTCGGGGCCGCCAGGTCGGTTCCTGATAGAGCAAGGCCTAAGTCTGTTGTGTACAAAGAGAACAAAATAGGGGCGAGGACACACCTTTGTTTAAGCACTCGATCTCCTGGTATTTTGGTGATAGCTGTTTTACCAGAGAGCTTGATGCATACCCATCTCTTGATGTAGAGTGATATGAAGGCTTTCAGCAGTTCGTTCAGAATGTCCCAATGTTGTAGCTTCTACCAGAGTTTGTTGCGCACCACTCCGTCGAACGCGGCAGAATAGTTGATGAAGCGGGCAAACACGGGCAAGCTATTAGTGGTGGTTGCTTGGTGGGCGATGTATGAGAGGGCCACAGTGTTATCTGTCATCGATTCTCCCTCATGGAAAGCAGTTTTATAGAAAGGGAGTAGGCCACCTTCAGCAACTCATTTGACTAACTCTTTTAGTAGGAGGCTTGCGTATGCCTTCCCCTCGATGTACAGTAGTGCGATGAGTCTGTAATTTTTGGGGTCTGTATTGTCTCCCTTCTTGTGGACTAGTTGGAGTAGTGAACCCTGTCATGAGTCTTGGGTGTCTTCTTTTATTTGCCTTCTAGGAACAAAGGAGAGAGGACAGCTGCCCAGTAGTGGGGTATTCTTTGAATAGGGACCACGCCAGGCTGTTGGGACCTGACGCACTATCCCTCTGGAGTTTTTTCAGCTTTTTGATTACTGCCTGTTCATCCAGCGATGCGTGTTCTGGTTTTGCGGGTTGTCCACTAGTTTTCTCATATATTGGCAAACACAGTTTCCATGAAGATTTTGCTTGATTTTTTTATGTCACCGTATATAGGGTCTTGCTGTGTGCTACCCATTTGTCCAATGGTACCGAGTTGCACCTATCAGTCTTGGTGTGACATAGAATATTTATATAATGCCAACATTGCTGCTGTTTATTTCTTGACATTAAATCAAAAATGTTGACCCATTCGGTCTCCTGGTGTTTTGTTTTTTGTCCCATACAAGGTACTTGTGTTGTTTTTCAGCATTTGCTAGTTCTTGCCGGGTGGCACTGGTTCCTAGTCTGTTGTTTTCCAGCAGGGTGCTTAATTTGATCTCCCACACCGGACCCAGGATGTAGTTGTTTAAATTGTTATGCTTGTGTCGGTTGTGACCTAATAGGAAAGAACGCAAATTGTCAATCAGATCTGACCAGCCTTGAATGATGTTGTAAGTTTGAGATTCGAATGAACAGCCATTCCACTGTTTTTTCCAGGCTTCTATCTTGGTTGTGCTTAAGAGTCGTCCATCAGATCCTTCTTATCAAGTTGTGGTGTTTCTCACCTTTTGTTTGCTCAGTTGCTGGTAGCTAGACTCGAGTTGTTCATTGTAGAGACAAAAGGACCATCAGCGTCGCACGGTCTCTTTCTGCCACCTGGGCTACCCTGAAATCTCATACAGGCATATGCATCAAAGTAAATACCGGGAGCAAATGGGCAGATTCTCAGAATCTGCCCCTTTGATCCCGGTATTTTTGCATTTGGGATGCATCATCCCAAATGCAAAAATCGCAATTTAAGGAATCTCTAAATTGAGATTCCTTAAATTGCGATTGCATTTAAGGAATCCCAAATTGAGATTCCTTAAATGCAATGCATGAAAGTCAAAAAAAATTGTGAATTCGCTAATAGGGGGAGCAAATTACCATGAAGTTGGACTTCATGGTAATTTGCTAAAACTTTGAAAAAAGCACTTTTGTGCATTTTTCAAAGTTTCATGTTGCGCACACACATGCCCTTAACATATGTGTAACATATGTGCATAGATCAATTTCAGGGGTGTAACAGGGTGTCATTTTGACACCCTTGCACCCTTGAAATTGCATGAGTTATTTGCGAGTACCTACTGGTACTCACAAATTGCTCATGCAATCTCCAATACATTCCTAGGGGCCTGTAGGCCCATAGGAATGTATGGGAGAGCATTTCTTAATTGCGACTGGCAATTTGCGAGTAGCAATTAAGGAATGTTTAGGAATCGCTATTTTAATAGCGATTCCTACATGCATAGGCTTTTGCTATTCCTAAATAGCGATTCCTTAAAAATCGCTATTTAGGAATAGCAAAAGGCTATGTTGATGCATCTGCCAGATAGTGTTTTCCTCAGATTATTGCTCATAAAAATATATTCGATTGTAGATGAGTTGTTAAATGAATGAGGATATCTAATGCATGGGTGATTTATCGTTGCTGTAATCAGTTCTGATTCAAGTTAGTAGCTTTGAAGGAAGATGTTAAATCACGGACTTGTTTGGCTGGATATTTATAAGGCAATATTTATTTTCTGTTTTCCCCAAACTCTCTCTGTTATGGAAGTTGAAGGATGCATTAATTATTAAAATTGATGAGGGGCTTGGCCAAGATGGCAGATGTGGTGGAAACTGCAATTATCCTACATCTCCTGCCTGGTCTGGAAGTGTGGAGCACCGCTTGGGCTCCGGGAGGACGAGAGAGTTCCTTCATGAGTCCTGGCTGATCCTGACTGCAGTGGCCCTGTGAATCCGAGAGCGGCTGGTGCTGCCGGAGTTCGGGGGCCCACCCATGCGACTGCAAGAACCAGGTGAGGCCCCCGCCCCTGTTGTTAGCTTGGCGCGCTGTGGCTGGGGTGAGGCTTTGGCTCTGGTTTTGGCAGAGGAGTCACCCAGTGGCAGCCTGACACAGTGAGAGTCTTCGGGCACGCTGGAGTGGACACCTGCCACCTGCTGCTGCCGAATATTTAAGATGGAAGCCTGCCTATACTTCCAGGGAGACGAGGTGAGGCCTCTGCTTTTTTTGGTAGGTGTATGTGGTGTTGCAGTCTAGTCGTCAGGCAACCACGTGACCCTGCGTGGTGCCTGACTGAATAGCATGGGATCGCTCTCACTTGTACTGGGCATTGAATGGAGAGCTAGCTGCTTCTCCCTCTCCGGAATAAGCTATGCTTACCCCGCACCAACTGTGTCCACGTCCTTCTTGAGGCTTACAGACTGGCGACAGGCGGCTACGGACCCAGCTGCATCTGCCTGCTGACGTGCAGCGCCTCACATATCCTTATTCACGGCGAGGAGCGCCAATTGCATTCACAGCACGGAGAGGCAGAGCGGCGCTGTTGAAGCTCCCGCATTATACACCGCCTGGCCACACCTCCAGAGGCGTCCGGTGACCGGCCTTCCAAGCCTGCAAGTGTGAGGTACACCACAAGCGCTGCTGCCTGAGCACGCTCCTTACTCCACGCCCCAACAAAATAGTACCATATCTCTGAGACCTCAAAAACAAATAAAAAAATTGCTGCCAGCCACCGCATCACATGCTACGTGTGAACGTGCACACAAGGGTGCCCTACACATGCCAAGTGGCTTATACAGTAGGTCCAGCCCCCCTGCACAGCAATGCCTACCACGGTGGCCTGTTTTCTGTCTCCTACGCGAATAATCATGCAGCATGTCCTGCGCAAGACATTACAGTGACACGCACACTGGCCCCATTGCATGTGGTCGTCTTCCGCGCAACGCTTACTTGGGAAGTACATACACCCAGCGACCCTGTGACGCCATCAGAAACCTGTCCTTACAGAATCCAGGAGGCACTCCACATTTCCTGCCACCTCTGTCTACAGCAGTTTCCTATTCGCAAGTAACAAGGACCCCCTGATGAGTTAGAAATAAAATTCCTAGGACAGGGCAATACACAATGAAAAGTAACTTCCTAGGCAATTCTTAAGATAGGAAACATTTGCTAAGTTTATGTGTCTAGTCAATATAACTATAAATAACAACAACAACTAATTTCCAAAACACAAAAAACTGTTTTTTATTTGTTTAGTTTTTATTCTTTACATATTAAATTACACAAGGTATAAAAACAGTGTTATTCTGTACAAACATCCAGTAAAGTTTTTACATTTTACAGAGAATATCATTTAAAAAAATACTTTAAAAACAGACAATTCTGTGGCAAGATTATTTTCCTTCACTTTGACGCGCGTTTCGGCATAAAGTACGCCTTCGTCAGGAAAAGCCACAAATCCTGAAATCAATAAAAAAACATTCTAAGCAAAGGTTGGCATTTGTTGTTCTTTAACTTATTCATCTAAATTTCATTTTGTATTACATCATTTTGACTGACACATACAAAGCTATATATTTACATTGGTTTAAGTATACCTTCATTTTATCTTTATTAATTAAATATATACAATCTAATACAGACAATACAGTTTTCGGACTATCAGAAAAAGGGAGGGGATAAAAAGAAAATAGATTTGTAAAGTGCAGAGATAACCAATATAAGTGGTGAAAAGAGTAGAATAGCGAATACCAAGCAGCCCAAGGTGGTTTATGTCATGCCCAATGTGATAAATAGTGATCTCCAAAAATGATTACTTTATGTAATATAGCTAAGGATGAGAAATGCCAGAATTTGATAATATTAAAATGTCCGTAGAGAATAGGAACCTAATGGCACAAAACAACAAGTCAGTTATATCTATGCTAGAGATTGTACTGGTCGAGATTGAATAAGCCCAATTTGAATACTAGATATGTACCTTGTCTATTGCATGACAATCCAACCAAGATACAGTGGTTTTGGCCAGTTCTGGAAGTCAGATAGGGTTTATTAAACGATGTATTCGTAACTTTCTGTCTAATAGACGAAATCTGAAGATAGAAAAGCTTATATTATTTTACGTCTATTACTTGATGTAGATAAATGTTTGAATCAGGGTCGAATTTTGATTACCCTATATTACCTAATTTTGATGAGTAGGTCGCACAATAAACGGTTCAGATCAAATGTCTCACATGGATGGCGGACATACAGCAAACGTGATTTTTCCTAATAAACAAGAGAAAGAAATGGAACCTGTGAGGCCTATGTTATTCACTTTATATAAAACTGATTTGTCTCTGTAGATTTGAATCTCTTACTGAGGCAAAACAGATTAGATTCTCATATAGTGGTGCTGTTTGCCTTTGATACTTAGATTATTTCTTCTTACTATCGCTAGCGGTCATGTCTAATTATATTTGTTGTTAAATACAATATTATATGCTGCATTATTGATGGCAAGTACAGATATTTTTTAGAAAAGAAGCAAAGAAAGATACCATATGTGAAAAACGGCCACAATTATTTTATATGCTCACACATAATTGTTAAAAAAATTAAGGAACGCCGGTACTGGCAGAATTGCTAGTACAGATACAGACTAACCGAACGCTTGCTGATACGTGTATGATAGTGAATTAACATCACAGTAACGTGCAGTCATATTGAATCTTATGTGTTTTATCATGTTGTACATGATAGTACTCTTTGCGAGTAAAAATAATATATCTTATTTGCTAAATTGAACGCATAGATGTTATGGGCAGAATTTGATTATACATTCACACAGAGTTTCATAAAAAGAGAAAACAGGTATTGCTGGTGACGGCAAGCTCACTCGTGCAGATACAAAATAACAAGGGACGTGCTGATACGTCTATATCAGTAACAAGGCATAACAGGATCCTATTCATAGTGTTCACCTTAATTTGAGTATTCCTTTTTGTGCGATACCCTCTTCTGGTACGAACTGGTGTGTGTCTTGATGTCGAGGAAAGATAATTACGAACACGGCGTTCTTACTGGGACATTTTGGCAAAGTCTGCAGACAGAGACCCAGCAGTGCCTGAGTCAAATGTGTCACGTATGACTCAGAACCCAAAACGGGGGAGGGGGGTGGTGACGGCGATTGTATTTTGTGCATTGATGAACAAGTGTGGGGCATCGATTGCCCTGTTTAGTGAACATTGGGGCAGTCCAGATATCTATGGTGGCAGACTCAGGGTCCCCGTTCACAATCATACAAAGGGAGATTTGGGATAGTGATTTCTCTGACACCATAGGGGGCCACCTACACCCCACAGACGTACACCCTGTCAGTTACACAGGAGAGACAATCCCCATGGTAGGGTTCAGACAACTGAAGTTCAAATTCAAGGGGCGGGAAACCACAGGCAAACTTTATGTGCCAGAAAAAGTCCCCTTGGTCTTCGGATGGGCCAACCAAGGATCATTGGGCATCCAAATTAACCCCAGAGGAGAAACCCAAGTGCTCATGACAGACGACCCTCCCGGACTGGATATAATCATCCTGCAGAAAGACTTCCCTGACGTCTTATGCGGGACGGTCAGACAACTGTCCGAGTTCACACACAAGATAGTGCTAAAGGAGGGTGTAGTACCGGTCAGCAACAAAGTAAGAAACATACTGTTCAACTGTAGGGAAGCCGTACAGCTGGAGTTGCAACGTCTGGAAGACAATGGCATTATAGAACCCATCGAAAGCACCGAATGGCTGATGCTTTTGGTTGTGGTATGGAAACCGAACGGGAAGGTGCGTCTGTACATTGACCTGCGGTAACTGAATAAAAACATACTAGTGGACAAATTCCCATTGCCACGCATCAACGAAATGTTGTCCCAGACCAAGGGAATCTAGTAGTTCTATACAATAGATCTCACAGCAGCGTACTACCAAATCCTGCTCCATCCCTCATGCAGGAAGTTTACCTCTTTCATTACCCCGTTCGGCTGCTGCAGATTCCGTCGACTACCATTTGGTCTGGCTTCTGCCGCATCAGTATTTCAAAAACTGATGCACAAGTTATTCAAAGGCAGCAACAACCTCTTATACTTCCAGGACGACATACTCATCATGGGGAAGACCAAACTGGAGCACAATGCCAAACTTCAAGAGGTGTTAAGGACACTGTCAGAGAACGGCCTCACAGCGGAACTGGAGAAGTGCAGATTCGGCCTACACAAAGTAACATACCTGGGGCAGGAGATCGGTGAAAATGGGATTTCCCCGAAAAAGACTAATGTAGAGGCCATCAAGTCTCTGCCCAGGCCATGTACCAAGGAGGAAATCCGTTCCTTTCTGGGGTTAGCGGAATTTGATAGCAAATTTGTCAGAAAGTTTGCAACCAAAACCCACAGTCTGTGCCAGCTTCTGAAAGAAAAGAACACCTTCAGTTGGATGCCGGAATTGAACCTGGAATTCGAAACCATTAAGAAGGACTTGTGCGAAGCCGTACCCTTATAAGGGTTTGACTGCTGTGCCCCCAGCATATTGACAAGGGATGCCAGCGTGAAGGGGTTGGGAGCTGTCTTGTCGCAATGTTCCACAGATGACACAGAAACCCCAATAGGCTTTGCATCACGCTCGCTCGCCCCCAACGAAGAGAAATTCATCATCATTGAGAAAGAAATGTTGGCATCCATCTGGGCAATGGTAAAGCTTTGACAATACCTCTGGGGTTCCCGTTTTACCCTCAGAACAGACCATAAACCGTTAATAAATGTCCTAACATCCAGCAGCCAAGTGACATCTCCCCAGTGCATAGCCAAAATGACGCTCAAGCTTCTGGACTTTGAATACCTGCCAGGCCAAAAGAACAAAGTGGTGATTTTCTCTGCCGCTCCACTCCGATGCAGGGGGCACCGAACCCCAGTGATTGGGATGAGTACCAGGTGGCGCTCACTGAGGACCACAAGAACATCATCAGTGTGCAAGACTGGACCTCAGCCTACGATAACGACTCTGCTCTGTCCCAAGTGAAAACCTTTGTCACGCAGGGATGGCCTGAAAAAAAGCATTTGAAAGAGGTGGCCCAGAAGTATTGGGAAGTACGGGATGAATTGTCCCTCAGTGACGATGCTATCTTTTTACTCAGAGGAGACAAAGTTGTCCCCCCGAAAGCTTTAGTGGACCGCATTCTTGGCATAATGCATGAAGGCCATTTAGGGATCGTGAAATCTAAAAGGAGACTGAAACAATCATACTGGTGGCCAGCCATCAACACCTCTGTGGAAAAGTATGTATGTGCGTGTGTGCACTGCGCCAACGTGGACAAATCACTGACCCTGCTGAGGCCTCTGATGGGTGAGTTCACCACTCCCACCAGCCCCTGGGAAGATTTGTCGGTCAACATATTGGGCTTCATTTTGGACTCTTAGGGTGTGATCAAATATGTTATCGTTCTAGTTGACAGGTACTCCAAATGGCCGGAGGTGGAAGTCTGCAAAAAGGCGGACACAGATTAAGTCATCACGTTCCTTACCAGCACATCCTTGAGTGAAGGAATCCCGAGAATCATCACATGCGACAATGGCCCCCAATTTATCTCAGAGAAATGGACAGCCTTCACCCGGAGAAATGGCATCAAGACCAAACACACGTCAGTGTATCACCCCGCAGGCAATCGCAGGCAACGGCCTAGCCGAACGTTTCAACAGAGTCATCATGGGCTCGGTCCAAGTGGCCATCAGCGCGGGCAAGAAAGGAGAAACAGAAATAAGGAACATTACAGCATATCGCATCACGCCCACACTGACAGGATACAGCCCGTTTAAGATACTGCGAGGAAGAGAACTATTATGAGGGACAATCTTGTATGGATTAACATGAAACTTCAAAGCAAAAGGTCTCCTGCAGTGGTTAGAAGCAACATAGAGAAGGCTCAGAAGACTTACTAAGACAACTACGATAGAAAGCACGGAGTGCGAGAAGTCTCTTTGGCGTTAGGTGACTGGGTCAGGGTGAAGCTTGGCCATCTAAGCAAGAAAGGAGACAGCAAGTTCAGCAAACCCCTACAAGTCAGAGAACTCTATTCCCGCTCCGCCCTACTGAGTGACAGCAAAATGTGGCCACACTGTAGAATGGCGAAATGCGAGAAGGTCCTCAAGTGGAAAAAGGACAGCACTACCTCAAGGGCGCAATATGACAGAGAGAACTAAGACGCAGATGTCACCTCACTACCTGTTGACTCCAGAGCTTGTGGCACAATGAGGGGGACAGGGGGTGATACCAGAATCACAAATATGAGGAACAAGGTGGATTCCATACAGCACCCACCACCTCTGGAAACCAATGATGTAGGCAACCCAGACATTAGGCAAAGGGCTCCCACCACACACAACGAGAATCAGGTAGAGAGAAACATGTAGACCTCATCACAGGCAAGAGAAACATGTGAGGAGCAGGACTCCTTCACACGCACCCTCACATGTAGGATAGTTGTGCGCCCAAGTAGATATAGCGAGTTAGCTATGTAAATCCTAACCAGGCCTTTTCTGTTCTGCTACCTTAGGACAACCACTGCACAGTGATCTCTCTCTCTTGCTCTCTCTCTCTCTCTCTCTTTTTTTTGCTCTCTCCTCCTTGCTTTCCCCCATCCTCCTGAGGGTAGCAGCAGGCATAGCCCCACTTACATGGCTCCTCTGTTGAGGTGCCACCACATAGGTCTCATGTAGACCCACTGATCGTGTAATCTTCGCTTAAGCAAAGCAAATGCAGTGTTATGTACTTTCTATTGTTGTTGTTAAGGGGGGAGATGTGTGGTGTCGCACTCTAGTCATCAGGCAACCACGTGACCCCACGTGGTGCCTGACGGGATAGCGCGGGACCGTGCTCACTTGTACGGGGCATTGAACGGAGAGCTAGCTGCTTCTCCCTCTCCTGAATAAACCATACTTACCTCGCATCAACTGTGTCCGCATCTTCTTGAGAATGAAGAAGCCGACATTACAGCTTACATTGGAACCGTGAGGCTGTGTGCTTGGAGGGCATGGCGACAGCCTCCGGTCAGCAGACTTTTACCCGATTGGTGGATCTCCGTGTTGTGGGAGTACTGCATTCACGGAGCCAACATAGCCCTTTCAGGCATGGTAGGGACCACAGGTCTGGCTCCCATTTAAAACCAAATTGAGTGCCATCTACCTAAGACAACGGGGGCTCTTGACTGAGTGGCGGGGGCTGCCACCGTACTCAGCACGCAGTGCATTGAAGTGAACAACTACACATATCTGGGGCTCAAAGACAAGGCGATCTTCACTTAGAAGCACAAATTGTGTACTAGTATATCACACACACTGCTAAGCGGGTAGATTTGGATCAATGGATCCACTATGGCTCTGCCATTTTGATCACTCGATCATATATAATGGAATGAAAAGAATGTGTGCACCTTTGCATGATGGGTGCAATTATACATCGAGATTGTTATTGTAATGAATAATTATTTGTCCTGTCCTGTTTTGTTCTCCTTACAGGCAGAATTGTTCGTTATCAGAAGAAGGGAGATATGTATTCTCCCAACTGTCATTGATTTTATTGCTATCATTGTCACTAAGGTTGCAGCTTTCTGTACCACTAATATATGGGTCAAGTAAAAGATTTTTGAGTCAACACCAGGGAGGGAATATTTGCTGTGCCCTGACGAAAGCCCAGGACCATTTTTGATCACTGAATTTTTTGGCTGAAACATGTTGGCAGTCTTTTAGGGTCTTAGGACCATAAGCTCCAAGAAGACCCATTTTTACCCTTTTAACATCCACTACATCCCCTTTAATAAAGGGATACCTGGGGGTTGTAGCAGGATTTTTATCTTTAAGTCCTCCTGGCCTACATCTCATAAGACCTCCCTGAAATACGGTTGAGCCCACCCTGACCTTTAGGAGTCGGGTTGAACCCGATGATGAAGCATGACACCAATAGGGTGTGTGAGGGTTAAATAATAAAAGGAATTTCTTCCTTCCTGCATTTTGCGGTGCACACACCACCTAAAGGAGTTGAAGAGGTCTTTTGAGCCACATTGGAGTTTGGATACATTATTGTGAGTATGCTCAAAGACAATACCCTGGAGGTGCTGCTCACCCATAAGGCTGCTCACTAGCAGGGCAAAGTGGCAGCTGATTTAACCAGATACATCATGGTGGGGAGCCTGCACCACATAAACTACACCAGAGCTGCCCCAGCTGGCAGTGGGGCCAGCTGGGGCAGCTCTGCTGTGTGGTGAGACGATACAGTTTTTGCCTCTCCCTCGCACTGGGCACCCTTCATGATATTCTGGCACACTGGTACCCTACCTGGCACCATCAGCTTGAAGGAGCGTTGGGCGAAATAGATGCATGTCCTTGAATTCTGCCTACAGAGACGTGATGAGCCTAGAGGTTGACATGGTTGGGCCGGGCCCCTTTCTGATGCCCGCCAGCCACATAATCGTGGGTGAGCTACTCCTACTGGCGCAAACTGTGGTGAGTTGCATGTTGGAATCGGGTGCCCATCCGGATCCCTGAGTGACCAGATTACGCCCCGTCGTTTAATTGATTATACTAAGTCCAACCTCACACGTGCAGGTTGTGGTGGGTCACTACATGAGATCCTTGTTGGCTACTCATAGCTGACACGTGGAGTGAGGCCTTGAGTCGTTGGGTGGAATGGTCTCAGTTGCCCTGGTGGCCCTCACAGATATGATACAGCCTAAAAGGTGGGAGCACTGTTTACACTAAACAATATCATTCTCTGAGTTGCACCATAAGCCTACCCGAGTGAAAACCCACTCCCTTTGAATTTATCATATATCATATTTATCATGATAGAATTTATCATAGGTGGATAGGTGTATAGGGACCCCCTATATTTAACAATTTAGTGCTCTCGTGTATCTGTTGGTAGCAGCACACCCCTGTCCGTAGGGGACAGGGATGGACCCAATGATGAAGCATGCTACCAAGGGTAAACCTGGGTGGGTGAGAGTTTTATGAAATAAAGAAATGTTTCCTTTTCCTTTTGTGTCTTCTGCAAGGTATTGAAAAATCCCCCTTCCCTTTTTGAGGGTACCTCTCTTGATTATTTATATAGTACCGTTGAGGACAGTTCCCTACTTCAACCTACCTCTACTCTCCCCCCTTTTGTTTTTGATATAATCGAAAGAGCTCATCAAGCGCTGACCCCAATCACTCCATACTCTCATAGCTGAAATTCTAAACTACAGAGAACGCAACTGTATCCTGCAAGAAATCCGGCGGGTGGGTGATCCCAACTTTGAAAATCATGCCATTCGTATATTCCAAGACTACACACGGCTGGTCCAGCAACAGAGGATGTTTTTCACTAGTGTGAAACAGAAGCTAAGAGCAATGCAATTACAATATATGTTGCTCTACCCAGCTAAGCTAAAGGTAGTGCACGAAGGCAGCTCTCATTTCTTCATTACCCCTGAGGTGGTGTGGGACTGACTGGAGGTGCGAGGCGAGGAGCGACCTTTACCTTCAAGAAATGCAACTGCTTCATCCCGGAGCCTGCAGCGCTCCTGTAGGTCGAGAAGGCGCCGACAATATAATAAACAATCTTCCCGCTCATCTCAAAGAATAGTATTACGGCAGGATGGATCATTAGAACTGGAGAGAGCTCTCTCAGACAGAGTGGACAGATGCTTGCCTCACATTGATGCAACATACTGCAAATTGAGTGAGAGAAAGCCAAGGCGCTGGTGGAGGTAGTGACTGCATCTAATTCAGACACGAGCACCGGAGATGTTGTGAAAGACAGGCCGCAGACAGAGGCTCCCTGACTCCCGAGTCCCTGTCCCCTTGCCTTTATAATGGACACAGATGGCGCTGTAACATGCGTTAGGTTTGGACTGTGTGAACGTTGATGACCGGCTGTGGGCACATATGGAACACACAAACTTGGGAGTGACCAGGGGGCATATTACCAAGCCCTCGACAAATGCGTTAGCGACTTTTTAAAGTCGCTAACGCATTTATTTTCATTTCGCACTATTCCCAATACGTCTCTAACCTAAGTTAGAGACGTATTCTTGACGTTATCTATCGCCCCGCGCTGGGGGCGATAGATAACGCTAATGGGATGCAGGGTGGGCGTTCCCACGTCCAACCACATGTTAAATGTGGTTGGAGGTGTTAACAACCTATCATCAAGGCAGGCTTTGGGAGAAGGAGACCTGCGATAAACTCTTTTATCGCAGGTCTCCCAACGCCTGCTTTGATCAGGTGTTAGGCATAGATAACATGGGGGTGTGGAACATAAAGCTGAATCCACCCCCCCATATTATCAAGGCACACATTAGCGCGTGAAAACAACGCTTGTTTTCATGCGCTAATGTTCCATATCGCCGACTATCGCCGGATTTGATTTCGCCTACGTTGATAATTACGCGCTATCACGGCGAAAAAATACGACGATAGCCGGCGATATGAAAATGTGCGATGAGCGTTTTTTAACGCACATCTAGATAATATGCCCCCAGGTCTTTATGTGGTAAGGTGGGAGAGGCACTGAGCGACTGCACAAATGGGCTGCCCACCCCATCCTATCCTTTTCCCCTTTGTTTTTTGCTCTTTTCTCACCTTTTATCTTGAGTGAGAGTTTTTATGTGAGTGTGTGCTTGTCTGCGTGGCAGGGGGAGGAGGGCTTGGGCAGGGTGTCACCTGGTGCAGCATTGGGTGCCCTCCTCTACCCAGCACTATATCAATTCTGATTGACTGTAGTGAGTCTGATGGTTACATAGTACAGGTGAGACTCGGATTTGTATGTCGTCAGTATTTTCATATCTACACCCAGTTTGATAACACAATACCAGTATGTAGCATTTCTGATGTAACTTTTATTTCAGTGATGGTAAGTTGTGAAGAGAGTTTTTCTTATATCAATATGCCACTTAAGGGCCTCCCAAATAGATGGACTGTTTTTGCGGCTTGTGGATCTCTGGGAAGCCGGGTAGAAGTGTGGGTGTTATTGACCAAGTCTCTTGAAGTCAGACAAAGTCTGCTTCATTCACAAATTTGAGCGCAGTCTTACTTTGGAGGATCTTCATGATTCCTTCTACATTCCACAAAACAATTGTTGTTGCTGTGGCCGGAGATTTACACTTTTCACGGCTATGGGGACAATGCTAGGGATGTCTAAGGCCCTGATTTAGATCCTGCTGTCACTTTTTCGACAGATTTCCCATCCGCCTACCAGGTGTTAACATTTGCAGTGGACCCATGCATTTTTAAATATCTCTTACAGGGAATAGCATACAAATGTGCAATGCATATGTATGTAATGTTGACTTTTTATGAAATTTAAAGAAACACACCTGTATTATTACTTTGTTCATCAAACTTTTGTGCAAATTGCCTTAAAAAAATATACACTCGCACAAAAAAGGACGTCAATCCAAAAATCTAAAAGTGACCATACAGGTGTGTAGAAATAAATTCTGTAAATTGTCAAATGAAAAACATATGCATTACACATTAATGGAATACGAGAAATGTAAAATAATGTCGACATTGCAATGGACACAGTGTAACATTTACTTTTTAAATACCTGTAAAAGCAATGTTAGTCCCAAACTTGAATCAGTTAATATATTATAGCCTTACAGCCCACCGTAGCGGCCATACCGGCTATTAAAGGCCTGCTCCAGCGTTAAAGGCCCGAGCCGAAGGCAAGGGACTTTAACAAGGGTGAGGGACTTTAATAGCACGTACAGCCCTGCTACGAAGGGCTATAAGGCTATCAGAGCATTCTGACACAAGAGGGCAGAATGTTCTAACAAATAAAACAAAGGCGTCTCGGAATCCCCTCGAGCTTCGAGAGGCCTTTGTTCCCAGCAATAGCTGTGAACAAAAGCAACATTGGAATGTTGCTCTGCGGGCTTTTACCGGCCCATAGAAGCACAGAGCACTCCGTTGTATTCAATGGAGTGCTCCACATTCCGATGTTTTAATAATCCAGGTACTATTTTGCCTTCTCTAGTGTAAATCCTGTATTTTATCCCCTTTTAATTGCTACATCATTTTTAAGGTGTAATGCATGTGGATATTCTTATCACTTATTAAGGTGAAATAAACACACCTGTATTAACACTAAATATACAATATCTATTTGATGGTGCAGGTGTCCATTATCATGATGAATCCTTGCAACTAAATTCAAACGACCATCACATAAAATTTTAACCAGTGTATGCACATAACAAACTAGACATTAAAATAATCTGTTTTATTTCCTGCCATAATGGTAAATAAAAATATGTACTGAACATTTTAGTTATAAACATAAACAGAGGAATCAACAAATTACAAATGAAAATTGATGTCACAACAGACTTGGTGAAATGAAAATATTGGTTTATTCACCAAATTAGACACTTCTCTCATGATGGAACTTTCATATAATAAAGATGAAGATCAAAACAGTTCATTAGCTGCCCTTAGGAAACTGCCAAGTGGATGCTCCTCAAGAATGGGGATTCAGTGGGCACAGGACAGGCACCTCAATTATATTTCTTGGGAGGGGTGCCTTTGTGTTTGGGAGGGGTGGTTTTGGAGGTTGTGTGAGGGCTGTGTTTTTGTTGTAGAGTGGTGTGTTTGTGTTTGGGAGGGCTGGCTTCCATTTGGAAGGGAGCTGGAGTGTGTGATGTGTGTGTCTGTCTGTTGTGCGGTTGCATGTGAGTCTGGTGTATATTTTGTTGGGTGTGTGTTTCTTGGCCGGTGTATGTTTGTCGGTGAGTGTGTGAGTTTGTGTCTGGTGGGTGTTGTTTTGAATGTTGGTGGATGTGGTGCCTGTAGGTGTGCTTGGGTATGTGGTGGTGCTTGTGGGTGTGCTGTTGGTAGTGGTGGTGGTTGTGGGTGTGGTGCTAGTTGGTGTGGTGGTTGTTTATGTGGGTGTTGTGGTGCTTGTGGGTGTGGTGTTGGTGGTAGTTGTGGCTGTGGGTATTGTGGTGGTGGGTTGGTGTGGTGGTTGTGGGTGTGGTTGGGGGTGTTGTGGAGGGTGTGGTGGCAGTGAGTGCAGTGGTGGGTTTGGTGGTGATGGTGGTTGTGGTGAGTATGGGCTTTGTGTCTGTCTGCTGTTTGGGTGTGTGCTTGTGTTTCCTGGTGTGTTTATGGGTGCCTGTGCTGCTTGTGTCTGTGTCTGTAGTGGGTGTGCGCAAAGAAATGAGTGGGCTTGGGACAGGGGTGTGAATTGAGAACTGGGATGTGGAAGGGATCTGAGTTGGGGCACAAGGTTGGGCTTGTTGGGAGGCTGCGGTCAGTGAGGAAGCTAGTCTTGTAAATGCTCTTTCCAGGCCAGACATACAACTATGAATGCTTTTCCAGGTATGCTACCATTCGTTGTATGTGGCAGCTAAGCCCCCGGATGGCCTTCAGGAGTGCAGTCTGGCCTAAAGAGATGTTTTGTAGGAAGTCAATAGCCTTCTCACTCAGCGTAGCTGGGGGGACAGTGGTAGGGGGTGAGGTGCCTGCAGTAAAGTAGATGCCACCCCTTTTAGGGGGCAGGTTTGGCCAACTGGAGGGGGAGCAAGAGGGAGGGTGGATATGATTCTCTGTGTGGGGACAAGGATGCACTTGAGTTCCTGTAGGGTCCGACACCACTAGGGACTGATAGCTTGTGGAGGCCTCCAAAAATGATGTTGTTGAGCTGGTGGCCTCCGCTGCAGTCCCTTCACGCTCCGTTCCACCTGGTCTCTTGGTGCCGGTGGTTTCAGCACCCAAACCACAAAGGCCAGCTGCTTTCTTACCTATGTGGCCAATGGGTCCTCCGCCTGCTCCTGATGATACTGAAATGACAAATACAATATATTATTTGTATCTGTGTAAGTAGAACTGATCATGAACTTCCATACCAAACATGTTCTAAGTATTCAGATGTCACATGCATCAAGGCTCCCAAACTTTGGTTTTACATAAGCATAAGCTCAGGCATGTAGGCAACATTTACAGAAATAATTTGGTCACCGTTTTGCAATTCTACATGATAGCTCCTATATCATGTATGAACTTGTCTCCTATCCATATTTATTTTTCCTGCATCATTTGTTTAACACCTCTGAATAGAAATAGTGTTGGGCTTTGTTGTTTAGAATAGTGAACTTATGTCACAATAAAGGATAGAAAGCAAAAATACCTTTATGCAGTGTGTTTATAAGGCCTTAAAATCTGGATATTTTCATTAACAAAAAGTAAAATATGAATCAATGTGTGTCAACAAATAGTGCAAAGTTATACCAATATTTGTATAACCTGATAAGCAGCTTCATTTGTTTGGGCATTTCACAATGATAACACAAGTAACTACAGTATACTTCAAATGTAAACAAAATTATATGGATTCTGTACTGAAGTAGCTTATCAATGTATCACACACTATGTCGATTTCTATGCTGTTGAAGAAATTAAGGAAAATAGTTTTGGGTGGATAGTCAAAGGGCTTCTACAGCATAATTAAATACACAGGATTTGATACCTTTCTAATCCACATCAGTGCAGAGCGAAAACATTTTCACATTTGACTCGTAAATATCTCTAGTTATTTGAAGTTGTCTTACCATTGCGAAATTATTTTACAAAATATGCTGGCTTTCAAGTTGGGAAAAAATTGGTACACCTTCACAGTAAATATCACTGTTAGAAATGGTTTTTTAGGTCTCGCCTGTCGATGCGCATGCGCATCGAGCAAGCGAGACTATAGGGGCTCATCGACTCTTTATCTAACTTGCAAGGAATCGTGGCGATTCCTTGCAGTGCCCGTGACTTTTAAGCTCAATGCGCATGTGCATTGAGCTTAAAAGCGCGTGCACAGCCGCCCGCATTCCTCCGACACCTTTGAAGTGAAGCTTAGCTTCACTTCAAAGGCCCGGCTTCTTCACACCCACATGCCGCTCTGCCCCGCTCCGCCCCCTCCCCTGAGTCATCCTGCCTGCCCTCGACGTTCCCCCCGCCCCCTCCCGCCACACAATGCCGAGAGCTTGTTACCCTGGTGTCTCAAGAAGAGTTTATCCTGATGTCGGCTAGAAGCAATAACGCAACTGCTACAACTGTTACCTATCGACAGCTTAGATTTTAACTAATTAAAAAATGTCTGTTGCGGGCATTGTGCGTAGCTTATTTTCTAAATGCTAAACACGCGTGCCTTTTTTGCTGTACTCAGTTTGGCGGTTGAAGGACTCATTGGCGTTCTTTTCATTGTGCATTTATTCAGAAAAGAAATGCATAGCTCAATATTCTGAGAATGGTTGTTACACCCGTTGCAAGCACGGGTTAGGATCTACGGCCCTCATTTTCTGTTTCGACACGCTGTGAAATAGAGGGAAGAAAACCCGCAGCGCACTTGAGCTGTAAATCGCGTATGTTTCACGGGATGATTTCACTGTGAAGTGTCATGGCTGCTATACGTACTGCAGGAGCTGAACCATTGGGATATTTCGGGAGGGCTGCCATTGTGCGTGTCTATTTTGTCATGTACGCAGAATGCACGCCCCTTCCTCGTTGGCGTCGTCTCTCCAGCTCGTCACCCTCCCCCCCCCGCTGTTAGCATCCTTGTAGGGATCCTGGCCGTGGTTGGTGGAAGCTGGAGGAGGGAGGGCACTGCTCCCGACAGCTGATGAGTTAGTGTCGGGAGTTTTTAATGATAAAGCTGGAAGTACATCGCACGGCCTTGGTTCGTGGAAACGAGCACCTTACTTGTATTCCCCACGTGGCACTGAGACCGTACGAGTTAAAATATAACTTAACTACTCAGCCGAGAAACTCGTCCCTGCGCTTTACGTTAAACTAGTGTAAAACCTGCATACTTGATTGTAGTCCGTGCCCAATCCGATTAGTAGTTGATCGTATTTAAAAAGCACAGCCACAATAAGTAACTTGGTGTTCTGTACAAGGTGACCATTAACTCTTGACCGTCTGCTTTTACTTACATTTTGAGCGTGCCACAGTGTGGATGCGGTCATTAACCATGGAAGACTAAACCTGGCAGTGTTTGAAAATCTTTTTTGAATGATGCGCCTGTCATCTAGAACTGTCGAGTGTAACTTAGACATTATATAATTGCGTCAGTATTGCTAAAACTTAAATATGCATTTTTTTTAACCATTATCATGCCTGTGCTGAGTGACATGGTAGATACGTTAATAAACTGGATTAATTCTCCATCTGAGGCTTTCATGCTGATGAACTGGTCCAGTATTTCTGTGCCATAAATGTACTGGTAACTCTGGGTTTGTAAACTCTGGATCGTGTAAATAGGCACCGGGTAAAGCTGTGGCTGCAATACATAGACCTCGCCCCTACCTCCTCCTTCACTTGATCTCTCGTCCTCCCTGCTTTGTGAATGAATTTCCCCAACATGTTAAGTGAATTCTCATGCAAATACTGCTTGCAATGTGTTATATATTTTTGCAGCGGTTTATTTTTTTCAGTGGTTAAACACTAAGATTCCATTTGACTTATAACTATTCGTGAACGATGCTGTTTTCTTCTTATCTCGCTAAATAAACTTCTGAATAAACTTTTTATTTTATTTTAGTGAGATCACGCACCATAGGAGAACTCATAAAACCTACGGCTCCTTTTGAACAAAAGTATGGGCGTGAAAATTGGACCGTTGCCTTTGCTCCAGATGGTTCCTATTTTGCATGGTCACAAGGACATCGCACTGTAAAATTGGTTCCCTGGTCCCAGTGCCATAATAACTTGTAAGATGTTTTTCATTCATACAGTAACTGTACAATGTTTTAAATGGTTTTAGAACATTTAAAGTGACCTATCCCTTTTAAATAATGGTGGTTTAATAAGAAGAGGCATTGACTATAATTCAATGTCTCGGCTCTAATATGGAATGGCCACATTTAAAAAAAAACCCCATAAACAATTCTAAAAGCACAAACTCTAATGCTGCGAGACCTATTGCATTTCCAATGCTTGTCTGGTTAGCTAGGGTATTCCCCTAACCCAGAGTGAACTCATCACAGTCAGTGTAAGGGAAATACACACCCAAGACAAACCCCGCTCACCCCCTTGGTAGCTTGGCTGAGCAGTCAGGTAATGTGTAAACCTTTTGTGCAACACACACACATCAGTGACACAATAAATACACCTCAAAAGAGACTCCACGCAGGATTTTATAAAAATATCTCATTTATTGTATATAACACATAGACCACAATCACATAAATCATAAACTAGGCAATTGTCATCATTTCAAAGTTAGTCCAGTAAAGTTAATGATTGCATGCAGCCTGGGCGCTTCAGGTTGCAGACTGTGTGCTTCCTGAGGCTGTGTGTCAATCACCAAGAGTGCCCCTTTCCCAGCTCATCACAGAGAGAGGGTGGATCAGAAAGCCTCACTGAACCAACCCACCCTGTGACGAATTAGGACAGGGAAGGCAGGATTGGAGGCATAAATGTTTTCAGCTTTCATGTAACAGATGTCACAAGTAATGCCAGATCACAAGTTGTAAGCAAGTAGCACACAGAGAACATGTTGAGTTTAGCAAAGCTTGCACACTGCATCCAAACATCGGAATCATTATCAATGGCGGTTTATCCTGACGGACGGGCCTGGAATGGCACACGTCAAGCAGAGTCTCCACGGAGACTGCCATGTGTTTGAAGCAGTGGGGATTATTCTTGTCCGGAAGTCATCCACAGACTTGACAGTGCACAGTCTGCTGTCCGTGACCTGCTGCTGGCCTGTGCTTGATGATGACTGAGTGCAGGTTAAAGTATGTATAAGAAAAAGTATATGAGAATCTAGTTACTGTTGTTTGTTCAGAATGGTGAACTAAAGAATTGTTTTGCATGTATTAGGATTCTGTGGTCAATCATTATATCAAACAGAGGCAATTTATATCAGAATACTTTTAATTTTCACATCAAAAGCAATCTGTCACTGTCGAATATGTGCTTCTTGCACCCAGAATATTTATATTAACACATTTTACAGACAAGAGCTAACCACAATGAACATTTGTCTTTGTACACATTGCTAAGCCAAGCCAAGCCTATTTGTAATATACTAGTTTGCTCTATGTGGGTATTTCTTCCATTGTGTAGCAGCTGCAAAATACTGTTTTCAGCTACACTCCACCCCAGTAGTCCGTGTCTGAGAGCTCATCATGGAAAATGAATATCCTGGTGAAAAAGGCAGGAGGATGGAGGTAAGGAGTGCGAGAAGTGGAAATGGAGAAGAATGCAGTTTCCTTGACAGAGAAACAAGTAGAAAGCAAAAGATGAGAAAGGAGAGAAAGAAGTGGGCATAAGGGTAATCTGGAAAAACAACTAAAATTAAGTTTGAGACGTCTGAGGGACAGAGAGGTGAAGTTGTACCAATTCACTGGCATAAGTAATAGTTGGTTTCCTTTGGAGTCTTGGATTTGAATTACAAATGCCAGAATGCAAAGAAAACAGGATAAGCTATTCACTCCTAAAGTAGAGATGACATGATATAACTTGAGGTTTTTGAGGAAAGAGGATGGAAGGAACAGGAGAGGACATGGAAACCATGAGGTACTGGATAGCAAAGGGTAATGAAAGCTGAGGAACGAAAATAAAGGATAGGGCGAGGCCAAAGAATGTGGAGAGCAGTGGAATGGAAATAGCTATTTGAAGAGACTAATAGAGGAAGGGAAAGAATAAAATAGATTGGCACAGAAGGTACAAAAGAGGGGGTAGTATGTTAGAATGTGAACCACAGAAATATTGTGCTGCAGGATATAGACTGTCAAAATGCAGTGAAAGTAAGTTTATATAGATTTACTATTGTTAGTTCCACATCTATGTACCTTGAAACACCACTGCCCCCTCCCTTGTTACATTTGTGTTTGGGTGGCTCCGCTCGCAGCGTCTAACTCAGCATTTGGTTTTATGGCCACCGATTTCAAAATTCATGAGCCGCAACTGACTTATAGGTTGTGAGCCTGGGCGGAGTTCGCGTAGCAGGGCTACGCGGAGTGTCACGGAGTTGACAACAAACTCTGTGGCACTCCGCGTAGCTCCGCCACCCACCTCCACCCCCTATTATTAATATACCTTCAAAGTACATTAAAGCAAATTCAAAAGACTTACCTTTAAACTGTGGCGGCCCCGGGTTGCACTTCTCCTCTTCTTCGGCCTTAGAAATACTGATAAGAAAACTGCGCATGCGCGTACCCCCGAGCATGCGCATTTCTTACAAGACCTATATGTAGTAAAAGGGGAGTTTCAAACTTGGCAAACACTTTAAATGCAAAGTCACTGTGGCAGGAAACCGTGCAGGCACGCCCTACAGAGGCAGAACCCAAGAGAGGTTTAAAAGACTACTTATGTGGTTGGCGCAAGCAGCGCTGCAGGTCCACTAGTAGCATTTAATTTACAGGCCCTGGGTATATAGGATACCACTGTACAATGGACTCACGGGTAAATTAAATAAGCCAAACAGGCATAGACCAATCGTGCCAAGTTTACAAGAGAGAGCACATGCACTTTAGTACTGAACAGCAGTGGGAAAGTGCCCAGAGTCACAAAACCAACAAAAACAGGTTAGAGTTTTGGGATAACCTGTAAAAAGATCCAGGTCCAACAATTAGATTCACTGATTCATTTAGAATTTTAACTTTAAAGATTTACATGTAATTCACAATATGCAACATATTGGACCATGATCAACTACATTTGCTTAATGAGTCATGAGTCGTGCCTGATTTTGAGTTTTCCAGATGGAGTACTGCTACATATATGTGATGGAACATTCCATCTGCAAAAGTCCCTTTCAGTATCCAATTTTTCTCCATCATTGATTTATCATCTGGACATAACAAACAACATTAAAAAATGATTTTGGATATGTATTACTCTGTCACCTATTTGTACACATTCCTGTCCGTGGTGTTCCAAAAATTGTATGTCTCTCACATATATTTTCCCAAAAGCAGACTGGCTTACATGTAGACTTGAAGGAGTAAGACAGAATGCAAATCTGTCACTTTTAACATGAATGAAATAGTATTTTGTAATCAAACGACATTTGGAATATGTTTTAAATCTTAAATGTAGCCATTTAATCTGATGTTACTAGACATTTTGGCTCACTTGTTCACTTTTGTTTATGCATAAAACCAATTTACCAATGTGACGTTTGGAACATCCACTGCATCATGAGTGCATTTTATGTTGTCACCTGTGATAGGGCTAACAATATATCATTCACAATAGTGAAGGAGCATCTCACCTGACACAATAAGACTAGTGTCTTGTTTGGTACAACTTTCCCTAATAACATCAAACAAACTCATGCACATTTTTTGTTTAGGGAGGCATGTGTCTGCTGAAACCAGTCCTTTGGTAGTGAACAGAAATCAGGCAGTATCTTGTTCCACAAATTCATATACAAAAACACATCATTACACACCTTGTGTAAAACGTACACCTTCAAGAACTCTTCTGCATTCAACATGTCTTAGCCTTAATGTTGATGGCAAAATGAGTTGCAGTAACAAACAATAGTTAACATGTTGATCTCACACTAGAACTTACCCCCTTGATGCTGCTGTTGGGCTCTTAACTGCACATCAAGCTCTAGATAGGCCACTGCAAGTATGTGGGTGATTATGGGGGTCAGCGCTTCCCATATTGAGAGGACTTGCCAAGCTGTGATTAGCCACCCATTATAAATTCTGATTGATTGACTTCTGCTGACTTCTTGGTCTAGCGTTGTAGGTCCTCCCTCCTCTTCCGACAGGGAATGCTGCCCCGCTTCTAGACCCGCAGGGTCTGTACCTTCTTGGCAATGGCATTACATATCTCCATTTTCTGATAGGCGTTGGCCTGTATGGATACAAGAAATGAAAGAAAAAGTATTGCTTAGTGACTTGTTGCTTGGCTGTAGTGATGTAATACAATTTTACTACAGCAATCACAAGCGCTAGTTAAGGATTACTACAAAATATATTTTTTTTCATTCTGCCATATTACGACAATAAATAATACTTTTGTTATAACCTGTTGACTACCCTTATCCATTGCCATTACCTAAATTCAGAAAACACAGTTGATGGACAGAATGTAGAACAATGTCATACATTCACCCCAGTACAAGGATCTGGGCCTAAATCCATCGTTTTTTGCACTCCACACCACCCTGGGTTAGACACTGGCTATATGCAAATCAGCTCTGACCCTGTGCCTCGTGGGAACAGTCCAGTCCAAACTACCAAGCCATGTCTTTCCCAGACCGGAATCAAGCATCCAAGGACCGGTTTCTGGCTATCAGCCTTCATTCAGCCTGGATAGCTTGACTCCAGTGGTGTGGAGAGCCTGGGACTCACGTCTGAGCATACCCAGCCCACTCGGGGTGAAAATTGCAAAAAACACAGTTGATGGACAGAATGTAGAACAATGTCATACATTCACCCCAGTACAAGGATCTGGGCCTAAATCCATCGTTTTTTTGCACTCCACACCACCCTGGGTTAGACACTGGCTATATGCAAATCAGCTCTGACCCTGTGCCTCATGGGAACAGTCCAGTCCGAACTACCAAGCCTTGTCTTTCCCAGACCGGAATCAAGCATCCAAGGACCGGTTTCTGGCTATCAGCCTTCATTCAGCCTGGATAGCTTGACTCCAGTGGTGTGGAGAGCCTGGGACTCACGTCTGAGCATACCCAGCCCACTCGGGGTGAAAATTGCAAAAAACACAGTTGATGGACAGAATGTAGAACAATGTCATACATTCACCCCAGTACAAGGATCTGGGCTGATTTGCATATAGCCAGTGTCTAACCATGGGTGGTGTGGAGTGCAAAAAAACGATGGATTTAGGCCCAGATCCTTGTACTGGGGTGAATGTATGACATTGTTCTACATTCTGTCCATCAACTGTGTTTTTTTCAATTTTCACCCCGAGTGGGCTGGGTATGCTCAGACGTGAGTCCCAGGCTCTCCACACCACTGGGGTCAAGCTATCCAGGCTGAATGAAGGCTGATAGCCAGAAACCGGTCCTTGGATGCTTGATTACGGTCTGGGAAAGACACGGCTTGGTAGTTTGGACTGGACTGTTCCCATGAGGCACAGGGACGGAGCTGATTTGCATATAGCCAGTGTCTAACCCAGGGTGGTGTGGAGTGCAAAAAAACGATGGATTTAGGCCCAGATCCTTGTACTGGGGTGAATGTATGACATTGTTCTACATTCTGTCCATCAACTGTTTTTTTGGAATTTTCACCCCGAGTGGGCTGGGTATGCTCAGACGTGAGTCCCAGGCTCTCCACAGCACTGGAGTCAAGCTATCCAGGCTGAATGAAGGCTGATAGCCAGAAACCGGTCCTTGGATGCTTGATTCCGGTCTGGGAAAGACATGGCTTGGTAGTTTGGACTGGACTGTTCCCATGAGGCACAGGGTCAGAGCTGATTTGCATATAGCCAGTGTCTAACCTAGGGTGGTGTGGAGTGCAAAAAAACGATGGATTTAGGCCCAGATCCTTGTACTGGGGTGAATGTATGACATTGTTCTACATTCTGTCCATCAACTGTGTTTTTTGCAATTTTCACCCCGAGTGGGCTGGGTATGCTCAGACGTGAGTCCCAGGCTCTCCAGACCACTGGAGTCAAGCTATCCAGGCTGAATGAAGGCTGATAGCCAGAAACCGGTCCTTGGATGCTTGATTCCAGTCTGGGAAAGACATGGCTTGGTAGTTTGGACTGGACTGTTCCCATGAAGCACAGGGTCAGAGCTGATTTGCATATAGCCAGTGTCTAACCCAGCGTGGTGTGGAGTGCAAAAAAATGATGGATTTAGGCCCAGATCCTTGTACTGGGGTGAATGTATGACATTGTTCTACATTCTGTCCATCAACTGTGTTTTTGCAATTTTCACCCCGAGTGGGCTGGGTATGCTCAGACGTGAGTCCCAGGCTCTCCACACCACTGGAGTCAAGCTATCCAGGCTGAAAGAAGGCTGATAGCCAGAAAGGGGTCCTTGGATGCTTGATTCCGGTCTGGGAAAGACATGGCTTGGTAGTTTGGACTGGACTGTTCCCATGAGGCACAGGGTCAGAGCTGATTTGCATATAGCCAGTGTCATGTCATGTCAAATAACTTTATTCGGTTATTTAAAAAAACAACCATAAAAGCATTACAAACAAAACATATATTATCACATGATTACATAAATAGGGTTTTTAAAAAGTGAGGGAAAATGACTTGATTGTATTTGGCATTTATGATTATAAGATTAAGATAGCACATTTTTACAGGCAAGGCATACACTTTAGTGGTAATCAGACAAGACATCAGAGAAGTAAAAATAATTAGGCTAAAAACTATATCAGTTACAAGAGTAGTTAGCCCTCCATACTTTTTCTGAATTTGAGTGCCATTTTCAAGAAACTACACACAAATAGAGCACAATCCCACCCTAACATCTGCAAATAATAGAGTGCTGGTTTATATTGAGAGAAGTGTAGTTTTTTAAGACAAGGTTTTAAAAAGAGCCTACGTGGCGTTTCATAAAATGGGCAAAAAAATAAAAAGTGTTCCAGATCTTGCGGAGACGTTTCGTCGCAGCCGCAAGCCGGCAACACTTGTCCACGATAAGCTCCCTTTGGCATAGCCAGCAATAAGTGAAATAAGTCCAGCCTAAATCTTGTCAACAGGAAACGATCATAACCAGTCATTGGCCATGACAGGTACGGTTCCATAACCATTGTTGTTTTTAACACCACGTGTTTACGTACGCTTCCCTTCATTATTTCACCAGCCTCCCTATCTAGATAGCGTAAAGTGATAAAGGCCTTTTTTACAGACAAAACATCCTGTTTCGTGATAGAATTGGGGTTTTGGAAAAGTTCAGGGCGCCCAATTTCCCTAAAACAATTGTTTAAATAACTTAACCAGGGGACCTTAAACCTGTTTTCCCATGTTAATGCTTCCCTCAGTATTAGCTGGGTGAGGGGGACATCACTGTTTGTCCAACATTGTAGCCAGCATACTAAGGGTTTAGCTGCTATTTTGTCGCATAGGAATGGTACTCCTAGCTCCTCATGTACGGAAAAGTTAGCTGTTCCAACGGGGACCCTTAATATCTTTTTGAGAAAGTTATTTTCCACTATCTCAAGTGCCCCTAGTGGGACATGTCCCCATAGCTCACCTCCGTAGGATGCTATGGCGATGCTCTTAGCCTGGTAAAGTTTGAGTAATGCTGTCACTGGGCTGTTGCCCATTTTTCTTGCGAAATTAAGTATTGCAGCATTTGCCCTAATTACCTCTCCCCTTTTTTTTTGGACTACAGGTCCCCAATTCATTTGATGGTCGAATAGGACCCCTAGGTAGGAGAAGGTTTTAGTGGTAGGAATTTTTGACCCGTTCACGTTTAAACAGTCCGGTTTTTTACTGCCTTGGCCAACCTTCATTACGAAGGATTTAGAGTTATTTATACTCAAATCACGTGATTTCATAAATGTAAAGAAGGAGTTCAGTAATGTTTGAAGGCCATTAGCAGTTCTAGACAAGAGGACTGCGTCGTCCGCATAAAGCAGGACTGGCAATCCCTTGCGGCCGATATAGGGGTAATCTGCTCCTGTGCTTAAAAGGTGCTCTTCCAGTTCGTTTATGTATAAATTAAAAAGGAACGGGGCTAAGATGCATCCTTGGCGGACACCCCGGTGCACACTGAATTCTTCTGTCACTTTTAGATCCTGTGTGAACCGGACATTTGCCCTTGTGTCAGAGTGCATATCTGCCAGAAAATTAATTATATTCTGCTCTACACCCATTTTTGCCATGGCAGTCCAGAGGCCTCTGCGGCTCACACAGTCAAATGCAGACGAGAGGTCCATGAACGCCATGTGGATTGTACCTGCACGGGCCTTAGTATATTTCCCTATAATTAGATACAGATTCAGACACTGTGTAACGGTGGAGTGGCCAGGGCTGAAACCGTATTGAATGGGGGATATTATTTTATTTTCGTCAGCCCATGTGACCAGTCTATTTAAGATTACGCCCCCCCACTACTTTGACAATAGAGTTAATTAAGGATATTGGTCTATAGCAGAGGGGGCTATTGCGGTCTCCTTTCTTGAACACGGGTACGATGGTAGATACCCCCCAAGACTTAGGGCATCCAGAAATCACTGCCGCGTTTATTACTGAGGTGAGGACTGGTGCCCATAATGAGCTGCAGGATTTAAAAAGGTCCGGTGGTAAGTTATCCGGTCCCGGAGCCTTATTGCTGGTAAGCCCTTCAATTCCTTTCTCGACCTCGTTTATTGTGAAGAGCAGTAATTTTTCCTTTGATGCAGTGTAAGTGCGTTCTGCCTGTAATTCGTTGCTTTTAAAAATAGAACTAAAATGATTAACCCACTTTTCTTCTGGGATATTTGTGCCCATTGAGAAATCAATTGGGTTATCGAAAAGGGGTTTATTTATAATGTCCCAGAATTTTGCACTATTTCTTAGAATTTCAGGGTCTAATAAAGACTCCCATGCGTTTTTTTGTACCTCTATTTTACGGGTTGCGAGGGCCTTTTTATGCCTAGCACGCACAACTTTTATTAGTGCCTTATCTCTGGGTTTAGTTTTTAATGCCGCCTTGAGCTCACGGCTAACCTTGGAACAGTCTTTGTCAAACCATTTCGGGTTATTGTTTATGCTCCCTCTGGTTGTCACCGTTAATAATGATCCTACTTTAATTGCAACTCCCTCAAAGGATGCCAAGATTTGTTGTGGTGTTGATGCGGGTGATGTACATAATGAAAATTCAGTGCTACAGGTCTTGTTGATGGATTTATACAAGTTTTCATGATTCACCATTGACCATTTTAAGCGACGCTTCCCATTTATATGTTTTATGAACCCACGATCCATGTGTGGCTTTCGCTGTTCAAAAATTCCCGCATCCATTGTAATACATATAGGATTATGGTCACTATAAATACTCATTTGGATTTGGAAATTCAGGACAGTATTGGCAAGGTCAGCAGATAGTAAAATGTGGTCTATGTATGAACCAGTGGTGTGACCTTTGAACGTAGGAATAGAAAAGAGAGTTTGGTCCGCCACTGTTGACATAGCAGAAATTAAGTTGTTTTCGTTCAATAGTGAGTTCAAGTTTGTTCCACGCCGTGTGTGTTCAAAGTGGAAACCTTCCAGATCGTTACAACCTAGTTGGTTAATGGTAGTCTCTCCTGGGTTTCCGCATGGATGAGTGTTGAAGTCACCAACTAGTAGCAACTGGCGGGACAATCTATTCGCATTTTCCCTCAAAAAGTCACAAAGAAATTGGATATTACAATCACCCGAATGGTTAATTGCATTGTAAAAATTAATCAGTGTATAGGTAGTATATCCCCTCTTCAGCTCTAGAACCTGGATATTTCGATTACCAGTGTGAAACTCAGATTTAGAACATTTAAGAGCTAGATTGACGTAAATTGCCAAACCCCCTTTTGCTCTCCCACTGGTAGAGGGTTCTGCCGGGATAAAGAAACTCTGGTAGCCCTCAATATGTACGTTTTTCCCCACCAACCATGTTTCCTGTAAACAAATTATTGCATATTGTTTAACTAAAGACAACCAGCCGTCATCATTGTACTTGTTACAGAGCCCAGCAATATTCCAAGATAACAGACTTTTGTTACAATGTGGAGATGGGAAAGAAGTTTCAATATTTATTTCTTTGTTAGATTTTTCAGGTTGGATAGCTGGTATTTCCCTTAATTCTCTGACTTCCAGTCCCTCCCCAAAGTTGTGTTTTATGTCATTAGTTAAAGAATTATATGTGTCTGGTGGGTTGGTAGAACAATTTCTCTCGGCTGGCGAGGCAAGTAAATCATGAGTATGTTCATTCATCACAATTGGATAATTCTCGTATATTGATTCAGCGCCCTGATGTCTATAATTACCAGCGCTAGGGGGAAGGGGTGTATCAGATAGTCATTCTACCCCATCCAAACCTCCCTGTCCGTAAAGGCCGTTAAACCTGTTTGAGGTAGGGATGTTGTACTGATAGTTAGAATGGGTGGGATGTTGGTGTTCGTATTGATATGTTAATTGGGGCCTAGCCCACCCATCTATACTATGGCCCCACCTATTGTCCAACGCAACCATACCCCAGCCATTTAGTGTGTCATTCCTGGTTGATCTTAAGGGAGCATGAATTATCTTAGGATAAATCATGCTCCGTTGTTTTTTTCCAAAGAATTCTAAGGTGAGAGGGACAATAGTGCCTTTCCTGCGTTGAGGGGGAAATATATTTTGTAGGATGCTTGGCAATGTGTCTGCGACTGTAAAATTTAAAATGACACAGTCACCGGTAAACTTTTTCGGGTTTTGTCCTATCCAGGGTACCCTTCTCGCTGACTTGACTTCCCCTGCTAACTGCTGTTTCCCATGGGGGGCCATCTGCATGTTGCCAGATAGTCAGTGAAGGGCCTTGCTTGACAATGATGTAGGGGTTTCTAACTGACCGGTAGTCAGAACTGGAACATTTGCGAGTACCAGAACTAACGGCGCTGCTTCTTCAAGGAAGTGTAGAGGATCATTTTCGTTGTTTCTTAATATTTCAGCTAAAACTGGAGGGGGGTCAACACTTAACAGTGAGGGATTATCATTTGCTTCTGGTATGTCACTGGGTAATTCGGGATGTACTACAGTCACACTTCCCTCTACCCCAATCGTATTAAGTTCTTTAGTGATATTGGTTAAGTTGGTGACCATGGTTGACAGGTTTGTTAACTCGTCCGTTAGTATTTTCTGGGTCGTGCCCACTTTCTTCACATCAGTGCAAAGCTTATCAAGTCTGGCCACCACCGGTTTAATGAAAGCCTTGAGTTTGCTATCAATCATGTCCGCTATCCTGCTTAGTAAATCATCATCAGCTATCTGTTTGGTGCTGTCATCCCATTTTCCCATATTCTTGTCCCTGGTTTTTGGAGGTGTTGCAACCCTCTTCCTCCCTCCTCGATTTAAGTGTGTCTTTCTGCATTTCCTAATCGCCCGTGCGTTAGGCGCTATGGCTGGGGGATCTTCAGCTGCACTATCTACCTGTGTACCCGGGTGTATAGAGGAATCGTGTGTGGCGTCATCGTCAAACTGAGACTCGGTGTCGATGACATGGGCTGAGACTTTATCAGGCTCTAAGGAAATGCTATGGTTTTGGGACTCACTGTCATGAATCTCGATATTTTGGGTTTGGTTTCCTATTTCCTGAGATATAATATCTACCCATGGGGAGTTAGGTGAGGGACTTATGGGGTGTAAAATTGGAGATTGGCTTAAGCCCAAAGACTGTCTTCTGTCACTATTTATCTTGCTTACTACATGGACCATATAATTATCCATGGTATTTTCTACAACAGTAATATTCTTTTTCGGCATCCTGTCTGAGAATATTGGGAGCACAAGTTTTAATCCGGACAGTTACCAACAACAAATGCACTAAAAGTAAAAAAGAGAGAGTCTAGTCAATAATGCAGTGTACAACAAGGTACAGGTGGACTTACTTTAACAAAAGTACGTTCTACCAGTGCGGACAGTATAACGTGCCCGGTCCAGTCTCTACCTGTCTCGGACTGTCCGCCCTTTGTCCTGGCTTCGTCCGGCGTCCCGCACGCGTCCCGCTTAGCCTGGGGGGTGTGGCTTTATAGGAGGAGTAGGGGCGGGAAGAGACTCCAGGTGCGCTGCGGTGATCCTGCGCGGAACCCTGGGTCTCGCAGTCCCGACCCCTGTTTCAACGGCCTCACGCACTCCTGACAATATCTTCACCCTTTCCACAGGGCACGGCAGGCAAGGGACTAAAAAGCAAGGACACAAGGTCTGTGAACAGCTACGAGCGGCACCCGCGGAGCGGGGGCCGCGAGCTGTTATGAAGGCAGAGGAGGGCAATGAGGAGCTGGCAATCAGGGAGGAGCAGGGGCGGGAAGAGACTCCAGGTGCGCTGCGGTGATCCTGCGCAGTCCCGGCCCCTGTTTCAACGGTCTCACGCACTCCTGACAATATCTTCACCCTTTCCACAGGGCACGGCAGACAAGGGACTGTTCTTGATGTGCTTGTTCTCGATAATCAGTTCAGTGGTAACAGCTTCCTCAATGGAATGTAGAAAAAATACAGGATAAAAGGATTTGTTTCTGTACACAATATCCCATAATGCACTGTCTTCCTTGTGCAAGTCTCCTTATAGATCCAGGGGAAAAAACTCTTATTTTCAGAGAAAAACCCCTCTCAATATAGGCAGGGTATTCATAAAACATACTTCTGTTCTATATTATAGTGGCCACTATAGTTTTCCATTTCCATCAGAAACTAAGGAGAACACGATCCCAACTAGGCTGCTCACGTTTTGGCCCGAACTCCACATAACGATGTGGAGCAACTACAAGAATACAGGAAAAGCGCTAGAAATCGTGCTTCACCGGCAAGGAGAAAATGGGCAAAATCAGCCAAAAGCCAGTGCAAAATACAAGAGGTTCTTATTTCAGAGTCCTGAGGCTCCCATTAGCTTCATGAGAGCCCCAAATGCAAACCGTTCCAAAAACACGATTTTTTGGTCCAAAAAAAGACTCAGATGCAACAGGGAAGGTGAAGTGCTCCCAATCCAGCGGTCCAAAACAAGGTTCCCAAGATGCAACAGCACATGTTATAGCCAGTGTCTAACCCAGGGTGGTGTGGAGTGCAAAAAAACGATGGATTTAGGCCCAGATCCTTGTACTGGGGTGAATGCTCTCTGCAAGCTGGATACAATTCCGCTTCTTGATGCCGGCAGCCTGGATGGATTAATCTCCAAAGTTTCTTCCGGCTCTCCTAATGACCCGGCACCCCCCCGGATCCTTGTCAAGGCACTGGACGTTATTCGTCCTGTTATCCTGGAAGCTTTAAACACCTCTATTGTGTCCAGGTCGGTCCCGCTTGCTTGGAAGTGTGCCATGGTGAGGGCGCTTCTCAAGAAACCCTCCTTGGACCAAAACAACTTGTCCAACTACCGTCCCATTTCGTTGCTTCCCTGGCTGAGTAAACTGCTGGAGAGGCACGCCAACAATATCTTAACAGACTATTTGGAGTCCAACTGTCTGTTGCGTGCCTCCCAGACAGGTTTTCGCCCTCAACATGGCACAGAAACCGCCATGTTGGTGGTCACAGAGGAAGCAAGAATGACTTTGGATCGGGGAGGAAAGGTGGCCATTATCTTGTTAGACCTTAGCGCCGCGTTCGACACGGTGAACCATGCCACGCTAGTACACCGACTGGCGGGCATGGGCGTGTCGGGCGCGGCTCTGGACTGGCTCACCTCCTTTCTGAGTGAGCGCTTTTTCCGGGTCTTCGAGGGTGAGATAGTCTCTCCTAAACATCCTCTCAGGTGTGGGGTCCCTCGGGGCTCCTCCCTGAGCCCGACCCTCTTTAACGCCTACATGGAGCCTCTGGACAGGATAGTCCATCCCTTTGGTGTGCGTATAGTCACCTACGCGGATGATACGCAGCTGGTGGTCTCGTTAGACCACGCTGATGGATCATCCAACACCTTAGGCCCCTGTCTAGAGGCTGTTGCCAGTTGGATGCAAGCCTCCTGTCTCAAGCTTAACGGGGAGAAGACAGACATCATTCTCCTCGGAAATCCCTCCCCTTCTGCTCTTGCACCCGTCTGGCCACCATGTCTTGGCGCTCCTCCTGTCCCCAAGTCCCAGATAAAGAGCCTCGGGATCTGGATTGACACCGCCCTTGATTTCTCGGTCCAGGCTACTAAGACTGCGGCCACTTGCTTCGGACTCATGAGGATGCTCCGGCGGGTGCTCCCTTTGCTCCCTTTCCAGGCGAGGAGGATCATGGTCCAGGCCCTGATTCTCTCCCGCCTGGATTATGGGAACGCTCTCTACCTGGGAGCACCGGCTTCGGTTCTTCAGAGGCTCCAGGTCACACAAAACAGTGCGGCCCGCCTACTGTTCAATCTGTCCCGTCGGCAGTCGGCGAGGAAGGCTCTGAGGGACCTCCATTGGCTCCCAATGACTGCCAGAGTGCAGTTTAAAGCTCTGTGCATTATGCACAAATCCCTTCATCGTGTAGGCCCAGCGATTCTGCACCCTCTGGTCCGCCTTATGTTCCTACACGCCCCCTTCGGTCTGGTACTCTGCAGTTGGCCACCTCCTCTAAAATTAATAAAGCCCGTTGGGGTGGCCGTTCTTTTTCCCACTCGGCGACCAGACTTTGGAACGCCCTCCCCTTTGCCATCCGAGGAAATAGCAACCTCCTCTCGTTCAGAAAGGCCTTGAAAACGCATTTGTTTGCTAAATCCTGCTGATCTGCCCTGAGCCTGCGCTAAACCATTTTATCTTCAAGCGCTGCGAGGCCTCAGGGCAGTTATGCACTATACAAATGCAATTTTTCATAATGTATGACATTGTTCTACATTCTGTCCATCAACTGTGTTTTTTGCATTTTTCACCCCGAGTGGGCTGGGGATGCTCAGACGTGAGTCCCAGGCTCCCCACACCACTGGAGTCAAGCTATCCAGGCTGAGTGAAGGCTGATAGCCAGAAACCGGTCTTTGGATGCTTGATTCCGGTCTGGGAAAGACATGGCTTGGTAGTTTGGACTGGACTGTTCCCATGAGGCACAGGGTTAGAGCTGATTTGCATATAGCCAGTGTCTAACCCAGGGTGGTGTGGAGTGCAAAAAAACGATGGATTTAGGCGCAGATCCTTGTACTGGGGTGAATGTATGACATTGTTCTACATTCTGTCCATCAACTGTGTTTTTTTGCAATTTTCACCCCGAGTGGGCTGGGTATGCTCAGACGTGAGTCCCAGGCTCTCCACAGCACTGGAGTCAAGCTATCCAGGCTGAATGAAGGCTGATAGCCAGAAACCGGTCCTTGGATGCTTGATTCCGGTCTGGGAAAGACATGGCTTGGTAGTTTGGACTGGACTGTTCCCACGAGGCACAGGGTCAGAGCTGATTTGCATATAGCCAGTGTCTAACCCAGGGTGGTGTGGAGTGCAAAAAAACGATAGATTTAGGCCCAGATCCTTGTACTGGGGTGAATGTATGACATTGTTCTACATTCTGTCCATCAACTGTGTTTTTTGCAATTTTCACCCCGAGTGCGCTGGGTATGCTCAGACGTGAGTCCCAGGCTCTCCAAACCACTGGAGTCAAGCTATCCAGGCTGAATGAAGGCTGATAGCCAGAAACCGGTCCTTGGATGCTTGATTTCGGTCTGGGAAAGACATGGCTCGGTAGTTTGGACTGGACTGTTCCCATGAGGCACAGGGTCAGAGCTGATTTGCATATAGCCAGTGTCTAACCCAGGGTGGTGTGGAGTGCAAAAAAACGATGGATTTAGGCTCAGATCCTTGTACTGGGGTGAATGTATGACATTGTTCTACATTCTGTCCATCAACTGTGTTTTTTGCAATTACCTAAATTCAGGGCATGGACATCATCTAGGCCAGCGGGCTCCAACATTTTCTGTAATGAGAGTTACTTCTCAGCAGTGAATTTCATTTTGAAATACTGAAGGTTAAACAACTTGTGCTTTATAACCAGACAACCCCAGCTACATTAACTTTAAGCCTAAGGTCCATAGATCCAGATACTATGGTTTGAACTAAACACTTTGACTCAGAGCACTATGAAAGGGCTGCTATGTGTGTGCATAAGAGTGTGCTCTTTGGGACTCTATGAACATGTGTGCGTATGAAGAGGACATATTTGTATGGGTGACTGAGAGCCTGTGAATGTTAAACTGTTTATGTAAGTAATAACTCTGTATTTCATTTTTCTTACATTTAAAAGAATTCAGAAGCATCATTTTGTTCACAACTTCACTTTTGAGTTGACAAGGAATTTTTCTTAAGAGTCCAAAACCTAAGTGCTCCAGTTGTTCACTTCTGTGACTCAGTCACAGCCTGGCACACAAATCTGATTAATCACTGTTCATTGTCAGGCACTGCTATCTGTAGCCTGAAAATCATGATGTCACAAAAACACAACCTACCCTTAACTTTGAAAATATGACCTTGTGCTCATTTGAAAAATGACTCACGGCTATTACTTGTTCTGAAGGAGTCTGAGAGCTACTGGTAGCTCCCAAACGACTGGTTGGAGACACCTGATCTAGTCGAAGTGATATGTGGGGTAATAAACATAGCACATATTATTTACATTTTGTGTGTAGAAATTATTTATATGTACAGTTGTAAATAAGATATAATGTGCTTTCTATTTTTACATTATGTGAAATTTCTACATTTCCCATGAAGATCATACATATACATAGATATTTCTCAAAATACACAGCAAATAAAACGTAGGGCTCAAAACACACATAAAATGTATGGCTCAAAACACATACTAATGTTGTAGTTTTCTCTAATCATAATGTGCTTAAAAAATTAACACTATTATTGTTTTATGTAATATAAAAATAAATGACACTTCATTTCAATCACTACACTTCATTCAGAAACTCAAAGGGTCATTATAGCCTGTGTATTAAAAAATAAATAGACTGATTTAAAGTTTGTACCTGTTCCTCTGGTGAGCCGTACAGCTGGCTGTGCAGGGACAGAACCTCAGTTGCCAGCAACTACAGCTCCTCTGGCGAGAAGGCTGGGGCCTGTCAACTGCTCTTACCCGCATCGTAGCTCCCAGAGGTCAGAAGCAGAAGCAAAAGTTGAGGAGGTCTTGTTGGGTGCAGTGTTAGGAGGCAAGTGAGTTTTTTAAAAATGCAGCGTACATGTACACGACGTATACAATTGTCCACGGTGACTGACACATCCTTTGCTTTCACACACTTTAGCCTCTGGCTGGGTCCGTCATGGACCTTCACTCTCACTGGGTGGTCAACTTCCGCCAAGGTTTACTAATTCCAAATGCCCTGTTGGCAATGTCAGGTGGCCACCATTTTAGATTGAGGAATAGTGTGTTTGTGACTGTGAAGTGCATCACCGCCCATCAAAATAGTGACACCCTCTCCCAGTGCGGCTGGTGCTCCCGGAGGATGGGCCCAGGGCCAGGCCTGCCGCCTGCCGCCAGGATGGAGAGGAGGTGGTGCTGCACATAAAAAACTAGCACTGCCACTTCCACCTATGAAAAATGGCGCTGGCTGCACCCCTTTGCAGTGCCGCCAACCGCAAAGTAGGCGACTGGTGCTCTGGATGGTTTGGGAGACCCTGCTCTGCCATGGCACTGGCTGGGGAGAAGATAAGAAACAGGAAAAGGAAGGAAGGAAGGAAAATAAATAAGAAAGTAAAACAAAAAATGAAAAAAGTACAAAAGTCACAGAAACAACACACAAAATGTGAAAAAACATAAAATACACAAACACAAAACACAAGGTAATATTTTTTTGTTTAACATAATTTTTATTGGTTTAGGCTTTACATAGCTAACTAAACCGTTGTCTTTGACAACATTCGGCAACAGGTTGATGCTGGTCACACCACCTTTCTGATCCTCCTTGATCTGACTGCAGCCTTCGATACGATCTCCCCGAGTAGGCTTGTTGATAGGCTCCAGGACATTGGGATAGAGGGATCTGCACTTAGCTTGTTGTCATCTTTCCTTATGGTGCGGTCACAGAGAGTTAAAATGGGCCAATTCTTGTCTGCTCCCAAAAAATAGTTTTGTGGAGTACCTCAGGGATCCTCATTGAGTCCCACTCACTTCAATATCTCTGTAGCCCCGCTCGCTGCTTTGGTTAGGGCTTTTGGTTTAGAAGTCCTGTCCTACGCTGACGACACTCAGATTCTGATTTCCATCACAGAGAGTGTCTCAGCCTCAGCAGCAAATTTTAATAATTTCATGCAAGCGGTGGCTGCATGGATGGTGGAGAATTATCTAAGACTCAATGGGGATAAAACTGAGGTAATCATTTTGGGAGACAAGCTTGATATTTTGTCAAAGGCCTAGTGGCCTGTTTCTCTGGGAGCCTGCCCTGTTCCCTGTCTAAGTGCCAAGAATCTTGGCATTATTGTAGACTCCTCTCTGTCATTAAAGTCACAAATAAATAGAACCGTCGCAACCTGCTTCGGGATGCTAAGGACTCTTAGGAAGATCTTTCCTTTTCTCTCCCTTTCAGCTCGGAAACAGACAGTGGTTGCCCTTGTGGTATCTAGGTTGGATTATTGCAATGCCCTTTATTTAGGAATAAATGGGGGACTTCTGCATCGACCCCAACTAGTGCAGAATGCAGCTGCTAGGCTGGTGATGGGTCTCCCTAAATTTCATGCCATCTCATCCACCATTAAGAGCCTTCACTGGCTCCCGCTGGGGAGGAGAATTGTGTTTAAAGCACAGTGTATGGTACACAAGGCCTTGCACAACAAGGGTGCTGGAGGCATTTAAAAACTGTTTCACCGTTATATTCCGAGGAGGAACCTGAGATCTGCTGCTCGGAATTGGGTAACAGTTGCTAGGTTCAGGAAAGTCAGATGGGGGAGGGCTTTCTCGCTGTTGGGTGCCAATTTGTGGAATCTGCTTCCTCTCTCAATCTCTAATTTGGAACAACATTCTGCCTTTAGGAAATCTTTGAAGACCTGGCTTTTCTCTTTCTCCAGTCCTCATCTCCCTTAAACCTTGATTTTTAGTAATCTGTGAACTTTGATATAATGACCCTGTCTGCAGCGCCTTGATGCCTTTGGGTTAAGTTCGCGCTTTAAAAGTTTTATATTCGTTCTTTCATAATGTATCACAATATTGCATTATTTAGACCAATAGTATACTATTACAACATTTCAAGGTGGGCATATTAACAATGTCTGTAGGCTCTTACATTTGATCTGTTCTATGTGCCGTCAACGGCTGTTGTCATGCATCCACATTGCAACTCTCCCATTGACAGTAACTGCTACATTTGTACATTTCCTAGGATTTCAACTACAAGATAATCAGAGCACAAAGGAAAGAAAAAAACATAACTTTCCCTAACTACCCACCCCCACCCTCTCTTCTGGCTCACCCGTACGTCTTGTAACTCATTGGTACAAAAGGGGATGGTGATGGACGGAGAATCCGAACCAATCAAACACTCACACCCAGTCAACAGATCTGGGTTTAATCTATCACCGTTCTTTAGCCCACTCTGCCACCCCAGTTCAGACATGGCCATATGCAAATCAGTCTGACCCTGTGCCTCATGGGAACAGTCCAGCCCGAACTGCCAAGCCATGCCTTCCCTGGACCGGATTCAAGCTTCCTAGGACCGGTTTCTGGCATTACAGCCGTCTTCAGCCAGGCTTGCTTGAATCCAGTGGCAAAGTGAGTGAGGGACTCACGTCTGAGCATACCCTGCCAACTTATGGCGAACAAAGCGGTACACAAGGGGATGGTGATGGACAGAGCATCTGAACCAATCAAACACTCACACCCTGTCAACAGATGTGGGTTTAATCCATCAACGTTCTTTAGCCCACTCTGCCACCCCAGTTCAGACATGGCCATATGCAAATCAGTCTGACCCTGTGCCTCATGGGAGCAGTCCAGCCCGAACTGCCAAGCCATGCCTTCCCTGGACCGGATTCAAGGTTCCTAGGACCGGTTTCTGGCATTACAGCCGTCTTCAGCCAGGCTTGTTTGAATCCAGTGGCAAAGTGAGCAAGGACTCACGTCTGAGCATACCCTGCCAACTTATGCCGAACAAAGCGGTACAAAAGGGGGTGGTGATGGACGGAGCATCTGAACCAATCAAACACTCACACCCTGTCAACAGATCTGGGTTTAATCCATCACCGTTCTTTAGCCCACTCTGCCACCCCAGTTCAGACATGGCATATGCAAATCAGTATGACCCTGTGCCTCTTGGGAACAGTCCACCCCTTTTGTACCATTTTGTTCGCCATAAGTTGGCAGGGTATGCCCAGACATGAGTCCCTTGCTCACTTTGCCACTGGATTCAAGCAAGCCTGGCTGACGACGGCTGATATGCCAGAAACCAGTCCTCGGAAGCTTGTATCCGGTCCAGAGAAGGCATGGCTTTTAAGTTCGGGCTGGACTGTTCCCATGAGGCACAGGATCGTACTGATTTGCATATGGCCATGTCTGAACTGGGGTGGCAGAGTGAGCTAAAGAACGGTGATGGATTAAACCCAGATCTGTTGACTGGGTGTGAGTGTTTGATTGGTTCAGATTCCCCGTCCATCACCACCCCATAGAAATGCATATATTTTCTTGATTTTATTTTGTTAAAAACATGCCATGTGACATAAGGACTTCTTTTTAACTAATGTTTTTAACTTGTTTTTAAACTGTATAACATTTGTGTACAAATATTGCTTTTGTTGCCAGATTCGAATAGTGTAGGTACCATTAGGTACATGTACTGAGTGTAATGAAAGGAAATAGTGATTTGTTATAATGGAAGCACTGTGAAAATTCAATGTACTTTTTGATACCTTGTATATAAAAAACTGTGAATCTAGGCATCAAGCCTGTTTTTAAGAAAAGAAAATCAAGAAAATATATGCATTTCAATGTGTGATTGTGGAACTTTATATGTATAGCTCTCTATTTAAACTGTTGGAGAAGGTCTCGAATATAGTTGTATTGAGAAACACAGAAAGGAATTTTCTTTTTGTTTACCCCGGGCCTTAGGAGCCATATATAATAGCTTCACCCACCCCATATAACCTGGCGGAATGCCAAATTTGTTCATGATTGCTGTCATGGATACCCAGTTTAAGGTATAAAAAGCCTGTTGTAGATCTAGGGAGATACATCCAGTCTTACGGGAAATCTTGCAGGCAGCCACCGTGCCATAGTGCTGGCGCCTGATGTTCAGAGATGTGTTACGGCCTGGGACAAAACTGTATTGGTCAGTATTAATTACTTTTGGAAGATAAGGAAGAAGACGGGGGCCAGAATTTTGCTGAGTATTTTGTATTCAGTGGGTAAAGAAGGAGAGCGGGCGGTAACCCGGGATATCTTGCAAATCTTCTCGGTTTGGGGAGGGAGGTGACTAGTGCTTGCATTGTGGTTAGTGGGAGAGAATGGGCCTCGTGAGCTGATTGATACGAGGTGTGGTGTTAATTTATTTGCAAAGATAGAATAGAATTCTGCCAGCAGCCCCTCCAGGTCCAAGGTTTTATTACGTGGGAGCTCGTGAATAGCCTCACTAAATTCGGCCGATATAATGGGGTTGTCCAATTCTTCTTGAGCTGCCTCTGTTAATTTGGGGTAGGTCAAACCATCTAAGAATGTCTCTATGGGCTCTGCTATTGCAGCTTTGGGCAAAACCAACAGTTGATGGACAGAATGCAGAACAATGTCATACATTCACCCCAGTACAGAGATCTGGGCCTAAATCCATCATTTTTTTGCACTCCACACTACCCCAGTTCAGACATAGCCAAATGCAAATCAGGCTTGACCCTGTGCCTCATGGAAACAGTCCAGCCCGAACTGCCAAGCCATGTCTTTCCTGGACCAAAATCAAGCATCCGGGGACCGGTTTCTGGCTATCAACCGTCTTCAGCCAGGATAGCTTGACTCCAGTGGTGTGGAGAGCATGGGACTCACGTCTGAGCATACCCATCCCACTCGGGGTGACAAATGCAAAACCAACAGTTGATGGACAGAATGCAGAACAATGTCATACATTTACCCCAGTACAGAGATCTGGGCCTAAATCCATCGTTTTTTTGCACTCCACACCACCCCAGTTCAGACATAGCCATATGCAAATCAGGCTTGAACCTGTGCCTTATGGGAACAGTCCAGCCCGAACTGCCAAGCCATGTCTTTCCTGGACCGGAATCAAGCATCCTAGGACCAGTTTCTGGCTATCAGCCGTCTACAGCCAGGATAGCTTGACTGCAGTGGTGTGGAGAGCATGGGACTCACGTCTGAGCATACCCATCCCACTCGGGGTGACAAATGCAAAACCAGCAGCTTTGGGGGCACTGAATAACGTCTCATAATAATTACTGAAGGCTAGGTTGATAGGCTAGGTTGATTTCTTCCTGAGTGTGTACTATGGGGCCGTCTGGTGGTGCCAACTCATATATAGGGATGGGGGGTATTTCTCATAATAATTGCGCTAATAGAGTTCCCGATCTTTCTGCTTCTGCATGTTTGTGTTGGGTGTATGCCTGATGATCTATCGATTAGAGTTGTTCAAGGAGTTCAGTGTGCTGTTTTCACCCTTATTGTAATTTCTCTTGTTTGGAGGGGTCATTACTTGCTTCTTTCTCAAGTGTATTTAGAGTGGCTTCTAGTGTTTTAGGTTCTTATGTACCTCTTGGCGGGCTCCCACCGTCACTCCCATACCTGTGCTTCAGATCACTGTCTTAAATGCATACCATTCTATGAGGTGGGAAGGGGCAGAGTTAGTATATTCATTGAAATAATTTGTGATTGTCGTCCCTAATGTGTCACGAAAGACTGCATCTTCCAGCATCTGCAGCCATAGTCTCCATGTAGGGATAGGGGTGGGTATTCTTCCCCAATCTAAAGTGATTTCGAGTGGGTTGTGACCCGAAAGGGTTTTCCTTAGATATGTAGTCTGGGAAATTTGGGGTGTGGTGGGAAGGGAGCAGAATATTCTATCTAATCTAGTATGTAGTTGGTGTGGTGGGGAATAAAAGTAATATTCACGATTAGTAGGGTTTTTAGCGCCCGGCCCTCTGTCCTGGACCACACAAACTCTGCTTGTTTAATTGAGGCAGCTCCCGGAGGGGTGGAGGGTGGTAACGATTCAGATGGAATTGTAGTCTCCCCCAAGCACCCATGGAATCTCTACCCAGTCTGCCAACTCTGAGTGAGAAATTTGTCTTGCTTGTAACTTGGGGCGTATATGCTGCCGATAACTATATGTATGCCATCTAGTGTACCATGTATCAGCACATATCTCCACTGAGTGTCTGTGTGCAGCTCAATTATCACAAACGGGACCCCGTGTTTGATCAATATAAGTGCCCTTCTCGCGAATGCGGATATAGATGTGGTAAATATTTGGCCTCTCCATTTTTTGTGGAGTTTGACTGCTTCGGAGTCAGTGAGATGGGTTTCTTGGATAAGGGCGATCTGTCCTTTTCATCTATTTAATTGTGCATGGACCCTATGGCGTGTGTGCACTAATCCTATCCCTCTAACATCCCAGGTTATTGCCTTATATTCACACAATGTAGCCATATAAGTTTGTTTAGTTGTACAGTAGGCGAGAGTCTTGTAACAGGCGATATGTATGGTATAGCGTAGGGTGAGCCTGGAACCTAACAAAAGAGCAATAACAAAAACTCCCAATACTAGGACTAGCACATTACCTATGCTGATCCAAACATTATACACCCTACCGCAGGGGGGGTAGTTCTTGTGTGTTGCATAGTACCTTAACCAAGGCGGAGTGACAAGTATGCCAGGACCCTTGCTGTAAATAAAGGTTTGGGGGAGCTGGGGAGAGAAAAAATAGGCAGTTACATTAGTAATGTCTTTCTTTCCTTCAGTGAGGTCATACAGCAATGTTCTTGGGGCATCTCTCGGCCTCTGTGTGTCAGTAGCCGAATAGATCCTGCACTGTTTGTGGAGTAATCAAAGGGAACAGTGATTCGTTGCTTTCATAGTCAGAGTGCATAATGTTGACGTTTGACTGTTCCGGTGGTGACCGGGGTTAGCATCTCGCATGGCAGCAGCCGCAGTCATTGCGGATTCCTGCCCTGCAGGGCCTGCACCAGTGAAGGGTATTTGGCAGTGGGTCTGCGAGCCGATCAGTTCCAGCAGGTTCTCTGTCCTATTGTCCATTTAGGGTCTTGACGTTTCCTCTGGTCGAGACTTTCCAGTGTTTTCGAGCGGAGGGTGATTTCCCGCCAGTCATTTGCTGCTTCCAGGCTATCAAGGAAATGTGATTTTTTTTATCGTAGATAATTTTCAAGAGAGCTAGAAACAGTAAAGCGTATGTAAGATTTAAGGCTTTCTTTTTTAAAGGCTGTGGGGAGGCTCTGACTTTGAACCAGAACTGTGTAATTTGGATACAAGGAGATCCGATGGTATTGTATGGGTGTTTTCTCCCCGGCATTTTGGAGCAGGATATCTTGGTCCTTATTGTTTAGAATATGGGCTATCATTGGTCTCGCTGTCGCACCCGCCGTCGGTCTACCCATTGGGATCCGGTGTGCTCTCTCCGCACAGAAGAAATTCGATAGGCACTCCAGGGCTTTCTGGTCTCACAGCCATGGCTCCATGAATTGGGTCGCGTTAGGGCTTTCTGAGCTTTCCGGCATTATACGGACGTTGTTACGTCGTGCCCTGCCTTCTGCGTCTTCCACCCTATCAAGGAGACTTGCAAACTGTCATTGTATTTGAGATATGTGTCCTGCGTGTTCTTTGTGCTGTGGCAGTAACTCCGTCTGGGTCTGTTTGTTGTTTTTTACTGTGGCGGATAGTTTCTTACGGTCAGCCTTGAGAAGGGCGAGTCCAGTGGTAAGAGTTCCTATTTGTTTTTTCTATAGACTTCCACAACTCTCGTATTTCCTGCAGGATTAAATCTACTTTTTCCGGGTTGGGATCCATATTAGTCAGCGGAATGCAGCTTAGCGAGGGTGCTTGGGAGGCCGTATTTGATTCCTCTTGTGTTGGCGAGTTCCCAGGTGGCATTTCCAGCAGTTTACCTTTTGTGAGCCCCATGGTGCAGTTTTCGGCGAGTGTTAACTGATCTATTACTGCCAATAAGGTGGTGCCACTTAACTGTTCTTATGCTGGCTGCACTCGCAAATTTCAATGGGTGTAGAGGAGGGAGAGAGGCCCGGAGAACCACCAGCAGCGCGAAGGAACAATTTCTGTGTTGGTTTCAGTCTGCTTCTTCGGTCCCTTGTGCTTTATGCATGTGATGCAGTTCAATGCATGTAGCAGTAGTATGAGGGTGTGCTGGGGGACCCAAGTCCGCAAGCCGCTCATGCGGTAAAGTGGTTCAGTAAATAATGCACAGCAGAAGGGGCCACGGGTCGTAGGAGCCAGGCTCCGGTTGTGTAGCACTTGAGCCTGCAGTTATTTAGGCCTTTCCCCGCATGGTCTTGGTGCACCAGGAGTCCCCCCATTCACAGGCTCAATCCCAAGCAGAGCAATGTTCAAGATAGTCAATGCAGGCCCAACTGTCCTCCAGCAGTGCTAGGGGAGTGCAGGCCCAGAGTCAGAAAAGACCCAGGACCTGGGGCCTCACCTCGCAGCACAGAAAAGGGGGTGAGGGGGGGGGGGATTAGGTTGACTCATCGAGTCTTTTGATGGTCTGTTTCTGTGTATGGCTTCCCACAGCACCGCTCAAGTCCCATCAAGTATACCGGCAGACTTCAGGCTAATGCCAGTGCCTCACACAGCTTAGCTTGGAGCCACCATGTGTCAAAGCGGTTCAGTGAATAAGGCACAACAGGAGGGGCCATGGGTTGTAGGAGCCAGGCCCCGTTAATGTGCACTAGGGGTCCCCCCCTCACAAACTTGATTTTGGGCAGGGCAATATTCAAGATGGTCAGTGCAAGCCCAGCTGTCCTCCAGCAGCGTTAGAGGAGTGCAGGCTCAGAGTCAGAAAAAGTCCCAGGGGATGGGGCCTCACTCCGCAGTGCAGAAAATGGGGGATTTTGACTCAGAGTTTTCCGATAGTGTGTTTCTATGCGTAGCTTCCCACAGCGTCACTCAAGTCTCATTGGGTATACCGGCAGGCCTCAGGCTACTGCCACTGTTTTGCACAGCTCAATTTGGGTACCACCATGCTACCATATGCCCCAAGCAGGGCTTCCTCAGTGCTTCGGTGATCCTTCAGTCACACCACCCGGCCGGCATTGGCTCTATTTGGCCTGTGTAGCTGATCAGATGGGTAGAGGCGTTGGTCTTCTGCAGGCCCAGTCTTTGTCATGGTCGCCGACAATGCCCACCGCACAGCCCCTCCAAGGGCATTCACGACACTCTCTGGGGCTTATCCGCAGCACGGCTTGATGGGCATCAGAGCAGATCCACACAGGAGTCAAGGGCAGCATCAGGCCCCGCTACTCACACCGGCTTCAGGGTTACTGCGCGTTACGGTGCAGACTCCTCGGCCAGGACCGCACCGTTATCCGCGTCTCACCGGGGTCACACCTCGAGACACAAGGTAAGATAATAAATAAAAATGAGGGGTGGATAAGTTTGATAGGGGTAGGATTAAAGAGATTAAGTAGGGTTTCAAAAGTTGGCCCAAGCACCATTCACAGAGTAAAAACAAAATGGCCATGCCCATGAGAACTACGTGGTGCCGTTTGCGAGTGACTTTCAGTGCGAGAACACACTTTGCTTTGCATGTGATGTAAAATGTCGCGCAAATGGCGTGGTGGGCAGCTCCGCCCGCTCACATAACTCTAAGTAGTGAAGCTGAGTTTTTTGGGCACTTCACAGACTTCCACGTGGCATGACTCCGCAAACTCCGCCAGGGCCTAATCAGGGAATTGTAAGCACGCTACTCACCAGTGAGGGTCTTAAGGCACTGGGGGGTGTCCGCAGATCTGTTTAGCCGAAGAGCCAGGTCTTGAGGGTCTTCGTGAAGGTGTTCAAGGAGGGGGTGCGTCTGATGTCTGCTGGTTGCTCGATTCAGGTCTTAGCTGCAATGTGAGAGAAGGATCTTCCGCCTGCTCTGGCTATGTGGATGTGCAGGGTTTCGGGCAGTGCGAGGTTGGAAGATCGGAGGTTTCTTTTGGGTACGTCGAAGTTGATTCTGTTGTTCAGGTATTTGGGTCCGTTGTTGTGTAGGCATTTGTAGGCCTGAGTGAGGATTTTGAAAGTAACTCTTTTCTCCACGGGGAGCCAGTGGTGACTTCATAGTTGTTGACTGATGTGTTTGTGTCGGGGGATGCTGAGGGCGAGTCTGGTGGCAGTGTTCTGTATTGTCTGGAGTTTGCGGAGTAGGGACTTGTTGATGCCGGCATAGAGTGCGTTTCCATAGTCCAGTCTGCTGGTGATGAGTGCGTGGGTGACTGTCTTCCTTGACTCAGGGTGGATCCACTTGAAGGTCTTGACGAGGATGCAGGGGGTGTTGAAGCAGTTGGCTGGAGGTGACGGCGTTGACCTGTCGGTTCATGGTGAGTGATGAGTCGAGTATGATGCCGAGGTTCTTGACATAGTGTGAGGGGGTAGGTGGGCTTCCGAGGGCAGTCAACCACAAGGTGCTGTCCCATGCAGAAGGGGTGATACAGAGGCAGCTGCTGTTCATCCAGACTGCAACGTCTTACATTCCTTTCTGGAAGTTGAGTTTGGTAGTGATCGGGTCTTTGGTGAGGGAGAGGATGAGCTGGGTGTCGTCGGCATAGGATATGATGTTGAGGCTGTGTTGTCAAACGATGGCAGCAAGGGGGGCCATGTAGATGTTGAAGAGGGTGGGCTCAGGGATGAACCCTGTGGGACTCTGCAGGTGATTGTCATGGGGTCGGAGAGGAAGGGTGGGAGTCTGATCCTTTGGCTTCTTGCAGTGGCGAATGATCGGATCCAGTCCAGAGCTGTTCCTTGTATGCCTGCGTGGTGTAGTCTGGCGACTAGCGTGCGGTGGAAGACGGTGTCGAAGGCCGCTGATAGGTCGAGTAGGATGAGGGCTGCGGAGTGGCCTTGGTCCGGGAGGGTGCAGATGTCATCTGTGGTGGTGAGTAGGGTGGTCTCTGTGCTGTGGTTGCTTCGAAATCCGGATTGGGACAGGTCAAGGACGGCGTTCTCTTCAATGAATCCTGTCAGTTTCCTGTTGACTGTTTTCTCTGCAACTTTGGCTGTGAAGGGAAGAAGCAAGATGGGCTGATAATTCTTGAGGTCGGTGGGGTCAGCTGTGGGCTTCTTGAGCAGAGGTCTCACTTCTGCGCGCTTCCAGTCATCTGGGAAAGTGCCTGTTTTGAAGGTGGTGTTGATGGTGCGTACTAGTTCCGGTACATTGGCCGCGGCAGCTCTGTGGTAGATGTGAGGGGGCAGGGTGGTGAACCAGGTGGATTTCCTTGGGCACTGTCTGATGGGGTTGCTCAGCGGGGCGAGCTCGTCCCCGCAGTCATTGATCCAGGTGTGGAGTTCTCTCGCTGCGTCATGTGCGTCGGATGCCCAGGTGTGGTTGTCTCGGGTGGGGGTGAAGTTAAGTCAAGTCAAGTCAAGTCAAAGATCTTTATTCGGATTGAACATCCATAAAAGTACATAAAATCACAGCATCATGCAATATCATACAAACACAGGATTCAATAGACTTGTAAAAAATTTGATAGAATCACATAATAAAATCATCTGGTTCATCATAGTGTGTATTTACAGTCGACTATAAGAGTAGGGATATCAGTCAATTTTGGACGCGCATTAAAAACAAACTGTGAATGGAAACTCTTCAAAAATCATTTCTATAATGTGTGCAAAGGGCAATTATTTGTGCAAAAATAGGCAAATGTGCAAACTAAGCAATTCAAGGTGCAAAACTTTTCAGGACAAGTTTAATGACATTCTTGAGCGGACTGCAGATTTAAGAAAGCAACTAACTCTAAAGATTACTTCATCACAGCTCAACCGTAGTAAATCGTAAAAAGCTAAGTTAAAATCAAGCTGATCGGTTTTGCGAAAGTATGGCATTAAAAAATGTTTCGTGTATTTAACATAGAAGCCGCAAAAAAATATATAAAATGTAAAAGGCTTTGTTTGCCACCTTGTGTACAGGGACAGTTTAGGTTTTCCAGGTTTCTATTAAATCCTATTGGGAAGCATAATACATTTTTAATGCTTCCGTCCCTGAACCGAAACAGCAGGCTTCTATTCCATTTGCTCCTCTTTTTACACAAGTAACTTTCAGGTAGGTTAGAAGGCCTGTCTCTAGGTATCTGGAAGGATAGGTACCTTATAACGACCGGCTTTGTAAGGTCTTTCATTTCCCTCTCACAGTTGTAGTGGCTATACAGTGCCCTTTTTACTAAGTTCTTGTGTGAACAATCTATTATGTGGGGGGATGTAAATAGATGCCCCTGTTCCACATTCACTAGGCTTTTTTCCACCGCCACAAGCCATGGTATGTGGTTAGCCCGGTCACATTTTAAACAGTCCATAATGATGTCACGGGTCAGTGACGCAGCTTCATTCCTCCGTATTTTCAACCAAAACAACGCAGGTCTAGATCTTATAAAATCCTCTATATACTTGATGCTCAGTTCTTGGTGGCACAAATAGGTTGGGGCGCAGATAACCCCTCCCAGGATCTTCCTGCAGAACCGGTTTTCCACTGTCTGTATATTAGTACAATTTGTATAGCCCCATACCTCTGCGCCGTAGGTTCCTGTTGGTAAGCATTGGGTCTTGTAAATATGTAGCATTGATATAATAACCTCAGCACTTTGTGGTTGGCGGAGTGAAGTACCAGAATTTATGGCTTTACTCAGTTTATTTCTTCCCTGTGCAACATGCGGTTGCCATGAGTCAGAGTCAGCGACCAACAGACCTAGATATGGAAAAGTGCTTGTGCATTTTAAAACATTATCCCCTATTGAGATGCAGTTGATCTTATGCTTTTTAGGGCCACAACATATTATAAATGATTTGGTAAAATTAGTACAGAGCCCCAGATCAGCCATATACTTAACAAAACCAGAAATTAAAATTCGTAATGCATTAGGTGTGCGGGCCATGAGTACCGCGTCATCCGCATAAAGGAGAGCGGGAAGTGGTCTACCATTGACTTGCGGGACATCAGATGTTAATTTACACACACAATTACTTAATTCATTTATGTACAAGATAAAAAGTAGGGGGGCTAAGACGCACCCCTGTCTGACCCCCCTGCCAATGAAAATATCACTGGATACCTCGCCAAGGGTGTTCAAACGGACACGGGATCTCAAGTCGCTGTGTAGATGGGCCAAGAAATGAACTAAGGATTCGTCTAAACCATAATTCAACAAAACTGTCCATAAACGGGAGCGATTAACAAAATCAAAGGCAGAACTCAAATCCATAAAACCTAAATAAAGTGGGGATTTCTTTGCAATAGTGTACTTTGCCATTAATAAATTTAGATTTAGGCATTGTTCCACGGTGCCCACGTGGCTTCTAAAGCCAAGCTGGCATGGATGTAAAATGGAATTATCTTCCGCACAGGTTCTAATCCTATCAAAAAGGACCCTGCCTAAAATCTTCAAGGTGTTGTCGATTAGAGATATCGGTCGATAACAGGCAGGGTCTAATCTATTGCCTTTTTTGAAGATGGGCACGATGGTGCTATTTGACCAAGTTACTGGCGGTGGAGTGTGGGATAAATGGTTAAAGATGTTACAGAGTAGTGGCGCCCAAAAATCTGGCTCCGATTTAATTTGGTCGATGGATAGACCGTCGGGGCCAGGGGCTTTGTTCCCTGCGCTCTCCGAGATGGCATCTTCTACCTCTATTAAAGTGATGTTAAGTGGGGTTAATTTAGGGGCGGCGCCCATGATGTTAGGTGGCGCCTCGTATATTTTCGAGAAGTGTTTCACCCAGTCATCCCCTGGTATATTACAATTTATCGGGGTAATGTTGGATCCTAGTGAATTTAAACTTTTAACCTCACTCCAAAATCCAGTAACATCCCTCAGTGTCGCAAAGCGCACGAGGGAGTCCCAGTGTTCTCTTAATAGCTCCTCTGTCCTTATTTTGAGTACATGTTTGTACCTAGCCCTCAATCTCTTCACAGCAGACTGATCGCGTGGGACCGCTGTGAGTGCTCCCCTAAGTTCACGGTTAGCTTTAGAGCATAGGGAATCGAACCACCGTGGTTGTTTATTGTCTGTGGTTCGAACTGGTATAGAGATTTCCTTTTTTATAGCCTTACAAAGGTCCGTAAAGGCCTCTATAATTACGTGTTCGGGGCTATCAGGAGATATACAGACTGACACTAGTTGGGGATGCGTTTTAATAGTATGTGCTAGAACTCCCTTATTATCCACCCCTCTCCAAATCACCCTAAGTCTATCTGTGGAGGCTACTAAATTTTGAGCGCCAATTTCTCTCACCTTCCCCTGTTTTTTAATAGATTTTAAACTGATTAGAATGGGGTAATGATCACTATATGGGGCATCGACCACCTTGGCCTTTAATAGGAGATCTCCTAAAGTAGAGGATAGGAATACATAGTCTATGGTGGTTGAGCACCCTCTCCCTACATAGGTGGCCTGAGGTTCATCAGTCTCCTTAATTTTTACCTCATCCATTGTGTTAATTAAATCACAGGAGGTTAGGTGGTCAAGTAGTTCTACGCCTCTTTTACAGCTAGGGGATCTTAGATGGATATGGGCATTAAAATCACCCCCAAAACAAATGCCATCAAAGTTGCCATATTTATGTCCATCCACAATTTCATCTATAAAATCAAATAGTCTTATAAAATTAGGATTAGGGTGGGTTGCAAAATCATTGTTGTAGAAATTAATTATACATAGCTTTATCCTACTAATGTATGCCAGGGCCTGAAAACTTTTGTCATTAACAGATAATAATTCAGTTTTAACTCCTGCCGTGATTTTCGCCCAAATGGAGAGTCCCCCACTAGGACGGCCCATAGCAGGGGAGAGAGCATTTTGATTATAACAGCTGTACCCTTCCAAGAGTAAAGGGTTAGTACACCACGTTTCTTGGAGCAACAGAACATCGAAATTAGTAACCCACTCTGTCCACTCTTTAATTTGTGTTTTGGCTTGAAGGCCAGCGATGTTCCAACTTAAAATACTCAGGTTGTCAGTGGGTGCTAGAATGTTAGTACCCTTGGAAGAACTTAGGGAAATGATTGGTAGGACCGATGTTCCTGATTCGTTGGGCACTATTGTATTAGTGCAGGTCGTCATTTCAGCTATAGAATCAGTTATGGGCGGCTGCTCAATTTGTATAGTATCCAGGGGGGCTGTGGGTGGTGGTCATTCAAAACTACTCATCTCCGATAGAACACTGAATCTGTTAAACAGTGGGTATGGTAGTGGTACTTGATTAAATGGTCTCGGGGGGGCTATAAAAATAGCCTAGTGAAAGTGAAGTTATTGCAGTTGATGGGTGTATTATTATTATTATTAAGAATGTATTTGGCTGTCCCAGGATGGCGAAAGTTAATCACAATGCAGTCTCCATCGATGTTCTTGAATAGGGGACCAACCCAACTTACACGACGAGCTGACAAGATTTCATTTGAGATGTCATGACCCACCCCTTTGTATTTACACAACCAATCTATACATTTGTTGTTTAGCTGAACCCAAGAGTCGCCTTGGACTTCATTGAGTGGTGGAACGCCTGCTAGGACTAGGACATATGGGCATGCATCTGGTGGTAAATGCAGGGTTGGTCCCATGCGCTTCACAGGCTTTAGTGTGGTAGCCGGCCCTTTATCAGGGGCAGTGGTAGTTGTTGCACCTGAATTTTGGACAGCAGGAATGGGGGCATCCTTTGGCGTCCCGCTAGCCACACTAGTAGAACTGGTAGAGCTGGGGGGTACTGCTGTCTTAGCTTGGGTTTGCTGTGATTTCCTGATAGTAGGAGTTTTCCCAGTGATATTACTTCTAGGTGTAACAATAGGTACAGATGTTGGTTGTAGGTATACTGGTACTGACTGTATTTTGTCCTTTGCCCATATTGACCTTACAAATAGACTCTATGTCTTTCACTAGGCGATCTCCCCTCAATAGATCAAGGCTAATCTGACCCTTCCGTTTTACATCTTCCTTCTTAACAAGATTTTCCAACCTATCTAGTCGTTTAAAAATAGTATTAAATTGCTTGATCATTTGACTTTCCATTTGTTTAAAAATAGTGTCTACAATAGTTTCAATCAAGTTCCCATTGGTTTTTGGTTGGCTGATGCTATCAAGTAGTGGCTCTGTCTGGGTGTGGACAGAGGCATAGTCATCATTTGCCGAGGTTATAGGGGGTACAACTAGGACCACGTCATCAGACGGTATAGACTCGCTCGTGTCGGTGCCACCCCTAGGAAGTTCTTTATTCCCTTTGGTCCACATACTCTGAGGCGTTGGCTGGCTCTTATTTTGAGGGGGTTGCTTCCTCTTGTTTCCTTTGGTTTGGAAACCCCTCTTTTTCTTTTCTCACCTCCCGGTTTGTTATTCGCGGTCAAAGGGGCAGCTGAGTCTAGTGGGGCTTCCACTGTCCCAATAAAAATACTCCTACCTGATAATGGTTCCATGGAACTAACTGGTAGTGGTTGCTTCAAAACCGTGACCACAGGAGAGAGTGGGGTGGCATTATTGGGAATTAGCAAAGATGTTTCAGAAAGTGTACTTGCTAAGCCCATTGACATCCTCCTCTCAGTGTTCGCAATTTCATTGGTGACCATATTGAAAGCATTTTCCAGCATGCTTTCTAATGAGGTTTGGGACGCAGTAAATCCTTCATTAACTGGTACCACATTTACAATATTTCTTTTCACCATTGTGAGGGATAGTCGATCAGACTCATCTATTACAGGAGCTTAGAGGAGTGGCCCAGCCTCTTTAGGCCTCTGAGGGCCTAAGAGGGCCTGCCCTTTGCCCGGGCTTAGCCCGGCGCAGACCCGCGCGCGATCCCGCGACGCGGGAACTGCAGGTGTTTTATCAGTCCTCCGGGCGCTGGGATGCGGTCATCAGGCGGCGCCCCGGCAAAGGATCCTGGGAAATGGAGTCCCCCACTCGGCGGCCGCAGATAGCAAAGAGCGGCGGCGGGGGGACTCGAGTCAGCGTCTGGTGTTTTCGCCGACCTCCAGGCACAGGAACCAGGTAGGGGGAGATAACTCTCAGGGCACCACGAGTTAGGGAGAGGGAGAAGACACCACCCACTCCGCCGGAACTGCAGGTGTTTTATCAGTCCTCCGGGCGCTGGGATGCGGTCATCAGGCGGCGCCCCGGCAAAGGATCCTGGGAAATGGAGTCCCCCGCTCGGTGGCCATAGATAGCAAAGAGCGGCGGCGGGGGGACTCGAGTCAGCGTCTTGTGTTTTCGCCGACCTCCAGGCACAGGAACCAGGTAGGGGGAGATAACTCTCAGGGCACCACGAGTTAGGGAGAGGGAGAAGACACCACCCACTCCGCCGGAACTGCAGGTGTTTTATCAGTCCTCCGGGCGCTGGGATGCGGTCATCAGGCGGCGCCCCGGCAAAGGATCCTGGGAAATGGAGTCCCCCGCTCGGCGGCCGCAGATAGCAAAGAGCGGCGGCGGGGGGACTCGAGTCAGCGTCTGGTGTTTTCGCTGACCTCCAGGCACAGGAACCAGGTAGGGGGAGATAACTCTCAGGGCACCACGAGTTAGGGAGAGGGAGAAGACACCAGTGAAGTTAAGTTGCTGGTCTGTAACTTTGCTCCAGGACCTTCGTGGGAGGCGTAGGGCTGGTTTGGGTGCCTTGGGTTTGTTGATGGTGAAGTGTACGCAGTGGTGATCGGTCCATGGCGACGGCATTGTGTGGCTGAATCGGACGCTGTTTTCTGCCGCAAAGAAGGGGTCGAGGGTGTGTCATGCTCTGTGGGTCGGTATATTGACGAGTTGTTTTAGTCCGATGCTGGCGAGGTTGTCATGAAGGATAGTGGAGTTGGAGTCGCTGAGGTTGTTGAGGTGGAAGTTCCGATCTCCAATGAGTATGTAGTTTGTTGAGGCGATGACATGTGGTGCGATGAAGTCGGTGATGGTGGTGGCGATGGGTGTTCGGGGGCCAGGGGGTCTGCAGGCAAGGGTTCCTCGGAATGTGGCTTTGGGGGTGGTCTGGATCTGGAAGTGCAGGTGTTTGGCAGAGGCAGAGGGGAAGGTTTCACTGGCGATGGAGTGAGGCGCAAGGTGCTCTTGGGGGCAATGGCGAGGCCCCCTTCTGGGTGGTTGGGGCCGTCTTTCCTCTGGATCTTGTATCCATCTGGGATGGCAGTGCTGATGTCGGGGCAGAGGATGCGTTGGTCCAGGTCTCTGTGAAGAAGGCGATGTCGGGCAACAGAGAGTAGAGTAGGTTCCAGATTTCCTTTTTAAAATTTTTAAAAATATTTTTATTTTTAAAATTCCCAAAATGGAAGATGAAAAAAAAGCAAAAGCAGCATAAATTTGCAGGAACAAAAATACTTTTCAAAACACCTATGTTTCCATAAATATAACTAGTGTGATACAGAGAGCAATACCAGCTAAACATAGAGCAATAAACACATTCATATGAAGAGAGACTCATTATTAAGTTTTAATAAAAAAAGAAAGTAATAAAAAATACATATTCTCGCACCAGGCCTCATATATTACTTAACATGTTACAGCCAAAGACATCATTAATCACAATAAGCAGATTACTCAACCTAAGATGATGCGTTAACCCAGTCTATTAAGGGACCCCAGATCTTCATCCCTTTAATTCTCCCTTTTTTACCTCTTTGGTCATAGAGTGCTTTTTCTAAATTAAATATATGTAGCAGCCGACCTTTCCACTGTTGAAGAGTTGAGGGGGAAGGATCTAACCAACCTGAAGAACACATAGTCTGAGAACTGACATTGCTATAAATCAAAGCTCACATCCAGGGCCATCTTGTACGGTTACCCCTGGTAACATGAGCTGAGGAAAAAGCAGCACATCTTCTTTTAAGACATGCCGCAGAAAGCCAGATATTTCCCGAATCATTAGTTCTAAACTGGGACATGTAGAGAAAATATGAATCGCATCCGCGCCGTATGCCTTACACCTAAAACATTGGGTCCCTTCCGTTCCACCCCACTTAACAATTTTAGCAGGCGTGATATACAAGTCAGAGTTTTAAAATGTTGTGCCCGCAAATTTGCAGAAAATAATACATAGTTACCCATCTATATTGACTTAATAAAACAAGAATCAAAGACATCTAGCATAGCCTGCCATTTAAGCCCATGCTTTTCTAAATCATCAGTAACTCCATACAACAGCAAACTGTACAGTAGCGATATTGAAAAACTGGAAGTACTAATTAATGCCTCCATCAAAGCCACTGGTGCAAAGCCTGCTGCCCCCCCTAAGAAATTGTTTGGTTCATATATTTTTAGGAGACAACCATTGGCCCGTAAACCAATCAGATTCTAAAATATTGACGAAACAAAATTAGAATCGCTGGCTTCCCTTTTCCTAATACCAGAAAGAGACCAGTAATATTGTAAAGCGGCTGCCAGATAATATAATTTAAAGTTAGGTAGTCCGAGACCACCCCTGTCCTTCGGAAGAGATAAACCTGTGCATTAGATCTTCAAGTCTGCTTATAAGACCAAATATATCTAGCAACCTCCCTCTTGATTTGCCTAAACCAGTCATTATGTATTTCAATAGAAATTGTGTGAAATATTTATAGTAGTTTGGGCAAAATCGTCATTTTAATCAGATTACATCTACCGCCTATAGCCAATTTTAAATTGGCCCATCGCCGAATATCATTCTTAATTTTACCCATTATGGGGGTGAGATTTATATCTACAATATCTTCCAGCTTTGCCCTTACACGTATACCTAAATATATAGCTTCCTCGACAATCCTACTGTCAGAAGCTAAGGTATGCCAGTTTATTAAGATCTGAGTTTTTGCTCTATTCAGCAAATAGTCCGATTGCATACCAAAATGCTAGGCCTCTGTTACAACTTCGGCCATTGCTCTATCAGGATCAGAGGTAATGATCGCAACGTCATTGACGTAAGCCAACAGCTTTGAATCCCAGCCCTTTAGCCATATGGGAGAGATATTTGGGGAAGCCTCAAGACGTCTAAGAAAGGGATCTATATATAGTGCAAACAACAGGGGGAAGAAGGGCAACCTTGTTTAGTTCCCCTCCCTATTGAAAACGCCCCACACTCTCCTCCCATGATCTGCAACCGGGCTATAGGTTTGGTGTATAAAACCTGTAAAGCTCCAGATTTCCATGGCGTGTTTGTGTATGGAGCGTACTTTGAGGAGGATGCATTTTAGGGTGTTGCAGGTGCTGGCGTCGGCGGTGTTGGAGACTAGGGTGGAGGTGAGTGTCTGGTGGCAGTGGAGGCAGGAGAACTGGCCGTGGGTCGTGTTCGGCAAGGCCTGTGGCATTCTCTAAGTCTTCCAGGGTTGAGTGCGAGGAGGGTAGTGATGTGGTAGCGATGGGTAGTGGGAGGTCCAGGTATCATGGTGCTGGCCGTAGTCGGGTAGCGGACGGGTGCAGACGGGCTTGCCTTTGGCGCGCCGGCGGCAAGCCTGCTGCACGCGTCCACTGCGGTACCACGCAGCGCCCGCCATTAAGTAGGGGAGGTGGGAGGGAGGAGAGGCTGGGAGGTGGGAGTGGGGGAATTCAGGGGGGTAATTCCGGAGGGAGGGGCCTCAGGGGCAGCAGCAGCAAATGGAACAGGCAGGCACAAGAAAATAAAAACAGTGGTGGAATTAGAGCAAGACACAGGCACAATAATAGTGGCACAACAGGGAAAAATTAGGGGAAAAAAACGGCTGAGAAAAGTTACAGTGGTTGCAGGCAGTCTTGTCCCAGTTGGAGCGGGCAGCAGGCACAGTAGTGGGCAGCAGCCTCGAATCTCCCAAGTAGGAGGTCGGAGTCTGGAGGCAAGAGACGGTACAGCAGAGCTGCTAGGAGAGAGGGGACCTAGACCGAGGGGCGGAGGTCTTACTCTAGGTCTACCCTTACGGTATGAACACAGGGATATATTTGCAATCTCTCGGATTGGCCTGGGACCCCATAACTGGTGTATGTAGTTAGGCGGTCTGCATCATGAGTGTAAACTTAGTTTATAAGGGCTGCATTTCAGGCACTGCTGTTGTTCCAGAACAGTCCTCTCTGCTGGAATCCTCCTCTCTGCCCCCAAGTGGATGGAGCACAGTTGCTATGATAACAATATTGTACTGGAGATGCAGCTGTGCAACTGTCAACTGTGTTATGTCTAAAGGTTAGGAACTGTTGCTGAATGAGCAAAGAAAAAGTACACTATGTTGTTATATATTCCCAGCAACCTTGTACAAAATATGTAAACAAAATCCCAAGAAGAGTCCTAAATAACAAACATCATGTACAGTGTATTCTCAAAATACTGTTGTAAAAACAAATGTGACTAAAACGCAAAACTAAGGGAGAACCAAATTGGGCCCAAGAGGGAAATCACTACAGCTTCAGACTTGCTATGTCATTTGATGAATGCCAAGTGACCTTTTTAAAAGACGGGAGATTGCCCGCCGATGTCTCATGTATGGCCCACCTGGTGACCATGTGTGACACTCGCCCTGGTGCTGTACTTGTGGAAGAATAATTTACCTCAGGGCAAGGGAGCTCTTGTCTCCTTTTGATAGTTAAGGCCATGCGATCCATGCTGGTTGCATATGTAGATCCCCTGGGGACATTGTATGTCTCTCCTGATGTAATTGTGCTACCTGTCTCACTAATATAAACAGGTAAAAAGAAATATTGCAGTCCATGTTGCATCTTCTTCCCCTCTCATCAAGTCAGCTTACAGTATCCTTCTGAGAACGAGCTCTCCTCTTCCTTTCCCATATAAGAGACAATGGACTACACAATTCAGACCATCTGCCACATGAATATTTCTAACCTAATAAAAATAAATTGTATGTTAGCTGTTAGATTTGGGGGTCTCTAGTTGGCAAATGTAGGTACTTGTGACAAATAGGGACCCTTGTCTCTAGTCAGGGTAAAGGGGATACACTTGGTAGCTTGGCATGAGCAGATAGGCTTAGCTCAGAGGCAGTGTGTAAAGCATTTGTGACCACATACAGTAACCCAGTGACAACACTACAAATGGACACCACACAGGTTTTATATAAAAAATAAGTATACTTTATATAGAGTTACCACAAGACCGATAAACGACAAAAATCCACAATACTCTACTTTTAAGTTGATAGTTTTAGCTTAGTTAAGTTCAGTCCTTAAGATGCGACACTTTGCGCCAATCTACCTTACGATGCGTTGCACTTCCACAACAAGTAATGTTGCAGCGATAGAAATGCGGCAAAGTTCTGGTACAAAGAAATAAAGACGACGCTCTCTCCTTGATGCAACACGCTTCCCAGTGATGTGGCGGTGTCTGCTACAATGTCGGTCCTCTTCTACAGCGATGCGAGATACTTTACAAGATGCGAGCCGCGACCGGCCCTGCGACAAGCTTCCCAGCGATGCGGCGGCATCTGCGGCGACTTCGATCCTCTCTATTGGCGATGTGAGTTGCTTCCACAACAATGCAAACCGTGACAGGCCCTGCGACACTCCTCCCGGTGATGCGGCGGCATCTGCGATGATGTCGATCCTCTTCTCCGGCGATGAGCCGTGACACGCTTCTCAGAGTTACGACGGCGTCAGTTGCAACATCGATCCTTCTCTACTGCGACGCGCTTCCCGGTGATGCAACGGCATCTGCTGCGACATCAATTCTTTTCTCCGGTGATGCGGGGCGCTTCGTGTTGTGAAGCGGCAGCGGCAGTTCTGCGACACGTTTCTCGATCTTGAGTCACGCTTCCAGCTCCTTGCGGCACACAAATCCCCAACAAAGTCCAGCACAGCTGCAGGCACTTCAGGAAGACTTTTGGGGAGCTGGTGGGTGACGTCTGTTGTCCCTGAGACTTCAGCAGGAGTCAAGCTCTGTTCCAAGCCCTTGGAGATCCTTCACAAGTTGAAATTAAAGCACACAAAGTTCTTTCTCCTTTCTTTGGCAGTCAGGCAACCACTGCAGGCCAATCCCCTAAGCAGCACTTCAGCTTAGGGATAGTCTCTCCTTAGTTTCTTCAGGTTCCTCTCCTCAGCAAAGGTTTCTTCTTGTAGTCCAAAAGTGATATAATTTCTTGGGATCAGGGTCCCAATATTTATACCCCAAAATCCTTTGTTCTCTGAGGGGAGAGGGGCCTTTGCCTAGTCCAAACCAGTTCCTGAGCAATATGTTTACAGGACTCCTTCAGTCTATTCACTGTGCAGGGCAGAGACATCAGACACACCACAGGAGGTGGAGCCAGCATTGTAGAGGGAAGGCCCAGCCCTATTCAGGTCCCAGGTGCAACTCCTCCCTTCCATATAGATGCAGATCTCTCTATTCACCACTGGGCTGCCCCGGTCTGTCCCCTGGAATCCCCCAGCCCTGTCACTCACAAACTCCAGACAGGGAAATACACAAGCTAGCAGAGGCAGGCTTGAAAGGTTAGGCAAGAAAATACCTACTTATTAAAAGTGGTATTTTCTAACACAGAATGTTAAAACCAACTTCACTAAAAGATGTATTTTATCATTCTGAGTTCAGGAATAATAAACTCAAATTTCTGCCATGTTCTCTGAGCCAGTTAGGAATATAAAATATAACAATTCTAACAGCCCATTCTGGCCTATGGAGAACAGGTTGCCTAGCAATAGTGAAAACCGAAAATTGTTGTAATTCACTATTAGGACAGTCCACACGCACCAGGGCATGTACTACCTTATACTTACAATGCACCCTGCCCTTGGGCCTATCATAGGGGTGACTGATATGAACAAAAGAGAAGGTTTAGGGACGGGCAAGTGGGTGCACTTGCCCAGTCAGCAAGACAGTACCAGACTGCACACAGGTTCTGCAATGGCAGACCTTAGACACATTTTACAAGGCTGCTTCTGTGGGTGGCACAATCTGTGTTGCAGGCCCACTAGCAGCATTTGGAATACAAGCCCTGGGCACCCCTGGTGCACTGTACTAGAGTCTGACAAGTAAACCAAACAGTCAATCATGGAATCACCAATTAATACTTTCATTTACAATAGGGAGCACTTGTACTGTGGCACTGGACAGCAGTGGCACAGTGCCCAAAGCATCTAACACCAGCACAAATACATGAGGCAACAGCAAAAATGGAAGGGAGACCCACGCCAATGGTGCCAGGTCTAACATTAGCTAAACAATTTTCTATGTAAAATAGAAACATCAACTCTAAGCACCACATGTTCTGTTATAAAATGAGGAAAACATATGTTAAAAAGGTCAGCATTTCTATTCAAGCATTGCATTCTTATGGGATTAGTCTCCATTATTTTGTTGATACATTTTTGTTGGCAAGCATTTCAAAACATTATTAATCGGAAACATTTTGCAGGGTTATGTGAAGCTTTTAATTAAAGGCATGGTCATGGAAAGGTCAACTTTTACACATTTTATGCGAGTTTCTGCATATCTCAGTCAGGTCATTCATGAAGCAAAGCTGCTTTAAGCATTTTGAGGCCTAGTACTAACAAGTGTAACTGCTTACTATTTATGGCACATTTTTGCACAGTTCAATATAAATTGCATATTACTGCTGCACATATGATTTTAACTATTATTATGCAATAAACTCCTTAGCAATGCCCCTATCTGAAAGTTAGCCTAGCCATCACACATTCATATGTAATTCTGCTCAAAGTTTCAAACTTTTAAATTGTAATGATTTTCTGTATTTGTCATTAATGTCATCAGTTAATGTTAGTTCTTTTTAATTCTCCTGCTCTTCTTTCTGTTAATGTTAATGTTAATGTTAATGTTAATGTTAATGTAGTATCTATAGCCTTTGAATAATGCAAATAGGAACAGGAAACAAAGCCCTCTAATTAGCTTTGGCATAAAAATAGCTCTCAGGATTCCTCCTCATGCAGTTGCAAACCAATTTTCAAATTGTGTGCATTCCCTTTCCAAAGTTTTCTAAAATGCTAGGTGTTTCTAATTGCTCTAATTAGAGCAGAAATGTTTAGTGCAAATTCTTCAATGTTCTTGCTTTTGTTTTGTATAAAAGATCAACAATGCTGAATTTTCAAAATCTTTCAAATGTCTAATGCTAATCTGTTTTGCAAAACTATTACTCTATTTGCTACTAATTCAGTATTTACAACTAATAAGGCTTCAGAAATACTAGTTGTCAGCTTCTCGACAACAACAGTTTTCTAATCTTTTCGCTATTCAGTATGGTATTATTGCACTCAAAATGTCTCTTACTAACTGGATTCTGTCTTCTGCACTACATGTTTGTCTGTGTGGTGGCGTCGTTGGTAATGCATCTATACTGGATACATGATACATCTTAGGAAACAATATCTAAATAGCAAATACTCTCCCAATCAACGGGTATCTGGTAGTAAGCATCTTGTCCACTGACAAAATAAACTCATGAATTGAAGTTTCTTCCCCTTGTAAAATTGTTAATGTGACTCTCATTAATTTGAATGTGTGTTCGCAACTACTAACTCCTACATGTCTAGTTCTACTGTGTGTTCTTCTTTTGTAGCACACATTTCTTCTTTTTCTCTTCGAATTTCAGTGTTAGGTAAACCATTTTCTTTTTTAATTCATCTTCTTCTTTCTCCCAAATTTTTTCAGCACATCATTTTCTCTATCCTTAATATGTAGAAGGTTAGTGTTCCTTCCCTCTAATATCATAGTAAAGACTTTCTCTAAAAGTCTAATTAAACATTATAGATTGTTTTAATAAGCCTTAACACTATCTATAGGTATAGACGGTCTAAAATAATAGCAAGCTGCGTCCAATTCTTTAGCTTGTGGGTGTAAATTCATGCTTTGCACTAGTGGTACCCTAGAAAGAATTAAATGATGGTTTGAATACAAATATTAAAAATGTCTTTGCCTATATAGAAATGTAAGCAATATAGTATATAGTACATGAGATTGTTTATGACAATGGAATGTGATGGTATGTAACCTCTTCTACTGCTGTTGACAATAAGTGGGCACAAACATAACAGGTTTTTGTATCCATAACCTGTGTGTATTCTTGCGCTAATCCAGAATAAACATTAGTTGTGTAATCCTCTCCCTTGCAACTTGCAAATGATGCATTCAAATGCTCTGGATCTGTTGTGGGTGTAAATGTTATAGTTGCATTAGTAGAACAAATTTCTTTATCAGATGTGAAATAGAACCTTATTCACACTATTATAATCATTATTACTGTTATTAAAAAAAATGGTACCCATAATAATCTTGCATCTATTTCTAGGGCAACACATGTTTGTCTGTAATCGGATCGTTTAGGTAAAGTGTACTGCAATAGCTCAACAGTCCAATTTCGAGTTTTTTCCAAGATCTTATAAATTTGTATTAAAAAATGTCTTTTCACAAAGTCTCTTTAAATTCAAAATCTTCATATAGACAACCTTAGCCCTACTACGTCTTCATCTAAAATGTCATGCCTACTCTTATACCATGGGCCTTAGACCTTGTGCCTAGATAAATCTTCTTAAAACAAAAAAATATTTTTGTTTCAGTCTTTTTAGCACTTTTTAAGCAATTTGAGTCTTTTAAATGTCTCTCAGTAGCTTCTAGTAATATTTATCAAATAGTTTTATCTGAATTCTTATTGAAGTGATATCATGAAGGTTTAAAAAGTTCAGACTTCACATCACACAGTTCATTCAATGATACATTCAGTACTTCATCCACATAGTAAGTCTGTTCAGGTGCAAAATACCTTCGACAAGGTACACTCACTATTTTTAATCTTCTCAATCTTTGTTGTTCTTCCTCTGTGTCACTTCCACTGTTGGACCCTGTCTCCTCAGTGATTGTCAGTGGCATTCGATCAACTTGTTTTCAATCTCCTTTGACCATTGTTTTGTGACTATTCAACATTGTGAGTGACTCTTCTTCTTTCTGTGCTTGCTCCTTCACCTGGATCCTTTATTTATGCTGGTGCTGTCTCAGTAGTTCTCTCAACTTGAGGTTTAGCCTCTTCTTCTTCGTCAGATATGTCAATGCCACTTTTTGAAATAACAGGATTTCGAATTGGTGCAACTGTTTTCAATTCTTCACCTGTTTCTTCTCGATGCTATAGTTGTGATCTTTGCGTCACTTCTATTTGTTGATATTCAGCTGGTAGTTATGCAGACACCGGTGCTCTTCGTTCAGGCTCAAAGAACACATTTCCTCATATGGATTTCTTACTCTTTTTGTGTGCCGTGCATTCTCCTAATTTGGTACTCCAGCACACTTAATAGCAGTGTTTGTGACCAAGATCACTTGGATGGGTCCATTCCATCTCAGTTCCAGACAAGTCTTTTAAATGCGCTTCCTGATAATGAACCAATATACCGGATCGAGGTTGTGGCACTGTTCTCGATGCAGATCTAGTTTGGCAGTTGCAACTTTGTGAGAGACAGAACTCACTACATTAGGTAATCCCTTGCAATAATTCAGAATAATATCATCTGAGATGCTCAAAAGTGCATTTGCAGGCACAGCAGGCAGTCTCATAGCCCGCCCCATGGGGATCTGATAAACCAGTCTTCCTATCAGTAATACTTTGGATACTCATCAGTACTAAAGGCACAGCATCAGGCCATTTCAGTGATTTGAAGTGCAACTGTTTGCAAAATGAGACTTTATGGTTCCATTAAGATACTTAGGGCTAGATGTAGGTAGGTAAATACCGGTCAGTAACGGCTGAAAATTGGTAAATATCCCGTTACTGACCGGTATTTAGCCCTTTCCAATGTAGGAGGCTTCAAATAAGGATTCTGTAATTTACCGATTCGTTATTTTAAGGAATCGGTAAAATACCGATTCCTTAAAATAACGAATCAGTAATTACCGAATCCTTATAACCAATGTAGGTAGCACTCAAGTGAGTGCATTTTTGCATTAAGGAATCGTTATTTACCACCAACTGCAAGTTGGTGGTAAATACAGAATACCTTAAATAAAGCAATTATTTGCAGTTTTTTCACAGTGCCATGTGGCAGACATACATGCCCCTGGGGCATGTATGTCTGCCACATGTGCACACATGCATGATTCAGGAGTGCAACAGGGTGTCAATGTGCCACCCTGCCACCCTTGAATATGCTCCCGCAATTACCGACTCGGTATTTACCGAATCGGTAATAGTGAATGGCTTCCCATTCATTCCTATGGGTCTCCAGGCCCATAGGAATGCATGGGAAGGTATTCCTCATTACCAAATACCAATTCGGTAATAAGGAATATTACCTAATCAGTAAACTTTACTGATTTATTACCTACATCACATTTACCGATTCTTAAATACCGAATCGGTAAAATTCGGTATTTTAGAATCGGTAAATTGTGATTACCTACATCTAGCCCTTAATGATTCCAAAAGCCTCAGGTCGATAGCTACAATGCAATCTTTGTTCAAACGGTAGTGCTGCACACAACATCATCAGGACATCATTGTTAAAGTGAGTCCCTTGATCTGACTCCAGAGAGACAGGCATAATGTACCTGGGTATCATCTCACCCAATCATGGTTTGGCTACAGTGATACTGTATTTTCTTCTTCTTGGGTAGGCTTCCACCCAGCATGAGAAAATGCAAAGTATGACCAGGACATTTTTCAGCCCATTGCAAAAAGGCATCTTGATAAAGTCCATCTGCATTCTGTTCAAAGACCCACTTGATCTCCCTATGTGACTCTGTGTGACAGGTGTTATTTTCCTCACATTCATTTGGTGACATGTCACAGAGTAATAACACAATTCTTTCGCAAGCATCCTAAATGTGGGGTTAAACCAATTCTGTCTGAAAAATCTCACCCTTGCATCTCTCCCTAAATGTGTGTGTCCATGGAAATGTTGTGTCATTGGAAACAGCAGGCGATCAGGTAACACTGGTCTCCCATCAGCTGATATCCATATGTCATTTTTATTTTTCTTAGTCTGCACTGATCCAACCTAGCTGTCCTGTTTCTGAAACATTTCCTTGTACTCTTTTTAACTCTTGTCATGCGTCTGAGAATGACAACAAACATAGAAAATACAGTGTCTTCCTCAGATCACATGCAAAAGCTCTGTTAAATGTGCAGGTAGCTAGTGCACAATACTATCCTACTTCATCAGCGCATCTGTTTCCTTCTGCAATGTAAATAATTGTCGCATCAGTGAGCTACACATGTAACCACTGCAATTTCAGTAGGGAACTGTAGTGCTTATAAAAGGTTCCTTACATGATTGCCATTGCAAATGGGTGTACCAGAAGAGGTCATGAAACCTCTGTGTGAACATAATTGACTGAAGTCAAGACGACACCAAAGCCATACTGACTGTCTGTAAATAGAGTCACTCTTAATTAGGCTGTTAACAGGGAAGCACTCATAAGAGCAATTAATTCTGCAACTTCTGCTGAGGTACTACCTCAAAGCCATAAAGCTTCCACAATGTCATTGAATGTGCAGACAGCGTTAGCTGCTCTTAGGATACCTTCATTCTGTCTCAAGTGTGAGCAATCAGCAAAAATTAAATAATCTGGCTCATTCAAAGGTTCATCTTCAATGTCAGGTCTTGGCTTTGTGCATAAATCTGTGACATCCAGATAATCATGTCCAACTTCATTACATGCATATTCTGGGCAACAAGTTTAATGGATACAAAATCTGTCAACGTTTTCAGCAGCTAGTATATGATGCTCATATTTTGTAAGTCTATTGTGAGTCATGTACTGGGTTTTTGTTCTGGTAAGCAATATCCCCACAGAGTGTGAGACCATTACAGTTAAGGATGTCCCCTCACTATGCTCGCAATCCTCTAGATGCTTACACCAACCAGTGTGACCATTTTGAGGCAGCAAGGAAATCTTGCGGCTACAGGGTCAAGGGTTGTCGAGAAGTAAGCCACATGTTTTTGACCATCTTCATCAATCTGAATAAGCACTGAGAAAGCGCAGCCCTCCCTCTCACTGCAAAACAATGAAAACATATTACTGTAATCAGGCATTCCTAGTGATGGGGCATGACAAGAGACTTTCCCTCAGCTCTGGGAAACCTTTCAAATAATAATTGGCCCATTAAAAGTGGATCAGCACATTTTAGTGTGTCAGCCTCAGTAAATACTTAGCCATTAGGCTATCCACTGCCTAAAGTAGCCAACAATTCCCAAAAACCTCCTGGCTTCTCTCTGTGTTCGGGCAGAATTTCTTCCACCCTTTCCGGTACTACTTTTCTTGATCTTTTCTCAATGGTATGTTCCAGATACTGAGCTTCTAGTTGCGAGTTTTGCAATTTACCTTGGGGCACTTTAGGTCCTTTCTCATCCAGGTGATTTAGAAGTGCAATCATATCCTACTTACTGGCTTCTCATGTTTCTGATGCCACTGATGCTGAAAGATAAAGGAGAAAAGGTATTGGCTATATTTGTGCAATAGCACTGAGAAGAAAGCCTGGCAAATATCAATAACTGTGAACCATTCTGCAGTGCACAGGATCTGAAAAACTATGGTTGCTGGATTTGGCACCGAGGGACAACATTGAACAGCAATACTGTTAATGTTTCAGAGATTCTGCACAATCTGATATTTACCACTAGGCTTCTGTAAACCCATGATCACAGAAATGAATGGACTCCCAACCAATGCGCTCAATGTCACATCGCTCAATATGTCTTCAATTATGGGTGTTATTTTAGCAACTGTTTCTGGTGTCAAATTATATGGGAGTGTTCTTGGATATCCTGTGATTTAGTTTAATGTGACTCGGACTGGTCCCACACCTTTGATTAATCTAATATCTTTCCCTGTAAAGTGCCATACTTGTAAATTCATTGTTTCTTTCAAAACAGGAGGTGTCTCTTCAATTGTTTACATTGGGAACAATCCTACTACTGAATCTTGTTGGGCCATTTTAAACTTAACATCCTCATCATAGGTCTGGAATTCAACACCGACCAGTGTACTGTAAATGGTGGAATTTAAGTAACAAATCTCTTCCTAATAGCTTTATGGGACTTGAATCACAAATTATAAATTGGTGCCTTTCCTCAAATTAACCTATTTTACAGGAACTTTCTTTGAACCTGGGTTTGTGATCTGTTTATTTGAAAATCCTACAACTTGGATGTTTTTTACAAGAGGGGTAAGTCTGGAAATTCTGCTGTTCTTACAGTCGAACGGACAGCTCCTTTGTCGATAAGAAATGACACTGGGTGGCCACTAAATTCTCCTTCCACAAATAGACCACTCTGGTCTACCTACAAGACTGCGTCAAGCACACAATCTTCTTCCCCCTCAGGCACTGTCATTGGGAATTGTCAAAGCCAAAATCATCATTATCAAATACAGGAAACTGTTGTAATTGGTTCTTATTTTGGTTCAAAATTGCTTTAGGCAACTGACCCTAAATAAATTTAGTGTTTCTCATATTTTGCAGGACTTGGTCTTGTGGAGCTTGCATTATGGGGGTCTGTTTCTGCATTGGCACTTGCATCTGCTGAACTGGCACATTTTGCATTAGCATTTGATTTTCTTCCTGCATTTGCACTTTTCCAATGTCTCTTTCAGGATTGAGTCTACACTCCTTCTTCCAATGCCTGATCTTATTACAATAGTGGCAAGGAGTCAATTATTTCAGAGCTGCAACATCCATACCAGAATTTGGACCAACTGGAATACCTCTACCAATTCCTCCTTGAGTACCCTGTCCTCCTGCTTGTGAACCAACACCATGTGTACCACCTTGACTTCCTACAAAGGACTGGTTCTGAAAACCTCTCTGGGCAAACTTCTTCTATGCCAACATGAATTTCTCCTGAAGTTTCCTGTTCAGCACTACAATATTCAGTATATCTCAGAATTTCATCAAGCAATTCAGTCTGCCAGCAGATTACACTCTGTTGGATGTGCGCACCAATTTCTGGTCTCAGCCCAATAACAAACAAGAGACAAAGATCCCATATCACTGGGTTTGGGATACTCTCTTGCACTGTGTTGTGAAAACACCTGTAACAATCGCTCATAGCAATCATGGACTGATTTTTTTTGTTCTTGTGAAGTCCTTTGAATTTTTACCCAATTAATGTCTTTCGGAGGTACCTTGTCTTTTAGGAAGGTAATTAGTGCTTCATATTTTCCTATGACTGCAGGCGATGGTGCATCAGTGCGAACGACTCTGGTAGGTACCTGACGTGGTATTGCACAACAACTTTACATTCGGCCCACAAATCATTTGGCACTACAATAGTAAAAAACGCATTCAAATCAATCCACATAACTTTAAAAATGTTGACAAATCTGTCAACCTGTGTGTATCACTATACTTGTTTGCATCAAAATCTTGTCCTCCTAACCTTCCCAGATAAACAAGTAAGTTGGCACCCCAGAACACAACACTCCAGCGCCTCTTAGGGTTCATGTTAGCAAGCCATCCCTTTTCGTTCACTCACTCATACATATACACAAACAGAAAAGAGACACAAAGAAAGGTTACATTATTTATTGAAACTATCATGCTCTATTATGTAATAACTGTGCTGTTATAGGAAGATGTATACATGTCTAAAATGTGATTATCCTAATCAACAAACTGTACACAACAAAAGGCCCCGCGGGTAGGGTGAAGGGGAAGTCATATTGAACAACATGAACACAGACAAACAAGCCCTGCCCTGTCATATTGATAAACAAACAAGGTTCACTGTTCATATTTGCCATCATGATGCACCCGATGTAGCCGTGGTAGGACGGGCCCTTGCTGTATAAACCATCGGGATGTTTGTCACCTGAAGAAAAGTGTCAAAGGTTTACTTTTTTTCCTCCTTTCCTTTCCTGTATGCTTCTGTGAATTTAATTAGAAATCTGTTGAATGAATAGACTTTTTTTCTCAGACCTCTACTTAAAACAGACTTGTCCTTTAACCCCTCCCCTGCTGATGACGGAACCGCTCCGTCATCAGCCGCGGTCGCGCTGTGCTTATGACGGAGCGGTTCCGTCACGGCCCGCTCGGCACGCCTGCGCCGCGCGGATTCCATGCCTGCGCTGAGCGTTCTATTGAGCGGGCGGGGCAGTGACGGAACCGCTCCGTCATAAGCACAGCGCAACCGACGCTGGTGACGGAGCGGTTCCGTCACCAGCATGCACCCGCCGCTCTTCCGCCCCGCCCCCTTAGCACTGCAGCGGAATAGCTGCCGCAGTGAAGGGGTTAAAGAACACTTTGTGATTACTGGGAGAATTTCATCTTTACCTTTTGAATGCAGCGTTGTTATTGACCTCGCAGCATGGGTCGGTTATCAGAACTTTGCACAGCGAACGCTAAAATAACACCAGCTTAAAAGCGGCTAGGCCCTTTGAAGTCTGTTTTCCAAATACAGCATCCTATCAACCTCATTTCATGAATCCATTTTATCAATGGAGTTTTCAGTTATGGCTGAGGTAGCTCTAAGAAAAACTGTCTGGCTTGTACAAGGAGCTGCCTCCTCATTTAAATGTGGGGGTGTGAATCAATGTGCCAAAGGACCAGGCTTTGTTAAATTCAGTTACTAAAATGGGTAATTGTATTGATATCATGTAGTCAGTGCTTAATAGGAGAATAAAAGAAACATACATGCAAGCGCCCAATGTTTTTTTTAACCGCTCACTGGTCCAGCTGCACAGTATCATGGTTACCAAATACCAAGGCTGATTTCTCTTGACTACCTCATACCTCTTTCTTCTTTCTTATTCATCCCTGCTTTCTCTCTTTCTCTTTGTATTCCTGTCTTTCTCCTTCTCCTTTCTTATGCCTTTCTCTCTCTTACTTCTTTTTTTCAATCTTTCTTTGGCGTCGATCAAAGTCTTATAAAAATAGGTGCTGGCTCCTAAAAACGATACAGAAAAGGGGGTGGTGATGAACAGAGTGTCTGAATTAAGCAGACCACTCTTACCCAGTCCAAAGATCAGGGCTTGATCCATCACCGTTATTTATCTCACTGCCCCATCCCAGCTCAGAACCTGGCTATATGCAAATTAGTCTGTCCCTGGCCCAGTGCATCATGGGAACAGGGCAGACCAAACTACCAAGCCAATTCTTCACCAGAAAGGAGACAAGCTACCGGGGACCGGTTTCTGGCATTTCAGCCTCTTCGGCCCGGCTTGCTTGAATCCTGATGGAGCAGTGAGAAAGGGACTCATGTCTGAGTATACCCTGCCACACCTATAGTGGCCAAAAACGATACAGAAAAGGGGGTGGTGATGAACAGAGTGTCTGAATTAAGCAGACCACTCTTACCCAGTCCAAAGATCAGGGCTTGATCCATCACCGTTATTTATCTCACTGCCCCATCCCAGCTCAGAACCTGGCTATATGCAAATTAGTCTGTCCCTGGCCCAGTGCATCATGGGAACAGGGCAGACCAAACTACCAAGCCAATTCTTCACCAGAAAGGAGACAAGCTACCGGGGACCGGTTTCTGGCATTTCAGCCTCTTCGGCCCGGCTTGCTTGAATCCTGATGGAGCAGTGAGAAAGGGACTCATGTCTGAGTATACCCTGCCACACCTATAGTGGCCAAAAACGATACAGAAAAGGGGGTGGTGATGAACAGAGTGTCTGAATTAAGCAGACCACTCTTACCCAGTCCAAAGATCAGGGCTTGATCCATCACCGTTATTTATCTCACTGCCCCATCCCAGCTCAGAACCTGGCTATATGCAAATTAGTCTGTCCCTGGCCCAGTGCATCATGGGAACAGGGCAGACCAAACTACCAAGCCAATTCTTCACCAGAAAGGAGACAAGCTACCGGGGACCGGTTTCTGGCATTTCAGCCTCTTCGGCCCGGCTTGCTTGAATCCTGATGGAGCAGTGAGAAAGGGACTCATGTCTGAGTATACCCTGCCACACCTATAGTGGCCAAAAACGATACAGAAAAGGGGGTGGTGATGAACAGAGTGTCTGAATTAAGCAGACCACTCTTACCCAGTCCAAAGATCAGGGCTTGATCCATCACCGTTATTTATCTCACTGCCCCATCCCAGCTCAGAACCTGGCTATATGCAAATTAGTCTGTCCCTGGCCCAGTGCATCATGGGAACAGGGCAGACCAAACTACCAAGCCAATTCTTCACCAGAAAGGAGACAAGCTACCGGGGACCGGTTTCTGGCATTTCAGCCTCTTCGGCCCGGCTTGCTTGAATCCTGATGGAGCAGTGAGAAAGGGACTCATGTCTGAGTATACCCTGCCACACCTATAGTGGCCAAAAACGATACAGAAAAGGGGGTGGTGATGAACAGAGTGTCTGAATTAAGCAGACCACTCTTACCCAGTCCAAAGATCAGGGCTTGATCCATCACCGTTATTTATCTCACTGCCCCATCCCAGCTCAGAACCTGGCTATATGCAAATTAGTCTGTCCCTGGCCCAGTGCATCATGGGAACAGGGCAGACCAAACTACCAAGCCAATTCTTCACCAGAAAGGAGACAAGCTACCGGGGACCGGTTTCTGGCATTTCAGCCTCTTCGGCCCGGCTTGCTTGAATCCTGATGGAGCAGTGAGAAAGGGACTCATGTCTGAGTATACCCTGCCACACCTATAGTGGCCAAAAACGATACAGAAAAGGGGGTGGTGATGAACAGAGTGTCTGAATTAAGCAGACCACTCTTACCCAGTCCAAAGATCAGGGCTTGATCCATCACCGTTATTTATCTCACTGCCCCATCCCAGCTCAGAACCTGGCTATATGCAAATTAGTCTGTCCCTGGCCCAGTGCATCATGGGAACAGGGCAGACCAAACTACCAAGCCAATTCTTCACCAGAAAGGAGACAAGCTACCGGGGACCGGTTTCTGGCATTTCAGCCTCTTCGGCCCGGCTTGCTTGAATCCTGATGGAGCAGTGAGAAAGGGACTCATGTCTGAGTATACCCTGCCACACCTATAGTGGCCAAAAACGATACAGAAAAGGGGGTGGTGATGAACAGAGTGTCTGAATTAAGCAGACCACTCTTACCCAGTCCAAAGATCAGGGCTTGATCCATCACCGTTATTTATCTCACTGCCCCATCCCAGCTCAGAACCTGGCTATATGCAAATTAGTCTGTCCCTGGCCCAGTGCATCATGGGAACAGGGCAGACCAAACTACCAAGCCAATTCTTCACCAGAAAGGAGACAAGCTACCGGGGACCGGTTTCTGGCATTTCAGCCTCTTCGGCCCGGCTTGCTTGAATCCTGATGGAGCAGTGAGAAAGGGACTCATGTCTGAGTATACCCTGCCACACCTATAGTGGCCAAAAACGATACAGAAAAGGGGGTGGTGATGAACAGAGTGTCTGAATTAAGCAGACCACTCTTACCCAGTCCAAAGATCAGGGCTTGATCCATCACCGTTATTTATCTCACTGCCCCATCCCAGCTCAGAACCTGGCTATATGCAAATTAGTCTGTCCCTGGCCCAGTGCATCATGGGAACAGGGCAGACCAAACTACCAAGCCAATTCTTCACCAGAAAGGAGACAAGCTACCGGGGACCGGTTTCTGGCATTTCAGCCTCTTCGGCCCGGCTTGCTTGAATCCTGATGGAGCAGTGAGAAAGGGACTCATGTCTGAGTATACCCTGCCACACCTATAGTGGCCAAAAACGATACAGAAAAGGGGGTGGTGATGAACAGAGTGTCTGAATTAAGCAGACCACTCTTACCCAGTCCAAAGATCAGGGCTTGATCCATCACCGTTATTTATCTCACTGCCCCATCCCAGCTCAGAACCTGGCTATATGCAAATTAGTCTGTCCCTGGCCCAGTGCATCATGGGAACAGGGCAGACCAAACTACCAAGCCAATTCTTCACCAGAAAGGAGACAAGCTACCGGGGACCGGTTTCTGGCATTTCAGCCTCTTCGGCCCGGCTTGCTTGAATCCTGATGGAGCAGTGAGAAAGGGACTCATGTCTGAGTATACCCTGCCACACCTATAGTGGCCAAAAACGATACAGAAAAGGGGGTGGTGATGAACAGAGTGTCTGAATTAAGCAGACCACTCTTACCCAGTCCAAAGATCAGGGCTTGATCCATCACCGTTATTTATCTCACTGCCCCATCCCAGCTCAGAACCTGGCTATATGCAAATTAGTCTGTCCCTGGCCCAGGACAAGCATTTGCAAAGTAATAGGTCGCATTACTGAAAGTTTGAGCTATTGGCGTTGCAAATAATAACGCAATGCTAATAGCTCAATCTTTCAGTAAAGCGAGACATATTGCATTGCAAATGCTTGTATTACTTTATATTACACTTCTCCCTCTAGTGGGCAGCTACTGCAGTCATTCTGCCCTGTTCCCAACTACCTGTATCGAACTTTAATGGTGGCTGGCCGATCTGTGCTGCCAGTCTTTCACCAGAGCACGGTGAGCTTTGGCGGTGTCTGGGAGACCTAGTGGACTCATTCTTCACCAAATACATCTCTGTGTGGGCTGGCGGCGGCTTAATACTGTGTGTCCTGTGGCTGCATTAATGTAGCCCCACACCTTCTGCCTGGGCGAACACGGACCCCGAGCAATTCTGCAGGTCCTTGCCCTCACTGGATAGGACACTCATCAGGTGAGGAAGCTCTCTTCCCCCTTTTCTCTGCTGCTGCTTTCGAGTTGCCTAAGGAGTTAACCTGCTTTTCTCCCAGTGATGTCAACAAACGGCCACCAGAGTGAGTGCATCACTCCTCGAGGCCATGCTAGGCTTGGACTTAAGTCGCTTAAGCCCTTGTGACCAGTGGGAAGCGAGAGACACTTTTTCCAGTAATTCAGACTGTTCAAGGGCAATGGGGCTAACTTCCAGCTCTTATCTCTTCATGGGCTGGGGGCTCTCCTTCAGGACTTGCCCAGTGCTGTCTTCACTTCAGGACTTCTCCTCTCACTATACCGCAGACTCAGCCTTTCTTCAGCTGGGTGGCCACATAGCAGCTTTGCAGCTGGACCCCGCCTCGGCCCTCGGGGCCACATCACCTGGTACCACTCCTCTACGCTTTGACAATTAGCATTGTCTGCAGACTCCCAGCCCGGAATTATTCCACTTCCTTGCCTAGGTTTGCAGTCCTGCACTGTGTCTGCTACATGTGGATGGCACTGTTGGATAGTGTAGGATGCTTCCTCCTCACCTTATCACAGTGATAAAACCATGTGTGCAGCATTAATGTGCAATTTTTATTGAACAAAAAATAGTAATAGTAAGCAGTTACACTTTTTAGTAATAGGCCTCAAACTGTTTAAAGCAGCTTAGCTTCATGAATGACCTGACTGAGATATGTAGAAACCAGCATAAAATATTTAAAAGTTGACTTTTTCATGATTGTGCCTTCAATGAAAAGCTTCTCATAACTCTGCAAAATGTTTTCATAATTTTATACCAGAAGATATTATGCTTACAGCTGATGTTTCTATGTTATATATTCCATTGTTTAGCTAACAAACAATAAATTTTAGGAGAAGGTTAGAAATGTTGTCATGTTTATGAGAAAGAAGATGAATGGAAAGGCTCATATGTAGTCACAATTACAAATTTCAATTTCACACGTTACAATAACTGTCTGTGAACCATTGTCTCGTACATTGGAAAGGACGAGGAGAGCCTGTTCTCCAAAGAATACTGAAAGTTGATTGGATAAGAGAGGAATGCTGTAGGTATAATTCTGAAGGCTGAACGCTGATTTGCCATCCTTTATGAACCTATCACTGATTGAGGTTTGCTATTGCTTCTGTATGATAATTTTTGCCTTATTTAATTGAGACTCTACTGAGTTTCATGAAGCTCTTTTTATAGGTAGTTTTGCGGTTATTGATTAATTGAATTTGAGCTTTATGCGCGATCTCACTCTTTCCTCTCGAACTTTAACTCTTTATGGGTTTTAACTAATACCATTTTCACCCCATTCTTACAATAGGGATTCTTTCCTTTATGGAATACGCTTGATGATTTTATATAGGAAAATGATTTTGATCTGACCTTACTCTTATTATCAATTGTGTCATTTTTTTTATTTTTTATTGACAAGCAGGGCAAGGAGATCAACGAATACATTTTTAACAAAACATATAATATAAAATCAAATAACTGTACGGATCTAAATAAAAATAAAGTAACGCCAGACTCTTTGCATTACACATCCTTCAAATATAACCATGAAACAGAACAAAAAGCAAATGGAGAAATTATGTATATTCCTGGATCCATAATGACAAATTGGAAAAACACAGATATGTATTCCCTGAGGCCTACTACTATTAGTGTCTTCTATAGTCATGTACTATTCTAAAAAGGTGCCCCAAATTTTAACAAATTTCCCGGTTGCTTTTATTCCCCGGTTCCTTGCAATTGAACCCTCCATAGTATAGATCTCATTAATTAACGCCCACCATTCCATTGTATGAGGAGGGTTCGGGGAGATCCAAGCTCTCGCAATAACCAATCTAGCGCTGGTCAGAAGTATATTTAACAAATCTATGTTGGTAGTGCTAGATGGGTATATTGCAAGTAAAATTGAGGCTGCTGATAATGCAGAACTGATCACTTTTTGCTTATATAAAATATTTTCTATTACCGACCAATACCCTGTTAATACCGGACATGTATAAATCATATGTACAATATCTGCAGCCGCCAGCCCACACTTAGGGCATTTAGTACGGTCACTGCTCAGATTGTTTTGTGCCCATTTGGAAATTCTTAGAGGTGTATATTATAAGTGAGATATTGTTCTGTAGGATTGAAGCATTAGACTAGATGAATGAGTCACTTTGTTGATGTTTACTAAAGCGTTTGAGATATTCTGAGTTGTCACATTAAATCCTAATATGGAAGTCCATTTTATCGCTAATCGAGGAGTTTCATCCAGCTTGTTTTGATTTAAACACTTATATCCCATACTAATTAATGTTTTTCGATTTGTTGAGTAAAAACAACTCCATAAATCTGAGCTACTTATAGATATCAAGTTCATCTTACGAATTAAATAGTCCCTTATTTGAATATACTTAAAACGCATCGTTCCCGGTAATTTGAACAAAAGTTTCAACGTTTCAAATTGTAAGAAGCCACTTGAACCGTATAAGTCTCCCAATTTTAGAATACCATATTTAGCCCAGTCTCGTCCCGTATTATCACTAAAAATCCCTGGGAGTCCAGGATTACCCCAAAGTAACAAGTCAGTGTGAAAGAAAGAAGTTTCACAATTAATCATAATCATATTCCAGATACGTACTGCATCCCGTGCAGTCTTGAATTTTACACGTTTAAAATAATTCGGATCCTGCGCCTTGGCCAAAAATTGTTTTGCCTCTCTGCCAAACATAAATTGATAAAAGAAAAATGTATTATAACTAGTAAACAGACTACGAAGCCGGTTCAAAAAGGAAGCAAAAAAGTAGGCTCTAAAATCAGGGAAATTAAGACCTCCTTTTTCCATTGGTAATTTCAGAATTGCCATCGATCTTCGAGGCTTCTTATAGCCCCACAAAAAGCTATTAATAATACTATCCAACTTTTAAAAAAACAAATTATTAACGCGCAGAGGAATACAACGAAAAAGATATAAAAATTTAGGCAGGACATTCATTTTAATCAAATTCATTCGTCCCAACAAGTTAAGCTGAATCTTATGCCACTTTTTTAAAAGAACTGCCACTTCTTTCAATAAAGGTTCATAGTTTAATGAGTTTATGTCCGAGATCTTTGAAGAAATTTTAACCCCTAAATAAAGCGCAGCCAGGCAATGTCCTGGAATTTGAGGATTAGACTGATAATTCATTATAACTTGCGTTTTATTTATATTAAGTTTGTAACCTGCAACAGTCCCAAAGTTGTTGGCTTCTTCTGAGATCCCTACTAATGCTTCTGCCACATTGGTGGTATAAATGGCTTAGTCATCGGCATAAGCAGTAATTTTCAAGGTTTTGTCTTCATGATGCATGGGTTTTATTTTGACTTGCTCTTGAAGGGCATTAATAAACGGCTCCATGGAAAGAGCGAAGAGTAGGGGTGACAGAGGACACCCCTGCCGTGTCCCCCGTAAGATTGAAAATTTAGGTGAAACAGCCCCTGCATAGCTGATCTTGGCATTAGGATCTTTATACAAAGCTTGCATACTTCTTAAAAAACGTCCTTTAAAGCCATATTGTTTCATCACCCCCCATAAGTAATCCCACCCCACTCGGTCAAACGCCTTCTCTGCGTCTAAAAGTATCATCCCGAGTGGGGTATGGTTAGTTGCTGCAACATCAAAGGCAGTAATCGCCATGTTAACATGGGTAGTAGTGTCCCTCCCAGCTACGAAACCATGTTGTTGTTCATTTACCAACAACGGCATAAGTGGGGCCATGCGAAGAGCTAGTATCTTGGATTATGCTTTAGCGTCAGCGTTAATCAATGATATAGGACGATAAGAGCCGCATTCCATTGGTGATTTAATTTTTTTAAGAAAAAACATAATTTTAGCTGTATTCCACGATTCTGGTACCTGCCCAGTGATGCCAATTAAATTAATAACTAAACATAAAAGTGGTAAGATTTCATCTTCGCAAATTTTATATAATTCTATGGGGAGGGTATCCTCAACAGCAGCTTTATTAGATGGGAGAGAAGTAACAGCATAGTGCAGTTCCTTTAACGTAACTTCTTCCTCGAGCCTATTAACACATTCTTGATCTAGGTATTCACGAACTGGGAGATTTTTATTAATATACATTTGTGTCTGCATTTCTGTACAACTACCCTCTGGAGTGTATACATTTTTATAGTATGTTACAAACTGATCCATTATTTGTGCTGGCTGAGTATATGATATATCATTAGGGCCTTTTATAGATTTAACCAATGTTGTCGCTCGGTCATCTGCCACCTTGTAAGCCAGGGCCTTTCCTACCTTGTCCCCACATTCATATTGTGCCAGTTTATATTTGAGCAGCTTTCGGCTATTATTTTCCCTTAAAGCACATTTAAGGGTCGAACGTGCAGTCACTAATTTAGTTTCTATTTGTTCAATATCCTCCGCCCCCAAACCACCAACTCTCAAATTGTCAGCTAATTGTTTTTCCAGTTGCAAAATACCATTTGTGACAATCTTATCCTTTTTCCTTTGTTCTGCGTTTTGTTTATATACATACTGTTGCACGTGACCCCTGATAGAGGCTTTACAGGCATCCCAAACTGATAAAAGGGATGCACTTCCTAAATTGATTTCAATAAATTCTTTGATATGCGCCTTCAGTGTTCCAACATAAACTGCGTCTGTCAATATATATCTAGGAAAGGTAAACAATCTAACTTCCGGATCCTTTTGTATTATACTAAATGACAATAAAATTGGATTGTGGTCCGACGAGACCTTCGGAAAGATCTCCATACGTCCAACCTCAATAACCTCGTCTGATGCCCACACCAAGTCTATTCGTGAATACCGTTTGTGGGGTGAGGAGTAGAACGTATAGCCAGGTTGATCTGGATACAAGCTCCTCCATACATCTTTTACATTGTGTATCCGAGCTAGTTCCAATATCGCCGCCCTAGTTTTACGCATGCGTCTGAATGGACCTCTCTTAGTCACATCCTGTTCATAGTTTAACACGCAGTTATAATTCCCAATCATAATAAGTTCTCCCTCCCACGAGAGCAATTCAATATTTAACCAATCAAAAATGCGCGGGTCATCAATATTTGACCCGTATATAGCACAGAAAACAAATTTACAGTTCTCGACCTGCATTTGAGTAATGGCCCACCGGCCTCCATTGTCCGATGCAGTTTTAATCACTACCCCCCATGGTTGTTTTTTTTTCAAGATTGCGACTCCTCTAATGGGAGCGTTAAAAGTAGTACACACCACCACTTCGTATCCCAGTTGACTCAGTATTTTTTTGTCTTTAAAGCAGATATGTTAACATAATTAAATGTGGATCATACATTTTAAGTTCCTCATACACCATACGCCTTTTGTTCTTATTGTTCAAGCCCGAAACATTCCAAGCTAAACACCTAAATTGCAGCATTATAAATTCTTAATAAGAAAAAACGTTCTGTACCTCTCATTAATTGCCATAACATTACCTGTCTACAGTTTCTAACGTTAACCACCTTAAACTTTGCCTTGTCCTTTTCTTTTTCTCCCACCCCTCCATCCGCCCCCCCACCGTTGCCTCCCTTCCATCCCACTGGTACCCTCCCCCCTGTACCTACCCGGAAGCCCCCCTCTATCTTCAGCTGCCGTTAGAAGGGCAGCCACCCTGAGAGAGTTCCACAGGAACCCGAGCCCTCTATATTGCCATCATATAGAATGACCATCGGCCAAAAGGTGAAATACAAAAATAAAAGAAGAAAGAATGACCCTAGTGAGTTATAAACAACAGTCGTAACCATACCAATTTATTCTGATGTTTTTTTTTTCCTTTTTTCCCTTTCTTTCTTCCCCCCTTCCCCCCTTTCCTTTTTTTCCCCCTTCCCTGCCTCATTTCATTCTAATCTATTTGCTTTCTTAGTTAACTTAGTTAAGTTTTTTAATCCATTTTTGAGAGGAAATGCTCCGCTTCTTTGACATCATGGAAAAAGTAACTGTGTCCAGATTTAATAACTTTGAGGCGAGCAGATTCTTGTAGATAAGCCATTGCTCCGTGGGACTTGAAAGAATCGATCAATTTACGTAGCCCCCATCTTTTGTCCATAGTGACCTTGCTGAGGTCGGATTTAACAAAAAATTTTATATTATCAATTGTAACTGGAGTATTTGGCCTAGCTTTCATTGAAACTGCTTGTCGCAGCAGATAGTTCCCAAAATAAATTAAAAAGGGCCGTGGATATTTACTCTCTTGGGTTCTAGGGGTAATAGGTAGTCTGTGTACCCGCTGGAGCTGTGAGTCCCAGTCCCAATCACCCAAATCTGGGAAAGCCCTCTGTAAAATCTTTACCATGTAGGCCCTTGCATCAGCTCCCTCAGATCCCTCGGGTATCCCAAAGAGTCTCAGATTCTGCCGCCTCTGTCGGTTTTCCAGATCTTCAACCTTATTCTGCAGGGTCCCTATTTCCTCATTATGGCGATCAGATGAAGTCGAGGTAGTAGCGAGAGTCTCCTCCACTTCCACAACTCTTTGCTGTAGTTCCTCAATTTCTTTTGTCACGCCACTTAGTTTATTGGTAACTTCCTGGAGGGAGCTGTGCATTTTAGTGTTGTCCTCTCTTAGTTGTCGGAAATTCTCTTGTACCTCTTGGCGATGATCCATTAATGTTTTTAGGATTAAATTCAAGGATGAAGTATTGGCATTAGCACCAGCATTGGTGTGAACAGGAGCCGGTGGAGAGGAGACGGAGATAATAGGTGTTATTGTTGAATCGCAGTGTGGGGTAGTAACTGTGATAAATTTGTCCTTCTGAGAGTCCCCAGCAATAGCAATGGCAGTGTTATCGGTCCTGGTGATACCATTAAGTAATGTGTTTAAAGAAGCAGAAGGATCAGTTATGAAAGGCGACAATGGCAATTCAGATTCTCTGTTTACATTCGCATTAGATAAGGTGTCACTTTTGGCCGGAGTAGCTTGTGGCTTTATTAATTTGACTCTGGGGCTCACCCCTACCATAGAGCACCCTTCTGATAAGCTTGGCGGAAGAATCTTGGCCTCTCTTTTTTGAGCCTGAAGGCACTTACCGAGTGGACTCTGATCTGTAAGCAGCTTCCCCCCGCTAATAGTTGGAATCAGTGTATTTAGTAAAGTTGCAGGGGTCATATTTCTCCCCCCTTCTTAGCTTTATTTTTTGTCTTCCCCCTTTTCATTAGTGCAGAGGATCTGATAGCCTTTAATTGTGCAGAGGTATATTCTATGTCCACACCTGTATCTTCGCCACTCTCAATATCACCAGTTTCAACCAACTCCTCGTATTCTGCATCGTCAGAATTGACCTCTAGATGTGTCTCGCTATCAGTAACCTCATTTATACCATTTACATCAGTAACATTACGGAGACCAAAGTTTCTCTCGCCAGCTTCAATTTGATCTAAAACTGGAAAAAGGTGCGGGGACTTAAAGTGAGGTTCAATAGCAGCATCTGCAGTATCTGTGGTAGGAGTAATAGGAGTATCAGTTGTGATGATCTCACTGTGCTCAGTCTTATTTACGCAGTCCACCTTATCTGCAGCACTCTTGCCTGCCATATCTAGCCCCCCCTTACAATCTTTAGCTGGGTTTCCAATAGATTGTTCAGAATCATTATCGTATATTCCTGCTACTTCATTTTTATTATCCTTTCCTTTGTCCTTATTTTTGACAACGGCAACAACAGCGGTATTAACTTTATTAGGAGTTTTTCCAGAGAACTGAATAACTTGCTGTTTACCAGTTTGTTTGTCCACCCGACGAGGCATCCTTGCTACCACTGCCGGTGAGATTGGTTTAAATACTGGAGTAACCCCTTCATCAAGACCATCTTCCATGGGGGTGCCTCTGGTTGCTTTATTCTTGATATTTTTAGGAGCCATTGGCACAATAATTTGACACAGTGTATAGTAATGCCAATACACAAGTGTACCCGAACCCCTAACAACGTAATGCTATTACTGAGGCTAAAAAAAAAAAACGGGGAGGCCTGGTATGTTTCACTTCTTTTCTCCTTTTCTTTTTCCCCCCTAGCTCAGTGCTGGTGCTCAACAAGCAAAACAAAGCCTCGAAACCGGCTCCTTACAGTAGCGTGGTCTCTTTAATAGCCCAATAGTTTCTCAAACAGTCCAAGACACAATACTTCAAGAAGTTTTGAAAAAATAAAAGTCTTGAAAAAAATAAATATTTCTTTTTCCAAGATTACCTCCGTGGACTACTGGTGAGGCTCCCAAACCATCTGAACGAGGGCTCCACAAGGACTCCACGCCTCCACCGCGGCCGTTTCTGCTGCTTCCCGCCTCTGCCGCTTCCCCTCCCGGCACTGCCGGTTTCGAGAGGCCTGACCGCTCCTCCTCCTCACTCCTACCCCTCACTCCCACCAGCCCCCTCAGCCCGCTTCGGCTTCCGCTGCCGCTGCTCACTCCCAACGTGCCCCGCCACCAGCCTTGCGTCTCCTCAGACCGCAGAACTCAGACTCCAAGCCAGGCGGGCAGATGGTAAGCAGGGAGATGGCTCACAGGTACGTTCTGTTGGTCCGTCGCTGTATTGCTGTATTGCGCCGATAATGAGTTAAACAGTAGTTGCTTGTCACTGAAGATCTTGTGACCGATAGCGCCGTGAGCAACCTCTATGGCATTCAATGACAAACTTCTCTACACCTTCAGCTCGATGGTCTGTTCATTTTACGAGTTTGTAAAAGCTCATCGAGTATTTTCAAGCTCGAGGGTCAGGGGTTCGCTGTGGAGCGTTCTCTCCGTGGCGTCTTCACTCCGCCATCTTGCCTCCCTATCAATTGTGTAATTTGATTGTGATATTGAACTTATTGAATAAAATTATTTTACTACACATTACATTAGAATAATACCCTTAGAACTATTTAAAACTCTCAATACTGACTGAACTTAGAATTAAGATTTGTGATTACGATTTGTGCGATGGCTGGCTCCTGACTTCTCATAAATAACAGGCAAGATCGGTCGCACAGGTTTTTAGGGGTGGAGAAAAAAGAAAAGGAGGCAATCTACCCAAGGAGCGGGAATCAGCCCTGTGTGAAGACAATAAACCATATTATTTGAATGGATTCTCACTCCAGCAGAATCGAGCAGCAGAGTGTTGGTTTAGGTCTTGAGAAGAGGTGCTATGAAAGGCTTTCCCACGTTAGAATAATGCATAGAGTTCCAAACCCTAATTCTCAGAGCAAGAAGTCTGATAAAGTGCGATTTTGCTGTTTTGAAGGTGTGAGTATTAATAAGGTGATGCTATGTGATTTATGATTATTTGTTGTGTTTACTGAAAGTACTTAGGGGTACATGAGTTGAAGGATTTAATGAATGTATACATTCATTGTGAAGAAGTTGAAGAGTTATCAGGCTTGTCATAGCCTAAGATTCTGGGCTATTGACATTAAACTTGAGAGAAAAGTGTAGAATACACTTCATGGTTTTCTTGTCTGTTAAAGGTTTGTGGTGTAGATCATGAGTTCCTGTGAACTTCAAAATTGAGATAGGGATTATAATTATCTGTTGTGATTGTAGTTAGGATTTTTCTCAGTTTAGGAGTCCTAAAGTTAGGAGTCCTAACTTTACTACTCCTAAACTGAGAAAAATCCTAACTGCAAGACTTTCGGTATTCACAGAAGGCATTTAGGAGTCCTAAAGTTAGGAGTCCTAACTTTACTACTCCTAAACTGAGAAAAATCCTAACTTTAAGAGTTTCGGTATTCACAGAAGGCATTTAGAAGTCCTAAAGTTAGGACTACTAACTTCTGGGAATACCGAAATGAGTAAGTGCCTTCTGTGAATACCAAAATGAGTAAGTGCCTTCTGTGAATACCTAAATGGTAGTAAGTTTAGGATTTTGTCTTAAGTTAGTTCTGTGAATCGGGCCCACTGGGCCTATAGCAAATACACAACATAATCACTGTAGCATTTGTAGTTGCACTATTATCTGTACTAGTGGTGTGGGTCACATAAGGCGGTGGACATAAAGCTAACATTTCTTCCAATATTTCATCCTTTGAATCACTATCTGTTTCAATCTTCTTCTCATCCTTTTAATTTTATTTTCCCTGTGTCTTATTCTTTTTTGATTTCTTGGGCATCTCACTGATAATAGTGTATAGTCTAGGATCCCTGAGTATATCTTTTCTTTGTCTCTGTTTTGCTTTATCTCATGCAGCATTTGCGTAATTACACATTGCTCTTCTAGTCTCATTCTGATATTTCTCTCTGTCCCTGCCTCATGCACATATTCAGTGCTTTCTATTGTGTGGGTCTAGGTGGTGGCTTCATATCAGAAAGCTTCTCCTTCAACTTTTCAAAAGTTTGAAATTATCATATAAAGCAAAACTCAATAAACTGTCTTTTTTCAGTAATCTTGCACCATTTACGAAGCCACAAACATGTATGCAATCCCAATAATGGCATCATATAATGTGCAGGTGTGCCCTCTGAAGGTGCCTCTTCACCTAACCATATTAGAATTGTGGCATCACCTCTCACAAAACTATTAAATTCTTTTAAACATGTCATGTCAAACTTGCCAAAATGTACAATAACCAGTTTAAATATGCAATCCAAATTCAATGCTTTGATTCTGTTACGTGAATGTTAAATCCCCTTCTCCAATCCAGTCTCGATTCATTTGTTTGAAAATTTGTTAACCAATCTCAATGTGCAGTCTTACCATGATGTACCTATGATGTAGGGGTTTGCAGAGACCACAGCGAGGAGGAGGTGGGCAGCCCGAAGACGCCACATTTAAAAGAATAAGTGTATGTTTAAAAGAATAAGTGCATTATTTTTAAATGTCATTTATTTTATTTGTTTTAATCTTTATTAGGTGGGGGGGGGGGGGTGAGGAGCTAAAGGTGGGACCCAGGGCTCAGAACTCCACTCTGCTACGGAGTCTGAGTTTTGCCTATACCCGCTTTCTCATTGGAACACGGAGTACGCAAAAATCCGCAAGCTCCGCCAGCAGAGCGGAGTTCTCTGCCCGCCGCTAACTACTACCCTGGAATGGATGAGCAGTCTGGAGGATAAGAAAGTGAAGATATGACTGCACTACGCATCCATCTTATCTGTGCCAACCAAATGGCCAGCAGCTGGGTCTGGAAGAGGAAAAGAGGTTCACAGTGGAGTAAGTGAGAAAACCCCATGCAGCATTGCATTCCCTGCACATCCCCACATTCAAGACTCAGGGATGCACCCACCGCCAGACCGTGCAGCAAAGGCCAGATAGACTGCCTGCAAGAGTGGCTCATGAGCTGTAACCCCCAGTGCTTCGAATCATGCTGTCTAGTTCTCAGAGCCACTGACTGTTACCAGGTAATAAGAACATTGGCTTCAGACTTGGTTGAAACAAGCACAGAGGCATGTCCTGCTGTTGTTGTGTAAAGGCCTGGATGGGCATACCCTCAGCATCAGATTTTTATACATTAAATGGATTTCATGTGGCAGGATGTACCGAAAAATTGAAATGATTGGAATATCGTGAATAAACTGACTCAATGGATAATAATTGCGGCATATGTTTTTTGCAATGTAACAGTGCTTCTGGAATGGAAGCGATTGAGTTCCCAATTGGTTTGTACTTCACTCACGTGGCTGTAGGGCGGACCGCGTTTCCAGGATGCACGCAAACAAATATGATTCAACTAAAGAAAGAATGAGGATATGGTGTGCACTTCAACTCTACATTACCTCCTCGTCCTGTCTTCCTCGCCACAGTAATATACACATGAGCCTCCGGCTCCACACAGAACTCCAAGTAAATAAAAAGAGCAGCGCTCTAGTCTCCCCTCCCTCCTCCAATAGGGCCCCAGAGGCTTCATCCAATCCTATAAAAGGATACATACCCACCAGCCCAGCCTGTTCTTTTTTTCTGCACTTCTCCGAGTGCTGTGATTTCCCTGCTGGTCAGGTGAGTGGGTCGGGGTTCCTGCTTTAGCGGTTCCCCTTGCCCTGTGGTATCTAGTTGGGGGAAGTTTGTTGGTGTTTGCATGCTTTCGTTTGTCATTTCATTGGGCTTCGTTTTGCTGTTTGTCTTGTTTCCCCCTTCTTCTGCCTGGATGCCTCGCGTCCTGCTTCAGCGGACTGGCGTGGCTTCTCTGTCTGCGGCTGGTTTTGGTTATATTTTGGGCGGGACGCCTTGTGTCCTGTGTGCCGTTTTTTTGTTCCCGGCCGCGCGTCCTGCTGAGCGGACGTTGCACGGCCGGGTGCGTGTTCTCTGGGAGCCGGATGCTTCAGTGTTTGTTTTACCGGTCTGCGGGCTTGCCTGAGGCCGGTCTCCGCGCCGGCGTGTTTCTTACCTCTTCGTGTTTCAGGGGTTCATTGGGCTCGGCGCGCTGCAGTCTGTGCCTCTTTCTACTGCGGCGCGCGGCTCTTCCGGCTGCTTTTGTGGCCTTCGGCTTCAGTCCGGGTGGAGTTTGTTGGGTTGCTTAGCAACCTGAGGTCCTACTTTACCAGGCCTGTTCTTCGTTTTGCCTGTGTTTGTTTTCTTACACGTGGCTGGCTGTCATGGATCTTTCGTCTGGCCTGGGTGATCCTGAACCTTTGGACGTGGCTTCCAGTTCGGGGGTGCATGTTCCCTCTATGGCGCTTTTGCAGCAGATGATAAATACTGCTGTTTCTGCTGCTTTGCAAGGTCATGTTCCTGACCCTCCTCCTAAGAAGGCGAGGGTTGATGGCGCTGCTGCTGATGCTGATTCTGAGAATGAGGAGGCGGTTGATGTCAGGGGTCGCTTTGTGCAAGGTGCCGACCTGAAGGAGGTGCTGGGTCACATTCGCAAAAACTTGGTGTTCCCTGCTTCTGTGGTGCCTCTGGAAGACGATCTGTTCTCGCAATATCGTCGTCCCGAGCCTGATTCTTTGCCTCTCCATTCCTCTGTATTGCAGGTCCTGGAGAATGAATGGAAGGATGTAGACAAAGGTTCCTTTCCTCGTTTCTTGAGTAGGAGGTACCCTCTTCAGGATTTTGCGGTGAAATACCCTGCCTCCGTGAAGGTTGACTCCTTGTTGGCGAGCATGTCTTCACATGGGTCCGTTGTCTCGGAGGACTCTTCTCCTGCTGACCCGGTTGACCGTAAGGTGGATGGTGCTGTGAAACGCACTTTTGCGGCTGCCAATTTTTCTATCAGAGCTGCGGCCTATTCATCTTACACTATCCGGTCCTTGCTCAAGGATTTTCAGTCTCTGTCGGAGTTGTTGGACCAGGGGGAGGATGTTTCTTCTACCCTGGCGATGATGGAGCAGCAGGTTCGTCTGCTGTCTGATGTCTCCTTTGATTCGCTGGGGGCTGCTGCTTCTGCGGCCGGATCCTCTGTGGCTGCGAGGCGTCAGTTGTGGCTCCGTTCCTGGAAGGCTGATGCTGCACAGAAGAACTTGCTCATGAAAATCCCTTTTTCTGGGGTTAAACTTTTTGGTTCATCTCTTGACGACATAGTGAAGAAGACGGCGGAGGACCGTAAACTGCTTGCTCCTGACCGTCCTGGCAGATTCCGTGCCTTTGGTTCCCAGCGGTCTTTTGGTTCCTCGAGGAGGGGTCGGGCTGGTCAGCCCTTTCGTGGACGGGGGCGTGGCCGGGGTGCTCCCTCCTTTGATAAATCCCGGTTCTCGGGCGCTTCTGCCTCCTCCGCTCCTGCTTCCAAATCGTGACTGGATCGCTCCTGGTGTAGGTCCGGTTGGGGGTCGACTCACTTGCTTCCTGGACTCTTGGCGCGAGACTGTGTCGGACAAATGGGTGCTTCAGGTGGTCTCGGAGGGTTTGCGCATTGGATTTGCCCGGACGCCCCCAGACTGTTTCAGGGCCACTCCTTGTCCCAGGGATCCTGTGAAACGTTTGGCGCTTTTGGACGGCATTGCTTCCCTGGTGGTCAAGAGGGCGATCGTTCCTGTGCCCAGCGACCAATTGGGAAGAGGCGTGTACTCGATTCTTTTCCTGGTGTCCAAGCGCACGGGGGATCTTCGACCGGTGATGGACCTGAAGTGGGTGAATACTTTCATCCCTCACCAAGGGTTCAAGATGGTTTCCCTTCCTTTGATCCTCCCTCTGATATCTCAGGGGGATTTCCTTGCATCGTTAGACCTGAAGGATGCTTACCTGCATGTTCCTCTTCATCCGGACTTTCGGAAGTTTTTCCGGTTTTGTGTGCAGGGTCGTCATTACCAGTTCCAGGTATTGCCTTTTGGGCTCTGCTCTGCTCCCCGGATCTTTACTAAGATTCTGGCTCCTCTTATTGGACATTTGCATGGAGAGGGTGTTAGTGTTTTTCCTTATCTGGACGACATTCTAATTTCTGCTTCTTCTCTTCCTAAGGCGGAGTTGCATGTCCAGAGGGTGTGCCATGTCCTGACGCATCATGGGTTCCTCGTGAATGTGCCGAAGTCCTCCCTGGTTCCTGCACAAGAGTTGACTTTCATTGGGGCTCTGTTCAAGACTCTGTTGGGGATGGTGTTCCTGCCCCCTCCCCGTGTTTTGTCCCTGATGTCTGCTGTTCGTTCCCTGTTGGTGGGGGTTTCTCATCCTGTGAGCCTGTGGTTACGAGTTCAGGGTCTGATGTCGGCTTCCTTGTTGACGGTGCCGTGGGCTCGCCTCCATATGTACCCAGTGGTGTCCCACATTTTATCGCATTGGGACCCCTGTTCCCTCGATATGGCTGTTCTGGTTCCTATGTCGGAGGAGGTTCGGGTGGTCCTGGGTTGGTGGTTGAACGAGGGTCATCTGTCCAGGGGCCGCCCTTTTCTGATTGTTCCCACCCGCGTGGTCACTACCGATGCCAGCCTGCTGGGATGGGGTGCTACTCTGGGGGTTTCGACGGCTCAAGGGGTTTGGCCTCGGTCGGTTTTGTCATGTTCCTCCAACTACAAGGAACTGAAGGCCGTCCTTCTGGGTCTGTTGGAATTCTCGGATCTTGTTCGGGGTCACCACGTGCAGATCCGGACGGACAATCAGGTTGTGATGTCTTATGTGAACCATCAAGGGGGGTGCAAGGTGCGCTCCCTCAGTTGCCTGGCTCGTCGGATTGGTTCTTGGGCGGAGGTGCATCTGGAGTCCCTGTCTGCCATCTACCTGCCGGGTGCGGAGAACACTGTGGCGGATTGTCTGAGCCGGGTGTTTCCTTCCATGGGTTCCTTGTCTCTCACGAAGTGGGTGTTCAGGAGGTTGCAGATGATGTTTGGTTGTCCGATTGTGGACCTGTTTGCGTCCCGGGACAATGCCCAGACCCGTTGTTTTTGCACGATTATGCCTTGCCGGGACGCCTGGAGGGTGGACGCCCTTTCGTTCCCTTGGCCGGAAGGTCTGCTGTATGCATTTCCCCCTGTTCCCCTGCTTCCAGCAGTGTTGCAGAAGATCAAGAGGGAGGGGTCGCTGGTGCTTCTGATTGCGCCTTGTTGGAAGCGTCGCCCTTGGTTTCCCCTTCTGAGGGAATTGGCTGTGTCTCCGGGTTGGCCCTTGCCGTTCGTGCCGTATCCTCTGATGGGTCCTCTTCTTCCTCTGCCTGTGTTCCGTTCCCTGGGTCTGCGGGCCTGGCTCTTGAGAGGGAGTCTCTGATGCGTGTAGGTTGTTCGGTGGCTGTGGCTGGTGTCATTCAACGGTCCCGGAGGCCTTCTACGCTTAAGTCTTACGCCAAGCATTGGGATCATTTTGCTTCTTGGTGTGTTGATCGTGGGCTGACGTTGGATGCTTTGGATCCGGCTCGCAGTCTGGACTTTCTGAACGATGGGTTTGTGTTGGGTTTGGCCATTTCGACCCTTCGGGCTCAGTGGGCCGCCATTCGGGCATTTCATGTACTGCCTTTGGTTTCCATTTCTCCGTTGGTTGCTCGGCTTTTTAAGTCTCTTTCTTTCCAGCGGCCTCGTCCTATCATGTGTCCTCCTCCTTGGGACCTTCCTTTGGTTTTGCGTTCCTTGCAGTTGGCTCCTTTCGAGCCTTTGGAGTCTGTGGACCTGAAGTTTTTGACTCTCAAGGTGGTGTTTCTGGTGGCGATTGCCTCTGCCAGGCGTATGGGGGAGTTGGGTGCTTTCCTTCGTTCTGCCCCGTTTTTGTTGGTTTTGGCGGACCGGGTGGTCTTGCGCCCTCATCCCACTTTTGTTCCTAAAGTGGGTTCTTTTTTTCACCGGTCTGCCGAGGTGGTTCTTCCGGTTTTGTGTCCTGATCCCTTCTCGGCTGAGGAGTCTCTTTTGCACCTCTTAGATGTTAGGCGTGCCTTGCTGATTTACATTTCTCGCACTTCTCCCTTCTGTAAGGTTGACTGCTTGTTTGTGAATTATGGTTTGTCGCGTCAGGGTATGAAGCCCTCCCTGTCCACGATCAGTCGGTGGATCAAGGAAGCCATTCTCTTGGCTTATGCTTCGGTATCTGAGGTTCCATCCCTTCCTGTTCAGGGTCGTTCCACCAGGTCGGTGGCTGTTTCCTGGGCTTCTTTCAAAGGGGTGTCTATGGAGGATGTTTGTAGGGCTGCTACGTGGTCCTCTCCGCATACCTTTATGTCCCATTACCGCCTCCAGATTGGGGGTGGGGGTTCTGTTTCGTTTGCCTCCTCTGTTTTGACTGCTGGGGTGCCTTAAGAGGTTGTCCATTTTTTGGGTTGTTATGCCTCTGTATATTAAAATATGTTTTCGCTGCACTGATGGTGTGGTCTGTTTTCCTTACATGAAGCTGATTGCTTTGGTATCGGCTCATGTGTATATTACTGTGGCGAGGAAGACAGGACGAGGAGGTAATGCCCCGGTTACTTACCGGTAATCTTCATTACTCCGAGTCCATGTCTTCCTCGCCACAGTATAGTTTCCCTTCCCTCCCGGCCCTGGTGGTGGCTTCATGTCTGCGGCTTGGTTTTTCAGGCTGGGCTGGTGGGTATGTATCCTTTTATAGGATTGGATGAAGCCTCTGGGGCCCTATTGGAGGAGGGAGGGGAGACTAGAGCGCTGCTCTTTTTATTTACTTGGAGTTCTGTGTGGAGCCGGAGGCTCATGTGTATATTACTGTGGCGAGGAAGACATGGACTCGGAGTAATGAAGATTACCGGTAAGTAACCGGGGCATTTTTGAATTGATCACTTCAGCCCTTACTGAAGGAGCACCTGCGGCTTATAAGGTTTAAACAGAAAAAACGATAGTCACATGGAAAACTAACTCTCATCAACTTGGGGAGCATACTGGAACTGCTCCTGTGCCTATGATGATGACTGACGCTTTTTGTTTTGTTTTTTATAAGTACATTTTGAACATTTTGAACATAGTGTCAACATGGTATCTCACGATATGGACTTTAATCCCGAAATTCATGCTATCACTGTGATCTGATTGATTGTCGGCAGTTTTAAGTTCGTAATGTTTTTTTTTTAATGTTTCTTAAATACATCAGAAATTAGGCGTATGTTACATCGAAAGGGAGGGCAGGGTAAACAGTTGTGGGTGTTGTCATTTGAAGATCATTAACGGCTCGAACGGGATGATGTTTCTGGTATAACGACATGGAGAATTATGGGTATTGGAGTGTAGGATGTTATAGTTGAGAAGGGGAGGGGTCTGTCAGGTTGTAAAAAGGGAAGCAGGTGTGAGCGAGTTTACAGACGGTACTTTTGAAAAAGGAGGAATGAGATCAGGACATACATCATAGGTACGTGAGCGTTTTCAAGAGGTTTGATTTAACGCACACACGGGTCATTTTCGTATTAAGAGAGCGGGGCGACATCTCCACAATGTGCATAATATGACTCACAATGTTAGTTTAAAAGTGAGAGGATCGGGGTAGTGTTAAACTCAGGTCTCTAGTTGTTGGTCATTAGAGGAAATACGCTGAGGGAAGCATTTTATTAATATAGACATATTGAGCATGCTATAAGTTTAAGAAGTAATACGTTTTAAAAACCAAACATTTACTCTAAAGTTATTGTTTATGCTTTGTAGTGAACCCCTGACGAAGGACGAAGAAGAAGCCCGAAATGCATTGGGAACTATACACTACTGAGGATGAAATATGTGTATGTCCTGCTGTTGTGTAAAGGCCTGGATGGGCATATCCTCAGCATCAGATTTTTATACATTACATGGATTTCATGTGCCAGGATGTACCGAAAAATTGAAATGATTGGAATATCGTGAATAAACTGACTCAATGGATAATAATTGCGGCATATGTTTTTTACAATGCAACAGTGCTTCTGGAATGGGAGCAATTGAGTTCCCGCATAATTGGTTTGTAATTCCCTGCACATCCCCACATTCAGGACTCAGGGATGCACACGCCGCCAGACCGTGCAGCAAAGGCCAGATAGACAGACTGCCTGTAAGAGTGGCTCATGAGCTGTAACCACCAGTGCTTCGAATCATCATGCTGTCTAGTTCTCAGAGCCACTGACTGTTACCAGGTGATAAGAACATTGGCTTCAGACTTGGTTGAAACAAGCACAGAGGCAAAAGGAATCAAAAACGCAACACTTCAACCAAGCCTGCCAGACACACATGAACACAGGCAGAACAAGACCCAGAGGAAGCCCCAGGAAGAACAAGACCGAAAGGAAGCGAGGTTTGACTGAAAGGAGTACGTAAGTACACTACACCAGAGACTCCGGTACTGATACCTGGCCTCAAGCCGACCTGCACCCTCAAGGCAGACTGTGCTGTACCCACAGTAACCATGACTAATGACTGCACAGCCTCAAGGCACAAAGAATATGCCTCAAAGAGAATGTAAAGCAGATTACCTCCCGTCCCTCCCTCGCCTTCCTTCAGCACAATTGAGGCCCCGCCTCCCACCCAGACCCACCCCCAGCATAAAAACTCTGCCCGCCCCCACCTCCTGTTTTTTTCTGTCTCCCCAGTGAGACTTACCTTTTCAGCTCCTCTCTGTGGCGGTGCCGGGGAGTCTTCGGTCTGGTTCTCTGCTACGGCGGAGCCCTCTGCAGCGTTCTCCTGGCTGTGCCTCCTCTCCTCGTCTCCCTCGTGGTATGGGGGCGGAGCGGTGGTTCGGGAATCCTCGGCGGTGTCCGGCGGTCCTCCTGTGGCTGGGGCTGCGTTTCCGGGTCGGGCTGTGTGGCTGCCTCCTCCCGGTATGCTGTCTTCCCGGAGGCCAGGTAGGGCGGGTTTCTGACCGTTTTCTGTTGTTTTTCCCCTTCCATTAGTTGGCGCTGATGCGTTTTCCTGGAGGCCAGGGTTTGTATCCTGCCTGTGCTCCTGATTCTTTGGCTTGGCTGTCTGCCGCTGGGTCGCTTGGGGTTGGTGGGGCATGCTGTTGTCCTCTTCCTCTGCGGCTGGGACTCCGGTCCCCCTTTGGGCGCCCTGGTCGCCTGGGCTCTGTGGGGGTTGTTCTGCCTCTCTTGTCTGGCTGGTGCTCTCCTGGATTGAGGCTGCTCTGCAGGGCTCGTGTCGGGGTACCACGTGGGTGGTCGCCGTTCCCCCGCTTTTTTCTCTGGGGGCTCGTTTCCTGGAGCACCTGGAGCCGCACATTCACTCTTTGGCCTCTCTGGCGCGAGATCGGAGCTCATTCGGAACGCTGCTCGCGTGCTGGCTTCTCTGATGCAATCAGCGTCCCCCCTCTTCCTTCTTTAGGACTTGTGCCCTGCTGCTGTCCTGTGTTCTGGAGTGTGGAGGTTCTGTTGGTGCCTTCTATCCCCTCTTCATCCATCGGTTCCTGTGGGAGGCTGTTTCCCGTCTGGGTGCTTGGATGCTGTGGATCCTTCTCCGGCCTCTGGCGCTGTCTGTGGCTCCAGGGTGGTGGGCGTGCAGGACGTGGGTCGCTGGGCTCCTGTGCTGGTCGGCTGGGTTTTCCTCTTTCCGGCTGGGCTGGGACTCTGGGTTTCTTTCCTTGGTGTTCCCGGCCCTCCCGGTTGGCCTTGCCCTTTGGCCCCGGGGTGGGGGCTGGTGCGGTGTGAGTGGCGTGCGTTGCTCGTACTGGTTGTATGTGCTTTCTGCTTGTGGCTTTGTCCACTGTGGTACTGGCCTGCTGACAGTTGCTTGTTGGTTGCCTATGGGCCTGCCGTATGGGGTCTCTCCTCTGCCCTCCGTGTTCCTTCTGCGCTGTGTTGGTCCTGGAGGGTTTTCAGGTTTCTTTACACGCTCGGTTGGTGTCTGGGGTTTCGCTTCTGTGCTGCTCATCCCTCTTTTCCTCCAGTGGCTTTGCTTCTTGGTGGGGGTCGCCCCTTTCCTCCCGTTGTGCTGCCGGACTCTGTCCTGGCCGTGCTGCTTGGTGGGTCTGATGTTCTGCTTGGCTGCTGCTGTTGCGCTGGGTGGCCTGTTCTCTGCTTCTTCTGTGCCCTCCTTGATGTGGGGTTTCCTGGATGGGGCGTCCTGCCTTTCCCACGTGCCTTGCACTGGGGCCTCTCCGTTCTCCCCGCTGTGGGTGTCTCCTCTGGCTTTCGGGTGTTCGTGGTTTTGGCCATTTGTTCGCCCTGGCTTGCTGCCTCCTTTCTGGGTGCCGTGCCCTGTTGGGTTCCTGTCACTTCTGTCTGGTCGATTCCCTGTCTGTGGGTGGTCGTCTTTGGCATTTCCTCCTCTGTGGCTGCGGGACGTTTCTGTTGACGGGGTCCTGTGTGCGGTGGTTCATGGGTGCTGGGTCGGCTTGGTGCCGGTTCCTCCGGTTCGTTGCGGGTTCCTCTGCCGGTGCCCGTCTCCGGTTCCTGCTGGGTGGCTCTCCTGGACTGGGTGTCCTGTTTGCTTGCCTTTTTTTCCCTCTGCTGGGTTCCTGTCGGTGGGGCTCGGGTTTTGGGCCCGCACCGGTGGCTTTGTGCCTGTTCCGGTTCTCCTGGGGGTCTGCTCCTGGCTTCGGCCGGTTCCCTTCCGTGTGTTGGCCTTTCGGGCGGCTTTTCCGCAGGCTCTGCCTGGTGGTTTTTGGCGTTCCCTGGGTTTTTGGGGGGGGGCGCTTCTCTCCACTGACGCTGCTTCTTTTCTGCGTTTCCTGTGGTTCTCTGTGTGGTACGCAGGGTATGCGTCCTTGCCCTTCGGCCTCGGGCCTTCGACCTGGGTCTTCCGGCATGTCCGGTTGCTCTCGTGGCTCTCCTTCATGCGGCAGGGGTGTTCCCTCTTCCTTCTCTAGTCGTCTTGCGACTTACGGCTGGGGTGTCTTTTTGCTCGGTCTGTTCGGGAGATCCTTTGTGGTTCTTCTGGTGGTTGGGTTTTTGGTGGCCCGGGGTGTGTCTTCGCTGATCCCCTCTCTGGGCCTGGGGTTTGTCGGGGTGCCGTCTTCGGAATGTGCTCTGCCCCGTTCCCTTGTCCGGGGGCCCTGGTCTCTCTACCTTCGTGGGTTTGGGCCTTTTTGTCCCAGGGCTCCTCGGGCGGTCCTGTGGCTGCGGGTGCTGGGGCTCCTGGCTTCTGTGGTGTTTCTGGTTCTCTGGGCTCGTTTTCTTCTTCTCTGCCTGTCTGTCTGGCTCCTGTTGGGTTGGTCTCCGGGGTCTGTTGTCCCTGCTGCCCTTGTCTGTCTGTCCCCGGGGTTGCTCTCCTGGTGGCTCGGCCTCTGTTGCCTTCTGGATGGGTGTTCGCTGGCTCTTCCGGCTCCGCTTGTGGTGGCTTCGGTCGCCGGCCTGTTCTGGGCTTGGCTGGGGTCGGTTCGGGTTCCGGTTCTGGTTCCTGCTGCTCTCCTGGGGGTCCTCTTGCTGGCGGCTGTTGTGTTGTTGGGGCTTGCCCTGGTGCCCTTTCGGGGGTCTCTGCGGTCCTGAGGATGTTCTGGTGGCTTGGTCCTCTGCCTCGGTTGGATGGGTCCTGTTTCTGGTCCTTGTCCTTGGTTGCCTGGGTCCTGTTTCTGTGGGCTGGGGTCTGGGTGCTGGGTCTGTCAGCTCTCTGCCTTGGTGGGTGACCTGTGTGCTGGCTGTTCTGCTTTGCTGGTTTCTTGCTTCGTCCTGGGTTTTCTCACGACTTCCCCTTCCCGGCTTTTCCGCTGCTCTGGCCTTTCCTGTGCGGGCTCCCTGGGTCTGTGCTCGGAGGTAGCTGCTGCTCCCCGTTGGCCTTAGGCTCTTTGTTTTTCTCTCCTGTCCGGGCTGTGTTGCGCTCAGTGGAGGTTCCTTCCGGTGGCTCTGTGCCCGTTGGGGTTTCGGGCTCTTCCCCTGGGTTCTCTGCGGGGGTTGTGCCTGCTGCCTGGTGGTTGTGCGCCTGGATTCGACTGTGTTGGGGGTTCCAGTCTGGTTGGCGGTGGCTTGCGGGCTTCCCGTCGGTCCTCCTCTTGGCTGACCTGTGCTTGGTGTTTGTGGGCCTTTTTGGCCTGGTGTTCTGCTCCGGGTGTTGTTCCCGTGATGCTGGCCTCCTTTTGGTGGGGCGGTTCCCTCCTGCTGGGGCTCTTCTGGGGTTGTCGGTGGCCCCTCTGCGAGTGCGGTGGGCGTCTTTCCGGCTTCTTGGTGCTACTGTCTTCCTTGACTGTTGCCTGGTTGTTTTTCCGGGTCTGCTGTGTTTGTTTCCCTGCCTTGTCCGGTCCTTCCCTTCGGGGTCTTTGCTCCTGGGGTTGGTTGTCCTATCCGGTCCTCCCTCTGGGCCCCTTGCGGGTCTTGGGTTTCGGCTCTTGCCTTTTGGGTTGCCCCCCGCGTGGGCCTGGTCGGGGGGCTGCCTGTCCTGCTGTGTGCGCTGTGGCGGCCTGTGTTCCGTTTCTTGGTCCTGGGTTCGTGTCCTCTTGGCCTTTCCTCCTTGGGGTGTCGGCGTGGTCAGCGACTCTGCTTTGGACTGTTGTCGCCCCTGTGGGGCGCTTGGGGGTCTTATGGGCCCTGTCTAGGCCGTTTCCCTTCTGTCTGGGCTGTTCGGATCTGTTGGTTTTGGGTCTGGTTCCGTCCTTTGTCCCTCCGGTGACTCGCCGTTTTGGCTCTGTCTCGGGTTGGTTTTGCCTGTGTTCGGTCCTGCTCCTTCCTTGGCTGTGGCTCCTTTGGTTGGTTTGTCTGTCCGGCCTCTTTTTCTGTGGTGCCTGCTGGTTGTGGTGTCCTTCCGGGTGGAGGTCTCTGTTTGTTCGCTTTGGTCCGGCTCGGGTGTTTGCCTTCCCCCGCTCCGTGGGGTTGTTGGTTTCGGTCCCCTGTCTTGGTGGCTTTTCCTCTAGTGGGGCTTCGGGCTTCGGAGGGATGTTGATCTGCTGGGTTTGGGGCACTGTTTTGTGTTCTTTGTCACTCAGTTGTCCGTCTCTGTTTTTTTTCTGCTTGCTATGTCCTCAATTGTGCTGAAGGAAGGCGAGGGAGGGACGGGAGGTAATGCGTCCATTTCTTACGATAATGGCATTACTCCTAGTCCTACTCCCTCGCCTTCCTTCAAGGACCCTCCCTCCCTCCCGGTGCGGTTCAACTGAGTGCTAGCTTGGCTTGTTTGTGTACAGGTGGAGGTGGGGGCGGGCAGAGTTTTTATGCTGGGGGTGGGTCTGGGTGGGAGGCGGGGCCTCAATTGTGCTGAAGGAAGGCGAGGGAGTAGGACTAGGAGTAATGCCATTATCGTAAGAAATGGACGCATGAAAAGCTCCCACTGTCCACAGACAGGAGCCTGTTTTCTTAATAAAATGAAGAGAAGACGGCACCACAGGAGTTCACCCAGATCACAAGGTGCAATCCACACAGTGACACCACTAAGAGAAAATGGGGCAGAATCACAGCTTCCTACTGCCTCCACAATCAATACAATATTGCTCACTCACCATCAGTTGGGTCAGAATAGGACACATTACTCCGCACACTTTTACTCCGCGTGCCATTAACCCACAGTTTTTACACCACAAAATCTTTTACAATGCAGGGCTTTACAATGCAATCCATTATGACGCATTCCCCATTACAACGCAATTTACTATTCTAACTCGACCATGGCGTTACTTTGGGGAATGCATTGTAATAGTCTGAGGGTGTAAAGCCCTGCATTGTAAAATATTTTGCAGTGTAAAAATTGCGGGGTAATGGCACTGCGTAGCAACGCATGCAGGGTGAAGGATGTTTCCCATTGGGTCCATGCAGCGGACTTTCAACCCTCCATGAAAAGCACCCTTTGAGGTTTGAGAGTGAGCTATACAGTATTGATTACAGAAGTGGACCCTGTGTTTGCAACACTGTGGGCCGTTTTCTCTGTATCTTCTGATTTACTATGACAAGGCTAGTAGATGGTTGTTTCACATAATTTATTACAGAGTGACATTGTAATTTTTGGGCCTTGACAAATGTCCCTGAACACTGACTGGGGTCCCCAAAGGTCAGAAACATGTTGCCCTTTATTTTATAAGAACTATTCCTTCCAATCTCCCTCTCATTTTTTCTTTCTAATCCTGTTCACTGGAGGCATCAGAATGAAACAGAGTTTTCACCTACCAGGAGACAGTTTTATTTTAATCATTCCTTCCCTATTTACGTTAAACAAGATGCACTCTGCACCTCACCTATACTTCTTTGCTCATCTACGGAAAAACACCCCTGCTCCTCTCTTTTTGGGAGTTGTAGCTCACACCAGGCACCTTGCGGTGCAGGTGTGAGGAGGGAACCCAATGATGAAGCAAGTCACCCAAGGGCGAGTGACGGTTCTCGTCCTGAGAAAAGCATTTTCCAACAGATAATATTTTTCGGAAAGGTTGTTTTTTCCTTTTTTTATTCCTTTCAATATACCAGACATACTTTTGCATTTTCCTACTTTTTGGGAGCAGTACACCTTTGGTAGGATTCCCTTCTTCCTCCAGACCAGTGTGTAGTGACTATTGCAACCGTCGCCATCTGTCCACACATCCAATATCATCCTGCTGATTGACTCTAAACACTGTTGGAATATGTGGTATCCTGTTGTTTGCTTTGTTTCTACAGGTTCGACTAGTTGTCCTTTCCTTTTGGATTTTTGGTGGAGGAATGTAGGGTCATATTATCAAGAACGGCGTTAAAATTATCGCTGCTTTAGTAAGGTGACCCTGCTAGTAAAACGTGCAGAGTGCACATGCCCAGGGCCAGTTACCTACCCCTAACATCAGTTTCCAAGACATATTTTACTCAGTATGTGGTTCTAAGGCCCAGCACACTACAGTGTGCAGCCCTTCCTCAAATTCTACAAAAGACGACTGGGCCATGTGGAGCCAGCCACATCTTTGTCACAGTGACAAATCTCACTCACAGTCAATAGGCTCTGATCATCTGTCTCCCCAGGGTAAACGCCACATAAGGCACCTTTGAGGTTAAAAAAGGATTGCTCTTCTGTCTGTCCTGGCTTCAATCCTCATAGTCTCTGCTTGGTATGTATTTGCTTGCTCAGCCTCAGCGTGATGGCTTGCAGGGAATTGACGACTTCATCATGACTGCTTTTGAACCAAGAGCATGACAGGTTGAAAGATCTCTGTAACATCTGTTTATTGGATTGCATGACAACTAGTTACAAACAGCATGATAACAGAGTAATGAACATCACGATATGCTGTAGCTCAAGGTGCATGACAAATGTATCTAAAATTGTAGTTTTCACTCTGAACACGTGCTACCCCGAATTTAAACCTCCATGCCCAAGTGTGATCATTGCTAGCTGGACAAATCTAGCACAGAAATTGCAAAGGAATCATAGCTACCAGAAGTTACTCATCCCACTTTGTATTCAGCTCAGGCTACCAGAGCTGCTTCCGGGATGTGCAGTATATTTCTACATCAATTTGCTTCCCTCAATCACTTAGTACCAAAATGTACAGCCAATCCATGGCTGACGAGATCTGGAAAACTCACATGTAGTACAGCTACGCAAGTCCAGAGCACCATACTGTCTTCAGTGAATCTTCCAAATAATTTACTGATTAAAAGAGGACAATACAGACCATCCAGGTGGGTTTCTGGCTCTTACCCCTTTTCTACCCTTTTCTCCTCTGTCCTTCCCCCATCCCAGACTGATGACTTTTCAGATTGATCAATCAACCCAACTGCTGCAGTCAGTATGGGAAATAATTCCAAATTTGATGAAAACGACAATCACAACAGGAAACATGCAGAGTATAACCATCAGCTAACTGCAATTACAACTTGCAAGTTTTTCTCTCTCATTTCCTCCTCCATCACACTGATAGGCTTGCACTCTGAGACAAGATATATGGAATAAAGTACCCTTTTGTGTACATTATTCGGATGTTTCAATTCACCAAGCAGTTCCGTTATTATATACAGGAATGAGCAGCACCTCGACCACTAAGCTTTCTACCAGAAAGACTGGGCAGAGCAACACCGCAGTCATAAGGAACAACTTGTATTTAAGAGAGGAGTTGAAGGTGATTTGTGATGAATGGGATTATACATTTACACAGGTTAAGATCATTTGTGTTAAACATATATCTTGTTTAAGATATGTAGAGTCAGAGGGCCTCATTTATGAGGTTTTGCCTGAGGGCAGCGTAGCAGGCCTTCCTGCTGTGCTGCCCTACAGCAAAAGAAAAGGGCAGGAATGTGCTGTATCTATCAGATACGGCGCATTCTGTCCATTTCCCCTGCTCCAGCGCACAATGGGCTGCCTTGCTCCAAAGCAGACACCTTTGCACCATGGTGCAAGGGTTCCTGCGTTGCAGGGATGATTATTTTTGTGCTGTAAGGTAAACCTTCCTGCACTAAAACAATCGCAAGAGACTTTTTCTTCTTTCTATGTGTGCTGCAGAATGCAGTGCACACAGCAAAAGGAATGTTGAGGAGAAATAAAGACAGTTCTCGTTGTGCCTCCATTACGCCTCCCATGTAGAGGCGTAAGTTTTTGGCCCTGCCTCAGAGTTATGAGTTCTTGTAAATCTGGGGCAGGCAGTGTCAACGAGCCATGGATGTTAACCAAAATGTATCGATACTGTAGCTGACTATACATTTAGCACCTCAATCATAGTGTCCACAAAGTATTATTGTCCTGTAACAGTAGCCTCCGAGACCTGCTGCAGTTGGGTCTCACTGCAAATCCAGAGACATGAGTTGAAGGCGAATGGAGACAGCACCAGGGATGAAGTCACAATCGCCAATAAGATATTTTCAAATATCTTTTGTTATTCTTTAGGTTGAAACAACAGGACATCAGCCAACACATTTTGTTCCTTTTATAAGAACTTCATCAGGACAGAAAAATCTTGTACTAATCACGTCCCACTTTAAGTATCAAGGCGATAGTCAGCCCACCCATGTAGACAGTAAGGGATCTAATTCCGGCCAGAGCGTGTAAGTGACCCTAAATAATGTCAGTACCCTATTTAAACCAAAATCGATTTACTGTGGACGTTCCCTCAAAGGTATCAGACGGGAATTCTGCACAATTAAAAAGATCAGAAAAGGAGAGGTCTAGCCAGACAAATTTGTAACTGCGTTTAGATGTCCTCACACACAGGATTAATATGGTTATTGACAAGTAATACCCAACAGCTGTCTTCTGGAATAGCAGTAGTTCTAATAGAATTGGTAGCAATAATAAATGGCTGCCCGCAATGACCCAGGACACAATCGCGAATGCCTTGTATCCCAGCGGCCATGAATAAGCCCGAGCCAGCAGTAAAAAGGAACACCCTTGCATGCTCTCCCTTTAGCGCAGACAACTATGTTAAAGGGAATAATATTTATAAGGCAGCATTAAGCCAAAGAAAGTGGCTTAGTGCTGCATCGCAAATATGGAGCAGCCTCCTGCAGTACAGAAAGTCAGAAAAAGTGACATTCCAGCGGCGCAAGGGGCCTCATAAATGAAGATCAGAGTTTTTGGTGGGAGTGCTGAAGCTGGGATATGAACCCTTATCTAGAGGTGACAAGGTCAACAACTTGACCAGCAGACCTTGTCTGCTCCTGGCTGAATGTGTGAGGGTTCTCAACCCAGTGGAGTTCACAATAAACATGTGATAAGCTAGAAATGTGCAAACAAATTAGGTGAACTCAAGCCTGAGCAATTAGTGCTAATTACGTCCTTTTTTGCTACAACAATGCCCTACAGTATCCATTTTCAGAACAGAAAATACATTATCAATAGAACACCACTTATCGGAGGGAGGAAATGTGGGAGGCTATCTGTCATAGGACGGAGAAAATGTTCGATCTGAACCCACTATAAAGAAAATACTTTTATAGTCCAAACTCATTGGTACCTGACTACAGCCTGTTTGAAGCCAGTGTTTGGGGGTTTCGACGTGTGTTGGAGGGAATGTCAGATGTGGGTCATGCTGCTCCAAGACTAGTGTGCATGCCCACGAGGGAAGGCTTATTGGGCCGAACCAATAACATAAATAAAGGAAAAAATAGGGGTAGCCCTACCTAGATATGGCAGTTACAGTCTGCACTCCCCAGGGTGGCCTAACAGTATATCTGTTACATATTGCCATAGGAACATTCCTATCACAATTGCTATTGGTGGGGAGATTAACAATTGCCCATTTCTAAAAGTAGGTGTCTCCTCCTCCCTTGGGCCTGCGATGGTCGATAATACGGCCCATATATGCCACAGAAAAGCTATCTACCATATTGTAGGACATTTTATTTTTTACTGAGAATAGACGGGAACAACAGAATGTGAGCGGGTGTTGTTAATTGTGATCTGTTTAAATGCATCTTTGCACCAAAAGTTGATGTGAAGACACATTCCATGCTAGAATATATAGCACGAAGTGATGGCTATGCATTTTGTATAATTTTACTGTGATTCAGCATTATTATGCTAAAGCACATTATACAAATTTTGCACACTCTAAAATGTACCCACATAATCTTACTCGCTGGTTCTCCCTCTCATTCACAACTACACTTACATGCACTCACTCTTTCACAATCAGTCATGCTCACTCACAACCACTGGTGTACAGAGGCATCGTATTTGAACTCTGCTTAAATAACTATATTTTAGTTGGAGACTCAGGTTTCTAGGCCATGGTGCAACTGCACATCCAGCCACATTGATAGCTGCTCCCTTGACTCACTCCCTACCACTCTCAACCTCTCCCTCACGCACTCTACCTCTCTCACACTCCTTTACTCTCTCTCTCTCACTCTAACTTTATCCATGCTCACTCTCACTCATTTTCACTCTTATTGACACTCAAACACACCAAACTAACTCTCTCAATCACTCACAAACCCACATTCATACACACATGCCCAGAGAAACCACACTAGATATATTTTTACTTCAATATCAGCAGTAAGGCAGGAATCTGGTACTGGACATTGGACCCAGCATAACATGATTCCCAGTGAGTAACCAGATAGAGCAGGCAAGGCCAGGATTATTAATAGGAGGGCCCACCTCAAGCTGGGTCCTATATTCTTGATAGGTGTTAAATCAGGCCCTTTCTGCAGGGTCATCCGAGATGTTTGCCTTCCTTAGCTGTACCCTTTTTTGTTGGCTCTTAGGCCCCTGTACCCTTTACTCCTGCTAACCTGTGGTAAAGGGACTGTTCTCTCCCTTGCAAACATGGTAACATTGGCCTACAGCTGATTGGTATATTTAATTTACTTATAAGTCCAAAGTAAATGCTGCTACCTATACCCAGGGCCTATTAATTAAATACTGCTAGTAGGGCTGCAGCACTTGTGACACAAGAAAGTAGCCCTGTAAAAAGTCCCTCACCTGCCACTGCAGCCTGAAGTAAGATTTAAACTGCCCTTTCAACCTGGAAAAATAAACCTTTCGCCAAGCCTAATCCTTCCTGTTTAATACTTATAGGTCACCTCTAAGGTTGGTTCCAAAGTCTCACAGTGCAGGGTGTATGTCATTTAAAAAGTACAACATCTGTGTTTAGGTTTTATATGTCATAACAATTAAAAACTCCTAAAATTGTTTTTCTACTGTAGTATGACTATCTCTCTATACACCAAGATCGGAGTACCCTATTATGCAGCATAAGTGATCATTTATGTTTTGCAACAGATGGAAAAATACTTCTTCTGCTTATTTGAATTTCCGTTTAAAATCCTCTTTAATCGTTAAATTGGATTTAAGGGTACTATTCTAAAAATGCCACTTTTAGAAAGCTTTGTAAATGAAAGGAGTTAGGTCCTGGGACATGTAGTTGGTTGGACCATAAATATACTGGGAAAAATATCAAGTACCAACTACACACTTCTCTAAATCCTCACATTTGAGGAAAAACAAACCAGTGTTACTCCTAGGTTTATTGGGTATATCTTATTCGTACCCTTTTATTCTATTTTTTCATTTTCTTCAAAATTTTCATGTATGAAAAGAACACTAGACATTTTTACCATTTACACATAAATACAAAACATTATTCAACAACACATATATATATATATACACAATATACAGTTTTTCACTTTATATACACAAACCCTTTCATCTATGCTTAACAAAGTAACGCTCAGTTCCAAATTAAATAGACCGCATATAAATGCTAACAACAAAACAATTTTTGAAATAGACCACAAATAAATTCATTGGTCTATAAATCAGTTAATGTCTATTTTATGTGCGGACGCGTTTCGAACCAGCTGACTTCAGTTCTCAGGTTCTCTTCAGGGCTCTGTCTTTTGTAATTATCTAGAAAATGTGTATAAAGCAGAAGTTTGTTTTAATTCACCATTGTTTAGCACTTATCTTCTCTATCTACTCCAACTATCGCTATTTTACTTATAGGTCACCTCTAAGGTTGGTTCCAAAGTCTCACAGTGCAGGGTGTATGTCATTTAAAAAGTACAACATCTGTGTTTAGGTTTTATATGTCATAACAATTAAAAACTCCTAAAATTGTTTTTCCACCGTAGTATGACTATCTCTCTATACACCAAGATCGGAGTACCCTATTATGCAGCATAAGTGATCATTTATGTTTTGCAACAGATGGAAAAATACTTCTTCTGCTTATTTTAATTTCCGTTTAAAATCCTCTTTAATGGTTAAATTGGATTTAAGGGTACTATTCTAAAAATGCCACTTTTAGAAAGCTGGCATTTTTCTGCCTAGACCTACTGTGCCTTTCTCCCAGTGTCCAGGTCATATGACTGTGAATGGTCCTTCTGTGGTGTTGTGGTGAGTTGTGTATTCCTTCCAGAATTGGGACAAAAGGAGCCTATTTGTAGAGGAGGTGGGTCTTCCTGACAAGATGGCTGAGGAATAGTTGTGCCTGGCCCATATTACACTTCAAAGGACCCTGCCTAAAGGGAACACAAAGCAACCTAACACCAGGCCTGCCCTTTCCGTTCTCCCTCTGGCCAGGTAGAAGTCAAACCCAGGGATGAAGGAAGAACTGGCCAGAACTGGTTTGGGATTAGGCCTGGGATTGACCCCACACAAAGTGTCAGACCACTCCTGGGCCTGACTCCTGGGCCTGTGGAAGGTTCAGAAAAAGGACCGTCCTGATGTCAGAAGAAGAAAGACTGGATGTGCTTGCCTTGAACCCAGGATCTTCAGCAGTGACTCCAAGGGTCAGTTGGCTGACCTCCTGTTTGAGCTCCAGTGACACAACAAGGTTTCAGAGGCATACCCTGCAACTGCCCAGCTTATCAGCACCAACTGGCCTCTGCTGGAGTGTGCCCTGATCTCCAAGGGGTGCGCGGGAGACAGCCATGACAACGCGGGCTTTACACCGCGCTGCCATTACGACACTGCCATCACAACGCAAGTCGTTACAACGACTTGCGCCGGAGGGCACTCTTGGTAAAGGAATAGTTTTATTTTCTATTCCAACACCTTCCCTACTGTTACGTGGGCTGGAGTTGGAATAGAAAATTAAACTATTCCACAATCCAGTGCCTACAGCGCGAGTCGTTGTAACGACTTGCGTTGTAATGGATGCGTCGTAATGGCAGCGCGGGGTAAAGCCCGCATTGTCATGACTACATCCGGTTGCGCACAAGTTGTGGATACTTGGCTGGCATCAGAGTGTACTCCTCCTGCTTCAAAAAACAAGCTGCAGGCAACAATCCACTAGTGGGGCTCTTGCGACCCAAGGAGGTTTCTCTTGTTACTAACATTCACCTCCTCTCCAACCAGCGACGTCTGCTCTTCACAGTGGCCGCGATTTCCTCATGGCCCGCACAAACATGAAGCTCAAGCTGATGCTCCTCATGTGGACTTGGACTCTGAGAAGGTAAACTCCTCACTGGAACAAACCTGGTCTCCGTATCCGACTCAATATCTATTCCAGTCGTCCTGAACTTGGGATTTTGACCTGGTCTAGCACGACCAGATACCTGCGAGTGGCCATGCACCAACTTTGGTGGAATACTCTAGTAAATATTCAAGTAAGCATGTACCATGAATTGCATTTAGCATAATGCTAAGGGGTGAACTGTGCTGGGAGATGAAGCAGTGTGCTCCCACCCCTTCCTGTTTGAAAAGGCTCCCTTGAGCTATTGAGCTGACGAGCTTGTGGAGATGCACCTGTGCGCCTGTGAGAGGTACTGAGACCTGAAAGGATTTTGGAAGCCTGCTCTGCAACCCCGGATTAAATTTGTTTATGTCTCTACTGATGACGGATGATATACAGAAACATGTGTCTAGAGATTTATAGCACTAACCTGCACCAACTTTGGTGGAATACTCCAGTAAATATTCAAGTAAGAATGCACCAAGAACTGCATTTACCATAATTCTAAGAGGCGAACTCTGCTGAGAGGTGAAGCAGTGTGCTCCCACCCCTTACTGCTCCTCATGTGGACTTGGACTCAGAGAAGGTAAACGCTTCACTGGAACAAACCTGGTCCCTGTATCTGACCCGATCTCCAACGCGGTCGGCCTGAACTTGTGACTTTGACCTGGTCTAGCATGGCCAGATAACTGTGAGTGGCCTTTGTCCTTTTTAGTAAGCATGGGCGTAAAATCCGTTCCGTTCGCGGAATTTGCGGATTTTCTGCAATTTCGCGGTCCGCGAATCTCGTGAAATTGCAGAAAAAGCTGCTAAATCGTGTTCGGGACGGATTTTCAAAAACTGAAGTACATGAAGCACTTACAGGGTTACAGCAGGTGCCCAAGTTGAAGCTAATTTCTTTGTAACCATTTACAAAATGGTTACAAAGAAATTAACTTCAACTTGGGCACCTGCTGTAACCCTTTAAGTACTTCCTGAGCGGCGCCTCCAGAGTAGTTGCCTACTTGCAACTATTCTCTGACCCTGCTCTGACTCTCGAAGCAGGGTCAGAGAATAGTTACAAGTATGGCACAATGCTCCAGGCTGTCACAAAAATTAAACCACAACAGGAAGCACTTACAGATAAGGAAGGAGGTGCCGGACTTGAAGCTCAAATTTAGTAACACATTAACCAGCCCCCGGTTGAGGCTGGGCAGGTGTGCTTTCTCCCCATAATCTACAGTGGTGAACCAGAGGGTGCTGTGATGAACCAGAAGGTGCAGTTGTGAACCAGAGGGTGCTGTGATGAACCAGAAGGTGCAGCTGTGAACCAGAGGGTGCTGTGATGAACCAGAGGGTGGCAGTGGTGAACCAGAGGGTGGCAGTGGTGAACCAGAGGGTGTTGTGATGAACCAGAGGGTGGCAGTGATGAACCAGATGGTGGCAGTGATGAACCAGAGGGTGAGAGTGATGAACCAGAGGGTGGCAGTGGTGATCCAGAGGGTGGCAGTGGTAATCCAGAGGGTGGCAGTGATGAACCAGAGGGTGGCAGTGGTGAACCAGAGGGTGTCAGTGGTGAACCAGAGGGTGGCAGTGGTGAACCAGAGGGTGCTGTGATGAACCAGAGGGTGGCAGTGATGAACCAGAGGGTGACAGTGATGAAACAGAGGGTGGCAGTGGTGAACTAGAGGGTGGCAGTGATGAACCAGAGGGTGGCAGTGATGAACCAGAGGGTGGCAGTGATGAACCAGAGGGTGGAAGTGGTGAACCAGAGGGTGCTGTGATGAACCAGAGGGTGGCAGTGATGAACCAGAGGGTGACAGTGATGAACCAGAGGGTGGCAGTGGTGAACCAGAGGGTGGCAGTGATGAACCAGAGGGTGGCAGGAGTGAACCAGAGGGTGCTGTGATGAACCAGAGGGTGGCAGTGATGAACCAGAGGGTGGCAGTGGTGAACCAGAAGGTGGCAGTGATGAACCAGAGGGTGGCAGTGGTGAACCAGAGGGTGCTGTGATGAACCAGAGGGTGGCAGTGATGAACCAGAGGGTGACAGTGATGAACCAGAGGGTGACAGTGGTGAACCAGAGGGTGGCAGTGGTGAACCAGAGGGTGGCAGTGATGAACCAGAGGGTGGCAGTGATGAACCAGAGGGTGGCGCTGTTAAACTGCCCCGGAGCCCTGTGGGTGTGAGCCCCTGCACCGCTGAGCTGCCATGCGGTTGTGAGCCCACGCACTACTGAACTGCCCTGGGGCCCAGTGGGTGTGAGCCCCCGTGCTGCTGAACTGCCCCGGAGCCCTCTCAGTGTGAAAATCATTTGTGCTCAGTTACCTGGGTGTGAGGACACATTGTGCTAAGTGTCCCCCTGCCCCCAGGACATATATACCCGTACCGCACAGCACCATTATGGTCTTGCCCCATGAAGTCTGGTGCCTGGATGCTCCTGATCCGTGTAGGTGGTACCACCGTCTGGTGCAGTCAAAATGTAAAGTCATAACTTGCTACACAGCACCAATAAACACATGTCCCCCCTGGCACCGGTATGCACATGTACCAGGCGTGGAGCACCCGCATGCCACTGCACCCTACTGCCCTGCGCCAGCATATGCCTGTACGGGGCAGTTTAGTATGAGATGGGATATTGTCCAGCAGCAGCAGCTGCATGCGCCTGAACCCACTGAGCAGGATCAGAATGGCTTTGTACCAACACGCACAGCAGAGCTATCTTGGACATCTGAAGGATTCTGGGGTCCTGTGCCAAACGTATTTTTGCATCCATGAGTTTCCAGAGCGCCATCCCCGTGTAGCTCCTGTGACCAGGAGGCTGCTTTCTCCTCATCTGCTGCTCTGCTCGGTCTCTGACCCTTTATAAACAAGATGCATGTGAACTCGCAAAGAAACCCCGCCCGTTTGGCCCCATCCACCACACACTAGCGGTATGAAACGTCTTCCCGCCCATCCCCACTATAATGGCCAGCTCACTCAAGGGACCTCGGCGCCTTTTGGCACGCTGGCAAAGTTACAGGCACACGTGGTCACATATTTGTGCAACTGGCACAAAAATCAGCGAGTTCGCGGGAAAATTCGCGAACTCGCTGACTTTTTTTTGCAATTTCGCACAAATTCGCGGACCGCGAATTCGCAAATTTCGCCCATACTTACTTTTGAGTGCTAATCCTACCTATAACTTTAATAATTCAGAACTCCGGTTCTATTGATGAAATTTATCTCCTTTATTTGGTATTTTATTAATTAAATGTACCCTACTTTTCTAAATTTGTTTGGGATTTTCCTTGTGTGGTGTTTATACTTTATTACTGTTTGAGTGCTTCATAAATACTTTACACAGTCCCTCCAAGTTAAGCCTGACTGTCAGGCACAGGTTTTATAGTGATTTTTGTGGTTCACTCTGACAAGTAGCCCTAGGCTGAATTATAATTCTGTTCAAGGAATTGGTGGGATTTGTTGACTCAACATCACGCTTGTTCCCATCAAATCCACCAATCAGTGGAAAGCGGAATTATTCTGCTGTTCGAGCCTCGCGACTTTCATGGGAACAGCACTAGGCTCCATAGAAATGCATTTGTGAGCGAGATTTGCTAGACCTTGGCACAATTTCCCCATCGCCATGAAGCCTTCCAGAGCCATTTTGTAACGCCGGTGGTCGCAAGCAGTCTGGTTGCTTCTTGAGGAGATTTTCTCCTTGAGAAGCAGTTAGTTCAAATCAAAAATACCTTTTTGAGTGAATACTTTAAAACGAACGGAGGGTTTGGGTACTTTTTTTAGTTGGGAATTTTTTTTCTCATTTGTCTTTTTTTTCAACAGGAAGGAAGAGCCAAAAATGCTCCAACCTCCTTCTCCTGTCCAGAAGCCCCCCCTCCTCCCTCCCCCCCCACAGTGCTTTGTCCATTTCCTGGTCACTTTCCATTTGGATTTAGAGGTGAAAGAGTCACTCCATTGGATTCTAAGGACTTTGTTTTTGTGACATCACAACAAATAAGTAATTCATTTTTGGGGTAATATTCTGATGCCTTGGGAGGATGAGTGTTGCTGGACATTTTTTATAGCTGACTGTTTTTGGCATTGCTGAATTGATGGTAGTATGTTCTTCATTGTTTTCCATGTCTCCTTTGTTTGCTGACCAAGTGGCCATTTTCTGTTCCGTCAGTGTGTGAGTGTGAGTGTGTGTGTGTGTGTGTGTGTGTGTGTGTGTATGTGTGCATGTGCCATAAGCCATTATTTATCCTGTTCCCCCTGCCTTACATAGGTCTCTTAGGCCATAGGAGCATTCAGTATTAATGTTTTAAGGAATCTTTCATTTTCCCTTGAACCCCACCCTGCCAGAGGCACACACCAGCATTATTTTTGTAAGGATTATTCATGTTTCGCCTGAACCCCGTTGCCTGTTATAGGCCTCTTAGGCCATAGACGCACACCAGCACACAATTTTTCAGGATTATTCAATTTTGCCCTGCACCCCCAGCCAGTCATAGGCAGCAGGCACACACCATCATTAATTGTTTAAGGATTGTTTCATTTTGCCCTGCACCCCCTGCCTGTTATAGGTGCACACCAACATTGATTGTGTGAAGGATTATTCTATTTTCTCCTGCAGCCCCTGCTTTCTATAGGCACACACCAGCAATCCTTTTTATTAAGGCTTATTAATTTTTCCCCTACAGTACTCGCCTGCCATAGGTCTGTTAGGCCATAGGCTCACACCAGCGTTATTATTTTAAGGATTATTCAATTTTTCCCCACACTCCCTCCTGTCATAGCTGTCTAAGGCCATGGGCGCACACCAGAATTCTAAAGAATTATTCTATTATCCCCTGTACCCCTTGTCTGCTAACTGAGATCCTCACCAGCATTCATTTTTTAAAGGATTATTCAATTTGTTTCCAACACACCCTGCCTGCCATAGGCCTTAGAGGCACTGAAAGTAACATCTAAATCTGTATGTTGTTATACTAATTGAAATATTATGTTATGGTTTAGATTGGAACGGATACACTATTGTTAAATATTTGGGATAACCTCACAAAATTATATAGTCTGTATGAATAATTCGTACTGCAACAATGCCACATTTTCCTGAATGTTTTTTTTGTTTGTTTGCTCTAGGTGCACAGAATACATAACCCACAGTACTGCCAGACAGAAGGCCGGCACAAAGTGACACCACAACACACCACCTGAGTCCTCCTCTGCTTCTGCAGCTAAGTGCCACCTGACAGAGTTTGAACATGACCCCAAAGAAAGATGTTCCTGCCAATGAAGTGGCCAGTGAGGAGGAGTAGAAGAAGCAGATTGCCATCTCTGGCATGCTGCCCTCCACATTTTTCAGGAAACGTGGTGTGCCTGTCACACCGTTCTCCAAGCAGCAAGCTGGGAGCAGCACTCCTCCATCAACAGCACCACCATCCTAAGCCCGAGACAAAGTCTCTCAGCGAGGTAGTTACTGCAATTATGCCAATAGATAGTGAGTCTGAATTGGATTTTTCTCAATCTCAAAATGCCTAATTGTCACAGGAGACTCAGCAAAGTAGACAACAGGAGCAGTAGCCAGCAACAGTTCTTCCTGACGTAGGAGCAGACCAGGAGGTTGAGTTTCCTGCTGTGCAAGATGTCGCTCTTAAACCATTGTCTTAATAAATTCCAACACAAAAAGAAATGTTACTCCACCAACTTCTCCAAGCCTCTCGTCTGATGATCTGGACATTGACTGGACCCCAGCTGAGTCTGAGACCCGCCACGAGCGACAAGGGAAAAGGAAAGTTCCTGAAAGCCTTAGAATTATGGAAAGTGACAGTGGGCAAGCCATTGATTGCCAATATGGAGGGAGGCTCTGAGGACACCGAGATGACTCCTCATATTCAGCCCGCTCAGAGGGATGTATCGTTGGTTCCACTTGCAGTGGCACTATTAGATTTGGGGGTCTATAGTTGGCACAGGTAGATTTTTGTGACAAATAGGGACCCGTGCCTCTAGTCAGGGTAAGGGGGTACACTCCTAAAATAACCCCTGCTCACCCCCTTGGTAGCTTGGCATGAGCAGACAGGCTTATCCCAGAGGCAGTGTGTAAAGCATTTGTGAACACATACAGTAATCCAGTGACAACACTACAGATGGATACCACACAGTTGTATATTAAATAATAACTATTCTTTGTATAGATTTAACACAAGACCGCTAACGACAAAAATCCACAATACTAGACTTAAAATGATAGAATTCACTTAGTACTCTTTAGATCTTAAAATGCGACACTTTGAGTCAATGTACGTTACGATGCGATACGCAGGGCAGCGAAAGTGTTGCAAAGATGGTGATGCGTTGCTTCCTTACTGCGTTTTCCGGGTGATGCGGCATGCAACGCCGCGATGCGATGAAATTTTGGTGCAAAGAAATAAAGACGCTGTTTTCTTCTTGTTGCGGCATGCTTCTCCGATGTTGCGAGAAGTCTCGACTCGATGCATCAGCTGCAGCGGCGACACTCTTGTTCCATGATGTAACAACAGCGGCTTTGGTGGAGACACTCTTCTCCGACAATGCAAGACGCTTCTACTTGATGCGACAGCTGCAGCGGCGACACCCTTGTTCCGTGATGTGACGACAGCGGCGACGACGGCGGCATGCGAGACGCTTCTCTTGATGCAGTGCAATGTGACAGCTACATTGGTGACATCCACGATGCAACGGCAGTGGCTGCGACGGCAACACACTTCTTTATTGCGAGACGCTTCTCTTGATGCGGTGCAATGCTACAGCGGCGACATCCACGAGGGAACGGCAGCGGCTGCGACGGCGACACGCTTCTTCTTCGTTACGAGACGCTTCCAGCTCCTTGCAACATGCAGTCCCTCAGAAGGCCCAAAACAGCGGCAGGCACTTCCAAAGAACTCTTGGGGACCTGGTTGTTGAAGTCTGTTGTCCCTGAGACTTCAGCAGGAGACAAGCTCTTCTCTCAAGCCCTTAGAGATCCTTTACAAGTTGAATAAAGTACACAAAGTTCCTTTATCCTTTCTTTGGCAGTTAGGCAACCACTGCAGGCCAATCCCCCAAACAGCACTTCAGCTTAGGGATAGTCTCTCCTCAGTTTCTTCTGGTTCCTCTCCTCAACAAAGGTTTCTTCTTGTTGTCCAAAAGTGATCTAACTCTCTGGGGTTTGGGTCCTCTCTTTTATACTACTTTTCTCTTTGTTCTCTGAAGGTCAGTCCTGGACCACTCTGTTGACATGACTCCTTCTTTCCTTTCACAGTGCAGGGCAGAAACATCAGACGCCCACATGAGGTGGAGCCAGCATTGTGGAGGGAAGGCACAGCCCTGGAGCACTCTGTTGGCATGACTCCTTCTCTCCTTTTTCAGTGCAGGGCAGAGACATCAGACGCACCACAGGAGGTGGAGTCAGCATTGTGGAGGAAAGGCATAGCCCTATTCAGGTCCCAGTTGCAACTCCTCCCTCCCATCTAGATGCAGATCTCTCTATTCACCACTGGGCTGACTCACCCTGTCTCCTGGAATCCCCCAGCCCCTGTCACTCAAACTCCAGACAAGGTATACACAACCTAGCAGAGGCAGGCTTGGATAGTTAGATAAGAAAATACCTACTTTGTAAAAGTGGTATTTTCAAACACAGAATGTTAAAATCAACTTCACTAAAAGATGTATTTTATCATTCAGAGTACAGGCATACTAAACTTGAACTCCTACCATGTTCCCCGAGTCAGTTAGGATTATAAGATTTAATAATCTAACTGCCCATTCTGGCCTATGGAGAACAGGAGCCTTGCAATAGTGAAAAACGAAAAGGGCTGTAATTCACTATTAGGACTTGCCACTCACACCAGGGCTTGTCCTACCTTTTACTTACAATGAACCCTGCCCTTGGGTCTACCATGGGGGTGTCTGACATGAAGAAAAGGGAAGGTTTGGGGACTATCAAGTGGGTGCACTTGCCCCGTCAGCATGGCAGTACCAGACTGCACATAGACATACTTTTACAGGCTGCTTCTGTGGGTGGCGCAACCAGTGCTGCAAGCCCACCAGCAGCATTTGGTTTACAATCCCTGGGCACTCCTGGTGCACTGTACTAGGGTCTGGCTGGTAAACCAAACCAGCCAATCATGGAATCACTAATTCATACATTAATTTATAACTGGGAGAGTATATGCATTTTAGCACTGATCAGTAGTGGTAAAGTGCCCAGGGTCATAAAACCAACAAAAACAGGTCAGACAAAATACAGGAGGAAGGCAAAAAGTTCAGGGATGACCCTGCAAAAAGGGCCAAGTCCAACAGGCATGCTTAAAACATTCTCTTCCCCAGATTGGGAATCCTTTATGATTTACAAGCAGAAGGATAACATTGCCACCTACCTCCAGTTCTTCAGGCACTGGCAGTGGCACACTTAAATAATTCTCCTCCCCAGTTTGGGACTTCTTTATGATTTACAGGCAGAAGGATAACAATACAATATGCTCTATGTGTCACACGACTGTTAATTGTGGTCAGCCGGGTTCACACTATTGTAGTTGAGGCCAAATGTCCCATATAAACATACATCACGCAATCCGATGGGAGGAGCTCCTTAAAAAATTAGCTGGTGCTGGTGATGAGAGAAGGGAAGAAGCTCTTATGAAAGTGACAGAAGGAGGTGATGAGGAAGAAAGGGATGATAGCTTTAGACAAAGGAGCCCTGTCCCCTGCAGTGTACCTGCATGACCCGCATCAGCAACCTCCAAATGGCACAAGACCCAGATACAAACAGCACCACATACAGTGATTCTCCCAATATGCACATTGAGTCTACCACCTCACCTCCTGGTTCTCCCCAGACGTCGCCTGTGTCAGTGGCACAAGAAAAGAAAAAAATCCAAGCTACTATTATGATAATGTTTATGGGGTCAATGAATTGTGGTGTGAAAGAAGATACATGGGTTAAATACCTAAAGGAAGGTTGTGGAGAAGGGTCAGAGCCTGAGAATATGAGATCAATAGAAACAGATGGGGTGGTTTAGGATTTGTTGGAACCCAGTTCTTGTTGGCTAATATTAAAAATACTATACGAACACTGGTATTGAGTAGAGCAGCGGGTCCAGATAACCTTCCTGCCATCATAATTAAGACCAGGGCTAACTGGTAGGCAGAATTCTTCCACCAGACGTTTCAAGGAATTTTAGCCATTGACCAGTTCAGAGAAAACAAGAATGTGGCTATCATTAGACCAACAAACAAGAGGGGAAATACTAAGGTCCTAAAGAATTCAAGGTTAATTAGCCTACTAGAGGGGGGTAAAAAACTGTTTGCAAAAATAATCCTAGGCAGTCTCAAAGAATGGGCTGAATTATACCACATTGCACTCCCAGAACAAGGGGGCTTTAAGGAAGGCCACTCCACAATAGATCACGGTTTGTGTTTATGGTCGATTGCGCAGACGTCTATGGAGCAAAGGAGTAACTTATTCTGCTGCTTCATAGACTTCTGACCTGCCCTTGATCTGGTGGACAGGAATTGTTTATGGGAGACACTTGTGAAACAAGATATTCCTAAGAGCCATTTGGCAATAATACCGGGGCTGCACTCACACAATTGGTCACAGGGAATTATGAACACTGATAGGATATTGACCTAGAAAATTCCAAACAACAATGGGCTGAGACAGGGAGGTGTCTTGGTCCCCTTACTCTTCTCCCTGTTTCTAGTGGACATCCCATCAGCTTTAGCAGTGGCAAAGGGCCTCAGCCCCAAAATGGATGGGAATCATATAACATGTATACTGTATGCGGACAATCTTATTATTATGGATTTGAAGGAGATAGGAATAAAAAGTACGTTGATGTGTTTGTAGAATACTGCAACAGTATAAAGTGGTAAACACGCAGAAGACAAAAATTGTGGGCTTGCGCAAAAATTCTGTATGTTTTGGTTGCCACGTAGGTTCCACGAAATTGGAATATGTTAATGCATACAAGTACTTTGGAGTATGAGTTTATTATGGAAGGTTCATATTGAATTACTGAAAGTGAAGGCCCTTGCATCATTAAGTGGTCTGAAAACATTTAATAGGGACACTGGGGAGATGTCCCTTAGGGCAGTTCTAACAGCCTATGCTGCTCTGATCCCCCCTCAATTTCAGTGTTGAGCCGAGCTGTTCGGCTTAAGTGGCGAAAGGTGTAAATGTCAGAAAAATGTATTGTCCCTGCTGAGGTCCACAATGATTCAGGCAGTAATATTGGAAATATGTACTATGTCATGGAGTTATCTGGCACGGGTGGAGGCAGTTAGATTCTAGCTATGTCTGAATGCAGGAGATGGGGAAAATGTATCACCATGGTGTAACAATGAGATTATGCATAGTGAATTGAAGTGGCCTAATGGTGTCAGAAAAAACCGTGGGGTCATATGTAGGGAACTGAGTATTAGGTTGGACTACCAGAATCTGCACATAGAAACCTTGAGGAGTGAACTACGCATACTAACAATGGAAATTGCCAGATAACACGATAGGCAGTACTTAAAAGGGAAGCCATCAGCCCAGTTTATGCTCAACTCATGGCAAAATGAGGAGGTGTACCCTTATGTGGATTGACTACCTAACCGATGGCTCAAAAATGAACTGTTAAGGCTGGGAATCGGTATTAACCGGTGGTATATCAGTGACAAGGTAAAAATGGCAATTATAGATGTAGATGGTAAATGTACCTGTGGCTTGGGTGTAAAATGTGATAATCTAAACATCCTCTTGAATTGCCTAAAAGTCCAGACCCTTCAGAAAACCATCTTAAGATTGTTTATTAAAAAAATATGGCAACCATGTGCAAACAGTGGCTCTTTTAACGGATATGCATTACCTGGTTGTTGCTTGTGACCTAAGGAGATTTATGGTTGCCGTAAAAAGACTTTTACATGAATATTAGAAGGTCTGTCATTTTTTAGTCACTTTTAACTTTTTGTATGTGGCGTTGCTAGTGTTTACTTTATAAGCCTATGATAAGATCTTGTATATTTTATGATGATTAGGTTTTTATGAATTTTAGGGCTTATAAACACTTTTATGATATCTAATTGTATGTATCTATTGCATGATGATGAATTTTTTTGAGTTTTTACACTGTTTAAAGACTAATGGTGTAAATAAACAATTCTTTATTGACTTGCTTACCTTCTCCTTGACTCAACAATATCAACAACAGTTACTTTTTTGTAATCCACACGCCTTCTCTTCTTCTATGCAAAAGCACCATAACACTCTTGCTTAATTACCAGACAGGTTTAGTCCTCCACTCAAGATGTACATTTCAGCAAGAAGAATGCAAATGCACCATCCATTTTAGCATTTATATACAATTTCATTTTTCTTTTCCGAGCAATCAGTTTTTAGAACTGTGTGTGTCCTTCCTAATTTGCATTTCGCAAACCTATATGATGCATAATCAGATAACTTGGTAGCTGAAGAACTGTTCACAATGAATGTATTAACTGAACTGTCATTTATTCCTTTCCTCCCAGAACAGATTTGATGATGTTGTGCTGTTCGACCTAATGAATGTTGTTTTTGTCTGTGACACACCTTTCCCTGAATCCCCGTTTCCATCCATTCATCAAACCCATGGCCATCTTCCACCAGGCTGAAATACTGAGGTGTGACTTAGGAACTTTCACCATAAATGGATCCGACACTTGGTGGGGCAGTTGTGGTGAAAGTGACATCAACTCACTGCATGATCTTCTTACCTGAACAATAGTCAACACCACCCCACTTACCAGGCATGACAGGGATAGCATCATCATAGTGGAGAGTCAGAAGAATCTCTGTCCCACAATATGTAGTACTAGAATGAACTGTCTGGCCTGATTCACAAATGTAATGTTACACTTTTGGTGCAAGTTCACTATTGCAGTTTAACTGGACTAACAGAAACGTTACGATTACGAGTAATAACCCTATGAGTATTAACTAACTAGTAGTAATAGATAGTAACTCCTTTTAAAGTGATAGGGATTACTTACTAGTCACAAAGTTACTACTCATAAAGTTTCTGATGGAAAAGCTACTAGTTGTACTCCTAAACTTACATTGCAAGAGTAAACTAACACTAAACGTCTAACTTTAACTTTATGAATCAGGACGTGTTAATTGCAAAGTCTGTGAAACATGTAGTAACTAAACCTTCTCCTGAGTCCTGACTCCTGACTCAAAGACTTTGAAAGCTTAGTTTTAAGTAATATATAAATTAAGTAGCTATTAGATCTCTAGATTGGTTAGAAGTTACTACTGCTAGTATTTTGTAATATGAGGTTTTTTTGTCATGGTGGTCGGTCTCAGTCTTGGATAACCCACTAACTTTGTGTTCTTTGTCTGATTGCCTGTGATGGATAATATTGCTGGATAATCCTACAGATGGAATTCACTTAATTCGTAATAGGTGGAAGAGGGACCTCGCTTTGTGATGTCTTCCCTGTTAGCACAAAAACACTAACCAGCACCATTAAGAAGGACCTTTGGGGAAAACCTGCAATAAGGTGTGTGAAGATTGCAAGAAGTAGCTACCATTGCTTAATCTGATCAGGTAAGAACTTGAAGATCTAGTTAATAATAGGGTGCAAAGTTCTGTTCTGCCTGTGGCATGGGTGGAGTTTTGGCTACGTCGCATTGTTCTGGCCAAATTCCAGAAGTCGCAGTGTGGCAGAGTTTTTCTCCTGCAAGGCTCCAATCTATGCAAGCTGGCAAGCAAGATTTGGTGTCCTCCAGCTTGATTTTCAAACACGGGAGGTCGCCAGCATTTGCGAGAAGTCATGGTCCGAGGGCTGCCGCTTGAGTAGATTTTCTACTCGAGCAGCAGCAAAATCGGCTCGAATATCTGCGTGCTCTAGCGTAATGCACGGTGCTGTTCGTGATGATGCCTTTCGCGCTACTGGCACTAAATTGTAGCATGAGCTGCATATTTTCCTCCCATTGGCGGAATATCGCAGAATTTTTCTGTATCTCAGAGGAATTCTACAGAGTGAAACTACGCAAGTTCCACCGACTCCTAGTTAATAACTTAGCGCATCATTACGATCCCGCGTGGTTAGACCGCCGACCACTATCGTCGCAGTCGGCACTCTGACGGCTGCATTACAATGCGGCTGCTGTGACGGAGGTCGGAAACTGCTCCATACCACTGCTTTGCCGTGAGCACATGGTATACTGCTTCAGCACACCTCAGCTTCAAAGAACTGAACGAGCATCGATTCCTATCCTTCAGGCCTGCTTGGCTTGATTGCATACTACCTGTCTTCCGCTGTTTGCTTTGCAGCCATGAATGCATCCTGTATAGATACGTCTCGGATCAGAATTGGACCATGTGTATTGTTTTCCCAAGCGTATTCCATTGATGATAAATACATTCTTCTTAGAGCCACCCTGGGATGCTTCAGCTCCTAAAGTGATGTGAACAGCGGCTCTGTGGATCACTTATGGGTAACAACACCTCCCTCATCGGCTGCTGTGAGAATTGGATGAAATCACCTTTGCTCCATATAATTGCTTTGAGGTGTGCCTCTGGGATCATCTTAGTAAGTTACGACGGGGTAACCCAGTATCCCTCAGAACCTGGGCAATTTTAAGGTAAAGTAACAATGGTCCTGTCGGGTTTTTGAACAAAATTCTTAGCACATTCAACTAAATAATTAGTAGTTCATTTCTTTTCAGCGAGTCAATCGTAGCCACATATGCCACAAATCAATTTAAACGAATAAGCAAATCCAAACCAATATGGGGTATCTCAAGTTATTTTATATGAATTTTCTTGCATTCATAGTACCCTTCTTTGCATTTAGAAAACACACAATTCAAATGTTTCAAACGGCAACAGATTGTGGTAATAGTGCAGTTCAAGTGCTCAGTGATATATTGTGCAGTGATAGTGTCGTGGCTTATATACAGAGTCGAAAGGAGTGGAGGTTTTTGGTCAGACACATTTCATTCATTAATAAGAACTGTGGGCGACATCCGTTGGCTTTTCCACAGAATCTTTATCGCTGACCCAAATATTTCCGTCGACGTTTCAACCCAGTTATGGCCCTGTTTGTGGGTCACTGCGGGTCTTCATCAGGACTGTGGGGCAGGGGAGCTAGGGTCTGGTGTGCCGCCTGTGCGGACAAAATTAAAATTAGGGTCCGGCTTGGATTATGATTAAGAAGTGGTGGCTATAGATGGAATGGAGGACTTACTTCAAAGTAGTCCTAGGGGGTCCTTTCCATGTGTGGATCAATCCCTTCGTCTTATAAGGGGGTCCAGGGTCTGATTTCCTCACGGTTGTTGTTCTAAATACAAGCGGGTAATTCAATTAATGACCCATCTACAACATGTAATGGTTCAGGTGTGATGCCCCGTGAATGTTGACCACTCACCTACTGTCTTACTATTGAACCCGCAAGCTGCAATTCCAAGGGGATTCAAAGGATTCAATCTGGGGGAGAGAGATGCCATCCATCAGTCTCAACTCATTTGCACAGGACGTTTAACTAAGACAGGCTCATCTGTGCTTTATTTCCAACATGTTCAGTCATTTGTCTGCCATTCGCCTAGGTAAAATCATTCTATGGCCTGAGTGGGTAAGGGGCTATAATTATAGCGGGTAGGGCAACCATTCAATTAATACGGGCTCACGAACTATAATTGTCCCGTTGTGCAGTGGGCTCAATTGGGCCTTTTTATCGATATATACAGTTAATCTTATATTCATTTTAGTACTTCAAAAAGCCTCCTCCTGTGCCAGTCTTATTCATTTAAATGGAGTTTACCAAGGTGTCAGGTATGTTACTTCCTGTGACACCGCTGGCCTAAATTAATGTGCCCATTCGAGATTCTTGCCCAGGCCTCACATTACCCTTTAATAATTTGAACTAGTGAGTTCAATGTACATTGATCCCACAGCCTGTGATGACTCCAGGGTGAGGCTTTACAATTTAAAGAAGTCTGCAGCACTTCCCAGTTCTATGCGTAAAATTGTGTGATTCTACAGCTAAAACACCCTCAGTAATGATTCCGCCACCTCGCTCACCTTTTCCTTTCATGTGGGGGCATCAGGTAACTCTCCGTACGTCTCCTTCAGGTCTCCTTCTGTGAAGGAGATCCCGAGGCTTATCATCTGGCTGGGATCATCGTTTAGGGTTGTGGGAAACAGCAATGTTGTGTCTACAACTCGGAACACATAAAACAAAATGTGCTTTTCTGTGTAGAAACGATTTGGCCTGTTTTAAAACAAAATTAACCAAAACAGCTTTTGTTTTTTTTCTCTCTCCTAAGCACCATGACTTTCTGAGTGCTTGGGATTTTAAACAGTATATATCAACTTTGAAGAGTTTTATGACATCTTTTTAAGGGAGGCTTGTTTTTAGATGATTTTATATCAGCTTTAGGGCTTTCTAGCTTACATATTACCATGGCTTGTAGATTTTTTAGAATGATTCTAAATGGCTATTATATGTTTTAACCCCTTGGACGCGGATGGAAATTTGCTGCGGGGCGGCAAAATTCCACGCGTGCGCAGATCGGACAGCTCCCGGACGTCCGATGCACACGCCCACCGCGGCGTCGGACGGCCGGGGGCGGTCCGATGCATGCAAGGGGTTAAACAGTGGTTTTAATGTTTTTAAACATTCTGCTGGCTTTATAGATAGCTTTTATGTATCTACCCTTAGTATGAGGAGCGGGTGTTATATTCCCCTGTTAGGCCAATGTAGCAAAGCAGCTTATTACATTGCCCTAACAATAACATTTTAGTTGTGAACTTTTGCACATATTTGCGTGTGCAACATTGTTGGATTAGTTTCCCTGAAACTAAACTTGTTTACACATTTAGCTACACAAAATATTATCACAATGCCCTGAACATTGTGTACAAGGTCTTTTTTCGCACTATGTACAAATGTCATCTCTATCTTCATCCACGGAGCGACTGGACTATTCGCATATCCATAACATCCCTAATCTATACGCCCATCGCCAGGCTGCTTTCTATTATAAAAGATGATCATCCTGATAGATTAGCAGAGGAGGTACTCCAGCTGACACCAGAAGTCTGTGCGTGCTGAGGATTCACCACACAGCGGTCTGACATCTCGTGAGGGGTGTCAAGTTTGTGACCAAGACAGGGTCCTTCATTCTCTCCCACCAGGTAATAGGGTTGGATTGTCCCTTGGGTGGATTCTTGGCTCTACACCTAAACAAACTCTAAGTACACTTACAGTAGGTCTTGTATAATAGGAGTATTTTCGGTTTCGTTTTGTTCTATATGCCAGCATATATACATTGTTCTAGCACCATGGTTGAACTATATCTACTATCGAGCTACTGGTGCTTGTAATCACTTTTATCTGCTTCTGTCTATTAATCATTGCAGCACATGTTTTCTATACAAGAATAACGCTGGTTCAATAAATATATTGCAAACGTCCCAATTTGTATTCTCTGTATACTTCGCTGAGCATAAGTAAGCCTGTGTGACTGAGCAAGAGGTTCTGTACTATTTCCATAATACCAGAGGGGTCAGGTTTGTCATGTTCAGGAGTTGCCAGAAATCATTCATTCCCTCGTAGGTTAGAGAGGCTTACGGTGGCACTGTGAGCTAGCTGGTCTATTGGCCAACATTTCCTGTGGGGATGGCCAGAATCAGTCTTGGAACCAAGCCCCTAGTTTATGTTATCCAAACAATGCGTAGATCCTACGGATTAGTAGGAACTACACAACACCAGATTTTTTACAGCACTTCAATGCGGCGATAAAACCAAGCACCTTCTCCATATTTTGGATAAAATCCATTGATCTTGGAGAGAAGCTTTGATCCTTTCCATAGACACTGTGAAGGCATTCAATCATGTCCAGCGACCCATCTCTCTGCGACTTTACGCCGGTTTGGCTTTGGGGATAAATTCTGCCAATGGATCAGCTGCCTCTACAGTGAACCCAGGGCACCAGTGAAGGTCAACAGCCTCTATACCTCCATCTTTCTAATATCTCAAGGGACATGACAAGGGCGGCCTCTATCCTCTCTTGTCTTTGCCTCACATATGGAGCCTTTAGTGCAGCGGCTTCAGGAGAATTCTAACATCGCTGGTGTCATGTTTGGAGGTGACCAACATACTATCAGCCTCTATTTTGATCTTGTTCATAACCAACCCTATCTCCTCACTCCCTGAGCTGGTCTCTGAGCTTCACCTATTCGGCGAGGTTTACGGTTTTAGAGTCAATTCAAAGGCATCAGAGATTTTGAACCTCTCCGTCGACTCCGCACACAAATCTGTCCTGCATGCTCAGTTCCAGTTTGAATGGGCAAAGGACTCCATTGATTATCTCCGGATCAAACTGGCCGTATCCCTGCCGTATACCTATTTGGCTCTTCATCTTTGAGACACATGGGGTGCAAGATTCAAGGTGATGGTTTTGTCTATCTTGGAGTGGCAGAATAGCGTTATGACAATGACTATACTCCCACACATTTTATACATGCTTCAGACGTTTTCACTAACTCCTCTTTCTAAGGCTTTGTGATCCTTGCAACTGGAGATAAATACATTCTTGTGGAATGGCAAAAGACTTCCCCTTCATCAAATGTTACTTTATTGCCAGAAAAGGGACAGGCCTATGGTGCTCCTCTACGTCCAAGCGGTGCAACTCCGTTTCTTGGTGGAACGGAACTACCCACCAATCCGAAAAGCATTGGTCTTTTATGGACCAAGCTGTTGCGGGCAATAGCATCTGGAAAGAGGTCTGGTTACCATGCAAGCACAGAGCCTGGGGCTTATATTCCTCTTCGGTCAATGAGCTCTACACTTGGGATGCAATGGCGTTGTGATCTGGCCTTACTATATTTCCATCTACAATGACACTGGTCTTGGTTAACCCGGATTTTCCTTCAGGGCTGGCACCCGGGATGTTTTGATGGTGGCTGGAAGGGGTCTGCAAAAGAATTGTATCTCTTTTTGACCAGAACGGGCTCATTCCCTTTGACCAATTACAAGATGACTACTATCTCATGGCGGCGAAACATTTTCAATACTTACAGCTTTGGCACTGGGTGACCTACCCGGCATACAGGACAAGAGCAGGGCCTCCTCTAACCCCATTCTTGAAATGGCTACTGCTTAAAACGGATGATAAACATCTTATCTCTGATTTCTACACCATGCTTGCCAGGGATGCCACCCCCGTAAAAGAACTACAGTCAGATTTGCTGGGAGACCGAGCTTGGGCAGGCCCTTACCCTAAGGAATGGGGTGATATTTTTTATCGATTTCACCACACAGCGCACAATATGGCCAGTACAAAAGCTGCTTATTAGATCATCTGCTATTGGTATTTGGTACCGGCTCAAATCCACAGATGGGACTCTGGGCATTCTGGGGATTGCTGGCAAGGGTGTGGAAATCCAGGGACTCTCGTGCATCTCTTATGGCACTGCCCGAAACGTACCAGAAACTGGGACCAAATCCTTTCTGACTTTGATATCGCTTTTGATACCTCCACCCCTAGGTTTCCAGGGTAGGCGAATGACATTGACTGTGGGTGCTGCTCATCAAGTGATCTGTCCCTTTGGGAAACCAGCAGAATTGCGTATCATGCATCTTGCTTACATGAATTATGGTTTATATTCGGAAGGAGAAATTGTCCTTAGTTCTGGACCCCAAATATACTTCCTATGCCAACACATGGGCCCCATTTATGCAAATGTTATCCCCTGAATTTAGAGAACTGACAATCCCCTCCTAATTGAGCCTACTTTGCCTGGTTCCTAATGAGTCTCCCATATCTGACTAATGGATGTTTCCAACTACATATAGATCCTTTCAATTTGGTGGTGTCTTTCCATCTCATACACTAGCATGGGCCCTATTTGTACAGAGGAGCAGGGGTGGGTTGGGGTAGGTCTGGGTTGTTTAATTTTGTTACAGATTAATGTTATAAATCTCTGCCTGACCTACGCTGTTGGCCCAAGGGCAAACAGCTGTGTTCATTGAACCATATTTTGTTTTGCACTGCCGGCCACTGGTTGTAGACAAATAGCTGTGTGCTACTTTTTACAGCCATAATAAACAGAATGGTTATTAAAAGAAAAACTGTTAAACCATTCTAGAAAAAAAACAGTTCTTATTAGCACCACCATCTACTCAAGCACAGTCAGTGTTTTTAATGTGTCACAGATTGTATCAGTTTGAGAGTGGGTGTAGCAGTGTGTGCATGAGTGTATATAGCACGAGATAGAAGGTCAGGGCACTCAAGGCCTGCACCAGTAAGTCTTAAGTTTTGTAAATGTGGGCAGAGAAGGCAGTGCAAAGAGCTGAGAACTTGACTTTCCTAGTTCCCACTAATTTGGATGACCAAAAAACACAAGATACACAATAGCTCAGCACCTACCTAAAAGTCAATATGTAACAACAAAAATAATATAGTGGAATAGTAATCAAACATGAAATAATCTCCCAAATGAATGAATCGGGTCTTCAAATTCTTGTGAAAATGTTTTTCCTTTTTAATTCCTTTATGTGATACTTCCTCATCAGATTTTTTTCATAAAAAACACAATACAATGTTCATATCTATAGCCGACGCGACGCATTTCGTCCCCACGGGACTTCTTCAAGGCTATAAAAATACATATATACACAACTTATATTACTATATGTGTGTAGAAACATATACAATTGGTGACTGCATAGTTCTTAATTTTCAAAACCCAGGGACTGTGAGAAACCTCCTTAACAGAAATAGTAACTGTTCTGCAATTTCTACTGCTGCAACTATGTTACCTTTGAGTTATTTTTACAGACAAATGGCAATACAACCTCGGCCTCCTTTCATGCAATTTCGACCGTCACCAATGCATTTTCAACCACCACCTATGTATTTTCAGCCATCGCCTATGCAATTCCAACCTGCCCCATTCCCACTTAAGATGTTCAATAGATTTGCACCCTTGTCGAATCTGGATATGCAAGATTGACCATCTCTGACTGACTTTGTTACATCATCTACGTCACCAATTTCCGAACTCCAGGTTGTTTCACAACCTCTGGTCCGAACTGTTAAGAGTCAAAAACCCCCGATTCATAGTCAACCGTCCCAGGATTCCGAACTATCTCTTGTCAGCTGGAATATAGCAGGACTAAAATCCAAATTAAAAATTAAAGAATGGTTAAATTGGGTCGATAATAACTGTGACATATTGTTGCTACAAGAAACTTGGTGTACAACTACACCAACAATGGAGGGTTTTTGTTGTTATAACTTAAAGGCTTCCCCCTCTCATATGGGTCGGCCCAGTGGGGGCTTAGCTATTTGGTCCAAAATAAAACCCGGGGTGCAAACTAAATTGATCCCTACACCAGGTACTTGTTTTATGGCTATGAGGTACATCAACAGAATGAAATTGTGTATTATTAATTTTTATAATAATGATTTTGTAACTCGTCCTAATGATAATTTTATTTCATTGTTTATTTTTATTTTTATTGATGATATTATGGAAGGGAACAAGTATGGGCACTTTGATGGCATTTGCATTGGGGGGGATTTTAATGCCCATATGTATCGCACTAGCCCACTATGCAAAAACGGCGAGGAGCTGAAAAACCATCTAGCCTCCCGCGACCTAGTAAATGTAATGGAAAATGTTGGTTCTAGTGTAAATAATATAACAACACCTACTTTTATAGGTCATGGCTGTGCCTCCACAATAGATTACATATTTACATGCCCATCAATAAGCGATATAATTTTAAAAGCAGAAGTCATCTGTTCCACTTATAGCGACCACTATCCGCTTAGAATATATTTACACAATCCTCAGACCATGAAGGCTGCAGCAAAGTCAGAGATTGGGCCACAAAATCTGGCATTATCTACCGATAGATTAAGACTAGTATGGAAGGGGGTGGACAATAAAGACATTCTAGCCAGAGTAATTAAGAAACATCCTGAGACAGTAGAGACTTGTCTATCACTCATGAGTCCTGGTAGTGATGTGGTTGATGCCTTTGGCAACCTTTGTGGGGCCATTAAAAGAGAATCCTCTAAACCAGCTAGGAAGAACATAGTTCATGGTCCCCGCTGGTTTGATTCTTCTTGCTCTAAGGCCAATAGGGACCTGAGGGATGCCTTAAAAACGACTCCAAGGGATATTTCACTCGTGAGAGAGTTAAGATCAAAATATAAAATTGCCCTACGCATTAGATCCGAGGCTATAGTGATTAATCACTGGGAATCTCTCACGCGTACTGCCACATTAAAGGATACAACAGGCTTCTGGAGAGAAGTTAAATCCCTAAGATCTTTTGGTTCTAGCATCAGCCCAATCAACTGTAACATAACAGGTGAGGCGTGGGTAGAGCATTTTTCTCAAATTTATGCTATATCAGCCACTCCTCAAGATACTGTCCCCCTATCCAAAAGCGCTGCACCTCTGACCTTTTCACTAATGGAGGTCGAGGATGCTATAATTGATAGCGCCAGTAATAAAGCCCCCGGCCCGGACGGGCTTTCTATTGACCAGATTAAATCAGAAATTAATTTCTGGGCCCCCCTTTTATGCAACCTATTTAACAACCTGAGTGATAGCTCAATCCCAGAATCTTGGTCGAACAGTGTCATCGTACCGATATTCAAAAAAGGTGACAGGTCGGATCCCGCCTGCTACCGTCCGATCTCACTGATCGATAATACGCTAAAGGTTCTTGGGAGGGTAATCTTTAAACGGATAAGGAATTGGGCTGAGGATAACAACGTTCTTCATTGTAGTCAACTGGGATTTAGAAGCCAAGTAGGCACTGTTGAACAATGTCTAAATTTAAATTTGATTATGGCTAAATACATTATTGTTAAAAAATCCCCTCTTTATTTAGGTTTCATGGATCTGAGTTCCGCTTTTGATTTTGTTAATCGTTCTAGGTTGTGGTCACTTTTGCTTGATTATGGTTTGGATGACTCACTGGTATATTTTCTTTCTGATTTGCATAGGGACTTAAAAGCGAGAGTACGAATCAATAATGATGGTGATTTATCCAATGATGTTCTTATTAGCAGAGGAGTCAGACAGGGCTGCATACTCGCCCCACTGCTTTTTATTTTATATATTAATGGGTTGAGTAGCACTTTGAGTAAGATTTCTAAGGACGTCCCAATTATAAATGGCTCCCCCATTACTACTTTACTCTATGCGGATGACGCAGTATTAATGGGGCGTACCCCGAATGCTTTACGCATTTTAATTTCTGGGTTTGTTGCCTTTATGTCCGACCTTGGTTTAAACACCAATTTTAAAAAATCTTTTATCATGAACTGCGGCCCAAAAAAGTACAATATCACATCAATTAAATCCGGCATCAATATTCTAAAATGCACTAGCACTTTCCCCTATTTAGGGTTGTTATTCTCCAACTCAGGCTCATGGCAGCCACATGTTGCCTATGCGAGAAATAAAATTGGCAAGTCAATTAATTCAATTTTATCTCTCCGCCAACCCAAACTGGCTGATGTTGTTACACCCCTGCTCAACATTTATCGTACTCAATGCCAGCCAACTGGGACATATGGAGCAGAAGTGTGGGGTTACTGTAACAGCACGGCTCTCCAGTCGGAGGAAAACAGATTTTGCAGGAGGGTGTTGGGGGGAGTCCTCTGTGCCCCTACATTTATTTGTCACAATGAACTGAGGCTGCCATATATTGTTGATTTTATTAGGTCCAGGCCTGCTCTTTTCTGGATCAAAATATGGTTAAACCCAGCAGCATCCTTAACGCGCAGTATATTATCTGACTGTTTGTTAAGTGATAGATTCTATCACATACCTTGGTTAAATGCAGTCAAGAATAGCCTGCAGAGCGTGGGTCAAGGTTCTTTATTTAGCTCACCTAATTCTATTGTACCCGCTCATAAGAATAGTATTAAACGGGCATTGCTTGACTCATATAAAGAGGAACGAATGAGATCTGAATCGTCTAAACCTGTTGTTATTAGATATCTGCGCATTATTGACTCAGGTAGTGATAATTTGAATAATTTTTACAGATATTTGTCAATACCAATAGGAAAGTGGAACCGGAGCCTTTTATTTAGGTTTCGGGATGGAAGCATAGTTAATTTGCTCAGCTTCCCCCTTGGCTATAACAAAAAATTAGATGAGTTGGATTGTCCCTGCCCTTATGGCGGAAAACAAAGTTTATTGCACTATCTCTTCTTCTGTGGCCACTACAAATTGTATACCTGTAAATATTTAAGGCCGATTCTTCATAAATATAACATTAGAGACTTCAATCTCGCATTAAAATTTTTGCAAATGCTGCACACTGATGATGTTATATATACTGTGAGCTGCTTTGTAAAAGTTTGTGTGAGATCGAGGGCAAGCATGGAACATGGATAATGGATAACAGTAGTAAGTTACTTTTATGCATTTTTTGTACCCTATCATTTTGTTGCAAATTGACTATAGATTTAATTGTATTTGTGCCTCGATACAAACGATCACTTCGGGAGTATATAAATTGAACATTGTGATTATGGATTCCTATAGATTAATGTTCCTCCCTTCTTTATGTATTTTGCACTTTATATTATGTACATCACACTTTATGATATATGTGCTGCCTAAACCCAATTGGACAATCAGTTTTTTAATCTTTTTAATCTTTTATACATGTTTTTAATCTGTTTTAAATGTATTTTCATTCTGTATGTACTTTTATGGATGTACTAAAAATCCGAATAAAGATCATTTGAATTGAATTGAATATACAATTGCATTATATATATATACAAAAACATTGACATTAACCACCACAAAAATATTTTTTTTTCTTTAAAACACCTCAGAGATTATTGTTCATTACTAAAGCTAGACAAAATAGAGCATTAGAACAGGGAGATCTTTGTACTAACAAGACTGTACAATGAAGCATGTATATATAGTATAACTTTTTGAGGGCAAATTCTAGAACACGATGCAAGGCCATTTATTGACCAAATTGTCTTATTCCATGCAATATATTTGTTATGCTTTTTTTCTATCAAATCCTTAACTTTTCTGTTGTTGATTCAATGGTCCAAAAGGCCTAGCCTACCTGTTTGTGTTTTTTTTAGTTCATTCACAGTTGTAGCAGACAAAATCATGTCCCGTTATATCCAATAAAATACTGCAAATGTAATTCTGAAACGAAAATGTGTTAAAAAAATCATAATCCATACATATAAATGAGAAACTTAGTTGTGTTATATACAAAGTTGGGGGACATACCATACGCCAGAGTTAATACTACCATTGTTGGTATTTATTGTTAAAAGTCTGACGTTGGAAAATATTAATGTCCAAACATGATGTACTTGCTGTTGTCTATTTACTTTACCTCTGCAAATATTGGTACAAATGAGTACTCATATTGTTGTGATCTTGAGCTTAAGTACATGTTGTGAAATTTAGGAACAGTTGCTTAGTTTCTAACCCTGAGTTGTGCAGAATATCCATGGGATCACTTACATTACTTTCTCAGAAAAGCAAACTCTAATATTAAAGGGTTGTATGACATTACCACGCCTTCCTTCACCACGCACGTCTTAACATCGTACGTTTCACAACGCATACCACTACCACGCATTTACATTCATTCACAATACAAACACCATCACCATGCATTCTACTACTATGCATACTTTTACCACGCTTGCTGCCTCTGAAAAATTCTATCACAGTGTAACACTGCTACCTACTGTTAAAAATGTATACATTCCCTCTTAAGACATTTTTTAATTCCATTTGTCGTTTACACATTTATTAGTAATTGAACATGTTATATTTTTGGGGGGAGACACCCCAAGCCTCCTTTTTTAATTATCTTCAAATGCGTAGTTATGTTGTGCGATGTAAAGACTTGCGTGCCAAGAGTCTTTACAATCTAAAAAATTTGTGGAAAATGTACGACAAAGTAAAAACCTCAGAGTTAAGGCTGTTTCACATATTAAAGGTATGGTCCACTTAGCTGCTGAAAGGGCCTAAAGATACAGTTTTGTATTTTCCTTTAGATGTGAAACACTATATTGAAACTGTGGGTGTACAGACAGATTTGAAAGAACCCCTTGTTATTCTAGTAAATGGTGTTCCACTAATAAAAAAACTAAATCTGGCAGGACTAGTGGATGTAAATAATGTGACGAAAGCCACATTATATCTTAAATACAATAATGTGTAGTATAAATATATTGATGTTCTCTAATATGGAAGTTGCATGATGGAAGAAATGTTGCCTACAAGAGGACAGTTTGAAACCGTGGATACAAAATATATGAGCATTACAATATCCATCTACTAAATTCATAAGGGATTATGGAGATGCCATCGAACTGTAGCCGATATGCAAGCTGAAAGAACTTCAATAAGTGTCTGAAACAAAGGTTCCTCAAGTTGCTTCTTCTCAGTCCAATTAGAAAAAAAAGAAAAAGTGTAAAACTGTTAGAAACACCTTATACAACAGTACACCTTGCACTCCTCTGGGGTTAATTTATACTTACTGACAAGGACCTCCTTCCACTCCTTTGGGGTTAATTCATACTTACTAACAAGGACCTCCTACATAGTGGGATATCTAAACCGCTTCTCCTTCTCTAGAGCCAGCATGTTGTCTGTCCCATCACCAAGCATATAGCTTCAGAGTCATCTCTACAATCCTCCTAAGATATATCTGTACGACTACAGCTACTTCTCATGCCCTCATGCTAGACATAACATATCTATATCAAAGAATTCCTTAAAGTCAGGCACCAAGTCTCTGAATATATGAACTTTTTCATCTGCACTGGACACAATAGTGGTGATCACACCTTTTTTGCTAGACTCTAACAGCTTTTGTGGGAGTGCAACTGGATATGTAGGTGCCTGCCTGACTGTGTGACTGTGTGCAACTTACATACTATTAAAATACATGCAATAATCAAGCACCCACATCTAATTTGAAACACTGGCTTATTAAAATACTATACTTTCAGTATACCAATTTCTCTTTCTGCTTTCCTGCTCACTAGGGGCCCGATGTAGGTAAATCTAATTTACCACTTCTAAAATACCGAATCATACCGATTTGGTATTTAAGAAGTGGTAAATTAGAGGGGGGGAAATGTAGGTATTTCTGATTCGGTAAATATCTGACTGCAATGAGAAAACTCTCCTTACCAAAGAACAGCGCTGGATATACCGCCTCTCTACACATATAGAGGGGCTCAATGATTCCATTCCGTGGAATGCGCTGTCTAACTAATCAGCCCCTTGTTCTATAATCCTAGATTCGTTCTGACTCGTGGTCTGTCCCCAGTCTGTATCACTTTTAATCTCTTTTTAATTTTAATTCAATTCACTTCCAAGTCCTCAACCCGATTGGCAAATAGTCCCTTCTTTAACTTGACCGCAACGTGGTCGGTTACCCCCTAGCGCTGCCACCAACATTGGAACTTCATTAGCACTCATTGCGCAGGCGCTCCCCAGTACAGAGTCTCCACTCCGCGCATGCGCGTAACTAGCACTGATCGCGCACACATGCGCTGTACGGGAGATGACTTTACGCTTTCTGCGCGACCACACCCACTATCTTCACTCCTGCCCCAGGTGCTGTGAATGAAACGGGCTATTTAAACCCGTCCTAGAAGCTCTAACCTTCACTCGGGACACCGAGCAGGACGATAGGTCGCAGGAGCACGCAGATCGGCAATTCCGTGAGTAACCATGCTGATTCACCTCTACGATCTAGGTAAGCAGCAGTATCTTTCTCCCAACAGGCTCAGCCCTAACCTATGCCTTTTCACAATGCCTAGGGTCTTCTCTCCCTGCCAGGTGACCCAGGAGACTTTAACAGCACATAGCAAGTGTGAGGAAAATGTATTGTACTTACCTGCACCTCACGCTACGCTCGTATCGCTGTTTAGCCCACCACCGCCACTTCGTTTAAAAAACGCTATAAATCACATCTGCCATGCAAATTCTCATGGCCAAGTTCTACCTGCCGCTCTAGGTCGATCACGCACCTTAGAAGCCGGCAACATGTTGTGTTATAAAAATACCATTCTCATTGGCTCTTTCTTGTATGTCTGTTTGTGTCGTTATGTTATATGTACAGTAAAGCAGAGGGAATCCCCCTCTAACACGTATAGCACCTTAGCGAGTGCGACACCTTCTTAACACACACCAACCACTTAATATAATTTATTTATTTTATCACCCACACATACTCATTGGTCCTGAGGAAAGCCAGATGTAAACAAAAGGCCTGGCTGAAACATGTAGACCACACAGGACGTAGGAGCTCATAATTCACTCCATAACGTCCACTTGCCTTTTTATCTGCTAGCAGGGGCCCAGACATTAAAATTATCCTTATACCCTCGGGAACTGGGACCACCTGCATAGCTTTTAAACATCACGTTCACACCCACTTATCACAGCACACTCAGTAAGTATACCAGCTCCTCAGTAATCTGGAGTCGCAGCACACACACACATTCGGTGTCACTGTGGTGGGCCCGATGATGAAGCATGCCACCAACTAGGTTGGTGGGTGAGGGCTTCATGACCAAACCAAATGGTTTGCCCACAGACATACCCTCTGAGTCTCGCCAACACAACTAAGCTAGTCCTTTCTTGATATTACTATATATAAACCAGGGGATCCGGACTAGCCTATCTAGTCCTCTCTCTCCATTTTGATTTGCTGATACTAGGCAGCGCACAGCTGCGAGAGATACTCAACCTATACAACATGGCAGAAAACACAGGCCTAACCTTCACTGAGGATGATGTCAGCGAAATCCTCGCTGACCCCTCCCTCCTGGCAGATTTTAACACAGCTACTACCATAGCACACACTACAGACTGGGACACTCTCACTGAGAAAAAACGGAATAGGATACGAACAATCTTACATGGTGTTATCCTCGCACAATATCTCCGCACCAACACAGCACCTAGAGGCCTTCTGGTCACCAACGCACCCAGAATTTTCCTTGATGACGTCACCTTCAGAAAGGATTGGGCACAGATAGCCTGGCACTGCACCAGGGACTGGCTCATACTCATTATTAAAACTGCTAAACGCCTGTCAGATGCTGTCATTATAGAGATTCAGGCAACAGAAACTCACTTCAGAACCACACTCACAGGTTACAAGAAAAAGCTGGATGACCAAAATCGTGAAATGAATGAATACAAAGAATACCTTACCCAAACTAAGATCAAGAAATTTGAAAAAGATCTCAAAAACTTCAGCTACTTAAAGACCTACCCCTACGCTGATGACGAGTACACTGCACCTACAAAAGGCACAGATAGCTCAGGAGACAACAGCTCTATATCAAGCGGCTCCAGCACAGGATCCTACAAAACCAGAGGGAGAGGACGCAGAGGCCAACACTGGCAACAACCCTTGCAAGGACACCCACAACACCAAAACTTTGGGCCACCACCCTTTGGACCAATGCCACCCCCATACTTTGAATACCCACCACTGTATGCCCCGGGACAGATGCCGTACTACCAAAACAACCAAAACCAGCGATACCCTTTTTTAGGCCAAGGCCGCAGACCTCGCGGCAAGAGAAGGAATCCCCCCCAACAAGTACAGTGGGCCCCCCAACCAGTGCAGTGGGCAACAGAAGAAGACCCAGTGAGTTCCAACACACGGAACTAATCCCTGGAACAAGCAGGACCCAGCAAATAACAACACCACAGACCAGCAGCTCCCTGGTATTCAACTTCTCTGATGTACCTCTAACGAATGAAGAAACTGCTGTCCTCAACAAAGGACTTTCTTTTGTCCCCACCACCAGACTGGACACCTTTAAACTCCATGTTGAGTTAGCCGAGTTTTTTAGAAAACTAAAACTGAAAGACTTTTTCGAGAAAAAGGAGAAACCAGGTGATGACACAGAGAACACCAATGAAACTGGCCTGAGATTGAAGTCCAATTTCACCCCCCCACCAGCCAGCATACCAGTGGAGATTACCACATTCGAAATTGCAGTATACTCAGAGATAGAGAAACCCCAACCCAAAAATACAGTTAACAATCTCTCCCACCAGGACAGGGAGATTGTCAAGAGTCTACAAAATGATCCCACCCGCATCATCAAACCAGTGGATAAAGGGGGAGGGATTGTGGTCATGAACAAGAGCGACTATGACACTGAATGTCGCAGACTCTTAAGCGACACACGTAATTACAAATGTCTAAAAAAAGATCCTACCGAAGAACTACAGAAGAAAATCAAAGAGGCCAGCGATGCAGACTATATATCCATACCGGAGGCGGATTACCTCTGTACACAAAATGCCAGAGCACCCTACTTTTATACAGTGCCCAAGGTGCACAAAGGGGTCACTCCACCCCCAGGCAGACCCATCGTGTCGGGCATCCAGTCCCTTCTAGAACCACTATCACGCTTCTGTGACTTCTATCTCAATCCGCTTGTCCAAAAGACGCCATCCTACATCCAGGACACAAAACGTCTTCTAAACATCATTAAAGACATCGGCTTCAACCCAGATACACAACTCCTTGTCGGATTAGACATAGAGAGCTTGTACACAAGTCTACCACAGGATGCCACCTTAGAAGTACTCCATGATGTCCTGATGGAGAACACTTGGCAACACCGAACTCCACGTCATTTCATCCTGGACTGCACTGCCCTTGCGTTGAAAGAGAACTATTTCGAATATGAGGGTAAGTTCTTTCTCCAGACCAACGGAACCTCTATGGGGAGTGTTTTTGCCCCCAGCGTGGCGGGGCTCTACGTTCATCATTTTGAACGGACGCATATCAATGCCCCAACCAACCCCTACTCAGCAAACATCGTAACCTGGCGTCGCTACATCGACGACATTTTCATTATCTGGGAAGGCAATGAGGACACATTGAAAGAATTCCTAACATGGATTAACAACCGCGACACCTACCTTCGGTTCACCTGCACTAGCAGTCCCACTGAACTCGCTTTTCTGGACCTCAATATCAGAGCTGAACAGAATGGCCTGACAACCACCACACATTACAAACCAACATCGCGGAATTCATTACTGAGATTTGACAGTTTCCACCCCAGACCGCTTAGGGAGAACTTACCATTCGGTCAATTTCTACGCATACGACGCAATTACAGTAATATTCAAGATTTTAAATCACAGTCCAAAGCACTAGTCCACAAACTTGAGGATCGAGGCTACCCCACCAGAATCATCTCCAAAACCTGCAAAAGAGCACGCAACCAGAATAGAGAAGCACTCTTGGAAACCCTCGTCAAATCACCGGAAACGCCCACCTTGACGTGTGTCACCACCTACAACACAGCCTCAAACCAGGTATCCAACATAATCCGCAGAAATTGGAAAATCATTAATTCTGGCACAAGAGAGTGGGAGCCACAACGGATCACTTACAAAAGAGCAAAAAACCTTAAAGATCAATTGGTGTCCACTAGACCAAAGAAAAATCCCCGGCCGACAGGCAACACGATCTTAAACGCCTGGGGCCTACCTAAAATAACAGGCCACCAACCTTGTAACAACTGTAGTGTCTGTCACCTGACCACCCCTTCCAAGACACTTGCTCTGGAAAACGGCAAAACCTGGATACAACGCCAGTTTACCAATTGTAATTCATCCAATCTTGTGTACCTCATCACATGCCGGTGTGGTCTCAGATACATTGGCATGACCACCCGAAAAGTCAGGACCAGGATGACTGAGCACAGAAGCACCATGCGCTGTGGTAAAAACATCAGTAAACTGACACAACACTTCCTCACCCACAATCACACCCCAAATGACTTTACATGGACAGTGATTGAACAATTCGAAGTATCTGACTGCAATGAGAAAAATCTCCTTACCTAAGAACAGCGCTGGATATACCGCCTCTCTACACATATAGAGGGGCTCAATGATTCCATTCCGTGGAATGCGCTGTCTAACTAATCATCCCCTTGTTCTATAATCCTAGATTCGTTCTGACTCGTGGTATGTCCCCAGCCTGTATCACTTTTAATCCCTTTTAATCTCTTTTTAATTTTAATTCAATTCACTTCCAAGTCCTCAACCCGATTGGCAAATAGTCCCTTCTTTAACTTGACCGCAACGTGGTCGGTTACCCCTTAGCGCTGCCACCACCATTGGAACTTCATTAGCACTCATTGCGCAGGCGCTACCCAGTACAGAGTCTCCACTCCGCGCATGCGCGTAACTAGCACTGATCGCGCACACATGCGCTGTACGGGAGATGACTTTACGCTTTCTGCGCGACCACACCCACTATCTTCACTCCTGCCCCAGGTGCTGTGAATGAAATGGGCTATTTAAACCCGTCCTAGAAGCTCTAACCTTCACTCGGGACACCGGAGCAGGATGATAGGTCGCAGGAGCACGCAGATCGGCAATTCCGTGAGTAACCATGCTGATTCACCTCTACGATCTAGGTAAGCAGCAGTATCTTTCTCCCAACAGGCTCAGCCCTAGCCTATGCCTTTTCACAATGCCTAGGGTCTTCTCTCCCTGCCAGGTGACCCAGGAGGCTTTAACAGCAAATAGCAAGTGTGAGGAAAATGTATTGTACTTACCTGCACCTCACGCTACGCTCGTATCGCTATTTAGCCCACCACCGCCACTTCGTTTAAAAAACGCTATAAATCACATCTGCCATGCAAATCCTCATGGCCACGTTCTACCTGCCGCTCTAGGTCGATCACGCACCTTAGAAGCCGGCAACATGTTGTGTCATAAGAATACCATTCTCATTGGCTCTTTCTTGTATGTCTGTTTGTGTCGTTATGTTATATGTACAGTAAAGCAGAGGGAATCCCCCTCTAACACGTATAGCACCTTAGCGAGTGCGACACCTTCTTAACACACACCAACCACTTAATATAATTTATTTATTTTATCACCCACACATACTCATTGGTCCTGAGGAAAGCCAGATGTAAACAAAAAGCCTGGCTGAAACATGTAGACCACACAGGACGTAGGAGCTCATAATTCACTCCATAACGTCCACTTGCCTTTTTATCTGCTAGCAGGGGCCCAGACATTAAAATTATCCTTATACCCTCGGGAACTGGGACCACCTGCATAGCTTTTAAACATCACGTTCACACCCACTTATCATAGCACACTCAGTAAGTATACCAGCTCCTCAGTAATCTGGAGTCGCAGCACACCCGGGACACATTCGGTGTCACTGTGGTGGGCCCGATGATGAAGCATGCCACCAACTAGGTTGGTGGGTGAGGGCTTCATGACCAAACCAAATGGTTTGCCCACAGACGTACCCTCTGAGTCTCGCCAAGACAACTAAGCTAGTCCTTTCTTGATATTACTATATATAAACCAGGGGGTCCGGACTAGCCTATCTAGTCCTCTCTCTCCATTTTGATTTGCTGAAACTTTAAATCAGGTCTCAAACACACATTATTATCAAGAAATTCCTTCACTTGGCAGTGGGGAAAATTAGTCAGCAGGGAGATAAGTTATAGGGATTGAGCTAGGTAGAGGTTTAGCTATGGAATGGTTGGTTGTCACTAATCATGCACTTTGGTTTGCTGAGTCACATTGATTGATGGGAGGAAACAAATTGAAACAGTCAATCCATAATGGAAGCTATGAAATAGAATTTCACTTGGCCAGAGACATGTGACAAAGACATCACATGCAGAGATAAAATGTACTTTCTTGGGTAGGCAGATACAGAAAACCTGAATGAAGGGATGTACTAGTAAGTGACTGAGTAGGCACTGGGAAAACACACCTTGTCTTTGGTTTGTGCATTTTAGATACCAGATTTTCCACCTAAGTATTTATTTTGGAAAAGTACAACAGCAATTGCTCACTACAGTTAAGTTAGTTATCTATCAGTATCTTCTTTTATCAAAAGTAATCACTTTGGGACATGTGTGTTACTTTGTTTGTTGCTTGACATCATTTTAGAAACCAGGTAGTCATTGAGTCAACCAAAAATGTTTTTCTCCTAATGGAGGGATAATAAAGGAAGGGAATATGTTGAAGGGGTATATAGGAATGCATAGGAGATATGGTATTCTTTGTGGTATCTCATTCCTGCCATGTTGCACTGTCATGGAAACTGATAACATAAGACAACTTTGAGGGTCCATAACCATGATGATCACCTTATTTCTGCCCCTGTCTTTTTTGACTGTTTGATTAAGAAAACCACCAACATGTTTGGTGACTATAGTACTTGGGCTTGGTAATGATCCTCTTTACAGTACCAAAACTCTTTTCTCCTCTTAGTGCCCAACAAGACATGTCAAAGGGGGGTGAGGAGAAGCATAGTAAACAGGGAGCAGAAGAATTCTACACACAGGAGTAAGTCAGCTGTGGAAATAGGAAATATAAAAAACACAAACAAATGCAGGGATGACAAACCAAACAACATCCAATCAGAGTTGAAAAGAAAACTAGGAAGGTTGCCCAAGGGCATAATTTTAGAAGTGGGAAATAGAAAGTAAGAAATAATAAGCTTGACCTACAGGGGGTTGCAGAACCATCTTCTGCAGCCACGGCGCTGGTGATGGTAGTGGTGATCATCACCAGGGTAACACCCGCCGTGGAGCTTGTGATGGCAGCAGCCGGCCCAGGTGCCCTATTGCCCATGTGTGCTTATGAAAGAAAGAAGATAATAAACAATGATTGGTGATACTGTACAAATTAACATTTTGACAGGCCCAATATTGTACTTTTTAAAACAGATATCCTATTCCTGGCTTCATAATTATGAACATTTTGAACTGTTCATGCATTTCAAAAAATGATTGTTACTTCTCCAACCCCTTTTGATGAGCCAAGTTGGTCCCCCTTTATGCACTGCTCATCAAGGAGATTAAGACTATGAACTAAATAAAGGCACAGAGAACACAGGTTATTCAACACTCCTGATATACTAACATTGTTAGAGTGTCTGACATGAAGAGTTGACAATCATGCCTTCAATCAGCCCAGGGCACAACAGCCTAGCTCACACTGGGCAGAATCCTGGCAGTATCATTCACTTAACTTCTACTTCCTTCCTACGTTCCTAACTTTTTGCGGTCTCTCCATCGGGCTGGCACCATGCACCACTAATCTATCAAGGGTTTGTGCTTGCCTTGCCTATAAGGATTGCTAATGTGCAGATAGGTGTCTCTTCCTGCACAAAACAATCCAGGGTGCGGTGTAACATGGCACCCTTGCACCATCATGGCACAAGGGTGACTGCACTGGCTCGCTAGGCAGCACTCGTTGTGCAAGCACAGGGAGAGAGCTGGAATTAGACATCCTAATAAGTAAATGTTGCATTCCTGCCTGCTCCCTTTGATGCAGCGCAGCAAGTTGTCTTGCTGCCCTGAGCGAAATTCTGTGCCCTTGCCACTGATGGACTCAGCAAAGTGTCTTTATAAACCATGGTGTATTATTATTACATCATGCGCACAATCCTTTGTGAACAAAAACAGTGGATGCAACTGCAATCACTCCCTGATATTAGATTTTAGGTGTGTGGCAAAAAACCCTCTTCCCTGAACATGGCACTACGCTCATAAATAAAATGTTCTTTTTGCACCAGAAGGCACTTGTGGCCACTGGCAACATTCATTGCTGCAAAGATATATATATATCTATATACAGTGGCATAGCTAGACCATTGAGCCGCCCATCGCGGCCCCTGTGTTTGCTGCCAGCGATGGCTGAATATCTAAGTGAGGAGGGGGTAGGCTGCCGCACCCAAAACTTGTGCTGCCTGGGGCAGATCGGCCCACACTCCACTTGCTACACCACTGTCTATATATTATTATCTATATTTAGATAGATAGATAGATAGATAGATAGATAGATAGATAGATAGATAGATAGATAGATAGATAGATAGATAGAAATTATTAATTTAATACACACATGTATTTTACATTTCATAATAAATGAACACACTGGCATTATATATACATATATTACATTCATATAAATGTACTCACATTATTTGTGAATAATGAATATGCACACTTATTATTAACCGGAGAAATATGCATATATACATATATATATAACCATCACGTAAACTTGCTTTACCTGTGATCATGCTGCTAGAAAAACATATATTAGAACTTTTAGAAAACAAAAATATGATTTACTCACCAAGCCCCACAACCTCGACACCCAGAAGGATAAGCAGGTCCTGCTCCCTGTCCAGGATATCTGCCCATCGGTGTATCAGCTGCTGCTGGGTGTGTGCGATGTCAGTGTTGCGACGGGTACATTGCCATACTTGCTCCTAGAACATTCAACACTCCTGCAGGGCATACCTCTTTTCGAGCCTGGCGCCTGCTGCTGGCATGGGAGGGAGGTGGTGCTGCACCCAGAAAATGAGTGCCGCCACCTCTGCCTTGCTTAAGATTTGGTGGCCGCATCCCTGCCCGCCTGCATCACCCAAAGGGGGTATGGGTGGTGCTGCGGCCTTCCATGATGGAGAGGGAGGATTGGAGAAGATTGGAGTTGGGAGAGGAGTTGGACGGGAGGGAGTCTTACTGGGATGGGAAGGGGAAACATGAGGCAGGTCAGAAAAATAAAAGTAAAAACAAAGCACAAAAAAGTCACAAAAACCCATAATAAAGCGTAAAATAAACATGGAGAAAGTGAGCCAGTAACACAAACAAGTAAACAAAAGTGGGGATTGGAAACTGGGAGATCTGATGAATGTGAATTTGGTTGGATTAATTTAATAGTGGCGCAAGCATCTAGCCGGGAGAAACAGGAGCAGTCCAAAGAAAGTGGCTGCGCCCTTGCGCAGCGCATGGTGCCGTTTGTGCTGATACTGAACAGCAAGAGGAGCAGCTCACACCCATCTCAGCTAATAATCCAATGTCTTACTAAGGGACTGTAAGCACAGGCCTATCAGAAGTTGGGGCAGTGTTTTGGGATCATGCCCGTACTGCTCTGTGTAGGTCCTCATTATCCTCATTATCCTCTGCAATGCACCTATTTGCTCCCTAAAAACCACCTTTTGTAGATATACTGTGATGGGGCTCGCCAATATGTCTGCTAAATAAAATGGATTCTGCCTGTGTGAGTGGATCATGGCTGAACTACGCCCCTGTCATGAGTAACCCAGACAAGCACCTACAAAGTGCTGTGCTTTTAAACAACCCTCTGTAGATGGATTTTCACTCAGGCCCATACCCCCTCCGGCTTGACATTGTGGACCGAGGCTCCGTGAATTATGTGAAGCCCCTGTACTGGAGCTTCCACGGGTAGAACCTATAAGGTAAATAACTTGGACTAGGACCCAGGTTTCAAGTAGATCAAAAAAGGGTGAGCTATTTAAAGCACCCTGAAACGACCTACTTTTTCTAGTTATTCATTCGAAAATGAGGCATGTTAGACCTGTATGCAACAGACCAGTTTCCACTAGATGTACCTTTTTTTTGCACTTTCATCTCCAAATCGTAAGTGCGTCAGACCTCACTTACCAGATCCTTCTTACAGAAGAAGGGATGAAATGGCGACCTTCCCCACATGCCACACCAGCGTCCTTCAGAATCTCTGGATGGACAATGGGGAGACACCAGGTAAGGCACCAAAAATATGCTTGCTCAGAAGACTGAGACAGGGAAAAACGGGGCGCCTTAAGGAGAGAGAGAAAACACAAGAAGTCATCATTTCAAATCCAAGCCTTCCTCGTAATGATTCACTTCTTATCTTCTTGCAATAAAAATAACATATGTTTGTGCGATCCTAAAACAAAGATTTTCACACAGTACAATGATTAAAATTGCTGCTGCCAAACAAGAGTCTCCTACATGTGCAAGTAACCTCGGGTGGCGATTGCTGGACAAATGGATCTTTTCTGGTAGATGGCCAGTTCTCCATCCCCGATCCTCTATCGCCAATCTTCCCTTTTCTCCATTATAAATGTTATCCCTGTTCTACTGTTTAATCCAGCTGTGCCCGACATTGATTTCTATCAGACATTCAGAATATTCAGCTAAAGTAAATGTATACGCAGCACTTGTAAATGAAACTCGTTAACACGGTGAGTGGGTACCACGAAGGACAGCTGGATTTGCCGTTTCTATTTCTCCAACTTCCAGCGTGGTTTTGTTGTCCTCTACTGGTACCTTCCCCTGTGCACGAGTTAATGCACTTCGTAATATTGATATCACAGATATGGTGATGCAAACCTTGTAAACGAGTTGAAAAATGAATGCGGGGAATTGTTGGGACATTCACTTTCATTGTTGGTGCCAAAGCAGTGAACTTGAGTATCGAGTTTATAAATCACAGACCAGGAAATGTGTTGTCGGTCATGATTCACACAGTACTCCAGGCAGATAGAAGACGCTGAGCCACATTCCCCACAACAAAGACCAATGCCTATAATAGCAGACCGGAGACTTCTGAGAAGAGTATTCAAAAAGGGACTTTGAAGCTCCAGTAATTGACATATTAGTCAGAAACACGCCCCTCAGTTTTCTAGAACAGCAGAAAGTCAGAGCATTAAACCTCTTCTCCCCCATGAGTGCAGGCAGTAGCCGAGCCTAGTGGAACTGACATCCACTGTCAAGGCCAACGGGCTGGACTGGCATGTGAGCTCTGAAGACAAGCAGCTGATCACAGTTATGGGGGACACCAGGAGAAAAGCACCCCTTGCCATAAGGGTTATCCTACTGGGTTTGTTTCTGAGCAAGGTAAGGGCTTAATGTTTACATTAAAAGACGTTTCTGTTCTGTATAGAAGGTTGGCTAGGTAGGTATGAGTGCATCTGTCCCTGTGGGCAGGAAAAGCTCGCATTTCTGTCCATCAAACATAAAAACGCCCTCCAACGACTCAATCGGTTTTCGCAATGCATACCCCATACATCCATGCATAGGTGTATACCCCATACATTCATGCATAGGTGTATTCCCCATGTAGGTGTATACCCCATACATTCATGTGTAAGGGTATGCCCCATACATTCATGCATAGCTGTATACCCCATATAGTGAATCCCCTATACATTCAGGCGTAGGTGTTGGATTCAACTGCGAAGTTCAGTCAGGCCCACATAGTCAGACCAGGCCAATGCGTGTTCTAATTCGAAAATAAAAGTCAGATCAGTCCTCTATCGGTGTTAAGATTTTCAATACGATTCGATTTGTGTTGTTTGTTTAATAAGGTTATGTTTATTCATGAATAACAATCCCCAGTACTTTGGATTGTTCGATAAAGAGCCGTTAGGTTCCAAGTGGAACTAGAAAAATGAAGGAATAAGAATTAGCAGATACATATATTGAAAAAGGGGCACAATGGCAGAACAATCTTTCTGATAAAATATTCCAGATAGAGTCTGAAGCACGCCGCTCTTCGGACAGTAGCAGCTTCTTCAAAACATTGTTATGGAAAAGAAGGACAATCTCATTGAGTCTGTAGAAAATATTGAGAAATAACGTCTTGGTAACTTCTACCTACTGCATAGAATGTTTGTCCTGGAAGGTGCCACAAGCCAATGGATCAGTCAAGAGTCTTTAGAAAGAAGCCTTGTTTTTCCACATCTTCTGTGGCTCTGTGCACGGCTAACTGGCATAAAATGGCATCTATTTTTCTAAAACATAAAATGTGGATTGCAAATAATGTACATAATACTGAAAGTCTCATGCCTTTTGTCCCTGGTGGCATCCATCTGAAATGATCTTGCATGTTCGGGATCCGATCCCAGTTACTGGCTGGCACTTGCGGGCCAAAACAAGTCCAAGCGTGTAGTGTCCATTGCAGAGTTTTGCCCCAAAAATATTCCAGGGTGCCCCCCTGAATCCACCTCCACTATCCAGGCCCATTCTATTATTGTCTAGCGCCAACACAAGTGCTGTCTCCATGCTCACGTCGGGGCAAAAACTGGTCAGTGCTGCATCCAATGAATAGTGGCACTACAGATATGACGTTCCAGGCCATGGGGGGGGGAGGGGAGTGGGGGAGGGATGGGTCTACAGCTGGATTTTAAACAGTGCTTAATTTGAGCAGGTGCTTTCCGGTTCTCAGCACCTGCACTTCTTTCACAGGGCCGGGGCTGCAATTTCTGACCCTGCAGGTGATGATCTCAATATTAATTGGTCATTTTCAAAATAAAAAGAATAACATACCTTGCATGGTGACTGGCTGGTAAATGTTCATAGGCAGGCCGGCGTACACCTGTCCAGGCAGGCATGATTGTGTATCACCACGTTAGTGATGATGCCATCACGCCGATCACAAATCCAATAAGTCATCAACAAACATTGGCTTGCATTCTATTCCCCGAGTCTGCTGCACCCTGCCACTGCCACTGCCTGAGCCTAAGCCTCCCTTTGGATAATTGTAGCGGGGGGCTGGCTCATGATGGAGTTGAGGCAAGGAAGCTGCAAGAGCACATTTGGAACTTGGGGGTGAGGAGTCTTGAGGAAGAATAAACGAAAGCAAGTGTGGACTTCCCACTTGCTGTGTAGTCAGATTGGCATATCCTGCAGCCCTGCATTGCTGCTATCCTCAACGTGCTCGATGCGGCTGTGGACCAACACTACTTTTGTGTGCCATGAAGTCACCTGTAGAATCTGTGCGCTGCCGCCCAGCATGCTAATTGCTGAGCATGCACAAGCCCAGTAGGTACCACAGCCATACTCGCAGGCATTGACAGCATTACGGCTGGGGACAATGCCTGTTCTGTAGCATGCAGGGTCACAGCAAGCTGAGCAGTGGATGCCGATGCCGTCCCCATCTCCGGACCTACTAATTACAGGCAGCACTGGCAGTGACATTACCTGCTGTGCTCGAGCAGCTACCTGTTCTGCAATAAACCCAGTTATACTGCACTGATTAATATGTGCAAAAAAAAAATTTTCATTTGGTGTACATTTTGTTTTTGCACTCAGTGTAGGTAAAAAAGTAAAACACATGTCATCTTCCTCTTCTTTAGGAAAGACCACAGGAAAACGCAGTGTTCAAAATAGCAGGAACATGTATAGGCTGAAGACAGAGGTCACAGGCAGCAGCAGTGTTATAGATGAGAGAGATAGCAAGAGTAAAGAGGAAAAAGAAAAACAAGGGAGGAGAGCGATAAACTGGAGCAAAGTAGAAGAAAAGGAGGAGAGCAAATCAGATTCAAAGAGAAAGCAGACATGATGTAAAGAAGACAGTAATAAGAAGAGAGAAGATAGAATGAAAGGATGTAGAGGACAGGACAAAGGGAAAAAAGCAGACGAATGATAAAATGGAGACACAGCTAATCATTGCGAGAAGAGTGATAGAAGTAAAGAGCCAAGATCGAGGGGAGGGAGAGCAGAGCATTGATAAAAGTGAAGAGGAAAAAAGGCAGTGCTAGAATGAATAGAGGGCAAATCAGAAATTCAGGGAATAAGGTAACACACCAGGTGTGACAAAGACGATAGAAAACAATTAGAGAGGTGAGAGGATAGACTCTTAGAGTAAAGATTTAGGGGACAGACTACAGATTAAGGTTAGAAGATAGAGACTGAGGCAGTGGGGGTGTTGGAAGTGGGGCTCATCTGAGATAAAAGTGGGCTGTGGCCTCCTTGGCAACATTTTTCAGCACCTGCACTTCTTTTTTTACAAATTAAGCACTGATTTTAAATTAGTGTCTAGTCTAAGCCCAGACAAAATGTAAATCACGGGGGTGTAATTGACAGAAAACACATACAAACGGGAAAGATGGATGAAAAGAAAGACGGAAAAAAGTGTACTGGGGGAGAAAGCAGAGGCCAGGGAGAGTGAGATAAAGGGACAGCAGCGTCTGGTAGTGAATAAAACACTACCCGGGCCTAGGTATTTGGCGCGTCGATTTTGCACAACGTTCTGCACTCCTTCTTTTACAAATTAAAGCTATGCAAACAGCTCTAAGCTTACATTTTCTTTCTCATGACAGCTTTCTATGTGCATATTTGAAACCCATTATATACATGAAAAACTGCTTCTTTGCAATGGGTTAATGCCCTTTCGAATGTGTCATGCACGGTATGTGCTCGTTGGAAATTCCACTGGTTTACTTTTACTTCTGATGAGCTTTCCTGTAAATTGCATAATTTCATATAGTCATTCAAATGATATGGAGGGCTGGTCTCCCCTGAAAATTAAACGGAACAGGAAGATTCTATTGGTTCTCACATCCACAGGTCAACTTGTTTAAGCTGGTCATTCTCAGCCCAAAGATCATCTGGCTTTCACCAGGACCATACAGATACCCTACGTTTTGAAATTATCACTCTAATGTAATGTAATGTAAATGTAATTTATAGAGCGCAGCTCATGCCTCGGTGCATCTTGGCGCTATAGAAATCCCTCGCACACCAAATAAAATCAGGCTCCCCCCTTGACCCAGTGCCCCCTCAGATGATGAACATGGCTAATCAAGTCATTTTCCCTACCCTCATGGACCTACTTAATAGCTCCATGCAAACTGGAGTGGTTCCCCCCCCCTGGAAACAGGCTATGGTGAGGGCACTGCTTAAAAAACCCAACCTCAACCCTATGGACCCCAACAATTTCCGCCCAATATCCCTGTTACCTTGGCCAAGTAAAATTCTAGAAAAACACATTAATCATCACCTCACCAACTTCCTTGAGGAGAACTCCCTATTGGACCCCACCCAGACAGGATTCCGCCCAAAACACGGCACAGAAACTGCCCATCTGACCGTAACAGAGGAATCTAGGAGGATCTTGGATCAAGGGGGGTCAGTGGCAGTGATCCTCCTTGACCTAAGCGCCGCGTTTGACACGGTGTGCCACAAAACCCTGCTGTCTCGTCTAGTCGATCTGGGGATTGCAGGAAACGCTCTCGACTGGTTGGACTCCTTTTTGAGCGGAAGGACCTTCCAGGTCTTTGATGGCGACTCCTGCTCCACGAGCAGACCTTTAAACTGTGGGGTTCCCCAAGGCTCCTCCCTAAGCCCCACGCTGTTCAATGTGTACATGAGGCCGCTGGCTGAGGTCGTCCGACAATACGGTGTCAAGATCATCTCGTATGCGGACGACACTCAGCTGGTGGTCTCTCTGGCACAGAAGAACAGCAGGCTTCCCCAAATCAACCTAGCAGCATGCATGGAGGACGTCAGGAGATGGATGACAGCATCCTCATTAAAACTCAATGGTGATAAGACCGAGATAATGCTCCTTGGCCCCCCCCACTCCCACGCCCATGGACCAACTATGGCCTCCCAGTTTGGGTTCGCCCCCATCCCCGAAGGAGGACATCAAGAGTCTGGGAATCTGGCTGGACAAAACCCTTACCTTCAATACGCAGGCAACAAAAACAGCAGCAACGTGCTTCGGGATTATCCGAATGCTAAGGAAGATTCTGCCTATTTTACCCCTAGAAGCCAAACAGATTGTTATCCAGGGCCTCATTCAATCCAGACTTGACTTCAACAATGCCCTTTACCTAGGAGCCACTGACTACATGCTGTAGAAACTTCAACGCACACAGAATTGTGCAGCTCGCACGCTTCTCCATATTCCGCGCAGAGAATCGGCTAAGCCAGGGATCAGGTCACTACACTGGCTCCCGGTCAGGGCTAGAATTAAATTTAAGACTCTGTGCATATCGCACCAAGCCTTCCACAGAGCCAGACCTGAGATCAACCACACTCTCCTTACTCCCTACTGTCCCGGTAAGTCACTTCGCTCTGAGAACGCATTCCTTGCTGCAGTTCCCAGAGTAAAAAGATCCAGAGCAGGAGGTAGGTCCTTTTCGCTTAACGCTGCTAAATTATGGAACTCCCTTCCCTTTTCACTTAGGTCCAACCCTATCTTGTCATCCTTCCGTAAAGAGCTAAAAACACATCTCTTCAGCAATTAGCCCCCCACCTGGATACCTCCCCCCTCCCTCAGAGTTCTGTTATCTTCACTCAGCGCCTGGACGCCCTTGGGCAGCAGCCGCGCTATACAAAACTCCTTTTCATTTCATTTTATTTCATTTCACTAGGGCAGTGCCAATGTCTACAGCCGGTTGAGCGAGTGCGCAAGGTGCCTTCTAATCTTGTGTGAAGATCCAGGTTGGCACCTCTGGCCAATTCATATTTGGGACTCTTGAAGAGGAAACCAGCCGCAGCGGTTTGCAAAGACCGGAGTGTCTTCAAAAGACCCAATGCAAGAGTAAGGCAGAAACTGTTACAGTAGTCAATCCTTGTAAGGACTAGTGCCATGGTTACTGTTTTCAGAAGTTCCAGAGGCAAGCATTTTTCGATCTTTTTAGAAGCCTTAAGGAGAAAAAAGAGGCAGATGTAATTTTTTTTTATAGTGGCCCATGAATTTCAATTCGCTGTCTACCAAAAATCCTACGTTTTCTACTTTACTTGAAGGTGTAGGCAGTGAGTCCAACTTTGGAGGCCACCAGTCCGGTGTCTAAAGAGAGTGTTTATTGCCCAAAATTATAACCTCCATTTTTGAGGCATTCAATTTCAGGCAATTGCAATACATCCAGTTGCTCACCTTTCTCATTAATGAGCTGAATGCCTCACCCGGGTTGTTTTCACAATTTGTTAATGACACCACAATTTGTGTGTCGTCAGTTTAAGACGCTAAGGTAAAACCAGAGTCTTTGATAATTGACGCAAGTGGCGCAACTTAGAGATTAAATAGACTTGGGCTTAATGCCGAGCCCTGGGGAACTCCAAAGGGCAAGGAAAAAGGCATAGTGACACATTTTCCCATTGTCATATTATGTTATCTATTTGCCATAAATGATTTCAGGAGATCCATCACTGTGCCCTGTATCCCAGGCCTCACATACGGTCAGCCAGGATCTCATAGCTGACTGTGTCAAAGGCAGCGGAGAGATCCAGCAAGCTCAGTCCCTCCTCTGTCAAGTACTTCTCGTATATCTTCAGTCGCTACCATCAGGGCGGACTCTGTGCTATCAATTTTTATAAAACCATGTTGCCTGTCATCCAGCAGGGAGTTTACCTCTAAATATTCTGAGATCTGTTTATTCATATCTTTCTCTGCCAGCTTGGTGACGAAAGGGAGTCTTTTAATAGGTCGCTAGATATTGGGGTCCAGGGCATTCAAATTGTCTTTTTTTAGTAGGGGGAGAATCGAGGCAAGTTTCCACTGGGAGGGGAAGATCCCTTCGATGAACAGGTTATTGAGGATTTGTCCCAGGTATTGTGCCACTTAAACAGGTATCATGTGCATTATACTAGGGGGACAGGGATCGTGTGGAGCACCAGATTTAATTAGAGGAATTAACTCCGTGAGTTGTTCCACTAAGGGGGCCTTAAAAGTGGAGAAGCTGATTGTACCCAGCGGGTCAGTAGTAGCATGCCCAACCTGATGATTGTCTTCTTTTTTTTGCAATGAATTTATTGTAAACATTAACAACTTTTTCTTGAAAGAAGTTTGCCAGTGTGTCATAAAAGGTTAGATTTATGACTGCATGATTTGGACTCGTTGGTGTTTCCAGGTTTTTTTAATACTGAGTTATGTTTGTATCACAGGCTGCTTTTATATGCTCCGAGTAGTATGTGGATTTTGCTGCTAGGATAATCTCGTTATGCTTGGCTAATTTTAATTTATAGATATTTTTCTCCTCCACCTCATACATTTTTCCTCCATTTTTGTTCTAGTCTATGACAGTCTTGCCTTGATAGCCTAAAGTTTTCATTGTACCAGGGCTGGGATATGTGTTTTACTGTGGTTTTATGAATGATTAGTGCTACTATATCCAATGCAGAGTTTAGCCAGCGTGTAAAATTCTCAACACTTTGCTCCGGGTTATCCCCTGGTAACCATGGATCGGAGGTCATTGCATCTCCCAGTTCAGCTGGCCGTGCTTTATGCCAGGCTCTGACCAGAGATTGCTGGATGGAGTCTCTATGCATGATGGTTTTCTCTATCTTTAACTACCACTTAACCGTCCAATGGTCAGACCAAGTCAGTAGAAAGATGAAAGTAACGTGGTGGCAGCGTAATTGTAGAAAATTCCATCTAACGTGTGTCCAACCCTGTGTGTTGGACCTTTGGTAATTAGAAATAGTCCAAACGCATTCATTGCATCAATTTGTTTTTGTGAATCTGTGTCAGTTTCCTTTTCCAGGTGAATCTTGAAATTTCTTAACACTCTCATTAGTAATTGAAGCTTCCAATAGCATACTGAGCTTGTCAGCAAAGCCACACCTTGGTCCTGGAGGATGATATACTAACATTACCTGTCAACCTAGTTGCGCGTAAGTCCTGTGCACGCTCTGTCTACACACGCATTCAACTACATCACCAATATTTCCCGGCTTGTTACATCATCAAGAGGCCTGGGTATTACAAGGTGACCAAGTTTCAGAACAGGGTTATAATCGCATCATTATTAGGATGTTATGGATAGGAGTTGTCTGCGTCACACATGCTCCTAGGCTGCGCCCAGCGGGACCACCTACTTAGAGTCCCTCTTAATGATAAATAGACTGGGAAACAAAGGCGCATAATAATGCATTAACCCTTAAGTACTGAACACTGCCATATTTATGAAATGCCAGATGGCCAGTGGCAGTACACATAAGAATAAATAGATGACAGAATTGGCAGGGGGATTGGCAAGACTCGCCCTCCCTTCCTTCACTTATCTTCCAGGGATTGTCCAGTGAGGCATGTTTGACACCAGTATGGCAGCACGGGTTTCACATGCCCTGCCCATAATGCAAGGAAGGAAAGTTATGACCTCCCACCCCCTATTTGGTAGTAAAAGACAACCTAATTGGAGTGAAGTAGATCCCTTAAGCTTCTGAGAACCCAATGACAATGCGCATTTGGTAGCTACCCCCCTGTTGGACATGTGCAGAGAGCCTCATGTATACCTGTTGGTCCAGTAGCACCTGGTGGTGTGGTACCCAGTGGAATGACAATGTAACAATATGATAAAAACATGTAAATGCCACATTGACTTGTTTGAATTGTTACCCACAAAACATTCACTGATATGACAGTGATATTAACGAATCTTTACACACAGTACATGTAAATGTGGCATGTTGCACCCCTAGTTTCATTCGTTCGCTGGCATTTCATGAGAAGACTGAAGTTCAATGTACGAAATTGAGTTTTTGATTAGTGGGAACTCTTCTGAAGCAACAACCACAATCCTTTGTAGGGTGAACCACAAAAAGTCACTAAATAACCTGTACTTAACACTCTTGTTAGCTTGGCACAAAAGCAGTCAGACTTAACTTAGAGGCACTGTATTAGGTACTCATGCAGCACACAGTAATAAAGTGAAAACAGAACACAAGAGATATTCTGCATCAATTTAGAACACTAGACTAAAATGTAAAAACTAAAACGGCCCAAAACAAATCCAATCCAATCCAATTAGTAGAACAGGAACCTTGCCATTTTAAAGGTTTCAGAAGAAATAGTGCTAAGAAGCAGAAAGGCACTAACTGTGGCTCGACGGTTGAACTAGACCAGGACAAAGTCAAAAGTTCAGGATGGAGTTCAGAATGGATACAGGTGACACATGTAGAGTGCATCAAACTGAGACTGTAATGTGCTCGGGACACATCTGCTGTTATGTTATGAAGCCAAAGATGTGCTTGTTTTGTAGGCTATATCAGGTGTGTGCGAGATAGCAAATGTGATACCAGGCAAACGAATGTATTTCAAATGAAGAAAACCCCCAAAGTCATATCTGTATTTTGTTCTTGGAAGCATCTGCCCGTTCTTCGGTTTACCTATAATCTGAGATTATTTTTGAATGTTAAGAATCATAATTTGATGAAACATTGTTACAGTAAACGACGTTACTCTAGCATAATACATGTATTTATAATAAATATACACATATTCATCATAACAATAGTAACACATTTACATACGTAAATCACGAAAGCTGGGGAGATTTTTACTGGTTGTTTAGTCTGAATGTTTTAGTACCATGGCTACTTTATGTTGTTTTTCCTCAGAGGTGGATATTTAGGGGATGAGCATACTGGTCTTTTCACTGAGGCATGGTATTAGTATAGGGTTTCTGAGCCGGACAGAGCCTTGACTTAACGTTGCTACCGAGCTATCTGTTTTATTAGAGAGCATAGAATGAAGAAAATATTAAACACAAAACTCCATACTAAAGTCTGTTAAGCCTTAACAATTCATTGGAAGGCGCCTGTGCTCAGGAAACGTATTAGGCGCATGGATTGGTTTGGTTTGAAGAGATTTGGTTCTGCGGGTGAGCGTTTGAAGACCAGCCGCCAATTTTAGGTAATCTGGTAGCAGACATCAAAAACACAAAAAGGGAAACATGAGCAAAAGAGAGGAAAGCGATCAAAATGAGAGAAAGAAAGACAAAGAGGAGAAGAGAAGCTGAGTGCAGTGAATAGATGCAAAGCCTGTAACATAAGTGTCAAAACATCTAAAATGAAAAGTTTGCAACACATTGATGGATGCGACCAGAGATTCTGGAAAGAAGCAAGAATTCACTGGTCCAGTCAACATACCATTTTTTCACAAATAGAAATATTTTCTTTACCTATCCTGAGAACAGGAAAACGACAAGATATGGCTATCATGTATTGGTAGACTGGACTATGTAACTTATGAATCCCTGGCCTCTGACTGCTCCTTTTTAGGTCTCGGCCTGCATAGGCTGCGCTTGCGCGGTCTCGCTGGCGAGAAATTATGTCTTCTAGTAGGGAGGCAAACGAGCCAGCTCTTCTCCATTGGCTGGCTTCCTAAATGGCGGCCAGCCATTGGAGAATAGCTCTGTCTGTCCCTTTAAGCCCCGTCCGTTTCGGATTGAGGGGCGTGTTTTTTGCTGTCCGTTCTCTCCGTGATGTCTTCAGTCACTCAACAAAAAACACGCCCCCCAGTCTGAAAAGGACGGGGCTTGCTGCCTCTCGAGGACACGAACTTTGTGTTGGGACAATGCATTAAGCCCCGTCCTTTTCAGACTGGTGGGCGTGTTTTATGTTGTTGACTTTTTTCGAAAAACACGCCCCCCCAGTCTGAAAATGACGGGGCTTGCAATGTGAGCACTTTTTGCCTTGATCGAAATGCACATATTAGTTCAACCAGCTTGCTGCTGCCTCAGTAGGTGACAGAGTGAATCAAACACACTGCAAGCAGCCTTGCGCGCTCCAGAAAAGAGCTGTGTGATGCGATGCACATGACTCGCCTCCGTACCCCGACCTGTGCAGCGAAATGTGCTCATGTTCTGCCAATTGCGTGGGGGCCCCGCCTTGCCCCCTCTCCGCAGTGCTAGGCCCACACACTGTCCGCCTTTGTGCCGTCCCTGCTGTGCGAGAGCGTGCTGGCTGCCTACATGCACGGCTCCAGCCAATGGTAACTTGGCAGACGGTCCCTGGCCTCCGAGCGCGCACGTTAGTTCCCTGGCCCCTCCCCCAGTGGTGTAGTAGGGGCTGTGGCGTACATTGCCGGTTTTCTGCTGGAGGAGCGAGCTGTCTGCAACAACAAGTTCTCCGAGTATGGCTACTGCACGGTGGCCCAGGGCACCAAGAAGGTGGGCTGCACCTTCCTCTTCATGCTGCTGTACTTCTTCGGCATGGCCTCGTCCTTCTGGTGTGTTATCTTTCTCACCTGGTTCCTGGTTTCTGGCATGAAGTGGGACCACAAAGCCATTGGAGCCAACTCGCAGTACTTCCACTGGCTGCTTGGGCCGTGCTCGCTGTCAAGACCATCACCATCTTGGCCGTGGGACAAGTGGATGGTGATGTGCTGAGCGGCGTCTGCTTTGTGGGCATCAACAGTGTGGACGCTCTGCGTTGCTTCGTGCTCGCCCCACTTTTTGTCTACCTCTTCATTGGCACCTCCTTGCGGCTGGTTGGCTTTGTGTCACTTTTACGCATTCGCACCATCATAAAGCACGATGGCACAAAGGCGGAGAAGCTGGAGAAGTTGATGGTGTGCATTGGCACTTTCAGCGTGCTCTACACAGTGCCTGCCACCATCGTCATAGCCTGCTACTTCTATGAGCAGGCCTTCCGGGAGCAGTGGGAGCACGCCTGGGTCACTCAGAGCTGCAAGAGCTATGCCATCCCCTGACCGCCAGCTGGCCACGGCCACCTGTACATGAGCCCGGACTTCACGGTCTTCATGATCAAGTGGAAGTGGCCCACGGTAAGCCGGGCTCTGACGGCGCTTCAGGGAGGGAGGGGCGGAGGCTACCTGTGGGCAGCTAAGGACGGTGATGTGAGAGTGTGTACGAGGAAGGCGGCGGGGTGGGGGCTTGCAAAGTGAGGGGCAGAGACTCGGCGAGTGTCCTGAAGTGACTGAGGGGCTCAAACTGTTAGGAGTCAGTGGATGCATGAGTCAGTGGGTGGATAGAGTACAATGGTGGATGTATGTGTCATTGGGTTAATGGAGTTGAGTGGTGGTTGGGTGGATGGAGTCAGTGGATGCATGAGTTGGTGGGTGGATGGTGTACAGTGGTCGATGTATTTGTCAGTGGGCGAATGGAGATGAGAGGTGGATGGAGTCAGTGGGTGAATGCAGATGAGTGGTGGTTGGGTGGATGGAGTCAGTGGGTGGATAAAGTTGAGTGGTGGTTGGTTGAATAGAGTTGGTGGATTCATGAATTGATGGTTGGACGTATGTGTCAGTGGGTGAATGGATTTGAGTGGTAGTTGGGTGGATGCATGAGTCAGTGGATGCATGAGTCAGCGGGTGGATGGAGTCAGTGGATGCATGAGTTAGTGGGTGGTTGCAGTTGAATGGTAGTTACATTGGTGGAGTTAATGGAATGCATGAGTCAATGGGTGGCTGGAAGGAGTTTTAGGGTTGGATTGAGCCAGTGGATGGTTGAATTGAGTTAGGTGTTGGATGGGTGGATTGCATGTTGGATGGATGATTCAGTAGGTGGGTATATGTCTGGATGGGTAAATGGATGGAAGATATGTGGCTGTGTGTGTGTGTAGCTGTGTGGGTGTGTGTGTGTGTAGCTGTGTGTGTGTGTGTGTGTGTGTGGCTGTGTGTGTGTGTGGCTGTGTGTGTGTGTGGCTGTGTGTGTGGCTGTGTGTGTGGCTGTGTGTGTGGCTGTGATTGTGTGTGGCGGTGTGTGTCTGTGTGTGTGTGTATGTATGGCTCTGTGGGTGTGTGCCTCTGTTCCCTGGTTGTGATCGTTTTTCTTGCCTCTGTTCCCTGGTTGTGATTATTTTTCTTGCCTCTCTTACCTGGTTGTGATCGTTTTTTCTTGCCTCTCTTCCCTGGTTGTGATCCTTTTTTCTTGCCTCTCTTCCCTGTTTGTGATCGTTTTTTCTTGCCTCTCTTCCCTGGTTGTGATCGTTTTTGCTTGCCTCTCTTCCCTGGTTGTGATCCTTTTCATGCCTCTGCCCCCTGGTTGTGCTCGCTTTTCTTGCGTCTGTTCCCTTTTGTGCTTGCTTTTCTTGCCTCTGTTCCCACTGTGTGTGTGTGTGTGTTGCTCTCTGTATGAGTGTGTGGCTCTCTGTGTGTGTGTGGCTCTGTGTGTGTGTGTGTGTGGCTGTGTGTGTGTGTGTGTGTGTCTCTGTGTGTGTGACTCTCTCTGTGTGTGTGTGGCTGTGTGTGTGTGTGGGGGGGGCTCTGTGTCTGCTAATACTATCTACTACTATCTAAAGCTCACCTATTGCCATTGTAAATTACAATACCATTTATTTATGTTTTTTAAAAACACAAAAAAAGAAAAAAATGCCATTTGCAATGCCAATAGCTCTAACTTTAACAAAGACGAGACCATTACATTGTAAATGCTTGTTACGTTCCAGTTTTGGCAACCGTTTTATTTGCTGTCACAGGTCCTCGTTGCGACTGGCTCAAGATTACAAAGTTTCTCAAATACCAATCTAAAGTTTATGACAACTAGCTTTACCACCCAGTTGTTGAACTTTGATTGGTAGATAACATGTTTATTGAAGGTTAATTATAACATTTACAAATGACAGTCTCATTATAAATGACGATTCAGCTAAACTATTAAAACATAATATTGTTTGCAGATCCTTGGTAACAGAATATAAAAAAAAAGTGGTATGAAAAACACCCTTTATACAACAGAATTTGACTGTACGTTAAAATTAACTTTATCTCGGTGTTTAATGTCGTTAAATGCGGAAATTATAATTCATCTACTGTAACTGTTAAATATGGGTATTACAAAAAATTCCCGAAATGGCACTATACGCTCTTCGTGACAAAAATGTTGTTTACGTGCAAGGAAACAGTACAAATGAACAGAACACAGCTACGATACGGCTTGCATAATTGCACAGAAGAAAATTACACGAATTTCACACATCTCTAGTCTCCATGCCGTACCCCATTGTGGCGAGCCCTGTTGGCTTTGCCAGTCTTTGCGTCTGGGTTGGCGTTGCCAGTCCTTGTTTCTATTTATTTATATTCTATTGGGTGCCTTTATGAATGTGAGTGTCCATAAAGATATATGTATACATGTGTGTGACACTCGCACACGAATCCTGACTGAAACATTAAAGTAATAACAAGCATTGGCATAACCAATAGGTCTTGCCTTTGGGACCTTATAAGTATTTAGCTATGCAACAGTTGATGTTGTTGCACAAAGGATGTTGTGCTGCATAACTAAATGCTTATAAGGTCCCAAAGTCAAGACCTATTGGCTATGCCAATGCTTGTTAGTCGAGAGGTGGGGCTGACCGTCAGAGGACTGGCCGAGGCCTCCTTTGTTTTGCAAACGTCGTTTGATAGCAGGCCCCATGTTGGCTGAAAGAATGCTCTCACCCGCTGGATTCAACAGGAGCTACAAAGCTCTAGGAAAGGCAGGCCATGTTCGTTTCCTATTCATGTAAATGATAGCTTATCTGGCTGCTGGGCATATTGAGTCACCGACCATTAACCTGGTTCTCAGCCTTTAATGGACTGCAGTAAAACACATTGTAATGCAGCGGGAATCCCAGCAAAACATGCCCTTTAAGTGCAAAACCTGCCATTCAAAGTTGTGAACAATGTTAGTTAACAGTGAGGAGTCAGCTCCTGGCTTTAGTCCTAGTGCAACAGCGCATCAACAAAATGATAGACAATTGTAAATTCAATGCAGCACATGAATTGTGTCCGTGTACTCATCATTCTAAAGCACACCTGTAGACAAATTATACAGACCTCTCGTGTTTCCCAGGGGCGTGCTTCAGCCTCTCGTTACGTAACGTCCGTGTATTATAAATTCAGAATTACCAGCCCCAGCATCTAAAAACAAGCATTGGAAATGCAATAGGGCTCGCATTAGGAAAGTGTGAGCTATTGGTCTTATAAATGATTTTTTTTTTATTTATGTGTTATTTTTTAAAATGGCTAAATTAATAGCTTTGTCATTTACAATGCCAATAGTTATAACTTTCGCAAATGTGACACCTATAGCATTTGTAATGCAACATGTTTTGTATTTACGTGACTTAGATGTATTGATATTACAAATACCAATGGCTTTTAATTTTTTAAAATAACTAATACTTAAATAATTTATTTAATTTGTAATGGCAATAGCTTAAACTTTTGTAAATAACTTTTGTGAAGATTATGTTCAGTGTTTTTTATTGTGACGAAAATCCAAGAACAGAAGTGAAATATTAACATCTTTTTGTGATTTGTAATAAAGCGTGAACGCTTGAAAACACCTTGAAACATTGAAAGAACATATTTGAACCAGTGATGCTGTGGTTGCACTGAGTGATGCTGTGGTTACGCTGAGTGATGCTGTGGTTGCGCTGTGTGATGCTGTGGTTGCGCTGAGTGATGCTGTGGTTGCGCTGAGTGATGCTGTGGTTGCGCTGAGTGATGCTATGGTTGCGCTGAGTGATGCTGTAGTTGCGCTGAGTGATGCTGTGGTTGCGCTGAGTGGTGCTGTGGTGGTGCTGAGTGGTGCTGTGGTGGTGCTGAGTGATGCTGGGGTGGTGCTGAGTGATGCTGGGGTGGTGCTGAGTGATGCTGTGGTGTTGCTGAGTGATGCTGTGGTGGTGTTGAGTGATGCTGTGGTTGCGCTGAGTGATGCTGTGGTTGCGCTGAGTGATGCTGTGGTTGCGCTGAGTGATGCTGTGGTGCTGTGGTTACGCTGAGTGATGCTGTGGTTGCGCTGAGTGATGCTGTGGTTGCGCTGAGTGATGCTGTGGTTGCGCTGAGTGATGCTGTGGTGGCGCTGAGTGATGCTGGGGTGGCACTGAGTGATGCTGGGGTGGCGCTGAGTGATAATGTGGTGGTGCTGAGTGATAATGTGGTGTTGCTGAGTGATGCTGGGGTAGCGCTGAGTGATGATGTGGTGATGATGAGTGGTGCTGTGGTGGTGCTGAGTGATGCTGGGGTGATGCTGAGTGATGATGTGGTGATGGTGAGTGGTGCTGAGTGATGCTAGGGTGGTGCTGAGTGATGCTGTGGTGGCGATGAGTAATGCTGTGGCGTTCAGTGATGCGGTAGTGGCGCATAGTGATGCTGTGGTGCCCCTGAGTGATGCTGTGGTGGTGCTGAGGGGAGCGGGACGAGAGGAGAGAGGTAAGAGGGTAGAGAGTAGATAGGAGAAGAGAGGTGAGAGAGAATAAGAGAGGGGAGAGAGGAGAGTAAGGAGAGGGGAGAGTGAGGAGAGGGCTGAGTGAGGAGAGGGTTGAGTGAGGAGAGGGTTGAGTGAGGAGAGGGTTGAGTGAGGAGAGGGTTGAGTGAGGAGTGAGGAGAGAGGGGAGTGAAGAGAGAGGGTAGTGAGGAGAGGGGAGATGGAGAGGAGAGAGGGGAGTGAGGAGAGAGGGGAGTGAAGAGAGGGGGTAGTGAGGAGAGAGGGGAGTGGGGAGAGAGGGGAAAGAGAGGGAGGGGAGAGAGGGATTGGAGAGTGAGGAGAGGGGAGAGTGAGGAGAGGGGAGAGGGAGGGGAGAGAGGGAGGGGAGAGGGGAGTGAGGGGGAGAGAGGGGGAGAGAGGAGTGAGTGGTGAGAGGGGATAGTGGTGAGAGGAGAGTGGTGAGAGTGGGGATAGTGAGGATAGTGTGGAGAGGGGAGATTGAGGTGAGAGGAGGGTGAGAGAGGGAGGGTAGAGTGGTGAGAGTAAGGAGAGCGGAGATATAAGAGGGGCAGCGCATCCCTCATTTCAGTTCTTCTGTTGTGGGCAGTGGAGTATCTTTACTCACTATTGTTTGGTGAGAATATTAGAAGCGTTTCTGCGCCGAAGATTTTACGCCTCAGGAAGTAAAATTTCGGATAAACATGTCCTGTTTGTTTGCAGCGTTTCTAAAAAGTGTAAACAAGCGGCAGCTACAGTAAATAGCGCAGTCTGGCGAGGAGGCGGCCTGCTGAGGACAGGGTGTCAGCCTCCTACCCTCGAATTAGAGGCACAGCGTGCTCATGAGTCATGGCGAGTGTAAAGAGCAGGCGATGGCGGAGGGTTGTCAGCACCTCTGGGCAATGGAGGAGGGAGTCTAGAATTCAGCAAATGGAGTCTGATTTTTTTGCACAGCAGTACAAGCTGCTGTGCTACATAGCTTAATGTAAAATAAAAAATAAAAAATGTGGTCAGATCGTGTCATATCCCTTTTTTTTTAACTTTAAGCTATGCAGGTACAAAGAAGTTTAAATTGTTATTTTTCCTATACTTAATGCCCAGTGAAGTTACTAGCGTGCCAAAGTGTAGCTAGCTGGAACGCGGAGCATGGACAGACTGGTGTTACGGCCAGAGGTGCTAACTTTGAAACTCGGGAACCAGATTAGAGTCTCGGCACCAGATCAACATCCTGTAATTCTGGGCAAATCAAATAGCCGCCCCTTGTCTGAAAAATGATGTGTCCTTCTGCAATGTAACTGGTGCTCATCTAAATCACTCCAAGTCCTTCCAGTGGACTCTGCGCTATATAAAACAAGCTATGATTGAGGGAGGCTATTAGCAATGGGGTGGGGAAGGGGCATGCAGTGACAGAATCTAGGTAGTGAGAGACTCACACTTCTAACGCACAAAGTCGAATCACACATTAAAGCTATACTATTTGTGCAGGCATTGGGAAAAGGTCAAAATCCACCTAGGACAAGGAGAAATATGTAAAACTTGTACAGTCAGAAGGAACTACACATGCATATTAAGCCAAACAAAATCTATAAACACAGCCCGATAACAAGACTGAGCTATACAAGACTTATGTAAGCACATCCGTAGGCCAAGCAAAATCCACGACAATGGAGAATCTCCATGTGTATGGAGCCAAACAACTACACAAAGCAATGCTAAATCTATAGACAGCGAAGTCAACACTGTACCAATGTAAAATAGGATGTGCAACCATAGCCAACACGTGAAACAAGCCCTCGGCATTGCTGTGGTGGGGAGGGGGGGCGGGGAGAGGCAAGAAGGGAAGAATTGGGGAGAGTAAGGGTGACGAGACGGACGGGGAGCAGCAGCCTTTGATGTGCCAGCCGGCTGTGGGCAGTGAATAATTAGGGGAGGAGAAATGCCAGAGCGCACGCTGGGGGAAGCTTGTGGGAGGGAGGCTGGTGGCTTTGATGCGTACACGCGCTTTTTTCATGGGCACAGCATCAAATCGCCCGTTTGGTTAAGCTCTCGTTAAGCCCCAATATGTCTCGACATCTGCAAGTTCGAGCCCTAAAAATATGTAGAGGGAGCGTTTACCTATCCACTGCCCGTCCCCGCTGGAGGCGGGGTGCAGACAGTCAGAAAACGCAACCAAATTAAACGCCATGGTGTTTGGAGAATCTCTCAGCTTGTTTATTTGAAGGCGGGGAAGGGCATATTAGACACTTCTGCATTGCACCCAACTGCCTTTCCCTTGTTAAGATCTCATTTCGCCTATCGTCCGTTTCAGCAGGCGTACTCCAGTCAGGGATTGGATAGCAGAAGATGACGCCCCTGACAACAAAGGTGGAGTTGGAGAAAAATCTAATAAAAAAAATAAAGTGTACGTGGAAAGAGGGAGGCACACGTCATTTCTCCTCCCGTGCTTCACTGCTAGTGTCAGTTTAAACTGGGCAGACATGGACATTTTTAAATCGCAGCAGAGCTAGAAAAACATTGTGTCGATCTAGATGCAGCAGTTTAAGGTTAGCAAGAAGAGGGTGAGACCAGGTGGCGCTGGCCTGTTCTCATATACCTCGCCTCCCCAAACTACGCACTGGGCGAGCTTAAGTTAGCAAGTATTACAACATACGGGCATTGGTTGGCAGTATCCGACACGGGGCGTGCGAGTTTTTTTGTTTGTCAGGTGGACACCTGGGAGAGGAGGGGCATCCGTGAACAAGGGAGAGGGACTGAGCAGGGCCTTTACCTGCTGAGAAAGTGTGAGAGAAGCTGTGCCAGTCCATAGAGGCGGAACGTGTAATGCCGGGACAAGGTGGCATTCAGAAAAGCTGTGGGTCTGTGCGGAAAGCAGAGAATACCAGCTCGGTGGGCTGAGTTTAGTCTGCCTGGGGATGGCAAGGGAAGTCAAGATTATTTAGGGAGAAGTATTTGTAGCTCGAGACCTGGTCCAAGCAGTTGTAGGGGCCACCAGCAACCAGGTTAGGTGTCCTTGCGTGGCAAGCCGCGTTGTTTGGGGCAGCACGTTTGGGTGAGGTGGCGAGCCTGCGAGTTATATCGAAGTTACAGTAGGAGACTGGGGTGTATTTGCCTGTGCTGGCTGTTATTCGTGCAGTCAGGATTAGCACGGTCGGGCAACTGATGTGTGGGATCCTGTTAAATAGCGGGCGTAGAAATAATAATGTCTGCGAGAGTCCAGAAGCAAGCATTAGAAACAGGGCGTTGATTACGGGTGTTCTGTGGCATGGGATGTCCTGGCACCAGTGGTCATGACTCTTTCTGCTGGTAGGAGCTCGCTGCCAACGACAGACAACAGTGACAAGCAACATGAAATGAAATGAAATGAAATGAAATGAAATGAAACAAATATTTATAAGAGCGCACTGCGGCCAAGCGGCTTCCTGGCGCTAAGGATCACAGCCATAGTTTGCTAGGGAACCGGGGGGAAGTTAGACAGGAAAAGCCTGAAGAAAGAAGAAAGTTTTAAGAGCTTTACGGAAATGTGAAAAGATAGGAATAGAACGAATCGAAAGGGGAAGAGAGTTCCAGATCTGGGGAGCCCGCACCGAGAAGCGAGTGCCTCCGGTGCGGGATTTACGGAAGCGGGGGACGTGAAGAAGAGAAAGAGAGGACGAGCGAAGAGAACGACAAGGGGCATGAGAGGAAACTAAAGAATTGATAAAGAGAGGAGCAGATCGGGCATGAGCCCGGAAAGCCAAACAGGCAAGTTTAAAGTGAGATCTGAGGTGAACAGGGAGCCAATGAAGGGATTTAAGGGCAGGAGTGATGTGGGAAAACTTGGGAAGACGAAAAACAAGACGGGCTGCCTGGTTCTGGATGGCCTGGAGGCGGCGAGTTTCGTAGGCCGGAATGCCTACGAACAGGCCATTGCCATAATCCAGGCGAGAAGTAATAAGGGCAGAAATAATAGTTTTAAGGGCATCAACAGAGAAAAACCGGGAGATTTTGCGGATGAGGCGGAGGGAAAGGAAACAAGCGGAGACGACGGCGCTGATATGCGCATGCATAGAAAGATCATTGCTGATCTTGATGCCCAAGGTCCGGACGGAGGAGACTGGGGAGGGAGGGGAACCAAAAGAGAGGGGCCAGTGAACAGCAGACCAGGGGTTAGAGGGACCACCAGTGAGGACAAGCTCAGTCTTGTCAGGATTGAGCTTTAAATGATTAAAGCTCATCCATTGGGAAATAAAGAGTAAGGTAGAACTGAACTTGGAAAGAGAGTGGGTAGGAGAGGATAGGTCAAAAACGAGCTGGAGGTCATCTGCGTAATTATACACAGAGACCCCCAGCTCGAGGAGGGAAAAGATAAGAGGGCGGATATAAAGGTTGAAAAGAAGAGGGGAAAGAGAGGAGCCTTGGGGTACCCCACAAGTAACCGGGAGAGAGGGAGCAGAAAAGTCAGAGAGGTGAACTGCCTGTGATCTGCCCTGAAGAAAGGACGCGATCCAGGAGAGGGCAGTGCCCTGGATGCCCGCTGCGCCGACATGGTCGAGGAGGATGGCATGATCGACCGTGTCAAACGCAGCGGACAAGTCCAAGAGAACTAAGGCCTGGGGGAGGTTGCTGTCAGCCTTCCCCTTCAGTTCATCCAGGACCGCGAGGACCACACTCTCAGTGGAGTGGCCAGGTCGGAAACCAGCCTGGCGAGGGGCCAATATGTTGTTCTCCTCGATGAAGTTCGAGAGACAAGAGGTCACATAGCTCTCGAGGATCTTCCCGAGGTAGGGAAGGAGGGAGATAGGCCTGAAGTTCGAAGGAAGGGAAGGATCCAGGCCAGCTTTCTTCAGGATGGGAAGCACGATGGCAGCTTTAAAGAGAGAAGGAACAGAACCCGAAGCCAAACAAGAATTAAGAAGAGTTAAAGGAGGGGTGGGGCAGGAGGTGTAGAGGGATCTAAGGATCCGAGCCGGAGCACAATCGGCCGGAGAACCGGACTTGACCTTAACAAGAAGGTCGCAGAAGAGCTCGGGTGAGATGGGTTGGAAGTGATCAAAAACAGAAGAACAACGGAAAGAGTGATCCGGGAAGTTGGGTTCAGGTACAGTCGGAATGTTGGACTTAATGGTGATTATTTTATTGATAAAATAATCATTAAGGGAGTGACAAAGAGATAAAGAGGGGGCAGGGGACAAGCTAGCACGGTCGGAGGTAGCAAGGCTACGCACCAGTGAGAAAATCTCACGCGATTTGTTGGCCGAAAGGGCTACGCGCTCCGAGAAATACTTGGATTTTGCCGCTAAAATGGCCGATTTGTAGCTGTTCAGAAGAACTTTATAGGTAAGGCGAAGATCAGGGGGGTAGTTGCGGCGCCAGCGACGCTCAGAGCGCCTAAGTTCTAATTTCAGCGATCTGAGCTCGCTGGAAAACCACTTGTGTGCATCATGGGGGCGGGCTGATCTGATCTTTCTGAGTGGGGCAGCCCGGTCGCAAGCCGAGGAGAGCCAGTTGTTAATAGCAACCGCCTGGTTCTCCACAGGGAGATTAGTCAGGGTGGGAGCCGATGAAAGTAGAGAAGAAGAAAGATCACTAAGGTCCGTCTTGTTCCAGCTCCGGGCCCAGGTGTTTTTGGGGGGGGAGACTTTCTCGGGTTGACCTAGGCTGATGGAAAAAGAAATCAAAAAATGATCGGACCAGACGCAAGGGGAGATCGAGGTAACTGAGGAGTTACAGCGTAGAGACCAGATCTGGTCCAAAGTATGACCATGGGTGTGGGTGGGGGCCGAAACAAGGGGGAGAAAGTTGAGACAGCGAAGGGTGGCGGACAAATCTTTGGAAGAGGAATCCTCTTACAGCCCATACTTGATGTTATGCAAGACATCTGAGGGATTCGCTTATCATTGGTGTGGGCAGGCACAGAGTTCGAGACGCACGGGGAGCAGCAGCCTTTGATGTGCTGGCCGGCTGTGGGCAGTGAATAATTAGGGGAGGAGAAATGCCAGAGCGCACGCTGGGGGAAGCTTGTGGGAGGGAGGCTGGTGGCTTTGATGAGTGCACGCGCTTTTTTCACGGGCACAGCATCAAATCGCCCATTTGGTTAAGCTCTCGTTAAGCCCCAATATGTCTCGACATCTTCAATGCGCCAAGCGCATTGGCAGAGGTCGAGCCCTAAAAAGAGTGAGGCATGGATATTGTCGCACAGGGGCCTGGGAAGATGGAGAGCTTTGACAGCACTTTGTTGAATGCTACAGTCTACCAAATGCTCCAGTGAGTTTTCTTCAAATAACTGTACTTAAATACGCACCACTTATTCACCAATACCAACGGAAGGCAGGATTGCATTAATTTGTATGCCGGATTGTGAATCTTTTTTCGAAATAAGTTGACAAGTTTTTGGGTGTTTAATTTGTAAAGTGTGGCTCTGTATACGAATGATGAATTGTATGCAAAAGTACGTTTAATAGTACGAGTTACACAAAAAAAAGATATACGTTAGCAAGTCTGTGACGAACTGAGACCAGCTCATGAGTGAGATGGGTCGGAAAGGAAGAGCACCCAAGGGGTGGAGGCTAGAGGATGAGGGGAAGACAGTATGTGGTGAGTGAGGATATGTGGTGAGTGAGGATATGGTCTGAGAAGGAGAGTCTGTGATGAGTGGGAAGATATAATTATTAGGAAGAGACGGGGGAACGAGTAGGAGATGGTAAACTGGGAGACACAGTGACAACGAGAAGAAAGTTGAGTTGTTTCCACGAAAGGATGAGATTGAGAGGAAGGAAAGAGTGAGGGAAGAGTAAAGAGGGAACTAGTGTGAGAGTATGTAATGAAGAGGGACTGAGAGCCCGTGGGGAAGGGGGAATGAGAGTCTATGAGGAGGGAATGAGAGTCTGTGAGGAGGGAATAAGAGTCTGTGCGGAGGGAATGAGAGTCTGTGCTGAGGGAATGAGAGTCTGCGGGGAGGGAACGGGAGTCTGCGGGGAGGGAATGAGAGTCTGCGAGGAGAGAATGGGAGTCTGCGAGGAGAGAATGAGAGCAACCTGCGAGGAAGGCAGAGACTGAGTGCCCATGATGAAGTGAGAAGGAGAGACTGCAAAGAAGAGAGACTGAGTGTCCGTAAGAAAGAGAGAATGGGAGTCTGGGAGGGAGAGAGAGAATGAGAGCTTGTGAGCAAGAAAGACAGTAGGCTGCAATAAATGAAAGGGAAGATTTGTTGATATTTTTGCGATCTTGCCAAGTATTCAAAGAGGGCATTACAGGCTGGCTGTGCCAGGGGATGGGCATCCGGCCTGCACCAGTAGAGGGACACGCCGGAGACAGCACGGGGAACGCGGTGCTAGCAGCGTATAGCTTCCGATGCGGCCTTCAGCCTTTGCTTTGGAGCATTACTTTGCTGAAAATATTCGGTTTCCTGTGCACACCCTGCCAAAGTACACAAACCTGAAAAAACAGATGGCCCGGTCAGCTCTTTCCAAGCACTCGTGTTTGTGGTGGCATCCACCTTGCGGGAGCGAGCAGACACGCGCATGTGCACTCTAATTGGAAACAGATGACCCCTGCGCGCATCTGCTCGCTCCCGCAAGGTGGATGCCGCCACAAGCACGAGTGCTTGAAAACAGATGACCTATTCCAAAACGTCATCTCCTAGGGCAGTGCATGCGTGCTGCCTAGGTGAGACCTAACCAGCCACCCTGGATTACAATTCAGCATTTTACAATTGTACCCATAGTGTTACTTCCTGCTTTGTATGATACTATATTGTGAATAACTTCATGGTTAATGGATAAATCTCTCACCAAAGAATAAAAGATGGCAAAACAGGCCAAATCTACATAACACCTACCTACATATGCAAAAACAAATAGGTGATGGATGAAGTTCTTAAACTAATCTGAGCCACTGGCAGTCTCTTGGGCCGCCTCCCAATCCATTGCTATTCACCCACCATGCCACCTCAGTTGGGACCCAGCTATTTGCAAATCAGTCTCGAACCTGTATCTGCTGGGCCAGGTCCTCCCGGAAAAGTACCAAAAGCAACTAAAGACTGGTTTTGCCCTTGTTATAGGCTCTTGAGCAGGATATAGGTTGGTTCCAGTGGCACAGTGAGTCCGGGAGCCAGATCTGGGCATACCAGGCGCACTGAAGGCATCAAAATCTATACAGTAAAAGAAGAGCCACAGCCATCGTATTAACAAGAAGGGAGGGCAGGTATAGGGACTTAGCAGGAGCTCCGACGGTCATTTGGAGTCCAGGTCATCCCAGAAAAAGTTCAAAAGGCAATTAGCAGGCGAGCTAAAGGTCAGGCTGGCACTATAGTCCTATCCTGTCAAAACCATAAGAAAGTATAGCAGTAAAAAACAGTTACAAAGAAACAACAAAGAATGTTTTCTATATCTATGCAAACATGAAAGAAACACTGCATATTGACTGAGTACAGATTTCCGTGTAAAATAATCCCTCATGCATTATAGTGTCAGCACTCTATGGGAGGCAGAATGATACACCAAACAGCTAATAACATGAGGTGAGAGTATACTCCTCTGGGCACCACCAAATCCCACTCTATATATATTTAAAAAATTGCTAACAATATGTCTTGCAAACAGCTACACTGTCAATCCTGACCTAAAAAAATGACTGAATAATCCATTCTCCACATCACATACCCCATCTGAACCACGCACATGCTTTCTAATGATTTCTTTGTTTTAATGAAGCAGCTAGAATGTGCATTTACTCACATCCAGTGGTCACAATGTCTGAGGGTAATGAAACAACCTACAGATCACAAGTTTGAATCTGAGCAAGGCTGACTCAGCTATCAAAAGTCAGCAAATAGAGTGCATTGTGGATTACAAACTGTATTAATTACAGCACTTAGAAACACCTCTGGTGCAATATGAAGCATTTTAGTAACTCTGGACCCATTGAGTTCTCCGCAAAAGAGCTCACACACTTGCCTCCACATCCTCACCTAAACGAGATGCTATCAGGTCGGGGATTCTGACACAGGCACTTTCCGAGAGAGATTTCAAGTCCGGGGAGAGGGGGAGGGGCGAGAGGGGTTGGGGGCTCTGCGCCATAACCTGTGCAAAGAACAAATAATTAAGTGCATGTAGAAGAAAACTGTTTCTAAGCACTAGGGGAAGGGAGAATTGAGCGAACGAATCTGCAGAAAAAGATAGTAGCTTGTGTGAAGGTCGCTGTGGTGAAGCGGGAAGAGGCGCAGCACCCTCTGATTTGAATCATGTTTTATGTTGTCGGGGTATGCTACTTATCTTGCAAGATCAGAGTAGCCCACTTGTAACCTCTGCAATGCTCTGCTACTTGTTAAGTTGAAAGGAAACCTCTCTAACCACAGTCCCAGCACATAGAATTTTAGGAGATCAGTACACCAAAATGTAGGCCTAGCTAATTATTATGATCTAGACTTCGTTCTTGAATGCGATTTTCAACTGATCAGCAAATTAACAGAGAATTTAATTTTGCCTCACTGATCATCAAATAACTGTAGCAGACAAAAAAAAACACAAGTTAAAAAAACACAATAAAGACAGCAACGTTATTAATAATGACATTCAGTTAGTGGTTTACAGTTGTAAGCACAAATAACTATGCAGCATAATAAAGTTTATTTGACTTTCAGTGTTATAATTATTGACAAAACCAATACATCACAGAGCGAAATTAACTGAGGTTCACATTCACTCTAGGGGGAATATGCCACTATTAGATTTCCTGCAACTCTTGAAATCTGGGCTTCAATCAAGGACTATGAAGCTAACCAATCCGCATTCCGCAGAAACCACAGCACCAAGACCGCCCTTCTCGCCATAACGGACGACATCTGCAAGCTCCTTGTAAAGGGCAAAATAGCAGTTCTCATCCTCCTTTACCTATCAGCAGCCTTCAACACAGTCTCTTACCACAAACTAGCCACCAGGTTCTATGACGCTGGCATCCGAGGAAAGGTCCTATGCTCATTCTTCACAGGCAGAATACAGAGTCAGGCTCCCGCCCTATCTCTCAGAACCGACAGAGACCAGATGCAGAGTACCCCAGGGATCCTGCCTCAGCCCCGCCCTCTTCAACATATACATAGCCCCCATCGCAACCATCATCAGAAACCACAGGCTCAACATCGTCTCCTATGCCGATGACACCCAGCTCATCCTCTCCCTCATCAAGGAACCCAACACCAGGCACAACTTCCAAGAAGGGATGACAGTCGTCACAACCGGGATGAAGAACATCTGCCTGATACTCAACCTCAGCTTGGGATGACACCTGATGCCCCCCCGCCCTGGAAAATCCACCCACCCCAACGGGCAATGCATGTAACCTCGGCCTCATACTGGACTCATCGCTCACTATGAACCGCCAGATCAACGCCGTATCCTCGGCTTGCTTCAACACCCTTTGCATACTCCGAAAAACATTCAAATGGATCCCCTCCGAATCCAGGAAGACGGTCACCCACAAGCTCATCACCAGCAGACTGGACTATGGCAATGTTATCTATGCCGGAATCAACAAAAAACTACTTCGTAATCTCCAGACCGTCCAGAAGGCCGCAGCCAGGGGCGTAACACAGGCCCCTGCGGTGCGGGGGAGCCGAACCTCCAGGGGGCCCCCTCAGCATAGCATTTTAGCCAGAGAGCACCTGATTGAGCCAGGAGGGGGCCCTCCACGTACCCCCTCAAGTTTCCTTCTGCCAGTGGCCGCAGCCAGACTATTCCTAGACATCCTCCAAACACAAACACATCATTCAACACCTCAGAGATCTCCACTGGCTCCCTGTCAAAAGAAGAATAATATTCAAGCTACTCATGCATGCATACAAAGGCCCTCCACAACACCAGACCAGAGTACCTCAATAACTGTCTCTACTGCCAGATTCCCAAGAAAAACCTCTGATCAGCCGACCTCTGCCAAGCCACGGTCTCATGATTCTACAGAACCAGAGAGGGTGGAAGGTCCTTCTCCTACCTTGCAGCAAAGACCTGGAATGACCTCTACCTCTGGCAAAGCCCTACACTACTCCAGTTCAAGAAGGACCTCAAGATCTGGCTCTTCGGATGACCTAAATGGAGCCGCACACACCCCCCCAAGCACCTTGAGACCCCAACAGGTGAGTAGCTGCACTTTACAACCCCCTGATTGGTTGACTGAGTGGCTGAACATCAGATTGCAATCATGGAATTGAGGGGATGGAGCGAAAATGTGTATCCCAGAGAATTCAAATGGATTGAACAGCTTGCTCCTCCCCACCCCAGGCCTCCCTACAATGTGGATCAGAACTCTGAGCCCGTGAACAATAGACAGGCCATCTTTGACACACTGACAGATGCCTCGATGTTCTAAAGACCTTGTCGTGGGCTGAGGCCAACCTACAGTCCACAATATAAGAATTTTATCAATGGCTTCTGGGCTCATCATCAATAAGTCACTTCAGTTCTGACCATGGCATGTCTCCCTCAGGTACTGAAATCTCCCAACTCTCCTCCTGCCAGACACTCCACTTTCTAAAGCCTTCTTCCTCAGATATTATACATTCAAGCACACTTCCCTCATTAATACCCTCCTCACTCCCCCTGCTGCAGGTGATTGGCAGCAATTTGCATAAAATTCGAATAAAATTCGAATAAATAAAGCTCACGGTTTCCCATTTGCAAGGCTTGAAACCTCCACCTTGCCTCTTAGGCAGGCACAGTCCTACATAAGCTTCCAGACGCCCAAGACTGTCAAACCAGTTTCCACTGGGTGACCCTATGTCAGCACTTTTCAGGCTTAAGCACAAAAAAAAAAGAGGCGATTTGAACACAGTCCCAATGCTTAGCATGGCCCATTCAATAAACTAGCACTGATATGGTCACATTAGAAGCATCAGAAACATATATATGGGCCTGCAGGCTCCTCCAATCAGAATTGTAGCCACTAGGATTATGATGGGGTGGGTCAGTAGCAATAAACTGTCCCTTGTCCATAGTACCGGACAGCTCGTTGCTCGAGAAGCTCTGCTCTTACACTTACTGGCTGTAAGAAAGAAATACAGAAAACTGTAATAAGCTACAGCTGGTGAAAAAAACGTGTTCCTAACAGATATTTCTTTCCTTGAGCAAAACGAACACTTTACAACCTGGCACTGCGCTAGGTGGGCTAGTGGTTTAGACTCGAGTCATAGCTCCTGTCAGGGAGGGAACACCGAATTCACAGCTGTGAGATTACAAACTCTTCGAAGACGTTGACTGGAACATTAGATACCTGTACCACACCCGCTCATTTTGCACATTCTCCTTTGCAAACAGTGAGCGCCAAGAATTCTACTTTTTATTACAAAAAAGGCAACTCTTCACAAAGCTCGCACACAGTTTTAAAAGGACAGGCAACTTATTTATCTTCGACACCAGACAAGACTGCTGCAAGCAGCCTCTTGGTACATTCTGAATGTCTGTCTCTAGAAACAGGTTAGGTTAAGAAGAGAGTTGGCGACGCCACTGAGCAAAATCAATGCATAAACAAAGGACCACTTATGGCACAGCAAAACACTTCTACTATTCAATGCAACACTATGGCATGTGCATCTGACAATTATTTCCAAGACTTCTGATTGAGTCAGGCATTTCGTAGTTATTCGACGAAGCTAAAAAACGATTTTAGAAATCAGTAAAATGTTTTTTAGTCAACTACTGAGGATACGAAAAGGAAACAGTTTATTATGTAGGGAATACACCAATAGCACAGTTTACGAGTTGAATGAGGGCCAAGAGACGACTCAGATTGTGTTGTCTACATGGATGGTTAATAGTATATAATTAATACACAGGCATAACATTTCACACACTGAAACATAATAGAAAGAGAATGCATGCAGGGCAAACTGAAAAATTAACCACACAAAGCATTTAACAAGCACGCAACAAGTTTAACGAGAGGCAGCAAGGGAGGGGAGAGAGGAGGGGGCCGGCACCTGTTTCCCTTGCAGGAACTAGCAGGGGCACCATATGTTTGCAAGTTAATTACAAACATATGGTGTCAAAGCTCGCTCCCACAAGGGAATCGCCAAATGTGCACGCGTTGCCATTGAAAGCAATCACGTGTGCACGATTTTAGGGCAAAAACTGAATCAATTACAAAAGGCTGTTTTCCTATTGCAGCGCAAGCGTGCTGCTATAGGCTCGACCTAAACATGAGACCAGAGGCAAAACCAAAAGCGAGGCCTAAACTGACCTATGTCTTCCTCTCAACCAAGTGTAAGGAGTTTGACCTGATACCAGTCACAAATATTTCAACTGCTGCCGCAATCATAGATGGGTGACGGCACAGAGGACACTAACTCACTTGACAACACTGACTGAAGCATATATAGAGGGTTTTCTGCAGCAAAGAAGGAAGATCTGAAGAGTCATAAGCATTCTCAGGATGGCGCAGGGATATTCAACATGTCTAGATCGCACGTGGAACCACTGAACCGCGCTGCTATTGGTGCAGCAAGCTGATTTCATGATGAATGAGTGTGGCTTGCTTGAACAGTCTATACATCCTGAACAAATCTTCTTTCAGCAATTTAAGAAACCGTCTACAGTGTCTTCCTGTGAAATAAGATGAATGATGCAGCCAAAGTATAGTAGTTAAAAAGGTTTATTGATGAAATATAAGTCCACAGTACAGGATTACAGAAAGCTTAAGAACAAATGCCGGTTTATCGGAAATGCCGCAGCACACAAGAGAAATTGCTTTGGCAGCATGTAACAAGGTAGGGGTCTGTTCCATGAAGACCAGAGTAGGCAAATGAGACTCTGGTGCAGCGGGTAGCAGAAGTTTAAGGAACTGGTTGTCCAAAGAGTCCAAAGGCAGAAAGTCAGTAGTGAAAGGATTCATGCCAATAAAACAAAAGCCAGGTACTCAAAACAGACGAAGTAGAAGCTGGCATGCGGCATGCAGACATGAACTGTAAGCAGTAGTAGTCCTTGACGCTCTTCCCCATTGAAACAGGAAGTTCCTACCATGGCAAGAAGAGGCAGGCAGAAAGAAGTGTGATGTTGTAAGCAGGCAGAAACTGACACACTTAAGTTGTATGCAGACAGCAACTGGCACATTCGGAGTTGAGGGCGACCGGTGGGAAGTCACTGGTGAGGCTCGGGTCGGCGTGCCAGTAAGCTTGAGTTGCTTTGAGAAATTCTTTTATTTTGCTTCATGTTTTTAATCTTGAAGTTTCTTGAGGTGCAGGTTTTTTCCAATTGTCGCCAAATGTAATAAGATGAATGATGTAGCCGTAGTATAGTAGTTAAGTAGGTTTATTGATGAATATAAGTCCTCAGTACAGGATTACAGAAAGCCCCACCAGGAGCAGCTCCCTTGCTGCTCAGCCCTTTCTCTCAACTGACACTCATCCACCAGGCATCCCCAACATTCTATCATCTCATCACACATACCAACATTCCACTGTTCACTCACACTGGCTGAGCAGCAAGACAGATAAACAGGGAAAATGTGTTGTATTTAGATGTGCTTGTTAGTTTCTCTCTCCAGAATCTCCCTGTTGTCATGGGGCTGGTAGAGTTCTAGTTCTGTATTAGACAGTTGGTACCTCTCTGTACTAGTAAGTGGTGCGGTGGCTCGTTTGCTCTACATTAAAATAAAGAACCAATTTGGAAACTGTCTCACGTGATCTTCGATACTCACAACATTATTTTGGCGACAAGGAGCCCTGGTGTCACGAGCCACTGGATGTATGACGCATGCTTTTACATTGCATGCTTTTACAACGCGGTTTTTACAACGCATACCATTACAACGCATAATGCGCTGGATAGTGAATTGTTTAATTTACTATTCCAACTCCAGTCCCCGTGGATAGTAGGGAAGGTGTTGGAAAGTACATTAAACACATTCCCTATCCTAGAGCGCCCCCCAGCGCAATGCGTTGTAATGGTTCGCGTTGTAAAAGTTGCGTTGTAAAGGCACTGCGTGGTAAAAGTTGTGTTGTAAAGGTTGTTTACCCAAACCACTGCTACAAAAATTCCCCAGCGAAAACCATTTGGATAATTGCATATCCCCAAGTGGCATTTAGCTCACAGCGGTAATTGTGATTACGGAACAAATCTATACTCCCTCTCACCTTCTCCAGCGGCTGTGTTTCAAGAAGGGAAACAGATTTTCCCAGCAGCAGATTGAGTATTTGGCACAATTGGAGGTGAGGAGGTTGAGGGGTGGGTTTTGAATAGCAAGTGCTATGATGCTGTGAGCGAACCACATCGGGGGAGTTGGCTTTTCGGTTGGTGCGCATGCTGTGGACGGAGCGGCGCTTGTGAGGAGCTGTCTTACCATTTGGTGCGGATGCTTTGGTCGGAGTGACGCTGGTGAAGACGAAGGATTTGTTTGTCTACGAGATCCTCTCTCGTTCAGTGTGTGCTGCAAATGATGATGCAATAGAATGTGCAAGGAGTTTCGGCAGACAGACTGCGTGTCATCTAAGCATTCTACGCATTTAATGTGATTCTGCCTGACATGCCGCTGTGCGCATGCATTTGACGTCAAACGATTAGAAGCTGCGCATTGTGTGTGAAACAGAAAATGAATCTCCGAGGCCGTGACTGGAACCTCATTCAGCTCTTATCACCACATACGATTCCTTTCTCCTGCTGATTGAGTTGATCTTTTTAATGTTAATGTTAGTGGTGTTTTGTATAGCGCTCGGCTACTCCGAAGAGAGTCCCGGCGCTTTATCTTAATCTGTAACACTCACCAATCAGCAATCTGTGTGTGGTGTGTAAATTGGGCCTGGAGAGGTATCTGCAGCCCAGTGACTGCATACAAAAGAAGGGATATAAATGCACAGATCAAACTGAGGACGTTAGGCAATTTGTTTGCCCTTATATGCTACCACAGTGAATAAGTGGCTTCTTCGTTTGGCAAATGGATTGAGAAAAAGTGAAATTAAGAGGCTAGTGGTAACATGTAAAACAAATTTGGCATGTGCCATCTCTCATTATCTACTAGCTACTTGGATGATAAGGCAAATGCACACTAAATATTAATAGGTTCTGTCTCTCTCCATGATTAATTAGATTTGATCATTTTTATTTTGTAACTTCCTGATGTGGCAGTAAAATGAGATATCCACTGTTTTTATGAACGTGTGTTATTATTTTTGCTTTTTGTATTATTGTTTTTATGGGTGATAACCAAAATAAAAGACATTTGACTGACTGACAGATAATTTGCAGGTGGTTGGCAATAAGGCTTCCAAAAAGGCCTCTAAGGAGAGAACCATCAACCTGGCTAAGGAGGCCTTTTCCTCTTTTGCATTTCATCAGTTATCAGGCCCTGGCAGTGGGCATGTTACTGGTCCAGTGAGCATGAGTGTTCCTCTCTGTGTGTCTGATGATAAGGAACAGCTAGAGCATAGAGTCCTCAGTACTTGAGAAGAAATGGGTTTTGCACATGTCCCCTATATATAACAGCACTTTAGAAGTAGCAAACCCTTCTCTGTATATTCAATTTCATACAAATCCCTCACTATTGCAGTTTCAGAAATTGGGTTTATTGAGAGTAGCCTCTGTTTGTAAAGGGATTTCAGTGATGACAAGCTGCAGCACAAATAATGCAAATAATGTGCTGTTAAACAAAGCTTTTGGATTTGTTTTTATTTTGAGAGACCATTGAAATGAATGGGAACACCTCGATTGGAGTGGCTTATAAATCAACAGGGAAGTGCAAGCACCCCTAAGCCGTAATGTCAAAGGCATGACTGACCAGGCGTTCAGATGCACTAGGAGAGGATGTGTTAGGCCAGAGCTGCAGATTTTGGAACCCAGGAACCAGGTTTGAGTCTGTGCATCGGCTCAATATCCTGCGATTCTGGGAAAATCACATATTCTTGGCGTACCTGAAAAACTAATTTGTGCAATGCGACTGATTAGGCACAATCCTGTCAAACTTTCAACTTCCATTGTTTGACCAATACTGCTTTAAAGCATTCATCGAACCCTTTGCCTTTCATGACAAATCTGAAGCTGAATTGTGAGGAGACAGAAATAATAGGATGAACTTGAAGCGGCAGCCTGCAATTCACTCACTTCCTGCAGTTGCTGCCTTGCCTCCAAATATCCACAGTTCAGCAGCTAGTAGAAAAAATATGGTGAAATTTCCATTTCTATACATTTAAAAAAATGTACTTGTGTAGGATTAGGTTCAAAACACAGACACAGACACAGCTGTATAAACAAATACTTTTTATTTCAATACGTTCAGTTCACAGCAGGAGCAATGCAGGCAAATCATATCTGAAGCAGGTGCAGGTATTGCTTGCAAACCGGCAATACATTGCCAGGTATTTTTGTGCCTTCAATCATTCATTGTGTTAATAACCAACAGACATGATCATTATGACCCAGCTTAGGCTTAACAAATTAGGCAATTAAGCCCCCCGCTTTCCTGCATGAAAATATTGATTGATTGAAGAAGTGCTAAGGAAATTCTCCAGGAGTAGTTTTGCACCATTTATGACAAACAATAGTGCTGGAAATGACACCAAAATGCACCACTTTTTAAAATAAATTGGGGGAGGAGAACACCCATTACTATCAGGCTCGCTCGCTACGCTTGCAAAAATTCATTTTTTACGCTTGCGCCGCACCACTTTCAAATTCCACCAGCTGCCACTGGCTGCTTTTGGTTCATCCAGAAATGGTACATTTCTCTGAGTCAGCTCATAACCAAGGCCTGGCTGGGGTCTGACCCCAGCAGGCTGGATTAATGACCTTTCTTCCAAGAGTGAAGGCCTCCTCTCCAAAGAAGAGAAGATAGGTGGACCTACAGGCTCATTCATCAGCAGCTGTCACCGGGTGCCAGGCACCAGGCTGCACAAGGTAGAAGGCAGCGCAGGGCTAAGGGGCTTTCAGAGACCATGAGGCAGGAGATCCCTGGACGACGCCATCTTGAACCAACCCAGAGGCCTGGGCAGGAAGGAGGGAGCAGGGGCAGTGAAGTGATGTGTCGCTGTTTGATAGGACAAACAGAGACTTCCTGCCTGCCCCCTCCCCAAACTTTAAAAAGTTTTTGCACAGGAAGAGAAACTCTCTCTTGGGTATGGTCTGCTAAGGCAGAGGGTACTGAAGCCTGGCGCAATGGGCAGTTGGAAGGAGGACCCCCTGACTGTCTCAGGATCCTGAACAGCACCAGGAGAAGAGACCAGGACCAGTGTGCAAAAGCAGGGACCTCTGCGCAGAGAGAAGAGAGGCTCAGGAGGAGAGCCAGGCGAAAGGCAGGTGCAGGGAGCCAGGGAAGACAGCTCCCTGCTCCATGCACCCTCCTTGAGACAAGGAGGGCGACTGAGAGTGCTCCCAGTGGCTGGGGAGTGCCACCAGGAGCAAGAGGAGGCGAAAATGGTGCAAATCAGTAGCCTGGTGGCTGGATTATGCCCTCCTAGAAGGTAGGTGACTTTTGACCTCCAAGAAGACCGATGATGAAATGCGTGGGGCTCTGCCGCCAGTCTTGAATGGACCATCGGGGTGGGTCAAATCCCGGGGGCTGCCCCCAACAGTTTTTTTTGTTTTTGCCCAACAGAAGCTAAGGCGGGGAGCGCTGTCGCACTCCCCGTGAAGAATGGGGGGAAGGGCCCGGGATCCCAACTCCCGGCCTCGTGTGAAGAGGAGAAGGTGGGGCGTGCCTTCACGCCCCGCAAAGAGGTCTCCAGGGGCCCAGTACTCCCTCTCCGGGCCTGAAGCAAAGCCCGGGAGCGCTCCCTGTGAAGAGGTGGTCGCGGGGTGCCAGGAGCCCACCTTGGCCCCCACAGAAGAAGGCAAGCCGGGGTGTGCGACGGCCCCAAGAAGATATGCCTCAGGGGCCCAGGACCCCATCTCCAGGCCTTGAAGTGTGCAGGAAGGATGGAGGAGTGCCGTCACACTCCCCGTGGCTGCCAGAAGGAGTGGGGGGAGTGCCCTTGCACTCCCCCGAGGTCAGCAGACCAGCGCGAGCCTCCATGTCTGCCTGCAGGAGTGGGCAGACCAGAGATGCTGTGCCAGGCCCCCGCGGCAGCACCCGAGGTTGCTGGCTGTACGTGGAGCCAGCGGAAGCCACCCGGGGTGGGCTCCCCAGGTGGCTCTCCATTGAGGTGGAAATGCGGGGGCCCGGTTAGGACCGGACCCAACGAGAGGAAGAGCGGCCAGGAGTGAGCTTCCCGGGCCGCAAGAAGCACTCACTGCACCGGAGCAGCCGGGGGTGGGCTACCCAAGCTGCGATGTATCCCCTGGGTGTCCGGGTGGGACCAAAATAGAATTTACCCATATCGTCCTCCACGTATCTAAAGATAAGGACAAATTAAATTCTTCGTTCCAAAAGGTTTAAAGGAAAATAATATCTTCATTAGAGAGATTTAATTTTTTATATACTAACTAGCTTACCAGTCGCACATTGCTGCGATCTCAGAAGAAAGGAAATTCAAGGAAACTCGTTATGATAACATTCAATTTACATTTTGTCATTTTTATTGAACCTTATTCATTTTAATAAGGAAAACATTTCAAAGTGTCGTTTTAATTCCATTTTGTTTATTCGAGTGCTTGTGGATACATGATTTTTTGTTTTTCCGTCTGGTGCGTACATCAGTATTCGAAAGATTATGAGGGCCCTGGGGGGCATATATTTAAAAAAGAAATTGCCAGAAACCTTTTCAGTACTGTACTCAACAACTTCCCAAAGTTTCCTGGCGATCGGATGAATGCTGGTTTAATTCTATTTATTTTTTTGAGTGCTTGTGGATACACGATTTTTTGTTTTTCCGTCTTGTACGTACATCAGTATTCAAAAGATTATGAGGGCCCTAGGGGGCCGATATTTAAAAAATTTTTATGCCAGAAACCTTCGTGGGAGTGTACTCTCCAACTTCCCAAAGTTTCCTGGCGATCGGATGAATGCTGTTTTAATACCATTTATTTATTCGATTGCTTGTGGATACACGATTTGTTGTTTTTCCGTCTTGTGAGTACATCAGTACTCAAAAGATTATGAGGGCCCTGGGGGGCCGATATTTAAAAGAATTTTATGCCAGAAAGCTTTGCGGGAGTGTACTCAACAACTTCCCAAAGTTTCATGGCGATCGGATGAATGGTGTTTTAATTCTATTTATTTATTCGGGTGCTTGTGGATACACGATTTGTTGTTTTTCTGTCTGGTTCGTACATTAGTATTCGAAAGATTATGAGGGCCGTGGGGGGCCGATATTTAAAAAAAATGTTATGCCGGAAACCTTCGCGGGAGTGTACTCAACAATTTCCCAAAGTTTCATGGCGATCGGATGAAAGGTGTAGTTATGCATAAAGGACAAACAGATAGACAGGCAGACAGACACAGACAGACAGACACAGACAGACAGACAGACAGACAGATAGACATACATTAATTTTTATATATATAGATGACACTGTATGAGAAGAGGATGCAATTGTTTGGAGATACATTTCTAAGTCAGAGGGAACAGTGGAAGGAAAACCATTTGGGAAGGAATCCAGAAGAGAATTACAAAGCAATTCATATTTGGTACTGTCTGACTGTAACAAATGAAATCCATGTTTTAAATCCTCAAAACCTACAAAGACATTATTATTATAAAAATCTTTAAAATACCAAATGCCTGCTTTAATCCAGGAATTCCAAAATTTAATATGACAAACTAATTTTACTAATGGGTTATATCACAGTGTTAAACTTAATGTATTGGAAACAGGACAATGAAAAATACAGTCAAGCTCACATAAAATCAATCTGGTAGATTTAAATATTACTGATTTCTTTAAGAGAACAGAGGAGTTGGACATTGTAAGCAAAGAGGGTAGAGAAGAAAAGGTGATACTAAATTCTTTTCAATACGTATCTGTGGAGGTGAATTATTAGGACCTGAATGTTGAAACCATAAAATACTTTATCTAACTCTCTATAATAATTAGCGCCAAGACTGAAGTTCTTATTTTTGCTGATTCTCCTTTCATCTGGTTTCCCCCTGAGTGGAGGCCTGCAACATATGTACAAATAACTTTTTATACCTTTCTTTCTTTCGCTAGCGGTATTAAAAAAGTAGCTGTTACTGTTTTCATCGCCTCCTTCTTTTACGAAAAGTTGTTCCTCTTCTCAGTTCTGATTCAGGATGTTACCATGTGTAGACTTAAATATTGCAATCACAGTTTACTTGAGTCTTCCAACTTGTACCATGTGATGGTGTCAACTGGCACATAATGTGGCTTGGTTGATGCCTGGGCCACCTGGAAGCTATTTGACCTCTTGGTAACTTATCTCCTTACATTGATTATTTTAGTGAAACATCAAGATTTAAAGCACTCTGCAAGTGTCATAAAGTCATAGTATTGGCCCTCTTTACCTTCAGCAAATGTTACATCAGTATTCACCCAGCAGACCCCTTCGCTCCACTTACGCTCATTTTCTGTCAGTATCCAGACTCATAAAATCCAAACCTGGGAGGCAGATCATTCTTGTTACTCGTTGCAAAGCTTTGGAATTTTCTCCCCAAGATATTCGTACCACCTCAGAGAATTTTAGCTTCAGGAGACATTTAAAAACGTGGTTGTTCTGAAGGTTTTAATGCGTGTGGTTCTCTAACCATGCCTTGCCACCCCTGTGTGGGTAGCAGTGCACTTTAAAAGTACTTTTTCATTCATTCATGTATTCATTCATATCTCGCTGTGGTATTACAAGCTTCTCTGCACACAAAAATAGGCCCAGCCAAAAAAGCGAGTATTGAAAGCTTCAACTACAGACCTACACACCTTGCATGGACACAACAAAGACACCAGTATGCTAAGCGTCTCACCAAATTTTTTTTCAAGAATATGGACCATCAATGCAACCTTGTCACCGACTACAGATGCATGATCAGTTACTAGATCACCTTTCCCTCACACACAGAACAAATGCGGAGCAGAGATAATCAAAGCAATCTTCCTAAAACACAGAGCACGTGCAGCACAGGCAAGAAAAGTGCAGAATATCCGCACAATTTAAAAAGTCATCACAATGAGAAAGTTGCTCAATGCAACAGTATTTTAATTTCCATCATTCCATTACACATAAATCAAGAGCAGTAGCAATAAACATGCACACAAAAGACCGTTGCCTTGCATGAATCCTTGACAGACATCGAAATGGTACAGCACAGATAATAGCAATGACAGTGGCGGCCGGTATCTTTAGCAAAGAGGAGGGCGGATGGAACAGACATGCACATTCACTCACACCCATGCATTCACGCACACCCATGCACACACACATCCATTCACAACACTCACTCAGAAATGTTCATACGTGCACACACGCACCTCACATAAAAAAGCACTTACCTGTAAAACTCTGCCTCCGAGATCCCAGGAGGGTTGGGAATGCTGCCTTCTTTCTTTGGCTGACCTTAGATCAGCCAATGAGGGGAGGCAGAAGGTGCTACCTCGTCACAGAGTAGGATAGGGTCAGTGAGAGTTTCTGACCCACCCCACTCAGTTACAAGGTGCTCAGTGATTGACACTCGGCCCTAGGCACTACACGGTTTAAAACTAAAGTGCTCAGGTTCAAGCAGCCAGTGATTATTCCCCTGGTCACAAGGGGGGGGGGGAGGGTCTTAAGGTGCTTTGCCAGGCTTAAGAGGTCATGCCCACAGGGCTGTCACATCTTCAACCTGGCATTGTTCCGCTCAAGCAGATAGGAGTCTGCGCATTTAGCGTATTTCTAATCCTGGCTCCCTGACCTGAAAATAAAGGCCATCAGGCTGACCTTTTCTCTACATGATACACACTATTCCTGTTTGGAAAAGGGCGGGGGGATCCCTCCAACCATTAGGATGGCCTGCTGCTGGAAATTAGAGCTATCTAATATTCACAACATAGGCAAAATAAAGACAGCATCAGTTTAAGCAACCCGGTCTCAGTACAACACAAAGCTCAACAGTGAAGTCCTTCCTAACACTCAGAGGAAGCACAGGACAGACACAACCTCAGTAACACATGCACACCAAGTACAGTAGCAGCAGCTCCAATGCAGTGTTGCCTAAAACGAACCTCAAATGTAACCGTGGGCTACAGCACCACAGACTTCCCTCACACAGAAAATAGTTGATGCATCTTCTATATTAGTTCATGATTTTTTCATACACAGAAGAAAGGTAAAGAAAAGGCTGCAAACTGCAAGCCTACCTTATACACAGAAGCAATGGAGCCCTGCTAAGAGCAATGCAAACTCCCTGAAACAAACTGAATAGGTACAAAAATTCTAACAGTAGAGCAAGCTTCCTTTACACACAGACCAAGTACAGTCCATGCAAAGCAGGGCAAGCTGCATGCAAACCGGGCTAAATACCGATTGAGTGCAGATGAGTTTTCAAGAAATGTGGCACACTGCATAGTCTGCGGCTGCCCGAAGCCACCGCAGGAGGCCACTCAAGAGGGCGGTCCTGTAGTACCATCTGGCAGCCCACACCCCCCTTTACTCCAAAAGGGCAGGGTCTCTAGGGGAGTCCCCTCCTGGTTGCAGGCAGTGCCGCGTCATGTCTGGTGCGGGAGGTGGGGTGAGGGGTATATATGTCCCCCTCACCACGCTGACTACCTCTTTATCGTCGCACCGGACACGCCGTCTTGTGAGGTAGTTGGAGAACCATGCTGCCGTTGGGACAGAGGTTAGTTATTCCCCTGGCCAATTAGTGGCTCTGGCCCGGGGGTAGATCGTTGATCACCTCCGCCCCCACCCTTTCCGACATTTTGGTGTGGGGTTTGCAGTGGCCGGGCCGAGTTGGCGTCCCAGGGAGATAAAAACCCCAGGGAGATTAAGCCCACGGCCCATTGCCGACCCTATGGCAGTCTTGATGTTAACTTACAACCCCCTTGACCTGCCAGTGTCCTAGTGCCACAATCAACGCCCGTTACGGGGCAGCCCCCCGGGGCGGTTGTCCAGGCCAGTGCCGTTGAGTTGGTCCGTGTTGGACTTGGCCCTTAGGGCAGGTTCACCCCTAGACTTTTTGCTTTAAATGGTGACCTGGCAATGTTGATTTTTGGGATTCTGCGCACTTTCACTGTGTCCCAGTGGAAAGTGCGTGCGCACTCTGAGTGCATGTGCTGAGCTAGGCCTGCCCGCCCATAGGAATGCATGGGGAATGTATGTGTCCCTGGTAGTTCCTGATGGATGGGGTGTACACGCTTGAGTCTGGTATGCGTGAACTCGTGAGAATGAATGCTGCGCAACGGTATGTGCGGCTTGCATGTGTCTAGTGGGGAAGTATCATTTCTAGACATGGCTGTACGTGTGCTGTGAGGGTGCTGGCGTGTGATTGGCTGGAGCTGGCTGGCATGCCAGGCTCCAGGAAGTCTGGGTGGGTCTGCCCGGTGGTGAGTGGGAGATTAGCATGAGTGATGTGTGGGAGGAGTGTACCTGTGTCCTGGATGGGCTGGGTTTTCCCCACACAATGCTGGCTCCGCCCCCCTGTGGTGTGTCTAATGACCCAAGCCCTGCCAGTGAATAGAGAGGGTGGCTGAGGTAAACAGAGTACTCAAGAACCAGCTGCGACTGGTTCCGCCCCCACTCTGCACCTTCAGACAAAGGGAAATGCTGTATAAAAATGGGGCTGTGTCCCCACAGTTTTTGTTCTCTTCCAGGATCCTGAGGGGGCTGTTGCTGCTGCTGGGCCAGAGGACCGCCACTTGGGGTATCTCCCTGCCTGGAGACCCAGTGTGCTGGCTCTGGGCCCAGCCTTGCCCCCCCCCCCTTGCCTGCCTGAAGGACTTTTAACTGGACTTGTGCTCTCCTAAAGCACCTGGGAGCGCTTTAGTGTCCATAGCGCTTAGGAGCGCTTTATTTTGCATATAGCGCTTGGGGAGCGCTTTAATTGCCTTTTAGCGCTGGGAGCGCTTTATTTTCATTTGGGCCTTCGCTGAAACCCTAGACCAAGGGGAGCTTTATGGCCTGCTAGTGCTCGGAGTGCTTTTCTCACCCCCTGCTTCTTTCCCCGGGATTTGCCTCAGCAGCGTGCCCAGAGCCGAGGAGGGAGGCTCGTCAGGGAGGCTGCTCTGCTATTGGCTGCCGAGTCAGCCTATGCCCAGAGAGAGAGAGAGGGGCAGGAAGTCTCTCTCCACACAGCCCGGAGCCGAGAAAGGAAGCCTACAAGCTGGTGAGTGGGGCCCCGGGGGCATTCCTTCTTTGAGCCCGGAGAGGCTCTGGCCTCATACTTGTTTTATAGCCCTGAGAGGGCTCTGGGGGCAGTTCCGGATTCCGAGTCCCAGAGAGGGGGACTCCAACGGCTGGGCACAAGTTTCACTCGAGCCCTGAGAGGCTCCCCACCCCAATTGGTGTTCGAGCCTAAGAGAGGCTCGAGGCACCCCCAGTGTTCCCGGGTCCCCCGTGAGGGACCCCAACAGCCCAGTGAGGCTGCACCTTTCTGCTTTTGAGCCCTGAGAGGATCGAGGTGGCAGATTGATGAGAGGCTCGGGGGCATTTTCTGTTTGCGAGCCCCGAGGCTCAAGGGGGCAATTATTTCACGAGCCCTGAGAGGCTCTGGAGGGCCACAGTCATTTCTTAGGGCCCGGAGAGCGGCTCCAGGCGCCAAAGTTGTGTTGAAAAGCCCAGAGAGGCTCAGGGGGACATTTTGTTGCTGCAGAGCCTGTGAGGCTCCCACATCGTGTTTGCCCCACCAGTGTTCTGAGAGCCCAGCAAGGTTCCCACATTGGCCCCATTGTTGTTCTTGAGCCCTGGCAGGCTCAAACATTGTTGCGCCAGTTGCCCAGCACTTTGTGGGCAACTGCTACGTTTAGGCTCCTGGACATTGGACACAGGGCGTCCTAGCCCCAACAAGGCCAGAGGGCCTAGGGACAGTCACAGGTGGTGACTTACGTGAGTTTGGCGCAATTGTACTTTCTATGCACCTCTGAATGTATTGTTTATGCGTCATGTGCCTTTACACCTCTGAATGAATGTCATGCATTGCATCATGTGTATGTTCTTACACCCCTACAGGTATTGTGATACATAGGTGGTTGTTTTCTCCCTAGTACAGGTGGTGCTAGTGAGGTCCTGTTACCAGTGATTACTGGTTGTGTGCTATTTTGTGCTATATTCTATCTACTAAGTGCTATTTCTGAAAGTGCTACTTCTGATTCCTGACAGTGGTCCAGGTGGCCCTGTCTTGTAAATATCCCCTTGTAAATTCTGCCCGTGCCTCTGTCACATTGTAAAGTGTGTGTTTTATCTAATGTGTTTTGGTGTAATACAAAGGCTATTTTTATATAACCTTGTGTGGAGTTTCCTTTGTGGTGGGCCTTTGGTTGTTGTTGCTGGGGTGCGTGCGCAAATACTTAACTTACATCGCCTCCAAGTTTAGCCTTGCTGCTCGCGCCACGTTACCTAGAGGGTGAGTAGGGGTTATCTTGGCGTGTAACTCCCTTGCCCTGACTTGGGTGTGGTGGTCTCTGACTGACTTTGGCGAAAGCCCTGGCCAGCCGGGGATCCCATTTCCAACAGTCCGCCTTGAAGTGGGGGCAACCCAAATAGGTTTGGGCAGTAAAGTTTGATAACAGAGCCGGTTTGCGGCGACGTAGAAGGTGGTTGCATCCTCACGCGGCACTCGCTCCCCCCCGTTCTCTACCTCCCCGCCCGGTTTCCCCCATTGGGGGCCAGAAGTGTCGCGTTCAGCCAGCAGCTGGCTCGCCTCAGAGCGGCTTGGGGGCAGAGGTAATCAGCACAGGTTTGGGGGGTGGAGCGCAATGCGCGCAGTTCCGTTCCCTCACCCCTGGGAGTTTGAGCCAGGACTCATGCTACCTGTCCCCACGGGACCTGGTCTACTGTCCTGGCAGCAAGGCGGCTTCCCCCAATGAGGCGCGGCCACTCCAGCGGCGCTATCCCTAGGCCGACGGCCCACGCAGGTTTCTTTGTGGCATGGGGGGGGGGGGAGGGCAGCCGCTGTGTTTTCTCGAGGTGCTGATCCACTCCGAGGCTCAAGGGGTGCCAGGGCCGTGGCACGATCTGTATTCCGCCAGGATGCCAAGCAGGCCTTACCTCCTGAACTGGGCGGGGTTCGCTACGAGTTGGGATCCCCGGTCGGCCAGTAGCTCTACCTAGACAACGGGTGCCCGCGGGTGTTGGGACGCCCTGGTGGAGTGGGGACCTCAACATAGGGAGGCCCCCGCCTTCCCCATCCCATGGTCGGCAGTGCAGCGCGCCACAAGCATCCCCGCCGCGGCTAGCCTAATAGGCGATCCTCTTTCGGGGCACAACCTGCGGGGTGCAACAAACGCCGGAATTTAGGCAAAAGGTTTTGAAGGCCAATCACTACCAGCTGGTACCTTCCCTGGGTCTGCTATGGCATAGAAGACGTCGGCAGAGAACCACCATACTCTGCCAGAACTGCATACAGTTGGCCTGCTGGGAACTTGGCTAGACCTCGGGAACATAATCTAAGAGGATCCAGACACCCGATGCTCTTCTAATGTCTGAAGAGGCCCGGAAGAGTCTAGCCCCCCCCACTTTTTATGCAGATACTAGAGTTTTATTTCTAAACATGGCTACGATTGTGGCCGAAAACTAGCATGTACATGTTTCCCTGTGGTTCATGTGTAAAGGGTTCCCTTCGCAACCCTTTCCTAATCCACCCCCGAGCGCGCTCTCAGGGTCAGGGCTGGACTTGAGAAAGTCCTAGAGTTAAGCTGAGCAGCTGTGGCGCTGGTGACACCCTCCCCCTTTGAAGCAGCAGGGACTGGAGCAGGCAGGCAAATTGGTGAGGACGTCCAGGCGTGCACTGCAGTGACCTCTAGCATTGCTGTAACTTCCGCCACTGGAGCACTCTGCTGCCATGTCGAGGGGCACACGACGCACCATCTGTGGGGTATGGAGCAAGTACTCAGCCTCGCTGCGATGTGGCGCCAACGCTGGCAGGCATTCTTATCTAGGGCCAGCCTATTCGGTGTGCAGGAGGCAAGGTAAGGGTGTACCTTCACCTGCTTGGCTCCGCTGAAGTCCCCCACCCTCACAACTCCACCCATCCTCCACTGACATTTGAGGGATGTCACCCTGATGGGGGTGGGGACGTGTCAAAGTTCGAGCCCCCGCTCCTAATTCGATCAGAGAGGGGTGCCCGCGGGCATAGGCACTTTGCCCTTTATCCTGGGCTCAGATATGAGGGGTTTCATGGTGCAATGAACAGCTAAAGAATTTGGAGCCGTGATCGATACTGGGTCTGACGGCCCATTTGTGTTCTCCAGAGGAGGCTCGGACGGCCTTAGCCGGTCTCCTGCCACACACCCTGGTGAAGACCGGGCCTCACAGGCCACGCCCATTCACACGAGGCCACGCCCTGACCACTTCCTATAAAAAATGTGTTTCCCCCGGAAGCGCAGCGGACGGGCGCAGCGGGCGCGCCTAAGGCAAGCCCGTCTGGGCCCGTCCGGGCCCGGACGGCCCTAGGCCCTGTCACTATGCCCAAATCTCCGAAGTGCCAACTAACCTACACCAAAGACAGGCTACTCAGACTAAAACCCCTAAAACACACTAATTGTAAATACATCTATACAGGAGAAAACCCCTTTAGCAATTGTGACCTCTGCAATCCGGCCTGTGCTGAGGCAGAATGTCACGGCCTTCAACTCGGCCTTCTTAACTGTAGGTCCCTCGTCAAACATGCCCACGAGATAAACTTCCTTATCCGAGACCTTGCCATTGACATTCTGTTTCTCACGGAAACGTGGCTCACGCCTAACTCCGACTCCGATATTGTCAATGCCTTACCACCTGGCTACCAAATCTGCTCTCTGAACAGACCCCTCGGCAGAGGAGGCGGCCTGGCTATAATCTACAGAGAGCACCTTGCCTGCAGAATTGACAATGGCAATATCGAAGACTGCGAAAGCTGCCATTTCGCTTTACAGATCTCACCGGTAATCTCTCTTTCCGGTCTTCTGCTATTCCGCCCTCCTGGTGCACCAGCCAAGTTCCCCAGCTCTCTCATTGACTCTGTGACCCTTATGGCAACGACATCTTCGAATTTCTAACTCCTTGGAGATCTCAATCTGCACTTTTTAGACCCCAAGGACACAACGGCAGCCGATTTGCTGCTGGATCTCTCCTCCGTCGGCCTACGATTAATGAATTTACAGGCTACCCACGGCAAAGGCCACCTTCTAGACCCCATCTTCACCAATATCCATGACTCCAAATCCCGCACTTCCCTCCCTCTCCCTTGGACCGACCACTTCCTGATCCCTATCGATTGGCATCTCGAGGTCCAGCCACCCCAACGGCCCAAAACCCGGGTCATTAACAGACGCTGGCACAAACTTGTACCTGAAGAATGGGCCTCTAAGCTCAGGGAATCCACCCCTCCCCCTGCCCTTGACCCCGCAACCGCTGATATTGAGTTTAATTCCTGGCTCACCCAATCTTTGGACAGCTTACTACCCATAACTAGTACCCTTAAACTAGCCAAGAGAGTAAACCCATCCCCCTGGTACACCCCTGAACTTAACGCCCTACGGAAGGAATGTAAAAGGGCTGAACGCGCATGGAGGAAGGACAAACTCGCAGGCAAGAAAGCCGCCTTTCGGGCATCCATAAGAACTTACAAATGTGCGCTTCGCAACACCAAAAGTCTATTCTATGAGGAAAGAATAAAAAACTCCTCCTGTTCCGCCAGGGAAACTTTTACTATCTTAAAAGAACTTCTCAAAGTCCCGGACCCCCCAGAGAAATCCCTCGATTCTAACACCGCGAGCGACAAATGCAACAAACTGGCAAAAATTTTCGACGAGAAAATTCAGAAAATTCTCGCTTTCCTACCCCTAATTGACACCAGTGTCATAGGTGGTGACCGCTTCAAACCTCCCCCCTCCACTAGCCCTTATCCGGATACCTCCGTTCCCCTCCTTGACACCTTCGGCCCAGTAACCACTGAAGAGGTCTCAGCAATGCTCGCCACAATCAAAAGTGGCTCTCCCAGCGATCCGGTACCCATACGCTTTCTAAAAAAAGTGGCCCCCATCACTGTCCCGCCGTTAACTGACCTCATCAATTCCTCATTACTTCAGGGAAAGGTACCTCCCAGCTGGAAAGCGGCTGTAGTGAAGGCTCTCCTTAAAAAACCGGCATTAGACCCGCAGGACTTAGCCAATTACAGGCCAATTTCCCTCCTCCCTGTGATTAGTAAAATCACTGAAAAATTAGTGAATAAAAAGCTCTCCCTATTCTTAGAGTCCAACAACTTACTCAGGAGCTCACAGACCGGATTCCGCCCAGGTCAGGGCACGGACACCGCTCTCCTGGCGGCAGTGGAGGAGACCAGATGCATTCTGGACACAGGAGGATCAGTGGCAGTGATCCTCCTGGACCTCAGTGCGGCGTTCGACACTGTCAACCACCGGGTCTTAATCCAACGTCTCAGAGACATCGGAGTGGAGGGCATCGCCCTGGCGTGGCTCGCGTCATTTCTTACGCACCGCTCCTTCCAGGTCTGGGAGAACGACATCCACTCCCCAGCAGTTCCCCTCCAGTGTGGAGTGCCGCAGGGCTCGTCGCTGAGCCCGACGTTATTTAATGTTTACATGTCCCCACTGGAGGAGGTGGTCACCCCGTTTGGAGTGAAAATCATCAATTATGCTGATGACACCCAGCTGGTGGTGACCCTTTCCCATCCCAACCAAGAACCATCTAACCTCCACAGCTGCCTTTCTGAAATTCATGGGTGGATGAACAACTCAGCGTTGAAACTCAACGGGTCCAAGACCGAAATCCTGCTTCTTGGACAAAAAGGGCTCTCCCTACCCCCTAACATCTGGCCCTCATGTCTAGGTGAACCCCCTGTCCCCAAAACTGAGGTCAAGAGCATGGGAATCTGGCTTGAGAAAGACCTGTCCTTCAAAACCCAGGCAAAAAAAACTGCGGGCATTTGCTTTGGGCTTCTCAGGTCAGTCAGGAAAATCCTCCCCCTGCTCCCTCTCATTTCCCGGAAATTGCTTATCCAAGGCCTCATTCTATCTAGGCTGGATTACAGCAATGCCATCTATCTGGGAGCTCCCGAAGCCACCTTCAATAATTTGCAGAGAATCCAGAATGCCGCTGCCCGGCTTCTCACTAACACCCCGGCCAGATCATTGGCAAAACCTGCCTTAAAGCAACTTCACTGGCTGCCAGTTAGAGAAATGGTTATGTTCAAGGCTCTCTGCCTGGCCCATAAACTCTTACATAACAAAGGCCCCCCCATCCTCAAAACTTCATCACCCCTTACAATGCCACCAGATCACTCCGCTCGGACCACGAACACCTTATCACAGTTCACAGGGTGAAAAAGGCCCGCACTGGGGGACGGTGTTTTTCTGTGAACACGGCGAACCTCTGGAATACCCTCCCCCGTAAACTTAGGATGGAATCAAATCACCTCCTATTCAGGAAATCACTGAAAACGCACCTCTTCCCCTGATCCCTCTGATCTCCTCTGCTACCCTCCCTCTCGACTGTCTAGGTCTAGCGCTGGGATGCTTACTGGTTACTACGCGCTCTACAAAACCCTAATAATAATAATAATAATAATAAGACACGTTGCAGAATGTTGTATGGGTTGGCTACCTTTGGGAGTTGCCATGGGAAGAAAGATCACGTCCTTGGTTTGTCATTTAAATGGGAAATCCGCACCCCGTGATGTTAGAATTTTGAAGTATTCATCTAGAAGGAAATGTGCACTTAATGTATGCCCCCGAGCTTAATAAGATGCAGGAAGCACAACCCCATGTTTGCACCAGACACAGCTGGATTGGGCGCAGTTTAGTATGCCACAGCTCCCTCATGTACATCCTGCCTTTTACCGTGCTCAGCATCCTAGTGGGGAAACCTTGGAGAGAGCCAGAGGAACGGTATTGGGGGTAGGTATGTGTTCACCCATGGACGGGCCATGTGGACAATTTGACCCAGCTGGGCATTGTCGAGGAGCACAGATGGAGTCCAAGTGACTATTGGCTGATGGGCGGAATTCCACTTTGTTCATTCCCGGAGTGGCATCCATCCGCCTGGTGTGGTCCTGTGGCCATCTACAGTGGTGCATGGTTGCCTCAAACGCTGATAAAACCTTTACCCTGCAATTTCTGTGTTAGGGAGGTCGATTGGTTATAGTACGTGTCGCAGCAGGGAGCTGGAGACTGTTTTGAGACTTTAAGAGCAATGTTTGTTCCAATGGCAACCGAGACGGAGGGACCTGGCCAGTGGCTTGTACTGAAAACCACAATTGGAGCCTAGAGGGAAAACAGGCAGGGTCGCCCTCCACTCGAAAGTTATGGAACAATCAAAAAGACCCTGTCCAGGGGCATCAGCAAAAGTCAGTGAGTCAGAAGAACAGTCAAATAGTACTGATAACTACTAAAGCACCACACAGTTATTATAGAGGTGCTACACTGCTATGCGCCCAGATCATAAAAAACCAACCATATTTCCTTGACAGAAAAACAACGAACACCCAGTCGTATGACCCAACTAGGTCTATCACAACACTCCACCTTCAAAATGTGGGATCACATTTTCTAAGGGAAAAATGTGAGAAAACCAAGTGACACCTCACGGAAACACCACCAACGGGGTAACTGGTATGTAATTTCCAGACAAGCCCCTGTCTCATCATCGGTATTCACTTGGTCCTCAAAGAAAAAGAGAAAAGGTGTCCAAACACAAACAACACAAATATGTGACAAAATGTGAGAAGCAGAGACAGTCTGCTAGTGACAAACATATAACATACAGAGGTGCATAAAACATACAGCACCTAATTCCCTTAACCAACTTTATTCATAGGGAAAAAGTTTAGATGCTGTATCAGTAAAAAGGCTGGTAGCTAGTCATGCACACCATTACCTAGTGCCAGTCCTAGCACTTTTTACTTGTTCTATAACTTTCCAGTGGCTTGTACTGACCTGATGGTTTGGACTTTAGCAAGGGTCTTGGGTGGGTTGACAAAACTGGCGGGTCTCTCGAACGGGGCGTGGCCAAGATAATTAAAGGCGTGGCCAGAATCACGTACACAAGTAATAGTATACCCACAACAAATCAGGACTATTGGTTGTGGCAATGGTTGCTAGTTGCATAAGACACTTAAGTAGCAAATATGGCCAGTATATAGTATTGGAAAAGTATTGGAAAAGCTTCCACTTAGAGCCCTGGTGACACCAGGACAGAGTCACAGAGTGAAGGGAGACCCAGCGAGAAGGACTCTAGAATTCCCTTTCGCACAACAAAGCTCCCCTGGCTCAAACTTCTCCACAGTGAAAGGAGAGCAGTGCGAGCAAGCGCACATGCGTGCCTCTGGCACGGAAGTCCGGAAAGTATCGGCTGCTGCGCCAGCAGCCACCAAACAGAGCCCGATAGAAACCTGTTTGGAAGCTCCCCGTTAAACAACTGCCTGTGCTCAGGACGTGGAGTGACCCGGCCCGCTTAAAGCCCAGCTCCCAGCAACGGCAACTTACTGGCAGTAAGAAACACATACTTACGCTACCGAGCTATCCTCTGGGGGTGTTTTCAGCTACCGGGTGGCTTGGTTTATCTGTTTCTTTCAAATCCGACCGATGGTGTGTGAAGTTGGTAGGCGGAGCCCACAGTCACCCAAGTGGGGGAAACCTCACTCAAAGAAACTGAGGCATGCAGGTTATGGTAGGCCTCAACGTGTAGCTGCACTATTGCAGGTACTGTAATAAAGCTCCAATGCACATAAGAAGGAGGGCACACAGTTTTAATACAGAAACGAGATGGTAGGGGTTCATATCACCAGTTTACAATTAACGCTGGTTGAGACACCCGCATGATATGTGCATGTTTTCACACTTTACAAAGCATCAACCTCTGTGATGCCAGGTGGTTGTACTTTCGGCTTCATGGGACCCGTTGCCTTACCAGTTTACTTTGCGATGGCACAGATGACGGTTGGGCTGGCGCACGTGCATAAGGAGGGGACAGAGAGTGCCGTTACTATCCTGGATGGACGGTGGGAGCCACAGCCTAGGTTTACCCAGCCTTTCATTCTTCCGAGGTCGGTTAAATGAATACCAACTCCATGGGTAATAAACGCTGTGCCTACGGGTGTGCTCAAGGGGATCTATAAGGTTCATAGCACGGCGTTAATAAGAGATGCAACAGTGCAGTTATTATCCAATTTATCTAAGGGCTAGGGTAGCTCTGGGGCAAAGGGATTTTTGCTGAAGAGTGCAGGACGAGTAGGGCTCATTATGAGTTCACTGAGCAATGTCTACTCACTCGGTAGGTAGGAGCACTGCGTTCATGTCCATCCCCCACTGATAGCATTAGTCCCTCGTAGTTAATGCAGTTACGGGGACAGTGCCTAGCCGACTAGGGCACACACTGTTGGGGCCTGTGCTTGGTCTTAAGGCCCAGGTTCATATCCCAGCAGTTTTGCCAAGCATTGCATCCGGCCGTGGGCGATAAATGTGTACAGGTGAACTGGTTATCGAGACCCACCTGGGAATCAGGTTTTCTCCCTGGTCAAGTAGTGCAGAAATACACGTGTGATTTTGGCTTAGCTAGGTCAATCTCACTTGGCCAGCTTACCTCCTCCTCGGGCAAGGACCGGAAACACAGGGAGGGTAGCACCTACCAGATTCAGCACTGGGGAGAACAGAGCACAGTCCGAAGTGCTAGGGACTACAACACATTTATACCCGGTTGTGTATCTAGGTTAAGGGGTGGCTGAGTGACACTCTGGTGGGGGAAGTGGTCAGCCGGGGGCAGGCCATCTACACGAAGGATTCCAGCTCGGGCCTGTCCAATTAAGGGTTCAAGTGCCAGAAGTGGCACTGGGATACTATTTCACAGGTCTGTTGAGCAGAAGAACAGAAAGGGGCTTGTGTTCAACCTCCTGGTCACAGGTTCAGAAACCGGCAGGCCATCTAGCATTTCATCCTTCCAAAGTCAATAAAACAAGCACTAATGGGTGGTAACAAAAGCCATGTTAGTCTACGCCTAGATACCAGGGGATGAAGGTATTCACAATTAGTCAGAAATTTTAAATATGAAGGTTTTGTTATCACCATCCCAGGAGCTTTATGATAGGGGGTGGTCTTTCAGCAGTCTAGGGAGATGTGGTTAGCACACAAAGTTATCATCAGCGCCGCAAGCCAGAGGCATGGGGCCTCAGGAGAATAACTGCCCTCTGCATCCATGGTTTGTCAATGCAACCCAACTTGACGGGTAAGAGGTAGTTTATTTGTGCATTAGCGGCCAGGTAGCCGTGTATACATAGCGGGGCTCTGCAAACACACCCCTACGTTGAGATCAAACTGGGTTAGAGCAGTGAGCCAGAGTGAAAACACATAAAGGCATCAGTGTATTAGAGAGCATTGGGCATTCCCTGTATTATTAAGTGTGGGGCCTGATACTTATAGTCCCCTACTGCACCCACTGCCTTGCCGTCCCCCGGGTTTAGTAGCAGGAGCTTGGAAGGGGCTAGCCTTTTCCAGGTTGGTGCCGGACTTAATTCGATGGACAAATCTAAGATGTTGCACATTGACTAACAGGTGACATTTTCAGTTGCCAGTGCATGTTTTCACCCATATGCACAGCAGTTGGAGTTGAAATAATTGAGGTATTGACCAGTGCGGTCAGCGGTCGCTCACGCACCAAGTCACTGTTGCGGTGGGATTTTCGCTTCGCGGCAAGGAGATAAAGGATTTTTTATCAAGTGTGTTAGGCCACCCAACTAGCCCGTTGAGGGGAGGCAGTACAATCATACACTTCCCCTTGACAATCACAACTCGAAGAGAGAGCAGCAAAGGCAACGCCTTGACCCCTGATGGACCAAGTTGAATCTTAAGTGGGTGTGTGGGGCTCGGAACTCGTACCGTCCTGCCACGTCTTGTCGAGGCAGCGAATATGTACCCTCTGCAAGGGCAGGTTACAGGTCGCAGGTAGGTCTTCCCCCACGCTTTAGCCAAGGCAGTAGGCAAGGGGTAGTAGTTATAGGCTTACAGGTGTGCTGGTGTTCAAAAAGTTTGGTACACACTGCGTTAGAGCCAAGGGGTGATAGGGTATTTTAAACCATTGGGCATTCCCAATATCCGGGTAACTTAAGGTAATTGCACATAAGGTTTCGCCCTGGTTCCATCACTCTGGTCTGCCCCCCCCCTCCTTTTTCCCCTGGGTGATCCTTCTAGGGGTTTGAACCGAGATTTTAAGGGGCAGCTCCTGCGTCTGGTGTCCCAAATGTGTTGTTGATTTGGGGTAAACTAAGTGGAGTATTATGTCCAAAGTCCTTGGGTCCATTCGGCATTCCTTCAATCCAAGTAAGGCGGTTAGTGATACATAGTATCAGTGGGTGGGTAACATATACAATCTATCCAGCGACAGCGGGCCCCGGGGGCATGCGTGCTTCACCAATACATAGAGCTGCAACCAGAAAGTTCCAAGGGGCAACAACCAGTAAAGAGGTTTTGATGTGTCTCTATGGCCTTTCAGCTGTGTGAAGCCAGACTCAATTTGGAGGTACGCCCAGGTGAAATTGGGTGCGTTTCAAGGTTCTTGTGACCACTGCGGGTACGGTGGTACACCAGGCTGACTGTCCAAGGTGCTCCTGTACTGCCGTCCCAAGAAACGGGGATACTAGGTGTTAAGCACGGAAGACTATGGAATAGAGCATGTGGCACATCCAGTGTGCAACAAGAATTTAAATCCAGCGGGGCATGGTATTCTCCACCCCTGATGCTGCTCCGCGTGGGCTACAGTAAGAGGGTCAACCCGGTAGTCATGGGACCTGGGTAGTTATGTGTTATAAAGAGAGTGGCCCAGACCTATTGGGATTAATTTAAATTCAATAAAATTCTTTAACCAAATTACTTATGGAACACTATTGTTTATTCAGATAGTGTAAATACGTTTTTCACTTTTTTTTCATTTTTAGGGTGTATATACATATACATAATTAATACACATCTTAGCAGTGCCCACTGTACAGGGAAGGGGGAGGGGGTAGTGCAGTGTTTGGGAAGGTGTGGGTAGGTCAAGTGACAATCCAATCGTAAATTGCTTTCAACAATTGAAAATTGCTTCCCAGGGGAGCCTAGCCAGAATTATTTAAAAATCATATATAACATTAGTATGGCATCATAAATGACAGGTGTACAAAGACACACTCCAATGCGGCTGGTAGTCAACGTTTCGACCCTCATTGTAGGGATACTACCCCTTACATGGCGGGTCTTCTTCAGGACAGTGAAAGGGGGCGGGGGCGGTTCCTATAAGAGAAAGATAATTATAAGGGATTACTTAGTGATCACTTAATGATGACTATATACACAGGGGTACATTGGATTACATCAAACACTGGTGGATCCAATGAAGGGTCCAGCCGGACCATAGGATGGAGGGGCAGGCTAAATTTTGTCCGTACGGGATCACTGATTAACCATATCCACATAGGGCTAGTGTGACTGGTGTCACGACTGGGATTAATCAAAATTTGAATTTTTACGGCATGTGAGTGGGAAAAGTCTAAGACATAAGCCACAGTTGGCATAGCTGTTAATTTCATGAGAATTGAGAAAAAGTCACAGCATTATATTTGAAGACGTGAGGTGATTGAATGTGAACATCAAGCTGATGTTACATAAACAAAAAATGAAAAAAATGTAGAATTACCTTGTGTTCAGATCATTTTATGGTCTGTCATTAGGCGAGATACTTGATTGAGAAAATCATTCCTACAAGGGTGGATAGACAATTACAATGGCTTGAAATATATAATTATGCGGATGATTCCTCTAGAAGGGCTAAGGCACCCTATTAGTACAATTACCTGATAGATAGGCAGGATGTCTACAGTCGATAGATTCCTTTCTGGTCCGGAATTAGTATAAGCACTCTGGAATTATTCTATTACGGAGGCTCCTCGTTGGGTAGACAATCTAGAAGGGGTGGAATATAATGTGCCTCATAAGATAAAATAATTGGATGTTCACATTTAACGGAACGGAAAATTTAGAAGTCCCAGCCGTTACCTGTATGTTAGCATACCGATCAAGACACGGGTCCTAGTCCATTCCTGACTCGGTCGCTGAAAACGAAAAAGGGGGAACTTGTCAGGCCGCGTCAGGCACAAGGAGTACTAATGGGCTCGATAGAAATAGTTAAAATTGCAAGTGGGCATCTCTTACCTAAAGGAGCGAGTCAAGCTACTTCGTTCCCGGCATCCTGCAACTCCCGTAACAATTGGAAGAGTGGCGTTCGAGTTAGACGGGGATTGCAATGAAAGCGCTTCCGCACCGCGAGTGCAATGGAAGAAGGCCTACGCTGGTTGTCGTGGTTACCGGGACGCGTTTGTGCAGCTTTTTTGTTCCATAGAAACTTGCCCTTAGTAATGCATTAATAGCACCATTCTAATATAAAATTGGAAGGCGTTGCCAGTAATTAACCTGGTGGCTCGATTATAACCGATTATTTAGTAATTGTAATTCTCGCTGAGAAGGTGTGAGGAGGTAGATAATTCTGGTATTCTTGTTGGTAAGCCGTGACTTGAACCGATGGACTCCTACAATTATTTTTAGTAATGTTCCTGTATACATTAAGTGGGTCTACTGACCAGGTAATTAATATCACAGGGTATAGGGTATAATACAGCATTTACAATATCATGTGTTATGTCGATGGAGGCACTCCTTAAAAAACCACAATATATCATGTCACCTCATTATCTGTGGGAGAACATTGGAATTAGATTAAGGCCACGTAATTACCATCACAGGGTATTAAAGTGGTCAAGATCGAAATAGACATCATTTCCCATATTTCATATATATAAAAATGCATTTCGAACAATATATCCAAATCACCTCTTGGTCTGGAGTGCAATCATTATAGAATATTAGTGCATCTATAAAACCACGTAACTACCTCACAGGGTGTTATAGTGGTACCTACATAGTGGACTCTTACATGGAGGGCTACGATCTCACTCAGAATTACAGAGACTTACGTGGATTTTAACACTAATCAGGGAAAAGTGACCATCTGTATGAAGGGCTAGGGTCTCACTCAGAGTTACAGAGACTTATGTGGAATTTAACACTATTCCTAGATAGTGGCCATCTGTATGAAACTGCTATCTAACTCATTCAGTCCTTCATTGAGTTATCCATTTCATTTCTCGTACGTTCAATAAGGAGCAAATGTTACCACCTCTTGGTCCGAGATTGACTTTCTCTAGGACAGTCCATTTGAGGTCTTCAGGTGTATGTCCTAATGTTTTGAAATGGTCCACCAGGGAGGCGCCAACTGTTTCGCATCTGATACGGCTGCAATGTTGAAGAATCCTGGATTTAACTTTCTGTTGTGTCTGCCCTATATATATATCAACTGACAGGGGCACACAATGCAGTAGATGACATTCATGGTGTTACAGTTAGTGTAATATTTAAGAGCAATTTTCTCATCTTGTGCACAACCTCCTTGATTTGTAAGGTGTAATCACAAGCTTTACAGTTACCACATCGGTGGTGCCCCACAATGGGTTGTAAGTTCCACATAGATGTAAGTGATGGTGGTTTAGGTGTCTCTAGGAAGGAGCAAACCACATGCTCTCGGATATTTTTAGCTTTTTTAAACGAATGCATGGGCGGGTTTTTCATTTCCAAATCTTCACTAATCAAATTCCAATATTTGTTCACAACTTTTTTTATCTCATTACTCTTTGTAGAGAAAGTTGTCACGCAAATTAGGCGGTCTAATTCAGATGTATCTCTCGTGTTCCCTTGTAAGAGAGATTCACGTTGGCAAAACCATGCTCGTTTTCTCGCACGTTTTATCATCCGCATTGGATATCCACGGTCTGTCAAGCGTTGGATTAGTTCTTCAGATTCAGCCATATAGTTCTCCTTCAATATACAATTACGCCTTATGCACAAAAATTGCCCAAAGGGCAAATTGTTCCGTAACGCCCTGGGGTGGTGACTTGAGTACTGCAAAAGGGAATTTCTCTCGGCTGGTTTCCTAAAGAGCGTAGTGCACAGCTTATCTTCTTGTACGTAGATGGTTAAATCCAGAAAATTTATGGTAGAAGGGCTAGATTCCAAGGTAAATTGGATGTCTGGAGACCTGGCATTCAGCCATGTGTGGAATCCGGTAAGTTCAGACTGATTACCTTCCCAAATCATGATGATGTCGTCTATATAACGCATCCATTTTTTTATCATAGATCTGAAAGGGTTCGTGCTATTCAGTACAAAATGTCGCTCATATGTAGCCATAAGGATAATCGGTAGATTAGGGGCAAATGCTGCCCCCATAGCGACTCCTTTTGTCTGAATGTAGAAGTCATTTTGCCCCCGACCCCCCCTATTTGGGAATATGCTGGAGGGGTTAGCAGGACTTAGTCATTCTCTAAAGTGAGGCACCATATGACCAGCAGTGGGCACTACATCCTGCGGGCCGGTATGCCTAGGGTGAATTCACCACAGAGGGAGCTGAGTTGTTGGCGATCCCCATAAGGATTAAGGGATGCTGGTGCAAGGGCAGCCCCCCCCTTGCTCATTGTCACATACTTTTGTATGGACTCTCAGATGCGGCAGGATTTAGAAAGCAAAAAGACCGTGCAAATGCGATTTCCCTCCTCGCCCTACAGCATTAGGCAGGCAGGCGGGCGAGGGAGTGGTCAGCTAACAAGCGGGCTGCTGCCCCTTAAAATGTGGGGCACAGGTGTGCAAGACACTCGGCGCAGCCTGGTGCGACCAGGAAATTCAGGGGGCCATGTGAACCATAGTGACTGAATCCGCCCCACCCGAGTGGCACGGGGCGGAGTCTTGTAAAGCGATGGAACTTTCCCACGGGAGATTTAGTTCTTGGCACAAGTTCACTTGCCAGAAAAGCCTTCGTCATTAGACTCTGGCGGTTCAACGTCAAGAGTCACTGGGATACAGATGGCGCCTCCTGCCCATGTTGGCAGGGGGCCTGTATATAAGAAGTTGCAGGTGAGAACGGAGCGGTTTTGGTGGGGGGCCCCATCAGCAATGGTGGCCGCCGCCAGAGCTGTGGCGGAGTTACAGGGCGATCTGGAAGCAATTGGGTAATGAAGAGTACCTCTGCACGGCACATAGGGGTGCCAGAGCCCAGGAGCCTCATGAGAGGTTCCTGGAAACCGTGTCGGCGCCCCGTTTGTCCTTCAGACGGTTGTGGGCCTGAACAACCGGGGGCTTGCCTTGCTACGCTCCGCCCTGAAAGGGGCGTGAGTAATAAGTGTCACGTGATCTGGGAGAAGGATCACCAGAAGGGGCAGCACAGGTGGGGTTTGACCAGTGCTGCTTGGCTCGTCAGGCGGTCAGGTGGCGAATATGCTGCCTACCCTTGGATCGCCCGTAAGTTAACCCACCATATTACATAACGTTGTATGTAATAAACCTGCAGCAGTTTTTCCCAATATCAAATTTGTGTGGTGTGTATTTATCTGCATGCATGCCAGGTGCTTGGGGGTGGGGAGTGTCGCCATGTTGGTACTATGATACTTGCTTTTGCAAACCCCTTTAGTGCTAAGAACACAGCTAGAATGGGAGCCGGTTATTTCTTAGACACAGCATGCATTAATTCTAGTTTCAAACCCCCAAATTACTCAATAAACTTATAGGAGGTGGTGACCAAGCTAAGAAATTACTTTAAAATATGTAATATGTTAGTGGATTACATATTTTGATACAATTTCCTTGCAGGGTTTGAATAGACATCCAACCCCTCGCACTGATTCTTGCGGGTGCCGCTCGAAGTTGCGAGGAAGCTGTTCTCGCCTGGATTTGTCCCTCATCTGCTAAGGAGGCTGCGGGGGTCCAGAAAAGGCGGAAATCGTACCATCGGCGCAGCAGCGGGACTGCGAGTCCCAGGAATCCAAGCGGCTGCTGATACGCCGCACCTGGTGACTCTTCCCAGCTGGCCGCGCCCCCTGCCCTGGGAGGTCAAAACCGCGACTCGCGGCCCCCGCTCCGCGGGTGCCGCTCGAAGTTGCGAGGAAGCTGTTCTCGCCTGGATTTGTCCCTCATCTGCTAAGGAGGCTGCGGGGGTCCAGAAAAGGCGGAAATCGTACCATCGGCGCAGCAGCGGGACTGCGAGTCCCAGGAATCCAAGCGGTTGCTGATACGCCGCACCTGGTGACTCTTCCCGGCTGGCCACGCCCCCACAGACCATTGGCTATAGAACTACGCCCTTAGACGCGCATCGCGGGACGCGCGCGGGCTGGCGCCGGGCTAAGCCCGGGCAAAGGGCGGGCCGTTTGAGGCCATTCGAGAACGGCAGAGACCGGTCCGGCCACCCCCCCAACGCCCCGTCTCCTCGGTCAGGCGCACTGTTGTGCCGTGTGTATCATTCCAGGTTGCTACACAATGGCCAGCAGGGAAACTAGAAGCAAGGCTGCATCTGCAGTGTCAGGTACCTTGGACAAATTTCTCCTGAAAACTAATTCTGTAACCAGCAAGGGTAAGGGTATGTCAGTGCTTGATGGCCTGAATGAAGAGGGCGTAGGAGATTCTTGCTTATCATCGCCAGGTCCATCAACAAATACTAGTACACCGCTTTTGCTTGATGCTACCCACGCATCCTTATTGGACAGTATAGATCAAACAATTGAGTTAGTTCTACAACAGCTACGGACACCGCTAGCATTGCCAAGGGATAGAGACACATCGCTCATTATTAGTGACATAGAGCTCTCCCCCGTTGTGGAGCCTACACTGATAGGAAAGCAGGGTGGGGCTGAAAATTTCTTGGCGCATACAGGTCGCAGAGAGGACCCTACAGTGAAAAGGAAAATATCCAGATCGGGTAAAGGTGCCAAAAGGGCTAAAACTGATTCCTTGACACCGACTCTGGAGGAAAACTTGGGTGTACCAGACTCTCATAGTACAGAAAATGGCAGGGTATTGTCAAGAATTTCATCCACTGCATCTGTACCTGTGCTCACTCAGCCATTTATTTTTGGTGGGGCTATCCCTAACTCCACAGATCTTCCTACTGCTTCACTCACCGCTGCCTTCAAAATTCTGTTGGATCCCCTTTTCGTTAAGCTGGATTCAATAGAATCGAGATTGTTAGCGATTGAGAAATCAAGTTTGGGCAATAGTGGTCAGATTGGGACAGAAGTAAGCACAGAGGGATCAAATGGGGGTGCTGGCGGACCTCCATACCGCCCCCAAATCAGTACGGTTCTTGTTCCAATACCTCCTTCTATCTCTATGGGGGATCATAGCAATATGAGTACAGTTCCTGTCCCTCAAACCGCTCCTATACCACTTCCCAGGTCAGTGCCCCCCATTCCTCCCCCCAGGAGACCTATGCAATCAGCCCCGGCCAGTTCATCTATTCAGGGTAGACTTCCAAATGCACCAGTCCTCACCTCTAATCAGCAGGACAACCCCAAATTTAGGCATAAGGCAGTTAACCTGCCCCCCGAGGCGGCAAGTTATACTGTGATATTAATGGGGGTCCCAGAGTTGGCCAGTGGCGTAATTGAGTCTTACGATTCTTTACGTGATAAGGTAATTAGCTGGCTAAACATCCAAAGGCCCCTACCATCCAACCTAAAAGGCGATGTTCTTATGGTTAGAAGGGTCTTGTGGGTGGGCTACTCTGCCACGAAAAGCGATGGGGACTGCATAATTGTTAGCTTCAAGAGCCCCCAGGTTGTCACCTATGTATGTAATTGGCTGGGAAATGCGGGTAACTCATCCATTGAGCTGGTCCCTCTCTCATATTTCTATCCTAATTTATGTAAGCCACCTATGAGGAGGGACGATGGCTGGACTCGGGTGGGCTTTGCTGTGGATGGGACCAGATACAGGCCCAGGTATAATACCCATTCTGCCACTGTAAATTATGCACATCCCAACAGATTCAATTGCCTCGATGAAGTAGATTGACTCCGAAGGGGTTCTCCCTCGCAGTCCTTCCAGGTCATCGCAACTGAATCTGCTGATCAGGGGATTGGAATCGGGGCAGCTGACACTGCTATCAGAGACTTGGGCGCACTCCAAGTTGGTAGTCTGAAATCCGCTAGCCGCATGGGCCTTGAAGGTACACCCCCATTGAGCCAAATGGGCACCATCCTAATTCCCCAGGCCCCAGGTGTCCCAACTACAACATCTACTGCTGACTGCAGTATGGAATCACTAGAACGGTTGCCCACATACCTTGCTATGGGCAATGCATCTGGAACAACTGAGGGGCCCCCTTCCAAACCTGTGACTGAAACCCTAAAGATCCTCTCTTGGAATGTGGCAGGCATCGCAAACAAAATACATGGGGCAGAATGGGATCTTCTTGTAGGCTCCAGCGACATCTGCCTCTTCCAGGAGATGTGGTCAAGGGATCCTGTGAGTAGAGTGGGTTTCGCAGTTTTTGAAATCAAGGCAAGTTGGAGTGGAAGGGGGAGACCCTCGGGTGGTCTGGCGATTTGGGTGGCTAGTCACGTTGGATGTGTTGCGGAAAACGTTCCTACGTTCTCGCGGGACATCCAATGTGTACTTCTTAGTTGGCCCAATGCAGTTAAATTGGCGATCATAAATGTATACTCCCGTCCAGTCAGTGCAGCTAAGGAATCGCGCACCCTGGAAGACCTTTCGTCTTTTCTGGGCTCACTGCCAAGTGAACACAAAATTGTAATGGGGGGAGATTTTTATTGTCATTTCGAGCCTCTAGAAGGTCTAAAGGAGGGTGCCCTCACCTCCGAAGATGACTTCTGGGGTGTTCCACCCTGCTCATCTCCCCATCCCGAACCCTGGTCACCCCTTGCGTTGCAAATCATGTCCCTCACTTTGAATTACGCACTGAGGGCCTGTAATGGTCGTACTGCGTCAGACAGCCCCTTTGTGTGTACCTTCAATAGGAGGGATCATGAATCCAGGCTGGATTATATCCTTGTTGATCTTAGCTTATGGTCAAAGGTCCAGGACTTTAGAGTATCCCCTAGAACAGATAGCGACCATAATGCACTCTTGTTAGATATGAAACATCCTGCTCCCGCTCATGAGTCTCCATCTACTAATCCCAGTGATGACTCAGAAAACCTGGTCCTTAGTTCTAATAGGAGAAGGGTAAAATGGGCGAAAATAATTCGCTCAGAGGAAAATATAAGAAAAATCTTTGATATAGCGCTCCCAAGGTTTGCAGAAATAGATGAACTAATTAATCAACCTAGATCATCTGATTTTGGCGATAAACTTGGACATATACATGCAAACCTTGTGGGATCACTAGCTGAGGTTTTTCACCCAGTGGCAGTACCTCGGCGGAAACAGACCCGAACCCCAACATGGTACAATTCTTCCTGTAAAAAGGTGAAGACAGAGCTAATTGCCACAATTAAAGCAGGAATAGACAAGGGCAAGGTCGCCAATCTTAGAAGTAGGTACAAGAAAGCCATGGCTCTGGCAAAGTCGGAGTGGGATTGGAACCACTGGCGGGATCTCTCCTCTGCATTGGAAACCAGGGACTCGAAAAAATTCTGGTCCCTGGTAAATAATGGCACGGGAGAAGCTAAACCCGCAGTGGAGCCTAATATTGCACCATCTGCCTGGGAAGCCCATTATGGCAAATTGTATCAGGATATTGATCAGCCCGCCCATGTAGTGGCCTGTGATGATATATCCATCCCTCCAGCTGGTTTGGAATTTTCACTCGGAGAGGTGGTCAGTGCAGTAGAGAGACTGGCAATGGGGGAGGCCCCGGGATTGGACAGATTGCCTGGTGACCTTTTCAGACACCAACCTGAAATCTGGGGCCCGTACCTCCTCATTATCTTCAATGCCATCCTGGGAGGTATGGAGATACCCTTTACTTGGCTGGGAGCAGAGATAGTGCCAATTTTCAAAAAGGGCTCTCCTCTCCTCCCAGCCAACTACAGGCCGATCAACCTCATAGATGTCCCCCAAAAACTCTTCTCTCGGCTCCTTCTGGACCATCTCCTCGAATGGATGGAGGCAAATGAAATCCTGAGTCCCCTCCAGGCTGGCTTCAGAAAAAACACGTCCACCATGGACCAGATCTTCCGCCTCATCCTCCTGTATTGGAAAACGGTGAGGATTGAGGGCGGGAGACTATACATGGTGTTCGTGGATCTGAGGTCAGCCTTCGACTTGGTCCCACGGAAAAAACTATGGGAGGTCCTAAAGGAGTTGGGTGTTCCATCCCAGCTGCTGCATGCCATAATTAGACTCCATGATGGCAACTATGCGCAGGTCAGGTGTGGGAGGGACGGCGCACTGTCCTCAAGGTTTCCTGTCCTCAGAGGGGTAAGGCAGGGCTGGTATGTAACGTTTACAACGCAACTTTTACAACGCACTACCATTACAACGACATTTTTACAACGCAAAAACCATTACAACGCATGTATTTACAACACATTTTTTTACAACGCAGGTACCTTTACAACGCATACCATTACAACGTAAGTATTGGTAAGTATATAATTATATTTTAAATTTTATATGTTTGGTTTTTTTTAAGGGGTATTTTTAGGGTTCAGGGTCAGTTTTCAGTTTTTTGGGTAAAAGGGTATTTTTAGGGTTCAGGGTCAGTTTTCAGTTTTTGGGTAAAAGGGTATTTTTAGGGTTCAGGGTCAGTTTTCAGTTTTTGGGTAAAGGGGTATTTTTAGGGTTCAGGGTCAGTTTTCAGTTTTTAGGTAAAGGGGTATTTTTAGGGTTCAGGGTCAGTTTTCAGTTTTTGGGTAAAAGGGTATTTTTAGGGTTCAGGGTCAGTTTTCAGTTTTTGGGTAAAGGGGTATTTTTAGGGTTCAGGGTCTGTTTTCAGTTTTTGGATAAAGGGGTATTTTTAGGGTTCAGTGTATGTTTTTATTTTTTTGGGTAAAAGGGTATTTTTAGAGTTCAGGGTCAGTTTTCAGTTTTTGGGTAAAGGGGTATTTTTAGGGTTCAGGGTCAGTTTTGGGTTTTTGGTATTTTTAGGGTTCAGGGTCAGTTTTCAGTTTTTGGGAAAAGGGGTATTTTTAGGGTTCAGGGTCAGTTTTGGGTTTTTGGGTAAATGGGTATTTTTAGGATTCAGGGTAAGTTTTGGGTTTTTGGGTTAAGGGGTATTTTTAGGGTTCAGGGTCAGTTTTGGGTTTTTGGGTAAAGGGGTATTTTTAGGGTTCAGGGTCAGTTTTGGGTTTTTTGGGTAAAAGGATATTTTTAGGGTTCAGGGTAAGTTTTGGGTTTTTGGGTTAAGGGGTATTTTTAGGGTTCAGGGTCAGTTTTGGGTTTTTGGGTAAAGGGGTATTTTTAGGGTTCAGGGTCAGTTTTGGGTTTTTGGGTAAAGGGGTATTTTTAGGGTTCAGGGTCAGTTTTGGGTTTTTGGGGTACAGGGGTATTTTTAGGGTTCAGGGTCAGTTTTGGGTTTTTGGGGTACGGGGGTACAGGGTAAAAATAAAATGAAATTACATTTAAATTAAATCAATTAAATGAAATTAAATTAAATTAAATAACATTAAATTAAATTAAATTAAATTAAATTAAATTATTTTTAATTATTTTAAATTAAAAAAATTAATATATACTTACCAATACTTACGTTGTAATGGTATGCGTTGTAAAGGTACCTGCGTTGTAAAAACATGCGTTGTAAATACATGCGTTGTAATAGTTTTTGCGTTGTAAAAATTTCGTTGTAATGGTATGCGTTGTAAAAGTATGAGTTGTAACGTCATACATCCGGCAGGGCTGCGTCCTGGCGCCGACCCTGTTTTGCCTCTTTGTCAACAGCGTTATATCTCACCTTGATAATGTGGAGGACAATGACGCCCCGTTTTTGGCAGGCAGGAGGGTGCCAGCTATTATGTTTGCTGACGACACACTCCTGCTTTCCAAATCCCCAATGGGGATACAACGGATCTTAAATGGATTTGGTCTTTTCTGTAGTCAACATGGTCTAGAGATCAACACAGAGAAGACCAAGTTCATGATCTTCAATCCATCCCCAAAATCCAGACCCAATCCCACTCTGGGCTCAGCCATTTTGGAAAGGGTTACAACTTTCCAATATCTGGGGGTAACACTGCATGAGAATTTATCCTGGGACCCCCAAATAGCCAGATCTAGGCTAAAGTTGTCGCAACTATCTGGTGCAATTTTGAAGGTCGTAAATACTTCCACCTTCAAACCCATAAGTCCTGCACTGGAAATGTATAAGACACAAGCAAAAGCGGCAGCATCTTATGGCAGCGAGCTGTGGGGGCATAAAGCGGGGCAAGATCTCGCGCTAGTGGAAAACACCTTTCTCAGACGTCTGCTGGCCCTCCCACGTGGCACCCCCTTGCTTCCCTTAAGATTGGACGTGGGTTTACCGTCCATCGCTGCCGAGCTAGAGTCCAAGCCATTAAGATTCTGGCATAGGCTTTGGTTCATCAGTGAGCTTACACAATATAGGAGTGAACTTGCCCATGTAATGGACCTGAACAAGCGAGACAGTATTCCCTGGCTGGCATTTGTCAAGAAGGAATGCTATCGCTTAGAGTTGCCTGAGCTTTGGGAGGCTCCAGAACAAGGATGCCAGAGTCTTTCTCGTAAACGCTTAGTCCAAATTCACAAGGAAAAAAGACTAGAACTTATCCTGATCGCAACTAACAACGGCACCTTAACTGAACGTTTTTACAATCCAAAAACACATATGATTTTGAATGTTTTATGGACATAATTTTTCCTATTCTTGCCAGGAAACTGTTTATACAGTGGAGGCATGGCACTCTGCCCATTAAATCCTTTACCTGCAAATGGCTCCAGACCGACGATAAAACTTGCCCAGGTTGTAACTCTCATGACGAAGACGAAGCCCATTTTCTCTTCTTTTGTCCTGCATATCACAGACCAAGGAAGTACTGGCTGGTCCCTTTATGTAGGAACCTGGGTTTCCGGAGCTATATGCATGCGTACAGAGTATTGAGAACCAGTACCCTGCCCCACATAGTTTTTGCAGTAGCGAAATGTATTATGGCTATGTGGTTGATTAGGAAAAAACTGTTAAAGGCACAAATGTTGAAAATATGAATCTGTTTCTTAAAAGTATGGATTGTGCTCCTAATCAGGATTTGAAATGCTTTTCCTAACCATGAACTTTTTTTTATCTTTATTATGTCCCATCAGTTTGGCAATTGTTTTTAATTGTTGTATTATACAAATGTAATCGTTTTTAATGTCCTGTTTTAATGTATTTGGCATGTATCTTTTATGGTCTAAAAAGACCGAAATAAAGAATTTTTGGATTGGATTGGATTCTTGCGAGGTGTCACTGGCCTGTTCAATGGTGTTGCTCTCTGTCAGGGAAGTAACTGTAGGGCCCTTGCTGCGATTTAAAAAAATATATAAAGTGCAGAGCAAAATACGAATCTGCCCTGTAGCATTTTAATCTGCCCAGTATGCTTACCGTAGATGCACATGGTTTCAGGCAGAAAAAGGGTTAGCCTTTGTCCGTGTGTGGGAATGTGTAGACAAACTAGTTCCGCTACATTGTACAGCACCCAGACGTGTCATTTAACCTTTAGTGTAACTATGCATTCTGGTAAATATTTGTTAAATATTTTTGTAAAACCAGTCATGTAATTTCGATGTTTGTAGTAGGTGAATCAACGGTTTACGTTTGTCTTACAGGTTCGTCTGATAGTTTTGATAACAAATTTACTGTTGCGACGGGTAGGTTATAAAGCTCAGCTTTTCATGCCTTTCATGCAGGTCAAACCGTAAACAGATAAACATTTACTCTATCATTGCTCATTCTTTAGTGCACAGTTATTACCTTTGAATTTCTTTGCCATCCTTCCCGCTCAACATCCCAAGGCCCCTTTCTCCACTGCCACCCAGCACTCCCCCAGTATTCTTTCAATCTAAGAGTACGGCCCAAGGCTGTAGAAACTGCATACATGCAGCGTCACGTGCAGAGTGAAGAGGTCTGTGCCCACCCTCCCTGCCACTGCTAGTTTTGTTCCTGAGTAGCTCTCCTTTTTCCCACTGTTACTATCACATATTTTAAGACATTGGAATTTTAGTGGAGTAGAGTTACAGCCCCAATCAAGTAAGAAACAAAATCAGGCGTGCACTGCAGTGACCTCTAGCATTGCTGTAACTTCAGCCACTGGAGCACTCTGCTGCCATGTGGAGGGGCACACGATGCACTATCTGTGGGGTATGGAGCAAGTACTCAGCCTCGCTGCCATGTGGCGGCAATCCTGGCAGACATTCTTATCTAGGGCCAGCCTATTCGGTGTGCACGAGGCAAGGTGTGCACGAGGCAAGGTAAAGGGGGTACCTTCAGCTGCGTGGCTCCGCTGAAGTCTCCCACCCTCACAACTACGCCCGTCCTCCACTGACATTTGAGGGATGTTGCCCTGATGGTGGTGGGGACGCACCGCATTTCGGGCCCCCGCTCTTAATTCGATCAGAGAGGGGTGCATGCGGGCATAGGCACCTTGCCCTTTATCCTGGGCTCAGATATGAGGGGTTTCACGGTGCAATGAACAGCTAAAGAATTTGGAGCCGTGATCGATACTGGGTCCGACGGAACATTTGTGTTCTCCGGAGGAGACTCGCACGGCCATAGCCGGTCTCCTGTCACACACCCTGGTGAAGACACGTGGCAGAATGTTGTATGGGTTGGCTACCTTTGGGAGTTGCCAAGGGAAGAAAGATCACGTCCTTGGTTTGGCATTTAAATGGGAAATCCGCACCCCGTGATGTTAGAATTTTGAAGTATTCATCTAGAAGGAAATGCACACTTAGGGGGTCATTAGCATGGCGGATTTCCCGCATACTCCGGGCCAGCGGAAGCCACCACCGGCCCGGAGTATGCGGGAAATCCGCCGAGGAGGCCTGAAAGACCCACCGCCAAATCAGGATGGCTGGTGGGTCTCCCAATCCGTCCGCCGCTTTTCCGCCGCGGTCGGAAGGCGACCACGGCGTAAAAGCAATAACATGGCTGGCGGTGTCTATCAGACACTGCCAGCCATATTAGGATGCAGGGTGAGTCATGCTTTTCCGCGGCGGCTTTTCCGCCGTGGAAAAGCATATGGACAGTCACTTTGGGGGCCCGTTGCGGGCCCCCTGGGTGAAGGTTGCGTGGGGGGTGCACATGGGGGGTACCTATGGTACCCCCCTACCCTTGCGTGCACGAAGCGGCAGGCACCGCGCGGTGCCTGCCGCTTTGTGCATGCAAATGCACACCTTTCGTTTTTTGCATTGCGGCGGATGCTGCTTCAAGCAGCATCCGCCGCAATGTAAAACATACAGGATGTGACCGCCAGGGTGGCGGTCACATCCTAATTGCTATGGAGGGACCGCCGCTGCCCATGCGGACGGTCCCTCCAACTCAGGGGTGGCGGACGGACGCAAGTCCGTCCGCCATCCTAATCGGCCCCTTAATGTATGCCCCCGGGCTTAAGATGCTTGCACCAGACATAGCTGGATTGGGCGCAGTTTAGTATGCCACAGCTCCCTCATGTACAATCTGCCTTTTACCGTGCTCAGCATCCTGGTGGGGCAACCTTGGAGAGAGCCAGAGGAACGGTATTGAGGGTAGGTATGTGTTCACTCATGGACGGGCCATGTGGACAATTTGACCCAGCTGGGCATTGTAGAGGAGCACAGGCGGAGTCCAAGTGACTAATGGCTGATGGGCGGAATTACACTTTGTTCATTCCCCGGAGTGGACATACATCCGCCTGGTGTGGTCCTGTGGCCATTTTCAGGGGTGCATGGTTGCCTCAAACGCTGATAAAACCTTTACCCTGCAATTTCTGTGTTAGGGAGGTCGATTGGTTGTAGTACGTGTCGCAGCAGGGGGCTGGAGACTGTTTTGAGGCTTTAAGAGCAATATTTGTTCCATTGGCAACCGAGACGGAGGGACCTGGCCAGTGGCTTGTACTGACCTGGTGGTTTGGACTTTAGCCAGGGCCTGGTGTGGGTTGACAAAACTGGCGGGTCTCTCGAAGGGGGCGTGGCCAAGATAATTAAAGGCATGGCCAAAATCACGTAACAAGTAATAGTATACCCACAACAAGTCAGGACTATTGGTTGTGGCAATGGTTGCTAGTTGCATAAGACACTTAAGTAGCAAATATGGCCGGTATATAGTATTGGAAAAGCTTCCACTTAGAGCCCTGGTGACACCAGGACAGAGTTGCTGCTCCCAAGTTTTGCAGAGTGAAGGGAGGCCCAGCGAGAACGACTCTAGAATTCCCCTTCGCCCAACAAAGCTCACCTGGCTCGAACTTCTCCACAGTGAGAGGAGAGCAGTGCGAGCACGCGCACATGCGTGCCTCTGGCACGGCAGTCCGGAAAGTATCCGGCTGCTGTGCCAGCAGCCACCAAACAGAGCCTGATAGAAACCTGTTTGGAAGCTCCCCATTAAACAACTGCCTGTGCTCCAGACGTGGTGCGACCCGGCCCGCTTAAAGCCCAGCCCCCAGCCACGGCAACTTACTGGCAGTAAGAAACACACACTTACGCTACCGAGCTATCCTCTGGGGGTGTTTTCAGCTACCGGGTGGCTCAGTTTATCGGTTTCTTTCAAATCCGACCGATGGTGTGTGAAGTTGGCAGGCGGAGCCCACAGTCACCCAAGTGGGGGAAACCTCACTCAAAGAAACGGAGGCATGCAGGTTATGGTAGGCCTCATCGTGTAGCTGCACTGTTGCAGGTACTGTAATAAAGCTCCAATGCACATAAGAAGGAGGGCACACAGTTGTAATACAGAAACGAGATGGTAGGGGTTCATATCACCAGTTTACAATTAACACTTATTGAGACACCCGCATGATGGTACGCAGACATAATATCGAACTTTTAATATCGAAGTGACATAATATCGAAGTTTAAATATCGATGATGAAAAATATCGGAATCACAAATATCGATTACAAAAATATCGTAATAAGTATGTGTGCTGAAATATCGATAACAAATATATCTAAGTAAAAATATCGTTGTAAAGAAATATCGATAAATAGTAAAAATATCGAAATAAAATATATAGTAATAATTATGTAGTAATATGTGTTATTGTTGTGTAATAATTAATAATATTTAGAATGTATTAATAGTAATGTGTACCTATAAAATATAATAAAAAAAAATAAAAAAACATATATAAATTTAGGAGCGGGATGTTGGGTTAATAGGGGATAAGGGTGGGGAGTGTATTAAAAATTTATATATTATAAATATAAAATTGCAGATTTTTTATTTTAATTAGAAAATATTACAATTTTGTTTTTTTTAAAATAATTTTTAAATAAAAATTAATTAATTGATATATAAATTTAGGAGCGGGATGTTGGGTTTATAGGGGATAAGGGTGGGGAGTGTATTACAAATGTATATATTATAAATATAAAATTGCTGAATTTTTATTTTAATTAGAAAATATTAAAAAAATAAAAATGTAAAAATAAATTTTATATAAAAATTAATTGATATATAAATTTAGGAGCGGGATGTTGGGTTTATAGGGGATAAGGGTGGGGAGTGTTTTAAAAAAAATATATATATATTTTTTTAATTGAAAAAATATAATAAAATAAAAAAAAACATTTAAAAATTATAAATTTATAATAAAAAAAAAAAATTATTTAAAATATATGTTTTCAAATATATTTTTTAAAAATGTTGATCTTTGAACTATATGTTATTTAAAATTAATATAATATAAAAAAATGTTTATAAATAAATATATTTAAATAGGAGAAAAAAATTAAAATGGTTAAATAATTCTGCTTAAAAAAAGTTTTTTAAATTTTAAATTTATTTGGAAAAAATTAAATAAATAAATCACAATATTTTTTAATTTAAATATATATTTTAAAATAAAATTTTAAAATATGTAAAAACATTTATTAAACCAATATGTACATTAAATAAAAATTTAAAATTTCGAATTTCGATTTTTTTTTAAAATAAATTGCAAAATTTTTTCTATTACATTTTACAATATTGTTTAACTTTAAAATATGTTTAACAACTTATTTGATATAAATAATTGGAATATTTTTTTAAATTTATTTCATATTTACACATTCGGATTAAGTATATTTGTTTGTTGAGTGTATGGAGTGAGTAAAATTGTTAACAATCTATATTGCTGTACAGTTTTGTATATTATACTACATTTGAATAGTGAAAATAAAATGTATTAATTAGAAAAGATTATTTTTAATACATTATTATTGTATATAGTGTTTAAGGTATGTATTTCTTTTTAAATAAACATATATATACATGCATTTTATGTACCTTGGAGTGGGAATTTAAATGTATATGTAAATAGTGTACTAAAATATTCCTAATTAATGTAGAATGGAGTAGGAATAGTAAATTATATATAATTAGTGTCCACCATCTATCTCTAATTAATGTAGACTGGAGTGAGAATATTAAAATATATTTAATTAGTGTCCAGCACCTACCCCAAATTAATGTAGACTGGAGTGGGAATAGTAATATTTATTTAATTAGTGTCCAGCACCTACCCCAAATTAATGTAGATTGGAGTGGGAATATTACATTATAATTAATTAGTGTCCAGCACCTACCCAAATTTAATGGTGACTGGAGTGGGAATAGTAAATTATATTTAATTAGTGTCCAGCACCTACACAAAATTAATGTAGACTGGAGTGGGAATAGTAAAGTTATGTTGATTGAAATGTCATTAAATAAATATTTTAGTGAAGTAAAATATTAAATACTGTAGTGTTTTTTGGAACAAATTAATTTTTTTATTAACATGAGAAAGAACAACAATAAACATTAGTATAACATACATTTTTTACATTTATATTTATTAATATATTTGTGTAAGTTGTGTAAATTTTATTAAACATTTCAAACAATATTGGTAATATTACTTAATTCAAAGAATACATATTTAATAAACATAAGTATTGTTAGAAGTAAATAAAATGGAAAACAACCATTACAACGCAACTTTTACAACGCACTACCATTACAATGACATTTTTACAACGCAAAAACTATTACAACGCATGTATTTACAATGCATTTTTTACCAACGCAGGTACCTTTACAACGCATACCATTACAACGTAAGTATTGGTAAGTATATAATTATAAATAAAATTTTATATGTTTGGTTTTTTTTAAGGGATAGTTTTTAAGGGTCCAGGGTCAGTTTTCAGTTTTGGGGTAAAGGGGTATTTTTAGGGTTCAGGGTCAGTTTTCAGTTTTTGGGTAAAGGGGTATTTTTAGGGTTCAGGGTCAGTTTTAGGTTTTTGTGTAAAGGGGTATATTTAGGGTTCACGGTCAGTTTTCAGTTTTTGGGTAAAGGGGTATTTTTAGGGTTCAGGGTCAGTTTTGGGTTTTGGGGTAAAGGGGTATTTTTAGGGTTCTGGGTCAGTTTTGGGTTTTTGGGTAAAGGGGTATTTTTAGGGTTCAGGGTCAGTTTTCAGTTTTTGGGTAAAGGGGTATTTTTAGGGTTCAGGGTCAGTTTTCAGTTTTTGGGTAAAGGGGTATTTTTAGCGTTCAGGGTCAGTTTTGGGTTTTTGTGTAAAGGGGTATTTTTAGGGTTCAGGGTCAGTTTTCAGTTTTTGGGTAAAGGAGTATTTTTAGGGTTCAGGGTCAGTTTTCAGTTTTTGGGTAAAGGGGTATTTTTAGGGTTCTGGGTCAGTTTTCAGTTTTTGGGTAAAGGGGTATTTTTAGGGTTCAGGGTCAGTTTTGGGTTTTTGGGTAAAGGGGTAATTTTAGGGTTCAGGGTCACTTTTCAGTTTTTGGGTAAAGGAGTATTTTTAGGGTTGAGGGTCAGTTTTCAGTTTTTGGGTAAAGGGGTATTTTTAGGGTTCTGGGTTTTTGGGTAAAGGGGTATTTTTAGGGTTCAGGGTCAGTTTTCAGTTTTTGGGTAAAGGGGTATTTTTAGGGTTCAGGGTCAGTTTTGGGTTTTTGGGTAAAGGTGTATTTTTAGGGTTCAGGGTCAGTTTTGGGTTTTTGGGTAAAGGGGTATTTTTAGGGTTCAGGGTCAGTTTTGGGTTTTGGGTTTTTGGGTAAAAGGGTATTTTTAGGGTTTAGGGTCAGTTTTGGGTTTTTGGGGTACAGGGGTACAGGGTTAAAATAAAATTAAATTTAAATTAATTTAATTAAATGAAATTAAATTACATTATTTTCAATTAATTTAAATTAAAAAAATTATTATATACTTACCAATACTTACGTTGTAATGGTATGCGTTGTAAAGGTACCTGCGTTGTAAAAACATGCGTTTTAAATACATGCGTTGTTATAGTTTTTGCGTTGTAGAAATTTCGTCGTAATGGTATGCGTTGTAAAAGTATGAGTTGTAACGTCATACATCCAAATAAAATATACTGTTTGAAAAATACATATACAATGTATATATTCAAATACATGTTGTTAGTAAACAATAGTTTAGTATTTATATTAATATAAATATATTAATATTACATTTTGTAACAAACTTTTTAATTGAAGAAAATATTGTAGAATAGATTTATTTATATACATTTTGTTAAACATTTTGTTAAATTTCTTTACACCATTTCAACATTTTTACAATTATAATAATAAATATTATGTATTTTATAATATTTATTTTTATAATTTTACAAATTGTGTACTTTTTTCTAAGTAATTTAATACAAATAAAAAATTACTATTTTTTCATAGTATTCCTTGGTTTATTAAATTAAATACTTTGCTTGCATTAAATAATAAGTGTGTAATTTCTATAATTTTCTTTAGTTTTGGGTCCTTTATTTTGTAACCGCTTTAGGTCGTTTTGTGTCATTTTGAGGAAGTTCAGCTAGCGGTTGGGAAACACTTCACGTCTCTGAAGGTAAGGTTTATTTAATATGTTTTAACTGTGTTTTAAATTAATTTTGAGAGTAGTTTGGTCGTATTTAGTGTTGTTAGAAGTAAATGTGTTGTATTGGAGATTATGATATGTTGTGTTTGCGGATGTACATTTAACGTACTTTTTAGTGTTGTATTGGCTTGTGTGTAGAGTTAGTGTTTCGATGTTTAAGTTTATTATTCGAAATATTATGTTGCTATTACTTTTAGTAGGACTGTATGTGTTATTTTATGTGGGTGGGAATATTTCTTTTATGTCTTTCACTTGCAGGAGTTCCTTATGTCCGAAGGAAGCGTTTTTTTTGGGGAGAAGTGTTCGTTAGTTTTATTAACTAATAGTTTGTAGACACTTCTTCAAATTTTTCGGTTTTCCTGGAGCGTTTTTTCTACATTTTTACATTTTTCGGGTTTTTTATGGTATTTCGAAAGAGCTTCGTGGAATGGATTTATCTATTTTGGGACACTTGTATTTTTTCATTTTTTTTGGGTAACTGGTATTCGAAACTGGATTATATTGGTGGAAATGGATTCTACATCATTTGGAATATCTTTGGTAAGTTATTTTAAATTTTTATAATTGTGGGTGGGTAATGTTTTAATGATTATTGTTTAGTTTTATTTATTTCAAACATATTAATGTGTGTACATATATTTAATTATATAATATATATTCCATACATTATTTTTTTTCGAAATAAATTATATGAATGTAATATTATTGTATTAGAACATTTTTCTATTGAGATTGTTTGTGGCTTACAGTAGTTTACAGTAGTGTTTTGGCTATTATATTGAGGTATTCCATGCCTGTTGTGCTAGGGTACAGCTTTACTTGTTGCTCTAGGTATTTGTGCATTTGTTTTGTTTGTTTGGATGTTTTTGGAGTTAGTTCAGTAATGGATTGCTCCATTCTGAATTCCTGATAACTTTGTTCTTTTTGGAGGCATGTAATGAATTTTTCTAATGTTGGTTTAGTTCGGCCTGTTGATTGGAGGAAGGCATTGTGCCAACCTTCAACTGCGTTGTTTGTTTTAGATTCTCCATTTAAGGTGCTTCTGTAAACATTCCACCAGGGTATTAAGATTTTAGGATTTCTCCTGTGGCCAGATCTATGGAGTCTACCTATCCAAGTGTCCTCAAAGTAGTCTAAGAGAGGACTTAACTTTGCTTCATTTTGTTTGTAAAATTGGCTGTCTATTAAAAGGTTGTAGTGTTCGGCCACATCTGTTTCAGGGACTTAAGCTAGTGCTATCAGTTTTTTTATTTCATATGCAAAAGATGAGCTTGTAGCATATTCTATGCTTAGAGTAGTTTTTTGTAAATGCCTCCAAAGACACTGATTAAAATGATAATAGCAGCCTTGGATACAAGTATGGGGGTGTATTTTTAAAATAGCTGAGAGCATTGCTTGTTCAAAATCCAGTATAATTTTTTCAGGGGAATAGTCATTTGTTTTTTGTTTGATAATGTTTAATAAATCCATATATGTTGAATTAGTTTTATTTGGAAGCAGTGCATATAGTAGAGGTATGTTACAGTTTTGATATAAGCCATGTATTGTGTAAAGTTGGTAGAAAGGTCTGGGACAGATGTTAAAAGTACCGTCCATCATCCAAATTTGGCATTGTTGGAGTTTTATTAAATTTATAGCAGTACCAAAGATTATTATTCTTTTCTCATTGTTTTTATTGTCGTAAATTATAAAAGGTATTTTGTTTAAAGTTATAGTTTGGTCATGAGTTAAATTTATATCACTATATTTTTAAAAATCACCTTGGTGTACTGTTGTGTGCGCTGCTTACCGGTCCCCCTGGGCCCCGTTCCACCGCGGCTTGCCTGTGCCGATTGACGTGGAGGGCTAGGTCGGGCGCCATCTTGGGCGGACCCGGACCCCGGCTGGACTCGAGTTAGCGGTCCAGCTCGGGGAGGGGCCTGGGCTACAAATAGAATTGACTGTGGCGTGTCAGGGCGTTTGACCAGGGTGGTGGCAGCACCTTGAGATAGCGCTTGGGATTGGCGAAAGCAGACTGCGAGGGATCTCTTCTGCTGCGCCCCTCACGCTGCAACTTTCAGTTGACCCTTTTTAAAAATTCTATTTTTAACTCCAATTGATTTGCTAATTGTGTAGTTTGTATTTTTAAAAATCACCTTGGTGTACTGTTGTGTGCGCTGCTTACCGGTCCCCCTGGGCCCCGTTCCACCGCGGCTTGCCTGTGCCGATTGACGTGGAGGGCTAGGTCGGGCGCCATCTTGGGCGGACCCGGACCCCGGCTGGACTCGAGTTAGCGGTCCAGCTCGGGGAGGGGCCTGGGCTACAAATAGCGATGTGTCCTAGAGCGCGCAGCGGGCGCGCCGTCTACGCGCCGAAGGAGCGCCAAAGGAGGGCCCATCTGTGCCCGTCCGTGCCTCGGACGGGCCTAGGGCTAGCCATACTGCCTCCCCTCCATGTGACCGAGATGGGATACATAGAATTGTCTACTCCCGCTCCGATCTGCTTAATATTGCTCCTTCCGATGAGCAAAACAGCTGTCAACGAAGAGGGCCTGATCCTATGGGGACGGCATGTCCGAAATGCGGCTTCTTTTTCCAGCGCACGCTTTCTCCGCGCTTAGGCGCCGACATGTCCCACATGAACACTGTCAGAGCTGCCCTTATTAACGCTAGGTCTATGGTGAAACATGCGGCTGACATCTTCGAGGTTCTTATGGAGGGTCAGCTCGAGATACTTTTCGTCACTGAGACATGGCTTAATAACTCCTGTGCTCCGTCCATTGAACTGGCCGTTCCCAGAGGTTTTAAGATTGCCAGAGCAGACCGACCTCTTGGCAGAGGAGGAGGTCTAGCAGTAATATTCAAAGAGGACTGGCACTTTTCCTCTGAACGGCTAGCAGTGGGGGTGGAGGGCGAAGTTTTTCATTTTTCCCTTGTTATCAACCCACATTTTACGCCAGGAGGATCTTTGATCTATAGGCCCCCAGGCCCAGCCATGCCCTTCCTTGAGGCTTTGGAAGACTGTATTGTGCCCCGAGCCCTGAACTTTCCCAGATTTCTCCTGGTTGGCGACTTCAATATTCACGTCGATAATATTGACGCTTTGGAGTCGCGCAGACTTGGGGAGGTCTTGGATCTGTCACAGCTCAGACAATGGGTATCATCTCCAACTCACTCAGGAGGCCACCTTCTAGACCTTGTGTGTTCTAACTTCCCCCTTAAACTTTCTGACCCGGAAAAAGTCACCTGGTCTGATCACGACCTGGTCAGGTTCTCATGGGAAGTGGGTAATGTGGTCAGTACAGCTCTGACACCCCCCACTATTCATCCTCAGAAAATTAACATGGCCGTGTTTAGCCAAGAATTGTTAAAAAATCACCAGTCCCTCTCTCCGGAGTTGGATACAGCGGTTGTGGATTTCAATGGTCGGTTGCGACAGGCGACATATGTGTCCACCAAACAGGCTACTGCACCCAGACTTCGTCATTTCCCCTCTCAACCCTGGTTTTCCCCTGAGTTGAGGGAGCAAAAACTGGGGTGTAAAAAACTGGAGCGAGTCTGGAGGCGCGCCTATAGTTTGGACACAAGGGCCGCCCTGCGCTCTGCCCAAAAGAAATACTATGCCGCCATTAAAACTGCCAAAGGACTATATTATGCGGGAAGAATAGCTAAGGCAGAAAACAACAGCAGAGAAATTTTCTCAATTGTAAAAAGTTTTGTTTCCCCCATCGCAGAATCCTCCACCCTTCCCTCCTCTGGGGAATGGTGTGAAGTTCTATCAAATTTCTTTACTGATAAGATAGCCAAGATTCAGCAGGGTTTTTGTTCCACTTCATCGACTGAGAATCCAGAATTTATTATCCCTGGTATGCCTGATCCCGCAGACACCCTACAGCTCACTGATTTGGAGCGGATTACAGAGGGTGATGTGTTGCCCCTTCTGGACTGTCTTAAATCAGGGTCCCCCACTGATCCGTGTCCGGCTCGGATTCTGTCAGGGGTGGCCAGCACTGTATGTAGAGAGGTCACTCACATCGTCAACCTCTCTCTTTCCTCGGCAGTGGTTCCTGCCGAGTGGAAACAGGCTAAGCTTTTGCCACTCCTGAAGAAGCCAGGCTTGGATGCTTCGGTCCCCGGTAATTACCGGCCCATTTCTTTGCTCCCTGCCTTGACAAAAATCTGCGAGAAAGTAGTCTTCCGACAATTAGATAAATTTGCAGAGTCATCTAATGCCCTGCACCCTGCCCAATCGGGATTCAGGGCCGCCTATAGCACTGAAACGGCCCTGTTAGAGATGACGGAGTCGATACGGGAGTGTCTGGACGGAGGCGGCAGAGCAGTCCTAATCCTATTGGATCTCTCTGCCGCCTTCGATACCGTTCCCCATGCTCTCCTCATCGCCAGGCTATCGGCCATTGGCATTGGCGGCAATGCCTTAGCCTGGGTGTCGTCATTTCTTTCGGGAAGAACGCAACAGGTCTGGATGCCACCTTATGCCTCAGAATTAAAACCACTCCTTACAGGGGTCCCACAGGGCTCCACTCTTAGCCCCCTGCTGTTCAACATTTATATTACCCCTTTGGTGTATCTCGCGGAACAGCATTGGGCTAAGATCATAGGATATGCGGATGACACGCAGCTTCTTTTTACCTGGCCCGACGACCATCTTGACACAGCTAAGGTTCATCTTTGCCTATCCTCTGTTTTTCAATGGCTTATGCGGGCTCAACTAAAGTGTAATGAGGATAAGTCTGAGGTCCTCTTTTTTGGATCCTTCCCCCCTAATTTCAGGAACGTGCTGTGGCCCCCGAACATTCCATGCCCTAAGGAAATGGGTGGTCCGGCGAAAAATCTTGGGATTTGGTTTGGAGAGGATCTAAAATTTGAGGACCATATAAAAAAACTGACCGGAACGTGTTTTTCCACCCTGAGAATGCTCAGGAAATTTTTTTTACTACTCCCCAGGGAGGCCAGGGAGACGGTTGCCCGAGCACTCATCCTAGCTAGACTGGACTACGCAAACTCCCTGTTCAGCGGCATTCCAGCCTATCTGACCAAGCGTCTGTTGGTCATTCAGAATGCCGCAGTTCGCCTTCTCTGCAACGTCCCCAGATGGAAGAGTGCTCGGTCCCATATGTCTGGCCTCCACTGGCTTCCAGTTCCGCAACGTATCCTCTTTAAAACTTTGGTGCTTGCGTTCAGAGCAATTCATGACCAAGGACCAGTCTATTTAAAGAAAAGATTCACACTTTATGCCCCTACAAGAGCCCTCCGCTCATCTTCTCTATTAAAAATGACCCTCCCGCGATTTAAGCGAACTAGATTGGGGGGTCAGTCCATTTCGGTGGTTGCTGCCCGCGCCTGGAATGCTCTCCCTTTTCATCTTCGCTCCAGTCAAACAGTTGCTCAATTTAAAAAAAATCTGAAAACCCACCTTTTCAGTAGCAGTTTCTAATCTGATCCCCGCTCATCTGTCTCTGCCCCTCCCTTCGCGCCAGGATACTCCCCAGTAACAGTGCGCGTTACAAAACCATTTATACATACATACATATGTTTTAGGTGGTGGAGTGGTACTAGTAGTTGCTTTTTTGGTACGTGATATTGTTCTTTTGAGAGAAATTATATTAGGCATTTGGGTAGTGGCTGTTTTTGGGATTTGTGGAATTTGTTCTTTTAAAATTAGGCTTGTAGGTTTTTGGGAACCTGTACTACTTTAATGTTTTCTAATGCTGTTCTGACTTCTATTTCTGTTACATTTGGAGGGTGGTTGTGTTCCCTGGTGTAAAGGACAGTTGCTTCTCTAGTTGTTGCTCTTCCATAACATTTGATAGAGTAATATTTGCAACATTTCCAATTTACTTTCATCCCAAATTGTTTCTCTTGGGTATAAGTATAACCCATGTAGCAGAGTAATAGTTTACCTTTTTGACTGGTAACAAATTCAGCTCCTTCTGTCATTTTCTCCTTTTTAAATCTATAAGAAATGTATGGTATAGTTATTATAGTTATAGTTATATGTATTTTAAGTGGGAATTATAAATATTTATATTGTGCATGCTTACCTTTGGTTGAAGTTTAGTCTGTGATTTTGATGTTCTTTACTCTTTTCCTTGTGGTCTGTCTTTTCTGGTGTTTCTTTGCTTGAAAAAAAACATTTATTTGTGTTAATTGTTTAGTAATTTTTTTTGGGTAGCTTTTACATGTTTTCCTATAAGTTAAAGCTTTTACTTATTTTATCTATTGGAAAAGTGTTTGGATATACTTACTTTGGTAGTTGTATCTTTGTTTGTTGAATTCTGTTCTTTGATATTTGTTGTTAGTGGATGTTGTAGTGGTGCTAGAAAAAAAGAAGGATATATGCATAAATTATTACAATATGTTAGCAATTTTTAATTCTTTAGGAGTTACTGTTTGTCACATCATTTAATTGACTTACTTTGTATTAGTTGCTTGTTATGCAGAGTTTTAATGCTGTTGTAGGTGTAAGGCAATCTGTTCAATTTTCTGTTGTGGCCTGTATTTTCTTTGATGTCTTTATCTGTAAAAAAAAAAATTAATCATTAAAATCCATATTTCGAAACATATTTTTGGTAGCAGGTCTGTTTGCTGTTTTAATGTTAAAGCTTCAATTAATTAATGTTGTTCGAGAAAAAATAGAAAATGATTACTTTGTTAGTAGTTTCGTAGTTTTCTTCTTAGGTTTTTCTGTTCTTTAGTAGTGAAGTTTTCTGTAGTGGTAGGAGATAATATACAATACATATGTATGAGTAATTTGTCCTTTTTACTAACTGTGTAATTTTAGCAGGTCCTTTAATTAAGTTACATTTTGTTACTTACTTTCAATCCTCTTAATGGTAGGTTGAATCTTAGTTTTCTTGTAGGCGTCGTCAAATGTATCCACAGTATTCTTTCCTGTCTTCTACTTTTCTCAGGTAATTTGTTTGTTGGATGTAATTGTTTATATAGTGTTTTGGAGTTAGTAATTAGTTAGCTATTGGTGAGTTTATGTTTGTACTGTTTTGATTCGTTGGTTTGTATTTTTGAAAAACTGTTGGTGTAATTAATTACCATATATGGTAAACGCTAATTAATGTTGAGCATACATACCTTTATAAAATATGTTAAAGAAATAATTTATAAATGTGTAAATCATTTATTTTTAAATGTGAAAATATTTTTATTTATAAATTGTTGTAAAATGTTAATTGTAGTGCTAATAGTAATTTTTTAATGTTTAAAAGTGTTATAGAATAATAATAAAATTGTTCGATATTGCTTAAATAACGATATTATTGTAGTCGATATTTTTACTCTCGATATTTTTAACGTACTGTTTATAAATTTTAATTATCGATATTTAAATATTGCGATATATATGTGGTCGATATAATTGATATCGATGTGTATGTATTGCGATATTGTAATTTCGATATTTGTGTATGTGATTAAATAAGTATAGGATGACGATATATTTGATGTCGATATTTTAGTGTCGATAATTTTGTACTACGATAATGTGTGTTCCGATATTATGTCATAGATTCCCGCATGATATGTGTATGTTTTCACACTTTACAAAGCATCAACCGCTGTGATGCCAGGTGGTTGTAGTTTCGGCTTCATGGGATCCTAGTCTAACTCCTGAGGCACAGCCGGGAGACGTTAGCTGTTTTGGCTTTTTTTTTAAACTTATAAAATTGCTGTCATTGTGTGATTTTACCTCTGTGTACTTCGAGCGACGCTCGCCAGGCACTCCCTTGACCTTAGACCCCCCGCGCAGCCGAGGTCAGCGCTGACGCAGGAGAGGGAAACCAGGTGCAGGACACGCCCCTGCTTCAGAGACCACACCCCTATTCTCCCTATAAAATAATGTGTTTACAACGGACGCGCAGCGGACAGGCGCAGCGGGCGTGCCTAAGGCAAGCCCGTCTGGGCCCGTCCGGGCCCGGACGGCCCCAGGCCCGGTCACCATGCCCAATTGCCCTATGCGCTGCCTTACCTATACCCGAGACATGCTTCTGGCACTGAATCCGCATAAACACTCTACCTGCAATTACCTCTATACTGGAGATAACTCCTTCACCTGCTGTAGTCTCTGCAACCCGCCCCGCGCTGAGACAGAACGCCATGGCCCACAACTCGGCCTTCTCAACTGCAGGTCGCTCGTCAAACACGCCCACGAGATAAACCTCCTCATTTTAGAGCACGCCATTGACATTCTGTTTATCACAGAAACATGGCTTACTCCCAAAAACGGCTCTGATATTGTTAATGCCCTCCCTCCCGGCTATCAAATCTGCTCATTGAATAGACCGAGTGGCAGAGGAGGTGGATTAGCTATAATATGCAAAGATCACCTCATTTGCAGAATCGATGATGGCAACATTAAAGATTGTGAAAGTTGCCTTTTCACCGTACAAATCTCGCCAGAAACGTCTCTGTCTGGGTTGCTTGTATACCGTCCCCCAGGCCCTCTTGCCGAGTTCCCCAGCAGGCTCATTGATCATGTCACCCTTAAGGCAACGACTTCCCCTAACTTCCTTTTATTAGGAGACTTCAATCTCCACTTTCTGGACCCAACTGACACCCCCGCAGCCGAACTGCTGCTGGACATCTCATCCATTGGCCTTTGCTTAATGAATTCACAGCCCACCCATGACAAAGGCCAGCTACTGGATCCGATCTTCACAAACATTCATGACCTTAAAACCCGCGTGCCCCTCCCTCTTCCTTGGACAGACCACTTCCTGGTCCCCATTGACTGGCACCTTGATATTTCCCCACCCCAACTGCCTAAAATCAGAACCCTCATCAGGCGTTGGCACAAACTTGTACCAGAAGAATGGGCATCCAAACTCAGGGAATCTACCCCTTCCCCCACTCATAACCCCATAACTGCCGATACTGAATTTAATACCTGGCTCACCCAATCATTGAACTGCCTCCTACCTCGATCTAGCATCCTTAAACAAGCCAAGAGAGTCAACCCTTCCCCCTGGTACACCCCTGGTACACCCCTGAACTGAATGTTCTACGGAAGGATTGCAAGAGGACGGAACGCGCATGGAGGAAAGATAAGTCAGCAGATAAGAAAGACGCGTTCCGGTCTTCCCTAAGAACCTACAAACTTGCGCTTCATAAAACCAAGAGCTCTTTTTACGAGGAAAGAATTAAAAACTCATCCTGCTCCGCTCAGGAAACTTTTACCATTCTAAAAGAACTTCTCCATGTCCCAGAACCCCCGCGAAATCCCTGGATCCTGAATCCGCAGAAAATAAATGTATGGCAACATTCTTTGATGAGAAAATCCCAAAAATTCTCGCTTCCCTACCTTCTATCGATATCGGTTGCACAGGCAGTGACAGCCACAGCCCTCCGCCTTGCCGCAGTTTGTCCTCTGACACCCCCGCACCCTATCTTGACACCTTCGGTCCAGTAACCACAGAAGAGGTAGCCGCGATGTTTGCCACAATCAAAAGTGGCTCTCCAAGCGAGCCGGTCCCCTTGCGCTTCCTCAAGAAAGTGGCCCCCACTGTTATCCCTCCGCTCACGGCCCTCATCAACGCTTCCCTACTGCAGGGAGAAGTCCCTCCTAGCTGGAAAGCAGCTGTTGTCAAAGGTCTTCTTAAAAAAACCCTCATTGGACCCGCAGGACTTAGCCAACTATAGGCCAATCTCCCTCCTCCCAGGAAATAGCAAAATCATGGAGAAATTAGTGAACAAAAAGCTATCACTATTCCTAGAAACCAACAACTTGCTTAGGAGCTCTCAGACAGGCTTCCGTCCAGGCCAGGGCACTGACACCGCCCTCCTGGCGGCAGTGGAGAAGGCCAGAAGCATTTTAGACTCAGGAGGATCAGTGGCAGTGATCCTCCTGGACCTCAGTGCGGCCTTCGACACTGTCAATCACCAGGTTTTAATCCAGCGTCTGAGAGACATCGGAGTGAAGGGCACGGCCCTGAAGTGGCTTGCGTCATTCCTCAATTGCCGTTCCTTCCAAGTTTGGGAGAATGACAGCCACTCCCCTGCGGTCCCTCTCCGATGTGGAGTACCGCAGGGTTCATCACTAAGCCCGACGTTATTCAACGTTTATATGTCCCCGCTGGAGGTGTTGGTCACCCCGTTTGGAGTGACGATTATCAATTACGCTGACGACACCCAGCTGGTGGTGACCCTCTTCCACCCCAACCAAGAACCCTCCAACCTCCACAGCTGCCTTACTGAAATCCATGGTTGGATGAACATCTCAGCACTGAAACTTAACGGGTCCAAGACAGAAATCTTGCTGCTTGGACAAAAAGAGCCCTCCCTGCCGCCCAACACCTGGCCCGCCTGTTTAGGTGATCCCCCTGTTCCCAAAGACGAGGTTAAGAGCCTGGGTATATGGCTGGAGAAAGATCTGACCTTCAGAACCCTGGCAAAAAATACAGCGGGAATCTGCTTTGGACTTCTTAGGGCATGCAGGAAGGTGCTTCCCCTGCTCCCCCCCACTTCCCGGAAACTGCTGATCCAGGGCCTTATTTTGTCGAGGCTGGATTACAGCAATGCAAACTACCTAGGAGCCCCGGAAGCTACATTCAACACCTTACAGAGAATCCAGAACGTTGCTGCCCGACTTCTTACGAACACCCCGGCCAGATCATCAGCGAAGCCAGCCTTGAAGCAACTTCACTGGCTTCCAGTCAGAGAGAGGGTGGTTTTCAAGGCCCTCTGCCTGGCACATAAACTCCTTCACAACAAAGGTCCCCCCTTCTTAAAAACTTCATCATTCCTTACAAAGCTACCAGGTCCCTCCGGTCAAACCACGAGAACCTCATCACCGTTCATAGAGTGAAAAAAGCCCGCTCGGGAGGCCGCCGCTTTTCTGTAAACACAGCAAAGCACTGGAATAGTCTCCCCCGAAAACTCAGAACAGAACCAAACCTCCTCCACTTTAGGAAAACATTGAAAACTCTCCTCTTCCCCTGATCTTTCCGTCTTTTCCGTCACTGCTCCCTCCTGACTTTCTAGGTTCTAGCGCTGGGATGCTCACGGGTTACTACGCGCTCTACAAAAACCTTAAAATAAAAATAAAAATGGCATCCATTGCCTTACCTGTTTACTTTGCGATGGACAGATGGCGGTTGGGCTCGCTCACGTGCATAAGGAGAGGACAGAGAAAGCCATTACTATCCTGGATGGACGGCTCGAGCCCCAGCCTAGGTTTACCCAGCCTTTCATCCTTCCGAGGTTGGTTAAATGAATACCAACTCCATGGGTAATAAACGCTGTGCCTACGGGTGCGCTCAAGGGGACCTATAAGGTTCATAGCGTGGCGTTAATAAGAAAGGCAACAGGGAAGTTATTATGCAATTTATCTAAGGGCTAGCGTAGCTCTGGGGCAAAGGGATTTTTGCTGAAGAGTGCAGGACGAGTAGGGCTCATTATGTGTTCACTGAGCAATGTCTACTCACTCGGTAGGTAGGAACACTGCATTCATGTCCATCCCCCACTGAAAAGCATTAGTCCCTCGTAGTTAATGCAGTTACGGGGACATTGCCTAGCCAACTAGGGCACACACTGTTGGGGCCTGGGCTTGGTCTTAAAGCCCAGGTTCATATCCCGGCAGTTTTGCCAAGCATTGCATCCGGCCGGGGGCGATAAATGTGTACAGTTGAACTGGTTATCGAGAACCACCTGGGAATCAGGTTTTCTCCCAGGTCAAGTAGTGCAGAAATACACGTGTGATTTTGGCTTAGCTAGGTCAATCTCACTTGGCCAACTTACCTCCTCCTGAGGCAAGGACAGGAAACACAGGGAGGGTAGCACCTGCCAGATTCAGCACTGGGGAGAACGGTACACAGACATAATATCGACTCCAAAATATCGTTTGGACATAATATCGACTCCAAAATATCGTTTGGACAAAATATCGACATGACAGAATATCGACAGCCAAAATATCGTTTTTAAGGTAAGTGAAGTAATATCGTTTTTATTTTTAGGGTTCAGGGTCAGTTTTGGGTTTTTGGGTAAAGGGGTATTTTTAGGGTTCAGGGTCAGTTTTGGGTTTTTGGGTAAAGGGGTATTTTTAGGGTTCAGGGTCAGTTTTCAGTTTTTGGGCAAATGGGTATTTTTAGGGTTCAGGGTCAGTTTTCAGTTTTTGGGTAAAGCGGTATTTTTAGCGTTCAGGGTCAGTTTTCAGTTTTTGGGTAAAGGGGTATTTTTAGGGTTCAGGGTCAGTTTTCAGTTTTTGGGTAAAGGGGTATTTTTAGGGTTCAGGGTCAGTTTTCAGTTTTTGGGTATTATTTTATTATATTTTATTACTATATATATATGTTTAATAAATATGAAATAAAAAATATTTATTTAACTTTCATTAATTATTTAATTATTATAAGTTAATTTAAGTAATTTTAAGTATATTTTAGTAATTAATTATTAATATTAATTTAATTTAACACTGTTTTTAGTAAATACGATATTTTTTACAACTATATTTTTGTAAACGATATTTTTAACTCGATATTTTTGTACTTACCTGTTTGTAGATAGAAACTCGATATTTTGACTGTCGATATTTTCTCTACGATATTTTTGATGGTCGATATTCTTTCAGTCGATATTCTTTCAGTGATCCGGGGAGAACAGAGCACAGTCCGAAGTGCTAGGGACTACAACACATTTATACCCGATTGTGTATCCAGGTTAAGGGGTCGCTGAGTGACGCTCTGGTGGGGGAAGTGGTCAGTCGGGGGCAGGCCATCTACACGAAGGGTTCCAGCTCAGACCTGTCTAATTATGAGTTCAAGTGCCAGAAGTGACACTGGGATACTATTTCACAGGTCTGTTGAGCAGAAGAACAGAAAGGGGCTTGTGTTCGACATCCTGGTCACAGGTTCAGAACCCGGCAGGCCACCTAGCATTTCATCCTTCCGAAGTCAATAAAACAAGCACCAATGGGTGGTAACAATAACCATGTTAGTCTACGCCTAGATACCAGGGGGTGAAGGTATTCACAATTAGTCAGAAATGTTAAATATGAAGGTTTTGTTATCACCATCCCAGGAGCTTTATGATAGGGGGCGGTCTTTCAGCAGTCTAGGGAGATGTGGTTGGTACACAACAAAGTTATCATCAGCGCCGCAAGCCAGTGGCATGGGGCCTCAGGAGAATAACTGCCCTCCGCATCCATGGTATGTCAATGCAACCCAACTTGACGGGTAAGGGGTAGTTTATTTGTGCATTAGCGGCCAGGTAGCCGTGTATACATAGCGGGGCTCTGCAGACACACCCCTACATTGAGATCAAACTGGGTTAGAGCAGTGAGCCAGAGTGAAAACACATAAAGGCTTCAGTGTATTAGAGAGCATTGGACATTCCGTGTATTATTAAGTGTGGGGCCTGATACTTCTAGTCCCCTCCTGCGCCCACTGCCTTGCCGTCCCCCGGGTTTAGTAGCAGGAGCTTGGAAGGGGCTAGACTTTCCCAGGGTGGTGCCGGATTTAATTCGATGGACAAATCTAGGATGTTGCATATTGACTAACAGGTGGAATTTTCAGTTGCCAGTGCATGTTTTCACCCATATGCAGAGCAGTTGGAGTTGAAATAATTGAGGTATTGACCAGTGAGGTCAGCGGTCGCTCACGCACCAAATCACTGTTGCGGTGGGATTGTCGCTACGCGGCAAGGAGATAAAGGTTTTTTTACCACCTCCAGGTCCCCGCAAGGGTGTTAGCCACCCAACTAGCCCGTTGAGGGGAGGCGGTACAATCCTACACTTCCCCTTGGCAATCACAACGTGAAGAGAGAGCAGCGGAGGCAACGCCTCGACTCCTGATGGACCAAGTTGAATCTTAAGTGGGTGTGTGGGGCTCGGAAACTCGTACCGTCCTGCCACGTCTTGTCGAGGCAGCGAATATGTACCCTCTGCAAGGGCAGGTTACAGGTCGCAGGTAGGTTCCCCCGCGCTTTAGCCAGGGCAGTAGGCAAGGGGTAGTAGTCATAGGCTTACAGGTATGCTGGTGTTCAAAAAGTTTGGTACAGACTGAGTTAGGGCCATGGGGTGACAGGGTAGTTTAGACCATTGGGCATTCCCAATATCCGGGTAACTTAAGGTAATTGCACATAAGGTTTCCCCCTGGTTCCATCACTCTGGTCTGCCCCCCCCCCTTTTTCCCATGTGGGATCCTTCCACTGGTTTAAACCGGGAATGTAAGGGCAGCTCCTGCGTCTGGTGTCCCAAATTTGTTGTTGATTTGGGGTAAACTAAGTGGAGTATTATGTCCAAAGTCCTTGTGTCCATTCGGCATTCCCTCAATACAAGTAAGGCGGTTAATGATACACAGTATCAGTGGGTGGGTAACATATACAATCTATCCAGCGGCCAGTGCTTCACCAATACACAGAGCTGCAACCAGAAAGTGACAACGGGTCCCTCTGTGTAAATACGGAACTAGCCCTGGTTGGACATTACCTGGAACTGCCTGGTTGGCGAGGACATTTTTGGAGGCTCTGGGGGCACTTAAGGACGCGACATCTCGCATAGCAGCTCCCTCCCGGTCTCCCCCGCTGCCGCTGCACTGTGCCATCTTTCTGCGGCTGCCGAGGGGGGAGACCACAACTTCCAGCACTCCCTGCGGCTGACGCCGCCCACCACGTGCCGATTTCGCGCCAGGTGGCGCACTTAAGGGCAACAGAGTTGCGGCCGAGCGGGTCCCTCTGTATAAATACGGAACTAGCCCTGGTTGGACATTACCTGGAACTGCCTGGTTGGCGAGGACATTTTTGGAGGCTCTGGGGGCACTTAAGGACGCGACATCTCGCATAGCAGCTCCCTCCCGGTCTCCCCCGCTGCCGCTGCACTGGGCCATCTTTCTGCGGCTGCAAAGGGGGGAGACCACAACTTCCAGCGCTCCCTGCGGCTGACGCTGCCCACCACGCACCGATTTCGCGCCAGGCGGCGCACTTAAGGGCAACAGAGTTCCCGGGACGCGCGCGGGCGCAGCCAGGCAAAGGGTGGGCCGTCTGTGGCCGTCTGTGGCCGTCAGGGGCAGACAGAGGCAGGGCTGGGCCACTCCCCTCTCCAGGCCTGGACTGGAGACATTTGGACCTGGTTAGTTTATTCGCCAATTAGCTTTTTTTTTTTTTTTTGAAAATGTGTTTATTGTCATATCAAGGGCATTCTTACCATATATACACGTCGTCTATCGCCATACATACAGCATTGTTCATCATCGGTACAATATGATTAACGACTTTACCATTTTCCTTGTTTTCCTTTTCCTTTATAATGGTGCCCCCCCCTTTATCTCAAAATTCACTAATGGATAACTCCTATCTGCTACTGTGCAGTAATTGAAATCCCTCCCCCTCCCCCCGGCACTTCATGCGACATAGGGCTTAGTACTTATGAGCAATGTCCATTTTGCATTTTACGGTGATTTATCGTCCATTTGGTTTGTCATCACCCCTTCACAATAGTACTGTAAAACATTTTCAATCCCAAGCCTACAACCTGTGTTCCAGGGACCTGGCGTCCTGTGCCCCATTCTTAACCTCCCTCATGTGGGATCTTCCGTGCGCTCTCCATCCTCCATCACATTCACCGTCAATACAGGCATTCACTGAATATGCGTCTCCGCACTCCTCTCAAATTCCACCATCATCGTATTCCAGTCTAATGAAATCGGTATTTTGCGCAGACCCCTTCGCTCCTTCCTTTGTAGCTCCTGGCCTTTTGCCTTTCCCCACCTCACCACCTCGTTGCTCCAAGATACCACACTCGGTAGTTTCGTCGACTTCCATTGCATCGCTATCATCCTTTTCGCTAGTAGCAGTGCTAGGTCTACAAATCTGGTGCCCATACTCCTCTTCTTCTCCTTGTGACCCCGCCCCAGCATGGTGTACAGTACCGATTCGTAGGGTCTACCTGGGGCAACTTCCCGTAGGATATTGTGAATTGAGGCCCAGTAACATCCTAACTTTGGGCAGTCCCAGAACATGTGCAACATACCCGCATCATCACGGTGACATCTAGGGCATTGGTTGGACGCCTCTGGGAACATTGCCTGTATTCTGTGTGGCGTCAAGTATGCTCTATGTACAATCATGAGTTGTATGAATTTAAACTTAGGGTTTCGTGACACTTTCTTGGGAAGTTGCAGTATCCTCTCCCAGTCCTTATCACTAATGTCCCCTCCTGTATCTCCCTCCCAGCGTGAACGGAGGGTGTGCAGTGGAGTGTTTTTGCTAGTCCCAATCCCCTTGGCAATCCACTTTATCAAGTGGCTCCCTGACCCCATGAGGTATTGCATAGTGAGTAGGGCCGTCTCTACCGGTTCCATGCCGTCTCTCGCCCAGTGCGTGAATATATAGTGGGCGACTTGTGCATGCAATATAAACATCGACCTCGGGGCATGGTGTATTTGTAGGAAGTCCGTATGCGTCAGTAGTCTACCCTCGGAAAAGAAGTCCCCTACTTGCGAGACTCCAGCCACGTGCCATGTACGCAGCCTGCGTTCTGTGAGTGTTCCTGTTCCTAAGGTGATGCCCAAAAGAGGTATCGTGGGTGCGTAAGCCTGTCGATTGCCAATGTATCTTAACGCTGCTCTCCACTGCTGTATTGCAAGTTTAAGCAAGGGAGGGGCTGGCGGTGGGATCCTCTCCCGTGGGAGCAACAAGCGGTGTATGTGACCCCTGCTCCTATCTGTCTCTGACATGGACAAATCGTGCAGGTTGCGACCTGCCAGCCAGTAAGCCAGCCATTGAAGCTGGCAGGCGTATCCATATGCCAACATATCGGGCACTCCCAACCCTCCTCCGTCCATCGGCAGTTGCAGTCTGGCTAGACTTATGCGTCTTCTGCCCTTACCCCAGACCAGTTCCGTCATCAGTGTATTCAGCTGTGTGAAGAAGGCCCTGGGCACTAGTACGGGCACGTTCGTGAAGTAGTATATCATTCTGGGTAGGACCACCATTTTCACGATCGCCACTCTGCCTGCTACCGACAATGGTAAGGTGTTCCAAAAGCGGATTCGTGGTTTGAGCGCATTAAGAGCTCTACCCAGGTTGCCCTCAAACAGATCCTGTTCATCTCTGTAAATCTGGATACCTAGGTATTTGAATGTTAATGGTGCTATTTGTAATTGGTAGGGGACGAATTGTATGTGAGTATCTAACGTGGGCCTGCAAAAACTATACCCATATGACTTAGTCTCGTTAATTTTTAGGCCCGATATCTCTCTGAACGCTTCAAATACCTCGGAGATCAGTGCTAGTGGGCCCGTCATGTTTCGCAGAAATAATAAAATGTCGTCCGCGTATGCGGGAATGATATGGTGGGTATTAAGTCGGGCTATCCCCATGTTATTAGCCATGGTGCGGACTTTTATCATCAGGGGTTCCAGAGCTATTATAAATAATAAGGGCGACAAGGGGCAACCTTGTCTTGTTCCCCTAGCGATGTCAAGTTGGGCTGAGATGCATCTGTTTGTCCTAACTCGCACTGTGGGCGCATGGTATAGTAAAGTGATCCATTGTGTGTATGCTTGTGGAACTCCGAATTTGCCCAAGACAGCCAGCATGTAATCCCATCTTAGGGAGTCGACTGCCTGTTTAAGGTCTAGTGATATACACCCTTCATGATCCTCCCCTGTTTCCCTACCGCCCAGTAATTGGTTCAGTCTCCTCAGGTTCAGCGCGGTGCTCCTACCTGGTACGAATCTGCACTGATCTGGGTGTATCAGGTCAGGGATATATTGTGATAGTCGAGTTGGCAAGATTTTACTTAATATTTTATAATCCGTGTTTAGGAGCGATAGGGGTCTATAATTCTCTAGGCACAGCGCATCCCTACCTGGCTTCAACAATGATACTATCAGTGCCCGAAGCGTTGACGCAGGGAGTGCGCCATTCTCCATCGCCTCTTTGTAGAGCGCCAGGAGGCGGGGGGCCAGTCGCCAATTAGCTATTATTGACATTTGTGGTACTAAGCGTATGATTTAGTTTATATTTTATTTTGATTGGGTTGCTCATATAATTATGAATAGGGGCACTTGTAAGTGGACGGGGGGTCCAGGGGTTGTAGGCACTCTGGACGCATTTTTATTACAGGCAGAGTGTTTTAAATCATGAAATTCAGCTTACCCAAAGGAGGTTATCCTTGGAACCCCAATTTGCTCTTGTAGCAGATAACTCCCTCAGTCCCCCACCATCAAGCAATCCAATCCTCAATAGTAGCATGCAAGAGGAAGCTGGGCCATCACCTATTGTGGTTTAAGTAGAAGTTCACAACGATCCTGACTCCATGTCCTCTACCCACCCCTCTCCTCCTAGACAGGTCTGCACCCACAAGCAATTGCAGGTGCAGGCGAAGGATCGAGTTTGTGCGATTTCAACGAGGAAGAGGAAAGCGGCCACCCTACCAACAGCGATTTCCCAAGCCAAGAAAATAGCCAAAACGAGGGGGTCATCAATGGTATCGAAAAATGAGACCTCAATACAAACCACATGTAATACTCCTTGCCACCGAGAGGATAGTCCTCAAGCCCCTCTTATACACACAGTGGATGATCAGGTGGCTCACATCCTTGGTAAATTGGAGGAGAGGCTAGCGAACTTGCTCAAGCCCGTACTAAATAAGCTTTCAGATATCAAAGCTAGGCTCAAGCTAATCGAGCAAAGCACTTTTTGTCCGAATCCTGTACCCAGCATAGTGGATGGAAATGTTCCCGATGAGTTAAGACCAGTTGTAGTGCGTCCTACATCCATAACTCCCAAACCCGCTGCCCATATAGTCGATAGAGCTATCATTTCTACAACAGTGTGCCCATCCACAGCCATTCTCATCAACTCTCAAATCATAGCAGAGAAGGCAGGGACCACTATAGTGCACACTGAGGGCTGCGATCCGGTTTACAAGGGGGTGGAAATGCTACATAGGAGGGAATCTTTAGAATTACTCCCACAATCTACACCGTATACTGTAATTCTCACTAATGTCCCGACACTTAATACTAACGCAGTGAAACACTGGTCTTCCCTCAAAAATAAGGCCCTTCATCTACTACACAATAGAAGATGAAGGGCCTTAGAGGCAATCACCTCTTTCAAGATTTTAAAATGATACGCAGAACTCCGTGGGTTGGGTTGTCACCTAAAGGATGTAGTGGTGATTGCGTGGTTGTTCACTTTGGCTCCACCAACCTTGTAAGAACAATACTAGAGAGGGCAGGGGCTAGGTATCTGACTAGAGATGGTAGATCTATTTTGCCACTCGGGTTTTTCTATCGCCAATCGTCTGCACCCTGTTCCATATTGAGCACACATATGAGGGGTCAGCAGGCTTAAAATCAGTATGACTACAGTGTGCCCGTATGCAATAGATTTGACCCTTTCTCTAGTTTAGAGGAAATTGATTGACTAAATCACTTATCTCCACCACAGCATACTCACCACCTCAAATCTGAGTCGGGTAAAAGCGGGGTAGTGGAAGACGCAACCTTAGTTGTAGCTTCCCCTCAGTGTACTCTAGATATGTCTAGCTTACAAAGCTTATAGCCTGGTCGGGACTCCACGAGACCTGTGCCCAACCCAGGTGCCTCAATGGAGCCTGGCCGAAACAATATTAGAATCCCCCAGTCTTCAGGTTGTGGTTCAAACCCTACAACAATAATGGACCGTTGTGTCCAACTCATCTCCTGGAATATAGCGGGCCTAGTGAGTAAAACGGGCACTACAGAATTGTCTGCTTTCATAGAAACTCAGGACATTGTCTTCATGCAGGAGACTTGGGCTACTGAGAAGGTTTTCTGTATGGGTTATCTAAACTTTTCCAAACCGGCTGAGCAGAGTAAGCGAGGTCGGCCCAAAGGAGGACTGACCATATGGGTAAGACAGTCCCTTCAATTCAGGCTGGAGGAGATCCATATAGAATCAAGGGATATCCTCATTATTAAGCTGTTCAAGGGGTGTCTCCCAGGCATGCTATTAATTAATGTGTATTCCAGAGGAAATCAGGGGGGTAAAGCCTTCGAAATGGTTGCCACTCTAGATTCTTATTTGACTAAGAATCAGGGGATTGTTCCAGTCCTCATAGCGGGAGATTTTAATTGCACGTTTGAACCCCTTGATATCCATGATATGAATTTTTATACAGAAGAGATGACTTGTGGTCTATTCCCACATTCGATCTCCCTCCATTAAAAAAATGGTCCAGCGCGGCGTTCCAAATGAATATTTTCTGTATGGAACATGGGGTGAGAGTAGTTAACGGGCGCACCAACTCCGATAAAAGAGGGATGGCAACCTTTGTTAGCGAGCAACGCGCAAGTAGGATTGATTTCTTTTTGCTCACCAAAGAACTCTGGCCGTGTTTAACGGATATGGAGGTAATAGTCCGTGTTGAAAGCAATCACAATCCGTTGCTCCTTTCAATATACCGCAATGACACATTGCCTGTAGAGGGTTTGGTAAGTAGCCCAGTCCATGTTGAGGCGTACGTGACTAACGATACAAGTCGCCTCAAATGGTCTAAGGTGGCGTTAGATGGGAAGATCGTGTCCCAGATGAATATGTTGGCTTCTAGTGCTATAGAAACCCTTAAGGCAGAGGCAGCTCAAGATGTACAAAGTGATAGAGCAGTGGACATCCACGAGCACCTTTCTAATGATCTTAAAACGTTTTTCATTGCAAAAAATAAAATATCGAACAAACCGCTACGTTCTAAATCGGTAGAGTGGTACAATTCATCATGTCGGACAGTATATAGATTGTTAGCTGCGGCAATAAGATCTAAAGATAGGGCTGTAATAAATAAAAGTAGGGCTTCATACAAAGCGGCGCAAATAACAGCTAAAAGGGACTGGGATGAGGAGCATTGGGCAGCATTGTTGGAGGCAAGTTCAAGGAGAGACATGACCACATTCTGGCACCTGGTGAAGTGGGGCAATGGAGCTACGACCAATGTACCATCTAATCACGTGGAGCCGCAGCAGTGGGTATCCTATTTTGAAGGTCAATTTACCTGTGACTCCACTATCAGTCCCAATACAGGTATCCTTCCAGATAGTCCCGTTCTAGAGATAACTAAGCTGGAAGTTGAAAATGCCCTGCGCAGGGTTCCCAAGGGCAGGGCGCCGGGGCTCGACTGCATACCCGCAGATTTGTTTCTCCAAAACACAGGTCTATGGGCTGAGTACATCCGGCTCCTAGTGAATGCCATTGCCAAAGGAGCTCGTATACCATGTACCTGGCCGGGGGCAGTGATCTTGCCCATCTTTACAAAAGGTGATACATCCCAACCTGCCAACTATAGGCCCATCAGCCTCATTGACTGTATCAAAAAGGACGCTGCTAGGGTTGTGCTGTGTAGAATCCAGGCCTGGCTGGATGATTCTGCCATACTCTCGAACCTGCAGGCTGGATTCAGACAATGTACCAGCACGGTGGGCCAGGTTATGAGGTTCATTCTGCTATACTGGCGCACTGTGACTCTAGGGAAGAGCACTATCTACGCAGCTTTTGTGGATCTTAAGTCTGCGTTCGACTTGGTCCCTCACAACCAGATGTGGAGCACATTACAACATTTGGGCATGCCATCTGACCTGTTGGCTTTTGTGGTGAAATTATACTCCAACAACTTTGCCCAGGTTAGATGGGATGAGAGGGGTCATACCACGCAAAACATTTCGGTTGACAGAGGGGTGAGACAAGGGTGTGTCCTTGCCCCCACCCTCCCTTTCAATCTATATTAACGGGGTGGTAAATTATTTTAAGGATTTCCCCACCGATGCACCCATATTAGCAGGGAATAAGATTCCATTATTAATGTTTGCGGATGACACCCTCATACTTTCTAAGACCAGACAGGGCCTCCAACGAGCCCTGGCCATATTTGAGGAGTTCTGTCAGGAACTTGAACTTGTTGTCAATGTCAACAAGACCAAGTACATGGTACTGACGAACTCCCCAAAAGCTGTTAGTGCTGTCCGCATGAATGAGGGTATCCTTGAACAAACCCAGACCTTCTCCTCCCTTGGCATTATAGTAGATAGGAAGGTCACCTGGAAACCACAGGTCACCCAACAAGAGGTTAGACACGCTCAACTTGCAGGAGCCCTATTGCAGGAACACAGGCCGTCCCACACGAAACCCATTGCACCGGTGCTTCAGCTTTACAAGCCCAAAATCGGTGCCTCAGCTTTACAAGTCCAAAATCAGTGCTATTATATGAAGCTGAAATGTGGTGCTATGCAAACGTTGACAGTTTAGTTGTGACCCAGAACAAATTTCTTCGTTCCATAATAGGCCTCCCACAGTCAACCACTTTAGTCCCCCTGTTATTGGATCTAGGATGTAACTCCTTTAGAGAAGTGGTATATTACAGGTTGGTGTTCTACTGGAGAAGACTATGAGTGACCCCAGAACCTATCCACTATGCCAAAGCATTGCAGGAAGTGAGGTAGTTGGATGTTAATAAGAAATTGGGGTGGTTCCGGACAGTTCGAAACATACTGTCAGACATGGGTATGGCCCACTTGTGGACATCCCCAGCTGACAGTGTGTTTCCTTCAAAATTGGAGTTTAAAGCCGCTTACTGGGCCATGGTTAATATGAGGCGCATTCAGTCCTCCTCTGGCACTTCTCTCTCCAGTGCCTTTTTGGACCTTAAGCAGGAGCCTAAACTAGAGGAGTATTATTTCATTGACCCGTGATAGGAAGCTGTTTCACCAGTTCAGGGTGGGGACGCTCCCTACCAACGAGTTTATGAACAAGTGGGCTAATTCTCAATCCAGCAACTGCCCGTTTGTGTTGACACTGTAGAAATTATAGGTCACATGTTTTTTGCATGCCCTGCTTATAGTAAACCAAGGAGGAGATGGTTGAAACCAACGTGCGCCAATTTGGGTATTAAGTCTACTATGGAGGTCTTTCGAATTTTCAAATCCTCTGTGGAGGTTCCAGTTGTGGTAGCCGTAGCGAAGTATCTAGGGTGGGTTTGGGTGCTTCACTGGAAAGAGAAAAATGTAGCTGCTAAGGCTCATTCCCAGTGAGGCCCCTTCTTACCTGAAGTATTTATCTGTGTTAAATTTTTCTGATTAATTGTACCATACACTTTGACCTAGAGCTTAATTTTAGCAATGAATTATGTATTTTTTAGTAGTTTTTATAGATTAAGTCACAATGTTTTTAACACATTTTATATACTAAATTTTTAAAAATATTTTTAACCTAACATAGGTGCTAGACTGTATATACTGCTATTTGATTTCAGGAGCTGCCTACTTATTGTTTTTTATATGTATTTGGTACACGTGTTCTAACTTTTGTGATTTTATATAAATCGAAAATAAGTTATAAATGAAATGAAATGAAATGACAAGGGGCAAAAACCAGTAAAGAGGTTTTGATGTGTCTCTATGGCCTTACAGCTGTGTGAAGCCAGTCTCAATTTGAAGGTACGCCCAGGTGAAATTGGGTGCATTTCAAGGTTCTCATGACCACTGCGGGTACGGTGGCACACCAAGCTGACTGTCCAAGGTGCTCCTGTACTGCAGTCCCAAGAAACGGGGATACTAGGTGTCAAGCAAGGAAGACTATGGAATAGAGCATGTGGCACATCCAGTGTGCAACAAGAATTTAAATTCAGTGGGGTATGGTATTCTCCACCCCTGGGACTGCTCAGCGTGGGCAGCCGATGCCCCCCGACCCCCCTATTCGGGAATATGCTGGGGGGGGGGGTAGCAGGACCTAGTCATCCCCTAAAGTGAGGCACCATATGACCAGCAGTGGGCACTGTATAAATTCAGACATCCTGTGGGACGGTATGCCTAGGGTGGATTCACCACAGAGGGAGCTGAGTTGTTGGCGATTCCCATAGGGACTAAAGGATGCTGGTGCAAGGGCAGGAGGCCCCCCCATGCTCATTGTCACATACTGTATGGACACTCAGGTGTGGCAGGATTTAGAAAGCAAAAGGACAGTGCAAATGCTAAAGATTTCCCTCCTCGCCCCTTAAGATGTGGGGCACAGGTGTGCAAAATACTCGGTGCAGCCTGGTGCGACCAGAAAATTCAGGGTGTCATGTGAACCATAGTGCCTGAATCCACCCCGCCCGAGTGGCACGGGGCAGAGTCTTTTATAGCGATGGAACTTTCCCACAGGAGATTTAGTTCTTGGCACAAGTTCACTTGCCAAAAAAGCCTTCATCATTAGACTCTGGCGGTTCAACGTCAAGGGTCACTGGGATATAGATGGCATCTCCTGCCCATGTTGGCAAGGGGCCTGTATGAGAAGTTGCAGGTGAGAACGGAGCTGTTTTGGTGGGGGGCCCTGTCAGCGACGGTGGCCGTCGCCAGAGCTGTGGTGGAGTTACAAGGCGATCTGGAAGCAATTGGGTACAGAAGAGTACCTCTGCACGGCACACAGGGGTGCCGGAGCCAGAGCCCAGGATCCTCATGAGAGGTTCCTGGAAACCGTGTCGGCGTCCCGTTTGTCCTTCGGACGGTTGTGGGCCTGAACAACCGGGGGCTTGCCTTGCTACGCTCCACTCTGAAAGGGGCGTGAGTAATAAGTGTCACGTGATCTGGGAGGAGGATCACCAGAAGGGGCAACACAGATGGGGTTCGCCCCAGTGCTGCTTGGCTCATCAGGCGGGCAGGTGGCGAGTATGCTGCCTGCCCTTGGATCGCCCGTAAGATAACCCACCATATTACATAACGTTGTATGTAATAAACCTGCAGCAGTTTTTCCCAATATCAAATTTGTGTGGTGTGTATTTATTTGCATGCATTCCAGGTGCTTGGTGGTGGGGGGTGTCGCCATGTTGGTACTATGATACTTGCTTTTGCAAACCCCTCTAGTGCTAAGAACACAGCTAGAATGGGAGCCGGGCCGGAGGAGCCAAGATGGCGATCGGGACGGCTGCATAACTGCTTGGCTCCGTGCGCCCTCCCGCCCCGCACATATATCCTGTCGATAAACCTGAGCAGTCATTGCCAATTTAAGTAGGTGAAGGAAAGCATTCACTTACCATCTGCTTTTGAGGCTCCACCGCGCAGTAGACCCGAAGAACTGTCCCCGTTCCTTTGGCGGCCTTCGAGGTGCTGAGACCGGGATCTCGAGTGCGGAGAGTGTCCGGCCGTGATTGCAACACCAGCGGCCTCTGGTTGCGATGGAAAGCCGGTCGGAGAGAACCTGAGATCTGCGAGCCGGGAGAGATGATACCAACCCACTCCCAGTAGTGGGTTGCCCTGTGAGAGGTGTGAAATAGCTGGGACCGAGAGAGTCCATGATGCCCAGTTCCCCTTCGGTGTGATACCCGGTTATGTTAACAGCCCCCCCCGGGAACCGGTGGGTGACTCCCGGGCAGCAGGGAGTTTGTTTAGCCTTTTGGTAACTCTCCTTTCTGCTGCCTGCCTCGACTATTGAGATCCCGCTGTGAAACCTGCTGATTCCGGGGGTCGAACCCAGTCCTGAGGTGCGGTGGAGGGGAGAGTGAACGTGACGGCTGAAATGGCGGATGATACTTTCCCGTGCACCCCTCACCCGGGCAGAGAAACCGATGCGCAAGAGAATCCCGGGGTCTGGCTATGCGAGAAAATGCCCGCGCCCACACATATACTGGCTGCATTAACAACCCTGCAGACAGCCCTGATCCGGGAGGCCCAAGCTTTGGGACAAAGGATGGCCGCCATTGTTGTCCCGCCATCTTGTACCGGCACGGATCGCTCTCAAGGAGGCGCCGATGTGTCTGCCTCTGCTTCATCGACGTATTCCCCGGATGAGTCTACATTCTTAGAGACGTGGATAGATTTGGTTCATGAGCTTACTGTGGATGCACCTGTGGCGCATGTTCTCGTCTCACCGGGGCCTTTCTCTGATCGGCAAGTGGAGGAACAGCATCGATGCACGGCTTGGGCGGCCCTGTCGGGGTTTTGGCGCTTCCCGCATAGTGTGTTTCCCTTTCCATGTCTGGCGGGACTGTGTTCAGACTTGAGACTGTCGGCGGTGTTGACATTGTTCCAATCAGACTTCCGCCATGCAACATTGGCGAAATTTTGGTGGCTGGGATCCTCTGGAGCGGCGACACTGCCTGACCCTCCCGGTGTATTTGGACCCTTTGTGCTACTTTGTATCCCGTTTGAGGGACGGTTCAACGTTGGTACTGTTGACAAACGAGGCCAGGGGTGAATTCGCTTGGAACATGGAGGGACTCTTGGCTGGTTGATGGGGATTTGAGGGGCGCTTAGCGGGGATGACATTGATTGCGTTATATGTGATTGTTGCTACCTGTACTTCTTCTACCATTACTGTTTACACAATTTTTGCACGCGGAGGTAGGAGGGGCCGGATAACCAGATTGAGGGCCCTTCTCCTGTATTTTTTTCTCTTCTTTTTCTCTTTTCTTCTCTGTATTTCTGGTCTCTTATTTAGGGCGACAGGCACGGTGCTGAGGGGGTAGGCCGTAGCCTTTTGCAGGGGTGCAGGGTTGGGGGTTGGGGGATGGGCTTGTTATTTTGTTCTATCTTTGTTTCTATGGCCCTTTGCCCTTTTCCTTTTTCTATGTCATCGTCTTCCATGTTTCCCATATTGTGTTTCGCCTTGAGGGGTGGGGCTAGTTCGCCATGATTGCTTAGTGTTTATTGCGTCTATCCTGACTCATATCCCCCTCCCCCGTCTTTTTCATCTATGTACATCACCGGCGTAAAATCTTTTGCTTTTCGTTAGCTGTATCAGGGGTGTGTGTGATTCTGCGACATTGATTTTCATTTTATTTTTCGTTATTACAAAATGAACCGTCTCAGATCCTTATTATCGCATGGTACTTTAGTTATTTGATATCTCCTGGATACTACTCAGCTTTGCACTCCGGACCGCTGTATTTTTTCTACAACATTACTTTTTAATCGATTTGAATAGCGGCCGGCCGGTTTGGTTGTAGGCCCATGTTTGTATCTCCGTACTATACTAATAAAGGTTCTATAAAAAAAAACAAAAAAAAGAATGGGAGCCGGTTATTTCTTAGACACAGCATGCATTAGTTCTAGTTTCAAACCCCCAAATTACTCAATAAACTTACAGGAGGTGGTGACCAAGCTAAGAAATTACTATAAATTATGTTAGTGGATTGCATATTTTGATACAATTTCCTTGCAGGGTTTAAATAGACATCCAACCCCTCGCACTGATTCTTGCGAGGTCTCACTCGTCAGTTCAATGGTGTTGCTCTCTGTCAGGGTAGCAACTGTAGGGCTCTCGCTGCTGTTTTAAAAAAAATGTAAAGTGCAGAGCAAAATACGAATCTGCCCTGTAGCATTTTAATCTGCCCAGTATGCTTACCGCAGATGCACATGGTTTCAGGCAGAAAAAGGGTTAGCCTTTGTCCGTGTGTGGGAATGTGTAGACAAACTAGTTCCGCTACATTGTACAGCACCCAGACGTGTCATTTAACCTTTAGTGTAACTATGCATTCTGGTAAATATTTGTTAAATATTTTTGTAAAACCAGTCATGTAATTTCGATGTTTATAGTAGGTGAATCAACGGTTTACGTTTGTCTTACAGGTTCGTCTGATAGTTTTGATAACAAATTTACTGTTGCGACGGGTAGGTTATAAAGCTCAGCTTTTCATGCCTTTCATGCAGGTCAAACCGTAAACAGATAAACATTTACTCTATCATTGCTCATTCTTTAGTGCACAGTTATTACCTTTGAATTTCTTTGCCATCCTTCCCGCTCAACATCCCAAGGCCCCTTTCTCCACTGCCACCCAGCACTCCCCCAGTATTCTTTCAACCTAAGAGTATGGTCCAAGGCTGTAGAAACTGCATACATGCAGCGTCACGTGCAGAGTGAAGAGGTCTGTGCCCACCCTCCCTGTCACTGCTTGTTTTGTCCCCGAGTATCTCTCCTTTTTCCCACTGTTACTATCACCTATTTTAAGACATTGGAATTTTAGTGGAGAAGAGTTAGAGCCCCAATCAAGTAAGAAACAAAATCCTTGTCAAGGTAAACCACAAAATTAAATAAACATGTACTTAACCCTCTTGTAGTTTGGCACAAAAGTAATCAGGCTTAACTTAGAGGCGAGGTATAAAGTATTTATGCAGCATGCAAACAGTAATCAAGTGAAAACACAGCAGAAGAAAAATTCCAAACCAATTCAGAAAAATAGAGTAAAATTTACTGAATACAGAAGCCCACGCGGCAATCATGATTTCTGGTTGTGCTGGACATGGTCAAAGCCAAAAGTTTACATCAACTGCGATGGGCAGGTGGAAAGTTTATCTTCTAACATCGTCAGGTTTTCATGTGAGAAGCACTCCTTAATGAGGTCATTGGCGATGGGGCGGGAAACCGAAAACAGGTCATCAACGGTGGGTTGCTGAAGTTTCAGCCCTTGGTCAGAACTTCTTGTTGATGGTGCGGTCATTGTTGGCACAAAGACCTGGTCACCGATCAGAACTTCATGTTGGCAGAAAACATAAGGCAATTGTTGTGGAAGCGAAGAGCTTCTGGCAAAAAAGCCTGGGGTCTGTATCCGAGAAAGTCACGTCAGCAGTTGAACGCAGGCTCCACATTTGCCTCCGTGAAGTCTACCTGTGGTTTAGGGGATTCTGGGGGTGGGGGGGGTCCTTGACACGAAGATCCCAGAACCTCTGATTTTCACTTTTAATCCAGTACTTGTAGCTTTAGGGTTGGAGGAGTGCACTCGAAAACCAGCCAAGGTTCAGGAACTGGAGGGGTACCTCTTGGGGGTCAGGACTCACTCCAACAGAGGCCAGTAGCAGGGTTTAGGCAGGTCTAGTTGGTACTGGTAAGCCGAGCTGCTGCAGGGAAAGGTCTTTGGAAGCTTGTTGTGCCGCTGTAACCCAAATAGGAGGTTAGCCAATGGACCCTTGGAGTCATTTCTGGGGTATTAGGTACAAGACAAGGAGGTCCAGTCTTCCTACAGTCATTAAACAACATGGCAGTCCTTCTTGTGAGTCTTAAAAGGAAATGGAGTACTCTGAGGAAAGGTTCTGAGGGTGCAACATTTATACCATTCACCAGCCTGTGTTGCGTGTGTGAGACACCCCCTTTATCTAATCCTAAACTTGGACTGATCAGCTTTTCCATTTGTCTGAGTATGGCTCCAGCCGGTTTAGTGAAAGAGCAGGCAAATGTGAGCTGTATGTGGAGTGACAGGGCAGAAATATTCATAATTCAGGAAGGGGCTGCATACAGGCTACACTTTGATGCTCAGTAAAAGGCTGATGACAAACACCCCCAAACCCCCCCCCCCCCACCCCCGCCATGGTGCCTTCCCTACACCCAGGGCCACTTTTTCCCCTGACAAATCACATCACATCAGAAGGGGACTCATTGATGGCAAGACGAAATTTTGCATTGGCAATTTGGTAATTGACAGCGTGAAGAGCTGGTCGGGGATTAGAGCGTTGTGCTAGTGGGAAATGTCGGGATGTTGTTGTCGACATGAAGTGCTCCAGGTGGTCAGGGATCTGTATCCAGGAAGGTTGTGTTGGCAGTCTAGAGAACTGCACCACCCACACTCCGGCAACAGAACCCAGAAAACAGTTGCACCTTAAATCGCAATCCTCCCCTTACAACTCTGGAATTGAAAATAACTCAACCACTAAACTGATTTTGCTGTACAGGTAAGCTAGGAAGGGCCTATGGTTCACAATGGTATTATATAGTTATTAACTTGCTAATATAACAGTTATGGTGCACAATAACAGTAAGACCATAATGCACAGCGTTCTACAGGAAATGTAAGAAAGTGGCTCTGTATATACTGGACCAAAGTAAGGGACAGTGTCCACAGAGTCCACAGTCCCAAGAGGTATGGCAGAGGCTAAAGTTAGATATAAACTTACTCTACAAAGTGGTAGCTTGGTCGAGCAGTAAAGCAGTATCAGAGGACAGTGTAAAGCATTTGTTGTACACACTCATTCAGCAAGTGGTCTCACACAATCAAGAACTGAACTCTAGGCCAATTGTTTTGTCTATAAAAATATATAGTTACTTTATTTTAGAACCACAGTAAGTATCATAAATACTTTCTCAGAATGAGATGTTGCAATTGAATACTTTCAAATAGCAGTTGACTTTTAAAAGCAATGGTTACAGTTGTTGCAATATGCAACATAAATTTAAACACAAATTATCATTGAGCTCAATGGAGGTTTTTAAGTAAATGCAATAAAATCACTTTATGTATATTTTTCTAACTCAGGGCTGGATCCAGGATTCAGCCCTGGTGCATTTCCTGTAAACAGTTGGAAGAAATTGTTTTTGTTAAACATGCGATTTTTTAGGAATATTTGTATGTTTGGAAAATTGACATAGAAGATTTTCTGATAAAAACCAGACAATCCATTCCTATTGAGGAAAATTGGGTTAACAGTAAATCAAGGTTATAATTACTTTTCAGGTTCAGTGCTGGGTTGAAAGCTACAGCACTGGGATCTCTCCTGATAACAGGTGAGTCATTTGAAATTCGTTGATCACCTGATTTTAGTGAATATTTTAAATTTGCAAAACTTCACACTTAAAAGAAATTCAGAGTGAAGCCCAGCCAATGTTACCCTATGGCGAAAAGGAAGTTATCGGTCTTTGGGTAAGTACTCGACTGGCAGATTTAAGGTTCTGGGGGTAGACTCAGGGGTCTCACAGGGTCAGGTAAGTACAGTTGTGACACCCTCAGCGGCACATGGGCAGCCGGGTGCAGAATGAAGCCCAATGTTATCCTACAGAGGATAGGGGGCCTTCGGTTGGTGGCTGCTAGCAGGCAGAACACGCGGCTGTGGGAGCTGAACTCCTGGTCACTTACACAGGGCAAGTGAGGAAGTAGAGAAGGGCAGTTGCTGCACTTTCAGCGGCACTTGGGCAGCTGGGTGCAGGGTGCTTTTGGGCCTTCGGGCGCCCAATGTTATTCAATGGGAGACTTGGAAGTAGAACAAAGGCTGCAGGCTCGGGGACGGAGATTCTTCAGGTGCAACCACCACTTCGAGAGGTAAGTTGGGGTCTTAGAGGATAGGTAGACACCCAGCAGTTGGGCACAGGGGGCCGTGGGGTGCCAGGGTGTCTCTTGGTGTCGGGAAATCTTACCCTCAGCTGGTCGCGGTTGGAGGGGTCCCTTGTTGTGAAGCTGCAGGCATCGTCAGGATTGTCGAGGAGGGTCCTTGGGCACTGGATTCTGGGTCACAGTCGCGGGGGGATGTCCTCGTGGTCTTTGTCCTCTCAGGCACGGGCTGGTCTCGGCAGGTGCAGTGTGTGCTGGATTCACGGTTCCTGGCTGGCACCAGGGGTTGTTGCTGTTTGAGCAGAACTACTGCTCATGGGAGTTCCAGTCTTTAGATGAGAAAGTCAGGCAGTTCCTCCGGGGTTTTCAAGGTTGCTGTCCACAGGAGACTCTGGGGTTTTAGCAGTAGCAGGTTCAAGGATCAACAGGCCTGTAGGGCTGGGGCCAAGTCAGTTGGTATCATCCTCTTGTTAGCAGTAGCACGGCAGGTCTTCTTTCTTCTTGTTCTTCTTGTTTCAAATCAGGATCTGAGGAAGGAAGGTTCAGGGTGCCCCTAAATACTACATTTATGGGCATTACAGGCAGGGCAAGGGTAGGGACCAATGGGTCCCTGTCCTGGGGTAAATACACCCCCTATCCTGCCACTCTCCAGTGGGAGGGGGGCAGGGGCCTAGCTCTGATTGGGTAGGGCTCCATTTCCCCAAGATGGCGGTAGCCCAGAGTTGTGCTTCACCTCGCCTCTCCCACCTGAAGGGTGGGGTTGGCAGAGGCTGGCACAACCTCTTTCCTCACTTAGGGTTTCCCACCTGTCTTCCCGCCAAAGTGAGGGTCAGAAACGGTGGGGGCCAGATGCTGAGTACAGCAAGTGGCCTGGAAAAGCTCACAAAGGAGGCATGCCTTTGAAGCTTACACTGCCCATCCTGGGGGCAGAGGCATGGCACCTCCCAGGATGTGCATTGTTTCAGGCCCCCGAGAACGACAGGATCTCAACCCAGGGGTCCAGAAACATGTCTGGTGGTGGCAACCTTGACAGCCATGCACTCAAGACACTGGGAGTTGGTTAGGTTTCCGGGGGCATATCTAAGATGCTCTTTGTCGTGAATTTGGCATTAAATCCCACACTGGCATCAGTGCGGGTTTAATGTGCTGGGAAGTTTGATATTAAACTTCTCAGTCTTCAGTGTAGCCATTATGGTGCTGTGGAGCTTGTAATGACAACCTCCCAGCACCATATACTCTTAATGGCATCACTGCACCTACAGTGCCAGGGAATAGCCCTGGGTACTGTAGCGGCACAGTGCTCATGCAACTATGCCCACACCATTTGCATAGTGCAACCAGCTAGAGGGGTTACTGATGTGTGCCAGGGCAGTGTGTTTGTGGGCATGGCACACAGGGATGTGTGTCATGTCGACTCTTTTTTTAGTTCTGAACCAAGACACTCAGCCTGTAAAGGCAGTGTGTGTGTGTCAGGGTACAGGGCCCCTAAGGGTGGCACAATAAGTGCTGCAGCCCTTAGGCAGTTCAAAGGTAAAATAAAACATCTCAATAGCCCTCACAGAGTGTTATGGGGCACACTCTGGCAGTAGCAGTGAATATGAAATGAGTGGATACGCCACTCATTTCATATTTACTACTTTTGCTCTTTTGGTTTTGAACTGTGCTAAGAGTGTTGGGTCAGTGCTTAATTTTCAAAAATAAGTGCAAGGGCCTCGTAATGAGGCCACTGTAGCTCACACCACCCATTCTTATGCCAGCACTGCCAATGACAATAGCAGCACAACTGCTTACCACCATACTCATACAGGTTTGACTGTCCTAGACGCGCAACACCATAAGGCTGGCATAGGTGGCAGGTGTTTGTTACTTTTAATGTATATTGAATTATTAAACTAATGTTGTTGTGCTCATCTAAATTGGACAGACAGGGCCACCATGTCGCAGGCAGTCATATGTCAGTGATGACATTTGAGATGTCATCAGTGATGTCATCACTGATGTCACTGACTATGTCATAAGTGATGCAATATGTGAGGTCATAAGGAGTGCATTGTGGGGGACTAAGTTATACTTAGCTCAGGTAACTATAACTGCTTCATTTCACTGGTTTTGACCAAGCTAACAAGAGGGATGCATGGCCTCAAAGGTCCTTCAGTAAACAAGGGGACTTCACCCCCCAAGCAGTAGTGTGCCAAGAGGTCCATTTGCAGAGTGGTGGCGAAAGGGGCATGGCCTCAAAAGTCCTTGCAGTGATCATGCTCTGTGGGACTTACTGGTGGTAACAGGAGGGATAGTTGGTCCTCAAGAACCCTCTGGAACCTAGGAAACTCCATTCCCCCAAACTGTAGTGCACCAAGAGGTGTATTTGTAGAGTGGTGAAGAAAGGGGGAGTGGCGTCTGAAGTACTCCCAGCAATCCGGCTATGTGGGACTTACTGGAGGCTTTTTTGCCCTCAAGGACCCCTTAAACCCAAAGGGACTTAATCCCCCAACCGTCAGTGCCCCAGGAGGCGCATTTGCAGTGGTGGTGAGGGGGACGTGGTGACATGTCAGCGTTTTGTTTCTTTTTTTTATAAAAGCTGCAAGGGATGGGGCTGCATAGCCCCTTTCCAGGGGCAATTTCAGCCCTGGGTACCCCATTCAACAAGGCCCGCCCTTATAACTTCAGGGGGGGCCGAGTGTCCCCCCTCCAGGGTCGATTTCAGCCCCAATTACCCCATCCCCGGGCCTGGCCTTTTCACTTGTGTTTTTTGGTAAATAATAGGTCAGCTGCATGCCCCCTCTACCCCCATCCTCCCGGGCTGATTTTGGCCCTGGGACACCAATCCCCCGGGACGAAGTTTCTGTTGTGGATACTCTGGTCCCACTCATGGCACCCATGTTTTAGTGTCGAGGATAGGGAGTGGAGCCTCAAGGCCCATGCGGTCCCTGCCCCGAGCCCGTCTCCTACGGGAGCTAGCATTATTTTTACACATAGGGAGCTGCAAGCATACAGCTCTGTGTTTAAAAGCAATTTTGTTTTGCTTTGAGCGAGTGAGAGGTAAATGCTCATGCTTGCTTGAAGCGGGGAACAGCATACTATGGCTTGGTGGGAGCAGTATACCTTCCTCCAAGCCATGGAAAACAGCTATGTCCCTGGGGAAGGTACCCCTGGACATAGCAAGGGGGGGTGTTAGTCCCCAGGGCCATGTATGGCTCTAGGAGGTGAGGCTGCATCCTTGATTAAGGGCCTGCCCCTTGGAGGTGACTACAACCGTGCCACCTGGCCTCCTCCCATTTCTTAAAATGCACTTTGGCACTGCGGAGGTTGCGGTCCCCAGGGCTCGGGGGTCTGTGAGGCCCCCCATATAAAACATTAAAAGCCCCAGGGAAGTGGTGGTCTTCGGGGCAGTGGGAATCTGCAAGGCCCTCCCATTACATTAGCCACGGGGAGGTGGCCTACCCTGGGGCAGCAGGTAGGCTGTGCGGGCGGCCACAGGTTTATTGTTTTCTCCAGGGAGGTGGTGGTTCCCAGGGTGCACGGGGTGCCAAATTGGCACCCGCCGCATAATTTTAAAAGCAAGCCCCAGGATTTGGCCCACTAGGGGGCTTCTTATACAAGAAGCGTAGAAACCCACACGTCTTATTTTTGGGATTTTGACATGTGTTCACCTGCAAATTAGTGTCAACGTTAAAAAATATATATGCTGTTAACCCCCCAACAGGGTCCCTCTGGCACCCCCTCCACCATATCTGGGTGTCAGGTTATTTCTACCCTGCCCCCTTTTCTTTAATTTCTACTTTTTTGTGGGACTCTGCTTAAAGCCAAGTCCCAAGATGGTTGCCAACACTTCCTCGTTGAAGCGCTGGTAGCCAATCAAATTTCTTGTTTGTAAGCGAGAGCAGGTTTCCAGCTCTCGCTTACAAAATGCATACCAGATTGCTTTTCCAGAGGGGGAACTGCATGAAAGCAGCTCCCCCTGTGGAAAAGCAACGCCGGCTCCTGCAGGAAGCAGGGAGTCGGCGGGACGGTGGGGGAATTGGGGCTCCCCCCATGGTCCCCAATGGAAAGGGCTGGCCACGGGGAAGTGGCCCAGGAGGGGGGGCCATGCAGCCCCCCGCCCCTGGGAATATAATAGTTTTTTTAAAACAGAGAGGCCAGGCCCCGGGGGATGGGGTCCCCAATGCCATAATTGGCCTGAGAAAGAGGGCCGTGTGGCCCGCTCCCAAAAAAAAAAAGAAAAGAAAGACCAGGCCCCGGGGGATGGGGTCCAGGGCCAGAAGTGGCCCGGGAGGGGGGCCATAAGGCCCCCCTCCCCTGTGAATAGAATTTTTTTTTTAATGGAGATGCCACGCCCCCGGGGATGGGGTCCCCAGGGCCATAATTGGCCTGAGGAAGGGGCCCCCCTTCCAAAATAATAAAGAATGCCTAGGCTCCGAGGGATGGGGTCCCGGGGCCAGAAGTGGCCAGGGAGGGGGGCACAAGGCCCCCCTCCCCTATGAATAGAATTATTTTTTTAAACGGAGAGGCCAGGCCCCAGGAGAAGGGGTCCCCTGGGCCATAATTCCCCCTTCGAAAAGAAAGAAAGGAAGCCTAGGCCCCGGGGGATGGGGTCCCCGGGGCCATACACGGCCTAAGGGTGGCCACACGGCCCCCCTACAAATATATATATAAAAAAATACTAGCATTGCCCAGAGGGACGGGGTCCCTGGGGCCCCCTTCCATTAAAACAAAAAATAAAATAACAAAATAAACAGAGAGACCAGGCCCCAGGGGATGAGGTCCCCAGGGCCATAATTGGCCTGAGGAAGTGGGCCATGCGGCACCCTTCGAAAAGAAAGAAGGATGCCCAGGCCCTGAGGGATGGGGTCTCCAGGAGCCAAAAAATAGTAAAGGAAGGGGGCCCACTCAGCCCCCCTAACATTTTTATTTTTTTAAAACCGACATTGCGGCGGAGGCCCCACCTCTTCCAGCAGCACTCTGCAAACGCGCCTGTGGCATGTTTTAAGTTGGGGAATTATTTTCCCTTTAATCCTGAGGGTCCCTGGGGCCAACTAACCCAGCAGGTACCTCGTTTAAGCACCACAGGGCAGTGTTGCAGAGAGGTGGTCTGAGGCCACGCCCCTTTTTACAACCTATCTGCAATGCAGCTCTGTGGCACTTACTTGAGGTAGCTGGTGGGCTAGTTGGCCCCCAGAGACCCTCAGGACTCAAGGGGACTTAATCTCTGATTTACAACGCACCAGGGGGTGTGCTTGCACAGTGGTGCAGGGAGGGGGCGTGGCCTGATGTGATAAGTGTGCAAACATGCCTTGTGGCACATTTTAAGTTGGGGGATTGAGTCCCCTTGAATCCTGAGGGTCCTGGGGGCCGATTAGCCCACCAGGTATGTCTAGTAAGCACTACAGACTCGCGTTGTAGAGAGGTGTAAAAAGGGGCATGGCCTTTGTCTTGCTTCTTTCTGCACTTTTCTTCCTCTTTCTTCACATGTCCTACCTTTGTAGGCATAGATACTAACTATTCTTCTGCAGTAAATCTCAGATTTAAATCATTTTTGTTAATTTGTGCCACAAATGTATCTGCCTCCTCCCTTGTCCCCTGCCATATGACAAAAAGGTCATCAATGAACCTAAGCAATAGTTTTACCTTAGATGACATAGTGTCGCCATATTTTTCCATGAGGACTAGCTTCTCCCATTTGCCCATATGAAGGCAAGCGTAGCTTGGGGAGAAGCTAGCCCCCATGGCTACTCCTTGAATCTGGCAGTACAACAAATGATTAAACATAAAAATGTTATTGTAGAGACAAAATTCTATCATGACCAAAAGCATTCTATTGTGTGGTTTATAAATTGGTTCTCTGGTCCTTAGGTAGTATTCCACCGCTTGAATACCATCCACGTGAGATATACTTGTATATAATGAAGACACGTCAAGTGCCATCAGTATATATTCAGATTTCCATTCAAAGTCTTTCACTTTATTTATGAAGTCACTGGTATCTCTTATGTAGGAAGGTAATGATTTGACAAAGTCTTGGAGAAAATAGTCAACGTATAAGGATGTTTTTTCCAAAATGCTATTCCTCGCACTGATTATAGGACGTCCTGGAGGTGTTTTGCTGTCCTTATGGATCTTTGGTATGAAATATATCATGGGTACAACCGGATTATCGTTTTTTAAGTATTTGTACTCATTTTCACTTATTAGCTGTTTGTTTCTCTAGCTTGTTAATTTTTTATAGTAAATTTGATACATTTCTTTCAGTCTTTTAACATCCGTACGTGTGTAACATTGTCTATCGTTTAATTGGCTCATAGCCTCCTTTATGTAATCTTCATGTGTCCATAAGACTATGTTTCCTCCCTTATCACTGTTCCTTATCACAACTTCTTTGTTACTTTTTTATTTTTTCATTAATTGGAAATACTTGTGGTCTTGGTTGCGGTGCTTTTGAATGCTCATGCCAATTTTTTTGTTCCATTTTTTAATTTTTCCAGTGATGATTTCGTGAAAGGTATCGATTGAATCATGTAACATGATGGGACAAAATTTAGATTTCGGTTTGAAATTCGTCAATCCGGCTCCTTTGGTGGCTGTGTTTACATTAGGTGGAACCCTGATTCCAACCGGATCATTGTCTTGGTTCCACAGTTCTTCGAGTTCCACGATTGTATTTGATCCAGGGGGTGTGGATTCTAAAGGAGGGTTCCTAAGATCGTCTGCAATACTTTGTTTGTTTTTGATTGCATATAGATACTTCAATTTTAATTTCCTTACTCCCTTGTATACATCCATCCGGACGTTGGGATAATCCAAGTTATTAGGGGGACAGTATGATAAGCCCAGGCTTAGAGTGGTTTCTTCGTCTTTTGTTAAGGTTGTTTTGGAAAGGTTTACCACTGTTTGGGTTACTTCTTTCGCCAATAACTCCTTTTCTTTCTTTGCTGGTTTTGATTTCCGTTTTGCTGCTTTGCGTCTTTGTTTACGCTTGATGTTTGCCCGCTTCCGTTTGTTTGGGATCGGGTCATAAGCCACAAGGTTGTCGCTAAAAGATTAATTTCTTCCCCCGGAGATGGTCTAGTCCCACTTGTGCCACTTGAGGGGTTTCTCAACTCTGTATCTTCATCGCTGTTGGATGTTAGCTGATCGCTAGATGTTGTAGCTGCATCTTCATCAGCCCTTCTTCGGCGGCTAGTAGATCTAATACTGGTGCCCTGACCTTGTTTTTGATGGGATTTTCGAATAGCATCGTATTTCCTAGCAAAGGTGAATATTTGTCCCACCTCATAATCAACTTTGTCCCGTTGAAATTTGTGTGTTTTGCGATCTTTTATTTTCTCCTCTTCTTTTTTCAGACGAGATGTCATTTCCTTGCGTAGTTTATTTACCTCATCTTGCTGCCCCATCGCTTCCAACTCTTCATTTAGAGCATCTATTTCAGTCAAAAGGCGGGCCCTGTCGATATCTGCATATTTTATCAACAGTAAAGTAGATCTTCTTGATGAGTCTAAATTGAGTTCTGCCCATTCTCGCATTAGATCTGGATGTGGTTCTTCGTAGGTAGGGGCAGTTAAAATACGTAGTCCCCGTGGGATTCTGCCTACCTCGATATAGCTCTGCAGAGACCTGGATTCCCACCATTTACTCATTTCCATAATCATCTTTTTTTCAAGGATTTTCATTTTATATTGTATCGAGTCAGGTTTAGCCATGTGTGCTGCATCATTAGGTCGTGAAGTCAGGCTCACGTGAGGGATATCTTTAAACATTCCTGTGGCTACCGCCTCCCTCTCTTTCACGATGTCACTCGACATTTTGGGGTTTGCTTGCTAATTACTTTGTTGGCTTATACTCGGAACGAGGCCGTTAATAATGTCAAATTCACTCCTTGTTATAGCCTTGCACACTCCACCACCCCGCAATCCCTGTGTTTCCGTACCTGGCAGTCGTTAGCACTGGAACATCTTGCTATGTGGGCGGGGAACCTTCCACTCAGCTCGCGTCCTCGTGCTGCTGCCAGAGGGTTTTTTCGGTGCGGGGGGGCAGCGGTTATTCCTTTTTTTGGATTTTACAATGTCCTTCAGGTTTCCCCAAAATACGTTTCCGTTTTGTCCGCTAGCCCAATTCAGGAGGAGGGGTCCGTGTTGAACTGGTTCTCGGAATACACCAGTCGATTAATATATCACGATCCTGTCCAGATGGCTGCCTCGTCTTAAATCACGCGCCGCCGCCAGCAAACAGGACACAGACCCAAAATCCGTGCTTCAGTTTTTTATTTCCCCAAAGTCAAAGACGCGTTTCGCGGCTTCACGCCGCTTGTTCACTCGACAAATAATCAGGACTTGGGAAGCATTTTTAAAGTGGCAGTGCATCATATCAGTGAATCACGTGTTGTTTGATCTCAATGGACAAAGAAGAAACTCTATCGCAGTTGTTTACAATGTTCAATACTGCTTGTTGTCCAACATTTAAATATTTCTTACTGTGCAACACAACGCAATAAATACACATCTTGGTAAAATAGATATACTCATAATAGTTAAATACTTGTAACATCATTGTGATTTTGATGGGTTGCCTCGCATCGAAAAGACATGTCTACATGTTCAACCTCTATCTTTTTCCGATGTCATTTACAAAACAAATAGTTTGTACATATATCTAGTATTGATTTGGCTTAACCCTGAAAGTTTACTTAATATATAACTTTATCTTTGATTGCGTTATTGAGTATTTTTGTCAAATACATACACCTATATCTTGTTGGAAATTTTTCTGTATCCCCTTCCATCGCGATAACTTATACAAAAAAGTGCCTAAAGTGCTAGTGAAATTTAAACTAATATAGTTAAATAACAGATTTGTTCTACTATTTAAACCTAATGTGCAATTACAACAAATATTGGCATAATTGCCATGGTGGCTTTTGACTCTTCTATGTTTACATCACTTCATCGTCATCTGTTTCTTTTTACATTTATATTCATGAACATCAACTTTATCCATACAATCTATCTCATTAGATATTATCAATATTGGACTCACTCAAAGTGCAAAATATAAAATATTCTATTTGCAAATGCTTAAAAATATTTGATAATATTTAAAAATATTTGATAAAACATCCCAAAATTGTCTATAAAAATATTTGTGTTGATAAATATTTCTCAATACCTTTATACTACAATTCATCTATTTAAACACTATCTATTCTTTGAGTGATATTGATATTCAACCCTTGCAAGTATTCCCCCAACGCCTGTAGCTCCTTACCATGTGGTCGCTGACGATATCCGGGGTCCTCCGACTCCAAAACACACACCAGCTTCCAACTCGCTTCAAGGAGATCCACACAGATATATATAATATATATGTATATATTTACCTCCACTAAGTCCCACAGAGCGAGATTGCTGAGAGGACTTTGGGGCCACGCCCTCTTTCACCACCATTCTGCAAATGCGCTTCCTGTCGCACTGCTGGTGAGGGGTAATGTCCTCTTGGGTGCTTGGGTTCTTTGGGACCCATAAGCCCCCTGTTACCTCCAGAAAGTCACACAACATGATTCCTGCGAGCTGGTCAGAGGCCTCCCCTCCTTTGTCCACCACTTTGCAAACATGACTACTAATTAAAAAAAATCATAGAAATTCACTTAAAAACCTGAAGGTAACAGGGACATTATAGTAACGAAATAGATTTTGAAAAATCTTAGAAATTAACTTAAAAAGTTACAGGGTTGTTATAGTTAAGACATAGAATTAAAAAACCTAAGAAATTCACTGAAAAAAAAAGGTTTACAGGGGCAATATTAGTCTGAGATTTCATTCGTACAAAACCAGTGAAATTTGGCGGTTATAGTTACTTGAGCTAACTATAGCTAACACCCCCGCAATGCACTGCTTATGACCCCTACATATTACATCACTCATAACATGATCAGTTACATCACAGATGACATCTCAAATGATATCACTGATGACACCATCAAGTGAGTGTAAGTATTTTGTAAGAGATTATGATTGGAGGCTGGCAGCGCCGGCGAGTCTAGGTCTCTTGCTGTATTTACTATTCCTGGATCTTCTGATGGATCCCAGGGCTAAAAAGCTGGGTCTGCAAAACCAGCAGGTGGATGAGACGGTGACTGAGAATTCCAGGGACTGATTCTCTTCTCGATGGTCTTGACGCACCAAAATGCAACAGATTTTCTAGACAATTCTGTGGGAAATATGTGATTGTAAAACTTCTCAGACTCAAGAGCTTACTTTACTGCATCAGAGATTAGATAACATTGAGAATATGGTTCAGCAAATTCCAGAGCAATTTAAAGAATTGGAATAACAAGTATCTGATATCGAAGACCACTCCTTGGCCTGTGACTCCGATATTGCTTCTCTTCATAAAAATCTGCAGGCTTCACAATTGAAGTTGGATGAGATAGAGGATTATGCAAGACAATCAAATTTGCACTTCACAGGCATACCAGAGGACAGTGAATGACTCAACGGTCAGTCTAACCCCTTGTCCCATATTGGGATGCTGATCAGAGAACATATACTGGAGAGTCCACCGGAGGACCTTCGATAATCATGGCTCATAGGGTTCCTTCACAGAAAAGTTTGGGGGCTTTGTACCCAAGGATGATTGAGAATTTCTCAGGTGTTCGTATTATAGAGATTATTTTATTTTAAGTAATTCAAAAGAGGGATATCATCCTATCCGATGGGGCCAGGGTGAGAGTATTTTATGATATGTCAGCACAGTGGCGGAATGATTTTGTTGGCCTGATTGGCCAAATTAAGAGCGCAGGAGTACAAGCCTTTATTGTTCAGCAGTCCAAATTGAAAGTCTTATGGAGTGGCCAGTTCCATTATTGCTCCACTCTTGAAGAAGCTCAGAAGATACTACAAAAGATATCCAAGCAAGCAGGAAATAGAAAATGAGGGTAACTTCACCTGACGCTGGACTACATTGAGCTATATGGATTGGAAATGCAGTGCAATATATTAAGCCTGGTCTATGTATGAGCCTTTACAAAATGTTTGCAGGTTTAGTTCTTGGCACTTTCCACTTAGCATTCTGCACTTTATGCACTGTGCCCACTTTCACTTTTGCACATTGTTCTCCCCCTCAGGGATGTCCAATGGCATATATTATGCTGTGTTGGGTAAAGTTGGTTCTACTTTTTCTTTTACAAGTAATTGTTAGCATAAGGTATATTGCATTTCAGGTTTTTCGAAATTTCTGAAATAAGGCTTGCATGAGTGTGCTGCACTGTTTACTGGGACTTTGTGCGTAAGAGCTGACTTGTTTTTTCTTATGTTATGTTGTTCAGGTCCTAGCCTATAAATGGGTATAGTTGGGTTTTTCTGGTTTGTATAGATTCATGGAGCACCCGCACTTTCTACTGTCAGCACTTTATGAAGGGTTTTCTCTAGTCTGTTGTGTTACAGAATAGGTATATATAGCTGTATGAATATAAGGTTTAGCCTAATATATTAGGTCAAGCTTATGTAAGAGATTCTACCAACTTAGCTGGTTTAATTCTTTGCACTCTGCACTTTATATTGTATACACTGTGTGCACCTTTCATACCTTCTTTCCCTATTTAGAGTCACTTAATATAATTTAGTTTTATGTTGTAATGGGAAAAGATGGCACTAATCTTTTTATGGCCAATCAATAGTTTTTATCAGGTCTGTAGTCCAGGTTTTAAGAGGTTTTTGCAATAAGGCCTCTCCAATTGGAAGTTGCATTTTTTTTCTTGGGGTAATTGGTGTTATACCCATGGGTGGTATAAAATATACATTTGGAGGCTGGCAGCGCCGGCGAGTCTAGGTCTCTTGCTGTATTCACTATTCCTGGATCTTCTGATGGATCCCAGGGCTAAAAAGCTGGGTCTGCAAAACCAGCAGGTGGATGAGACGGTGACTGAGAATTCCAGGGACTGATTCTCTTCTCGATGGTCTTGACGCACCAAAATGCAACAGATTTTCTAGACAATTCTGTGGGAAATATGTGATTGTAAAACTTCTCAGACTCAAGAGCTTACTTTACTGCATCAGAGATTAGATAACATTGAGAATATGGTTCAGCAAATTCCAGAGCAATTTAAAGAATTGGAATAACAAGTATCTGATATCGAAGACCACTCCTTGGCCTGTGACTCCGATATTGCTTCTCTTCATAAAAATCTGCAGGCTTCACAATTGAAGTTGGATGAGATAGAGGATTATGCAAGACAATCAAATTTGCACTTCACAGGCATACCAGAGGACAGTGAATGACTCAACGGTCAGTCTAACCCCTTGTCCCATATTGGGATGCTGATCAGAGAACATATACTGGAGAGTCCACCGGAGGACCTTCGATAATCATGGCTCATAGGGTTCCTTCACAGAAAAGTTTGGGGGCTTTGTACCCAAGGATGATTGAGAATTTCTCAGGTGTTCGTATTATAGAGATTATTTTATTTTAAGTAATTCAAAAGAGGGATATCATCCTATCCGATGGGGCCAGGGTGAGAGTATTTTATGATATGTCAGCACAGTGGCGGAATGATTTTGTTGGCCTGATTGGCCAAATTAAGAGCGCAGGAGTACAAGCCTTTATTGTTCAGCAGTCCAAATTGAAAGTCTTATGGAGTGGCCAGTTCCATTATTGCTCCACTCTTGAAGAAGCTCAGAAGATACTACAAAAGATATCCAAGCAAGCAGGAAATAGAAAATGAGGGTAACTTCACCTGACGCTGGACTACATTGAGCTATATGGATTGGAAATGCAGTGCAATATATTAAGCCTGGTCTATGTATGAGCCTTTACAAAATGTTTGCAGGTTTAGTTCTTGGCACTTTCCACTTAGCATTCTGCACTTTATGCACTGTGCCCACTTTCACTTTTGCACATTGTTCTCCCCCTCAGGGATGTCCAATGGCATATATTATGCTGTGTTGGGTAAAGTTGGTTCTACTTTTTCTTTTACAAGTAATTGTTAGCATAAGGTATATTGCATTTCAGGTTTTTCGAAATTTCTGAAATAAGGCTTGCATGAGTGTGCTGCACTGTTTACTGGGACTTTGTGCGTAAGAGCTGACTTGTTTTTTCTTATGTTATGTTGTTCAGGTCCTAGCCTATAAATGGGTATAGTTGGGTTTTTCTGGTTTGTATAGATTCATGGAGCACCCGCACTTTCTACTGTCAGCACTTTATGAAGGGTTTTCTCTAGTCTGTTGTGTTACAGAATAGGTATATATAGCTGTATGAATATAAGGTTTAGCCTAATATATTAGGTCAAGCTTATGTAAGAGATTCTACCAACTTAGCTGGTTTAATTCTTTGCACTCTGCACTTTATATTGTATACACTGTGTGCACCTTTCATACCTTCTTTCCCTATTTAGAGTCACTTAATATAATTTAGTTTTATGTTGTAATGGGAAAAGATGGCACTAATCTTTTTATGGCCAATCAATAGTTTTTATCAGGTCTGTAGTCCAGGTTTTAAGAGGTTTTTGCAATAAGGCCTCTCCAATTGGAAGTTGCATTTTTTTTCTTGGGGTAATTGGTGTTATACCCATGGGTGGTATAAAATATACATTTGCAGGACCCTGCTTGGGTTCTTAGTTTATTCATTAGTGTTAAGCACTTCTTTCCCTTCAGAAAAAATATATTTTTAGCACTTTATAAAGGGCTTTTTTTCTCTATGCTTGCTTAAGATGGAGGTTAAGTAGCATGAAAGGGGAGGGTAGAGTGCCATGTAATTAGGCGCCAGGTCAAGACGACCTTGATTGTTGGGAGGGCTGGGGAGGAGAGTTAAGGGCCACTCCCATCCTCAAGGGGGTTTTGGACGGGGGTGGGGGGTATGGGGTTGCAGGGTAAAGTAGTTTAAAAAAGGCAGAAAAACAGCAGGCATAATTGGTTAGGTACAAGATGGCAGTAAGTGCAGGGGTTGTGGAGCTAGTTGCACTAGATACGTTTGAAAATGGTTCCAGCCAACTTCAAGGAGTGTGGTTATGTGAAAGGGAGTGTATGAATCTGTGCTATGATTAATTTTGAAGAATGTTTTAAGCACTGAAAATAATTTCATGCAATGTTAATGGCTACTTAAATGTTGGTAAAAGATGGGCAGTGTTGAAATGGCTGGGTTTGTTCTCCCCACAGGTGATCTTTCTGCAGGAGACACATCTTAAGACTAATACCCTGACTTTTCCTCTGCCCAGGAAGTATTCACAAGCTTGTTTTGCCTCAGCCAATAGGGCAGCACGAGGAGTGGGTATTTTATTCTCACCTGTACTAGATTGGGAGGTGAGAAAAGTGATCCGTGATGAGGAAGCAAGGTGGATTTGGATCCAGGTTTTAGTCACTTGGATTTGTCTTATTTTCATAAACTATTATGGACCAATTTTTGAAGATATTAAAGCTGTAAAACAGGTATACGATATGTTAATAAATGCTTGTGGTCCTCTAATTATGGGGTGGATTTATATCAAGGTTTTAGTCACTGGGATTGGTCTTTCATAAACTGATACTGACCAACTATTGACGATATTAAAGCCTTAAATAGATACACGATATGTTAATAAATGCTCGTCGGCCAATAGTTATGGACGGGGATTTTAACTTTATGTAAGATTTAGAATTAGATACCTCAAATAAGGCTAAGCAACAACTAAAATCAAAGACTGCAAAATTATTAAAAGTTCTGAAAGAAGATTTTGCCGTTAATGATCCTCGGAGGGTAGATAACTCAGAGTTGACACGATTCACCTGCTACTCCGGTAGGTTTAAAACAGCTTCTCAACTTTACTTCTATCTGGTAAATAAGCAGCGTGGAAGAGGAGAGACTGATGTTTTTGCCAATATCTTTTCAGACCATTCAATAGTCTCCTTGGTGGTACTCTTATGCACCCCCCCCCCAAAGAATTAACACCAGGTGGCATTTCGATAAAGCATTGCTCTCAGATTCAGTGTAAATCACAGAAACACAGGAATTTATACAGTGATTTTTTAAAGAGAATATTAACTCAGCCCCTGGTTTTATGGTATGGGAAGCTTTTAAGACCTCTTTCGGGGGGATGTTGATTGCATACTATGCTAATACAAATAAGCGGAGGCAAAAAATGAAGGAATTACTACAAAAGACTGTAGGCCAGGCTAGGGCAGATCTTAGTTATATGCCCCTAAGTGACCTCAATAAGAAGATGCTGCAGCAGGAATTATCGAGAGCAAAAGAGCAATTAATTAGAAAAGATTTTGGGGAGCAAGGAGTTCCAGCAGAAAGTCAATGAAGAGAGCTAGCTCAAGGCCAATTTCTAGCTTGGTCTACTAAAACACAACAAAGCTGGCAGCTGACTTCACAAGTAAGGGGCCCTGGTACTACAAATATGGTAGGTGATAAAGACAAGATCACTTTTTCTTCCTTTTTAAAAACAATATTTTGTCAGCACTTTATGGAGGACATTTCTTTCCTCTATGCTTGCTTAAGATGGAGGTTAAGTAGCATGGAGGGAGAGGGTACAGAGACGTGTGATTAGGCACAAGGTCAAGGTGCCCTTGATTGTTGGGTGGGCTGAGGAGGGGAGTTAAGGGCCACTCCCTTCCTCTTGGGGTTTGGGATGGGGTATTGGGGGCATACGTTTGCAGGTTAAAGGAGTTTAAACAAAAAGGGCAGAAAAACAACAGGACATAATTTTGATCAGAGTAAGTGCAGGGGTTGAGAAGCTAGTTGTGCTACATACGTCAGAAAAAGATTTCAGCCCAGTTCAAAGAGTGTGGTTATATGAAAGGGGGTGTATGAATTTATGGTTAATTTTGACTGAATGTCTCAATTACTAAAAATAATTTCATGCAATGTTAATGGCTTTTTGAATCTTCGTAAAAAAGGAGCAGTGTTGAAATGGTTGGGCTTGTTCTCCCCACAGGTGATCTTTTTGCAGGAGACACACCTTAGGACTAATACCCCTAATTTTCCTCTCCCCAGTAAGTATTCACAAGCTTATTTCACCTCAGCCATTAGGGCAGTACGAGGAATGGGTATTTTATTCTCATCTGCACTAGATTGGAAGGTGAGAAAAGTGATCTGTGATGAGGAAGCAAGGGGGATTTGGATCAAGGTTTTAGTCACTTGGATTGGTCTTATTTTCATAAACTATTATGGACCAATTTTTGAAGATATTAAAGCCGTAAAACAGATATACGACATGTTAATAAATGCTTGTGATCCTATAGTTATGGGGTGGATTTGGATCAAGGTTTTAGTCACTGGGATTTGCCTTCTTTTCATAAACTAATATTGACCAACTGTCAATGATATTAAAGCCTTAAATAGATACACGATATGTTAATAAATACTTGTGGTCCTATAGTTATGGGGGGATTTTAACTTTATACAAGTCTTAGGATTGGATACCTCAAATAAGGCCAAGCAGCAACTAAAATCAAAGACTGAAAAATTATTAAAAGTCCTGAAAGACGATTTTCCCTTAATTGATCCTTGGAAGGTAGATCACTTGGAGTTAACACAGTTTACCTGCTAATCCGCTAGGTTAAAAACAGATTCTCGACTGAACTTCTTTCTGGTAAATAAGCAGCTTGTAAGAGGAAAGTCTGATATTTTTGCCACTTCCTTTTTGAACCATTCAGTAGTCTATTTGGTGATACACTTTTATACTCCCCAAATAATTAGCAGCAGGTGGCATTTCGATAAAGCATTGATCTCAGGTTCAGTATGGATCACAGAAACTCAGGAATTTATACAGCGTTTTTTTAAAGAGAATATTAGCTAAGCCCCAGGTTTTATGGTATGGGAAGTTTTTAAGCCCTCTTTACGGGGGATGGTGATTGCATACAAAGTTAATACATATAACCAGAGGAACGGAAGGTAGAATTACTACAAAAGGCTGTAGAGCAGGCTAGGGCAGATCTTAATTCTATTCCCTAAGTGACCTCGATGAGAAGACACTACAGCAGGACTTATCGAGAGCAAAAGAGCAATTACATTTTTTTTTTACTTTAGAAGAGATTTTGGGGAGCAAGGCGTTCTAGCAGAAAGTCTATGAAGAGACCCAACTCATAGGTAAATTTCTAGCTTGGCCTACTGAAACACAGCAAAGCTGGCAGCTGATGTTACAAGTAAGGTACCCTAGGCTAGTACTACAAATCTGGTAGGTAATAAAGACAAGATTGCTGAAATATTTGTATCTCATTTAAGTGAATTTATGCAGCAAACCAGATAGTAGATTTACAGAAGCACGAGGATTACTTCACCGAACTTCAGTTACCTTAAATTACAAAGTCTGTAAGCACAGCCTTAAGTAAACTGATTGAATTTTCAAAAGTAATTGAAACTATAAAAAGGGATGGTTAGCGTCAAGGCAAGTGGTAACAATGGTAATCTGGTGGAACTTTATCAGATGTTTTCAGATGATCTCTCTCCATTCCGATTATCCCTGTGTAATCAAATCTTTGAAGGGACTCCTATATCTGATAGATTCAAGGAATCAGTAGTGATTTCCATCTAGAAAAAAGAAAAAGGACCCGAATGACCCGAGCTCCTATTGGCCCATAAATTTATGAAACGTAGATTTTAAGATTTTTATGGAAATATGGGCAACTAGGATCTCGGGATGTGCACAACAGTTGGTCCATGCAGATTAAACAGGATTACTGCCTGGCAGATCAATGGCAGCTGATACTTTTTTTCGCTACAGGCAATTGATTATTTTTCAGTTAATATGGACAAAGCGCCTGTATTAATGATGGATGCAGAAAAGGCATTCGATATTGTGGACTGGCAGGCGCTTTTCTTTATCATGGGGAAGTTTGGCTTTGCAGTCTATTTGATAGAGATAATAAGGGCAATTTATAATGGAGCGGTCAGAAAGATAATTAACGCGGAACAGGTATGAGAGGTGGCAATTAAACATGGCACTAGACAGGGTTGCCCACTGTCCCCCTCCTATTTTACCTTTTTATTGAGCCAATAGCGGTGAAAATGTATTCTTATGCTTTAATTTTTGCCCCTTTAACAAGTATGGCAAAAATCAAGCTGTTTGCTGATGATATGATTTTATATCTGAAGGCAGATAAGGTAAATATCCAGGCAGCAATAGAGGAAATCCAGGTGTTTACAGATCTGGGGGGTTACAAAGTAAACTAGGCTAATGCGGAGGTTCTCCTGTTCAATTCTGCAATGGTTGAACTCCCAGCAGGGCATACATTTTTGTCATCTCGACCCATAAGATATTTAGGCATAGATATTACAGCTGACTTCTCCCAACTATTTGAACTAAACTTAGGAAATACCTTTACAAAAAGATAAGAAAGCTTTTAGAAAGATGGTTGTTACTACCTCTCTCACTAGTGGACCGAGTATCCCTATTGAAAATGTCAATACTTCCCTTGCTGGTATTTCTGTTCCTAAATCTTCCTTCAGGACCAACCTGATATTTTAAGGAGTTTGGTAAAGTGATTCGGGAGTTTATATGGACAATAGAAAACAACCAGCCATTTTACAATTAGGTTTAGAGCAGGGGGCTTGCACTACCCCATTTTTCCACCTAATATCAAGCCGCACTAGTTAGTTTACTATCTCAGCTGGCTTCCCCCTCTTTGCTAGCATATGATTTAACAAAAAATTAACAGTAAGCTACCAGAGTTTCTTTGTACAATAAAATTACCAAAGAAAACAAGATATAAGGTCATAATTTCATTGGTAACGTTTACCCAATATTTTTAGAAAACATAATCTTCCAACATGTCATACATATACCTCTCTTCAACATTGTGAGTTATGGAATCTTCAGTTTTCCCAAAGGAAGTTTCAGTCCTACAATAATTTGGGGTTCTGAAAGCTAGGCGATTTCTATAACTGCACCCATTTAATAGCGTGGGAATCATTTGCATTCCAATTTGATCATCAAAGTAGAGGTTTGTGGTTAAGCTTCAGATGAATTATAGGCTTCCTTAAGAACGACTACACAATGATTAATTAGACGGAAAAAAATATTTTAAAAACACTCTTTGAGAAGAACCTGAGCGGTGTTGGTTACTGGCATCATGTTTTATGTCAAGGCATGAACAGTAAATTTATCGACAAGACGCTCCCACAAATTGCCCAGGAAAGAAAATGTCATTTTAATAATATGGAATGGCAGTCATTGTGTGAATTCGGGATTAAGGCTTTGGGGGCCGCCAATTTCAAAAGAATGTCTTTTTTGTCTCTATGGCTGGCGTTTTACACCCCCATTAGACTGCATAAATTGTTTCCATCAACTCCTAATCCAGGTCTTATATGTAATAGGGTTGGGGCGGGAGAGTGCGCTTATACATTTTTTTACATGCCCTAGACTGCAGCACTTTTGGGAGGAGGTTTTTTGGTTCATTAGTCGCTTCATGTGCATGATCATTCTCCCCTCAATGTCACTAGCCTTATTTGGGTTCCCCCACGCAGACCTACAGCTGCCAAAATTTGGGCAATATTTTGTATTGATAGCAATAGCAGTAGCTGGATCCTTGGTGCTGCAGAATTGGAGATCATGGAAGGTGCCGACAACTGGCCAGTGGTTTTCTAAATGGGATCGGACCTATCAATTTGCAGGGGTGGGCGGAATTAGCCACGCTACGCAAAGCTCTGCAAAATGGTAAAAAATCTCAACAAGCACGCAAAAGTTCAGCGAAGACGTGGAATTGCTTGTTCTGTCCATTCTTTGTGATGCTTTTTTCTTGTTTGTGAACGCTGTTTGCGTGTTCGGGGAGAAATCTTGCGAACACGCATTTTGAAAGTGCAACACGCAAAAAATTCCACAAAGCTGCAGATTGCGGACTTGTTGGCAAATCGGCATTTTCCGTGGAACGCAAAATTACCCAAATTCCGCAAGCAGAACGAAATTTACCGCCCGGGCCTATCAGTTTGAAGAAGCTTATGCAAAGAGGGTAGGGGCACATTAAAGATTCAGAGCTACATGGGAGGACTACGCCCAGATCACTCAAGTAGATTGAAAAAAAAAAAAGAATAAAATGAGAGGATGGTAACATAGCTTTATGACCTTATTTATTCTTAAAATATGAAATAGTATTTTTGGGGGGAATTGAGGTGGCACTGGATATGAATTATTAATTTATGCTTTTTATTGTGTGATGTAATATGCACCCTTTCTATTATGGAGTGTTTTTTAAGCTTGTACAATGATATTGATTATTTATGGATCAATTTTCTTTAGAGCTGTCTGTTTTTTCTGCTCAATCAGAATATGATTGTTAAACATATATACTAAGGTACTACGAAAGTTAAAGTAGTATAGTAGGTGTACTACTAATGAGTGATACTACTTTTAATATATATCACTGTGAGTATGATGCTGTGTGAGTGGCTGTATTGGTGAGTGAATGGGTGTGCAGTGACTATATGGGTGGGTTAGTAGTGGTGTAAGTGGCTCTATGGGTGGGTAAGTGGGTGTGTAGTGACTGTAGGGGTGAGTGAGTTGGTATCTGAAAGGCTGTTTTGATGTTGTTGCCATGCTGCCAGGGACTGCTGTTCTTGTGATTGGGAGGTGGAAGACTACACTTTCCAGCAACGCCCTGCCATTGAAGGTGCCGTTAGGCGCTGGAGTGCCATAAAGTGGCCGTAGGCATCCCGCAGTGCGTGTCGCGTACGGGTGTGGCTGGGGGGGGAAGGCTGGGCCAAGAGCAGACCTGTGTGCATCAAGAAGAGGCTTGCTGGGCCTCCCTCTTGGTTGTCTGGCTTTGGGTCAGTTTAATACGCCCTACTGCAAGTTTGAGAGAAAAAGCTGAAATTATTGTTTTTTTAAAAGGGGACCTGTCTGGCTGTAATTGAACTCTGGAAGGGCTGTGCTGAAACAAGGAATTAGTGACCCACAGCCATCGCCACTATACCTGTATCAGGAAGTATTACACCAGAGGCATTTACATTCAACTTTCTAAGGAACTCCAAGGAACTTACTGGGGGAAGACTATAACCCTCAGGACTCCGTGTGGCAGGATATTGCTGCTGAAAACATCCTAACGTGCCTCTAGGCACTCCTTAAAGTACGATCAGCAACGCCCGCCGGTCCGTGGCTGTTTGAGGCAATAAGAGACTAGACTGGGCCCTGACAATTACATCACAACAGGAGTACATGTCCTTTATATGTTGTAACAGTTAATACCCCCTTTTAATCAGCAAGTGTACTGTGGCGTGGCTAGACTGTCAGTTTTCTTGGTGTTAGCATGGTTTGCTGCTGTAGAACTACCGCAATCGATTAAAAAAGGAACCGCTGCAAAAACTCCTCAAGCCTCATTACTGCGCAAATCAAACTTTGGGATTTAAATAATGGACATGGAACAATCTTGCACTGCAGAAGGGGATCAAATGCTTAAGAAGTTTAGAACAGCCTCTGGCCGGGGATGTGATTTGATTTTAAGTGGGAAGCAGAATAAGTACCATTGAACTTTGTATAAGCTTGTATTGGTATAGGTTGGTCATCTAGCTTGTTAACTATTTCCCTACTTAAGTATGGGCAAAAGGAAACTTCAAGTAGATGCGGAAAAGCCTCAGACTCAAGAAAAGACTCAGACCTCACTACTAAAATATAAATGCGTCACCATGAGGGCTATTGAGAAGCAAATCTGCTCCATGAAGAATCATTGTTAGTTTGTGGAGATCATATATTGGCCACCAGGTAACAACCCCACTTCCTCACTAATAACCCTGAAGAATCTAAAACCAGTGTTAAAGGCAGACCCCCAATGACAAGGGCGATAATGGGTGTATTCAGCACATATCCGAAACTATTAACTCATACAACTGTGACTCACCACCTCCTCCTGAATGAATTAAAAGCCCCGACAACACCCTATAATTAGTAACACAAATAAGGAGGTAACTCAGAATAGACTGACTAAATCCCAAAACAAGCCCTTTAGCAGGCCAACGGTGATAGACATTGAAACTAACCAAATCAAAAGCTTCCTTAGAAGAATTTGTGAAAGACACATTGGAATCTATAAATACTCACTTAAAACAATTATAAATTATATGTACTATCTGCCTGGACCTGCTGAACACACAGACATCATGTGATACCTCAGCTAACGTAGTACCTAGCCGCAGCAGGCATACAAGTAGTACACAGTGACTACCAAAGCAAATGTGTAATCAGAGCACACAGGAGATAAGGCCTCCTGTCTGTCTGGAAAGAGGCTCAACTGGCAAGTTATCTCCAGCCATTCCTAGTCTCTCACAAGCCCTACTGCCCCAGACAACAGATTTCTTAGACCGACAACAAACTTCTTAGACCTTCCTCCAGCTGCCACACCATATGCAATCATCTTGGCAAACTTCCCTACCCTACCTTTCCAAAGCACAGAATCCTGGATTTCCCTCAGAAACAAGGCCCTAAACTGGTTAGGGGTTAGATAAGGTTTCACCAAATATTTGTTTGAGGATATACAAATGGTAAAGCAAGTTAAATGGGTGGGCAGGGCAAGGAAACTCTGCCAGGTGACTGTGTCAGCTTGCCCTTCAAAACTACAAGGTTGGTGGAGGCTGTTTTGAGCAGGACCTCAGGCGCACATGTATCTACAACCACTGTTTCTCCTCTCCCTTTGGGCTATTTTTATCAACCCAGCATGATATTTAATACCAATCGACCACAGAACACACTTGCTCTAAGGCCACCAACGAAACTAACTTATGACGTTCCAACATATAACCGGTTTGAGAATCTATCAAACCTTGATGGGCTACATTGACTTGATGAGGAGACCTCAGGGGCTCTGAGGGAGGACCAGAGACTGGTACCCCATTGTACAACTCTTACAATGGAACACTTGCTCAAGAACTCAGGGGCTCATTATGATGTCAGTCCCCCCGCCATCATAACAGTGATGGGACCACCCACCAGACATGCGGCGGTCCCACCAGCCCAATTACCGGCCTTTTACCATTGCGGTCAGTGCTGCTGGCTGCAGAACCATCTACAATGGTAAAAAAGCATGCACAGCATTTCCCTGCACCACGTGGCAGGTATCACGCGGTGCCTGCCACTTGGGGCAGGAAACTGGAGTGGAGTACCATGCGTACCCCAAAGCGCACCCACCCACCTCCTCCCTGAGGGGGCCCACATCGGGCCCCAAAAGTCAATCCCTGCCAGCTGTTCCTTGGCGGCATCACCACCATGGAAAGGCCTATACTCACCCACATCCTAATATGGTGGGTGGTGCTTGCTAGGCACCACCACCATATTAGTGGCCCAGCTTCACCCGGCAGGCAATCGTGATGATTGCCACTGGTGGAAAAGTGGCAGATGGACTTAGCGTCCGCCGCGATACCCACCACCATCCTAATATGGCAGTGGGTAATTCTCATTATAATGGCATAACGATTGCCACCGCCAGGCCGGCGGTGCGATGGTTTCGCCATAGTAATGAGCCCCATAGTGGGGTGAGTACCCCACAATCTGAGGTTATTATGCAGTCAACTATTGGCTTTAACTCAGTTGCCCTGGTACCCAAACAATCAGTGAGTCTCCCTGATTTTATTGGATTTTTGTTTTGGAATGTGGCTGGTCTTTGGAATAAAATTCTCAATGCCGAATGGCGAGAGTTTACTGAGGGTTTTAACCTTATCTGTCTCCAAGAGATTTGTCTCACTGAGCCTTTGCACATAAATGGGTACAGAACTTATCATTTTCCTTTGTTTCTAATGATTTACAATTTGTCAGAATACCCAAAGAACTAGTCAATCCTTATTATCAAGTACTTGTCTGTGAAGGTACTGGTCCAGTGCTGTTAGCAGTTGTTAACTTTTACAGCAATGCTGCAATGTGTGACATCATAACACATTTTAAAATATTGGATGAAGACTTGGAACGTCTTTACAAACGTAGCAATAAGAACCTGTTAATTTTATGGGGGGGGGGGATTTTAATACCAGACTATGCAGTATGCCTCCTGAAAAAATATGTGGTGTGACCAATTTATATGGTGTTACCCAAACACATTTTAATCATATTCGATATGGGGAAAAGGTAATTGACCTGATGTTTAAATTTGATTTGGCGTTCCATCTATTTCGGAGTACAGCAGGTTTTGTAGAGTTTGTAGAGGCTCCAATTTTAATCCACAAAGTTCATAGAGTATTTTAAGGCAGAGTAAAAAATACTAATTTTTCATTTTTGAGTTGAGCTGTCCTTCTTTCTCCTTGTTCTTTCCCAGTCATCGCCAGTGTTTAAATAGTGGCTTCTCCAATGAGGAACGGAAAAGCTTGTAGATTTAAACATTGTAGTTTACTAAATGTTGTATGGATGAAACAGCTCAGCCACCCAACCGTCTCAGGCAAAGGCTCATCTGGAATTACTTTAAAATTCTACAATCCAGCAAAAGCATCTAAACAGTTCTAGAATTTACACATGTAAAATACAGCTACGTTAACCCCTTCGACGCTCATGACGAGCTGGGCTCGTCATGAGGTAGCCTCCTCGCACGCTCATGACGAGCCCAGCTCGTCATGTAAAGTGCGCTTTCGCAAAATCCAGCGTACGGGGGGAATCATGCCGCACGCATGCGGTTAAAGGGGTAGCACATTACAACAGTTCCCCAATGAAACCTCATCCTGATATGCCCCATTTAGGTGCACTTTTAACAGGAGAAATGCTCACAGTATTATTGATTTCATCCTATTATCTAATGTATGTGCTGCTCATATCTTTAATTTTAACACTCACTCTATTTCATTAAGTGACCATTTTCCCCAGTCTGTTCAAATTTCACTCTTGTTAGTATCTTAACAGCAGCACAGTCACATTACCGCCCTGACAGGTAAACTCGGGCTACCAACTCCTAATGGCTATTTCCTGCGCTGGCAAAAGACCATCCCTGAGGGGTTTCTACAACAACTAATCTGTAGTAAAGGGAAAGCCTTCAAGATCTAACTAGATGAAACCCCACAATTAAAAAACATTATTAATGCCTTTTTGGGAATTAAGCAGGGGATGAAGGAGAGTCTCCTTGTTTCTAGGAAACATAAACAGGAGAGAAAAGGTTGGCTTGACTCATTGTGCACCAAAGCTCATTAGAGGCTACGGGTGCACTACATAAAATCCCAAGACGTAGGCTCGAGGTCTACTCTTGTAGATTAGCCTATAAACAAGAGAAGAAACAAAGGAAAATATGGTTAAGAAAAGAAGCATGGGAAGACTTACATGAAGAAAGTACTAACAATGAAAACAACGCATGCTGGAGGATAGTCAACTCTGTACCCTTGAGAGCAGATAATGGCCCTGAGATCGTGGTTGCGATACCGGGCTAGGATTGGACTAAGCATTTTTCTGGTATTTATTCCCGCCTTACCCCTTTATCAGAACAGGATAAGACGTGCACGAACAATAACACCTTAGTTCCAACACACACTTCCTCTATCACTCCATTCAGTCTGGAGGAAGTTAACAAAGCAATAACTGCTAGTAAAGGTGGAAAAGCATCTGCCCCAACGCTATCCCAGTGGATCTGTATAAGGCTAATACAGCTTTATCGGGGCCCCTAGTGGCTGTTGTACTAAGGGCAATCAACATAATCCCGCCTGTTACAGGCCGATCTCCTTGCTTGACTCTTTAGTGAAGACAGTGGGTTGCATCATTCTGAACAGCCTACAAATGTCGACAGAAACAAAGGATATCCTTTTGTTTTCTTTTCAGTCCTCATATATGACATATGCAGGAGACACATTTTAAACTATTTCGACCAGCCTTCTTAAATCAATTGTTGAATAGAGTTTAAGTGGTGACTACCACTATCCTCATTAACTGTTGAAGTAAGTCTTAATCCATTTATGCCACACTCTATTATGAATGGCATTAAATAAAGTATAAGAAAAACAGGGACCCACATTTTCTCCCTTTATGCTGACCCGGTTAGGCAATCTAGCCTACCAACGTGTCTAGCGGTGGCCATCCAATCCAGAAAAGGGTAACACATTAGAGGTCCATTTCATACAGATTTCTCTTTGTGCAATAATTCTTAAGATGAAAATCAACTGGATTTGGAGCTTCCGTAAATTTAGAGAGATCCCATCACTGATCGGAATCCCAAAGATGATCAATGGAAGGTTTACCTTGATGATTACACACAGGATTCCAGCCAGCACCTTACCCACTTCTTGCCAGTAAGACTAGATGGCTGGACACTGCCATATGAGATGGACATTGTCTGCATTCTCTAACGAGCACTTGGGGCAGTAACTCCTCCTAGCATCTGCCCATCTTTGAGAGCTTCTTGGGAGACCAGTATGTCCTGTATAATGTGAATAAATGATTCCTCCTAAGTGATGCAGACTTCACTGTCAACCAAGTAGACATCGATACTTGTCATAAGTGCAGGATTTTGGAGCCTGGCAGGTCCAGCTTCCAGATCTTCTCTGGTAGAGTTTGCGAGTCATCTTCTCCCTGTACCAGAGCCCAGTACCACTTGGATACCACCTTCCTATATGTCTGGTTCCTCTGCAGTTCTTCCTCAATTTCTGTTTTCACCCCCAAATTGACTTAAGTGCAGGACCAGTTTGCTAATTGGTAATATATAAATCTGGACAATCTGTAATCTGTACTTTATAATGACACGACACCCAGGATCCTCGCTCTGTAAACTGACCCCATCGCATCATACCAGCTGATAGCAATGGAACAGTTAAGCTATCTTGCAGACACAGGGGTCCCTGGAGATTTCAATATTGGGGCATTGCTTCTATAGTATGGGATTCCCAGGATTCTTTTAACATGAATCCATATATTACCTGCTGCAGTTCAGATCTTAAATGTAATCTTTTTAAAGTACTTAGGACGTCCAGATTTAACTGAAAAATTATTGCCTTCCTCTGGGAGATTGCGTGTGAGTGCCTTAAGGCGATGTGGTGTATCCCGATTGATTTTGATTAGTAGCTGTCTTGTATTTCTCTGGAAAAAAACTGTAGTATAGTTGAATATCTGGGAATGCTATTCCTCCATCAACTTTCTTTTTTCGAAGTTTTTTTCACGCAATCCTTACACTCCTATTCGCTACATATAAAGCTAATAAGTTATCCATGTACATTTGTAAAGCATTTGTTTTAAAACGTAGAGGAACGGTGTTAAAAATGAAGGTAAATCTGGGGAGGATTATCATTTTAACTAAGTTTATTCGCCCTAAAATAGAAAGTGGAAGATGAGCCCTCAGAAGCATAAGCCTATTAGTTTCTACCACAAGTCTATTAAAATGTATGTATGCCATTTTGTACAGATCTTTAACCACCCAAATTCCTAGATATCTAATTTCTGTCTTTTCTAAAGGATTATCAGTTGGTCAATTCCACTGCATTATCTCGGTTTTATCTTCATTAACTAAGTAGTCTGAGATTTTCCCAAAAGTATCTACTAGTTCCATTATTGCAGGGAGTGAGACTCTAGAGTCACTTGTATAGATTATCAAATCATCTGCATATGAGGCTTCTTTTTTGACCCAACCCAAATAATGGAAAGGTAAAAAGTTGCTCTTATTTTCCCTAGCCAATGGTTCTATATATAAATTGAATAACAGGGGTGATAGTGGACTGCCTTGCCTTATACCTCTACCTCTGTGAAAAGATACAGTAAGTGAGCCATTGACCAAGATCCTTGCTCTAGGGGCATTATTTATAGATTTTGTTGCTGTAAGAAAATTTCCCCCAATCCGTTTAATTCAAGTACTTCATATAAAGAAGGCCAGCTAACTATCAGAAGCTTTAGCGGTGTCCACTGTTACAATGGCTAAAGGGATTCCGTTACCAAGGCCATGTCAATCGGCCTGAACAAATCTTGGGTTAAATCAAGGAGCTTCCTATCTTCCGCGTTCCTTACTTACCAACCTTCCGGTGGGGCAATTCCTGAGGCTGCGCAGGAATTGCACAGAGTTGACTGCATACAAAAAACATGCAAAAAACTTAAGTGAGGACCTAGCAGGGAGACAATAACCGAATCAACTTATACAGGGGGCTGCCAAGAGAGCACACAATAACAATAGGGAGGCGCTGCTTGAATCACATGAAAAAACAAAGAGTGATTGAATGGGATGCGTGACCACCTTCAGTAACCTAACAGATTACATCAAGAAAACCATCAACTAAATTGGCATATCCTAAATACGGGTAAATTGAATTTGGAAAAGAACTGTTTGCACTAAAGCGCAGTAGTAATTTACGTGATTTATTAGTACATACAAGACCAAGGACAGGACAGAGCTTGCCTAGACAGCCTACATTACGAGGAGCAACACCAGTAACTGGACACTTTCCGTGTGGGACTTGCTCTGTGTGCCCCTTCATGCAAGAAATCCAATACACGCATGACTAAACATTATCTAGAAATGGCCCATTCTAAAGATGATCTGATGTAGGTTATTATTGATAAACCCAGATATGATGTAAACATGGGTCCTTTAGATAGAATCCTTTTACGACGTGAACAAAGATGGGTGTTCCATACCAAGAGTCACATCATAGGACTCAATGAAGAGATTTTGTAGTGTTCGAATTGAGATAGACTTTGGATTACAAGGAGTACGTAAGATAACCATAACCTGTGAACATGTGGCATCATGTAGGAAAATAATATATGTATGAATTACTATAATACAACACCATATATTCCCTTTATGGAGATCATGTAGTGTTACTGTTTTGAAACAACTGCTGGGGCAATATGGAACATACTCACAATCATAAGAATTAGTTTTTACCGCTATTCATTATGATGAATATAATAACGATGCAAGTTTACATGGTCAGCGACTGGCTGCCGCCCCCCCCAATCCGGCACCCAACACCCAGAAACGTGGACATGAGACTTCTTTACTTTTTGGAAGGCAGGGGCTAGTCCCCCGGCCGTATTTATTAAGATATGAAATTAAAAAAGGTTTTAATTGCATGGTCAACAATTATACAAAAATCAGCAGGACATTAGATACAAATATCGTCAACAAGTTTGAGAGGCTAACCTTAACAAAACTCTAATACATGTTGTTTCCTAACCGAATCTAACATCCTCATCTTGATTTCTGTACATTTCTGGCCATATGGCAAGGTCGCTAACCGGTGTCAGGTCCTACAAGCTGCGCCTCACCTAGAGCCGTGCGCATGCGCAGTCGTGCCCCGGGAATTGCCCGGTCTACGCCATGAACTCCATTTACCCACTAAAGGAGGGCCCTTACTCTGCGCCATCCGGTGACGTCATGAGTATACGCGCGCGGGGTGGCTACCAGCCTAAGGAAAGCGTGACTACTCCGACCCGCGCCCCTTTGAAGCATCAATTACCTTGCCCCTGGAGTTCTAGGAGTGGCCCAAAGGCCCCTCCCCCTGGGCGGGAACCTCCATAGGATGATGCCCGCCCCCTCAGACCTTAAATATGTGCTCACCGGTCATGACCTTACCGCATGTCCCATACCTAATAAATACGACGACCTATGGGAAAAATTCTAAAGGACAGCTACACTGGCTAATAAATAACAGCATCAACGTAAAGCTACAAAGGGAAAAAAGGCCTAAACACACTTGGCATCAAAGCAAAAGCACTTCACACACAGTTTGCTAAAAAGGGGAAAAAATTCCTAAACCAAATCACATCATCAAAATATACCGACCCGATCAAGTTCTATTACGCATGTAAGACATGTTAACAGTATACTAGCAAAATTACGCTCAAACCAGACATAATGAAGCCACAAGACTTTTGTTCCAGGGATGGTGGGTGGGAAAACAAAGAAGCCCCGAGCGCGGGGCACACCGTGCTGTGAGGGAGCGTCCAGGGACAAGGGGGTCTCCTGGGCGCTCCCCGCCTCTTTATTCCTAAGGGGCCAGGCGGGGGGGCAACGCCCCCCCGCCCCACCCCTCCAGTAGCCCGTCCCCCCTGACCCGGACCTACTACACTGGTATCCGGGTCAGGGAGGTCGCCGGCCAATCGGTGGTGGGTCGCGCCCAAGGGCCCGCCCCCACCACCGAGAGGCACAAAGGAGGGAATGGGGGAAGCGGTCGCCGCGCCGCCATGCGTGCGGGGGGGCCGAGGGCCCCCCCTTTTCACATGGTCAGCGACTGGCTGCCGCCCCCCCCCCAATCCGGCACCCAACACCCAGAAACGTGGACATGAGACTTCTTTACTTTTTGGAAGGCGGGGGCTAGTCCCCCGGCCGTATTTATTAAGATATGAAATTAAAAAAGGTTTTAATTGCATGGTCAACAATTATACAAAAATCAGCAGGACATTAGATACAAATATCGTCAACAAGTTTGAGAGGCTAACCTTAACAAAACTCTAATACATGTTGTTTCCTAACCGAATCTAACATCCTCATCTTGATTTCTGTACATTTCTGGCCATATGGCAAGGTCGCTAACCGGTGTCAGGTCCTACAAGCTGCGCCTCACCTAGAGCCGTGCGCATGCGCAGTCGTGCCCCGGGAATTGCCCGGTCTATGCCGTGAACTCCATTTACCCACTAAAGGAGGGCCCTTACTCTGCGCCATCCGGTGACGTCATGAGTATACGCGCGCGGGGTGGCTACCAGCCTAAGGAAAGCGTGACTACTCCGACCCGCGCCCCTTTGAAGCATCAATTACCTTGCCCCTGGAGTTCTAGGAGTGGCCCAAAGGCCCCTCCCCCTGGGCGGGAACCTCCATAGGATGATGCCCGCCCCCTCAGACCTTAAATATGTGCTCACCGGTCATGACCTTACCGCCACAGGCCAGCATTGTTAACCGACGATCTGGCCTCCCCCCTCTAGACCCTACCTTAGGAATGCTCCTGTTTGGCAAATCCCTCCAACCAGGCCCAGATATTGTCAGACCACAAGACATTCCCTGCTTCATTCAAGTGAACTCCATCCCCCAAGTAATACCGTTCACCCCAGATACACCCATGAGGTATCGTCTGCAACAGGGGGGCTCGAAACAGCTTGTCCAACTGTGTGTTGATCCTCTTTACCGAGTGATTCAACGCCCTGACCGAATCCCCCCCCGCCACTGCCATCGAGGTATGAGTTGCGACCATACTACCGTGCAACCCGGGCAGGTCCTGGCCATCCACCCCGCAGTTGAGATAATCTCCTCAATCAGAATGCGCCTCCCCAGTTTGGCCAAATCATTCTCCCCCAGGTGAAGTATCACCACTGACGGGGGAATTGCCGGCGCGCTAACAGCCCCTGGAAGAAGGCCCTAAACTGGTTGAGACATAAACCCCCTCTCCCGAAGAATGAGATGTCAAACCCCAGTTGTGCAGCCCTTTTCTTACGGTCACCTGAAATAAAAACACATTCGGCCCGCCTCACATAGGAGTGACCCACAATCCAAACAATTTTTCTTATTTTTTCCTGGTTGTTGATCCGCGCTGATGTATGTCGTTGCTGCCCAACGGCAAATTCCTCCCCTGCGTGACAGGTCTGAGAAACTGCAAGAAAGCGGAAACAAACCAGGCGTGAGCACCATCTCATCACAACATGTCAATTCGCACATATCGTTTGTAGCATTCTGAGGACCACCTCCCAATTTTCTTCACTCTCTCCACTGGGAGGCCCCCTGCCACCGCCTCTGTCGCTGCCCCAATTCTAAAGGAATGAGAGCCAAACTCTTTAGGGTCAAGACCTATTTTCCTGACCACCAGCTCCAATACCCTCCTGAACTGGTACTTGGTCAAGGGGGTACCGTCGGCGTGACAGAGCAGTGCCCTGCCCGCCGCGCCCCCCAGCCGCCCATGAAATAATTCCACGTGCCTTACTGGGCAGCAAGGGTTGGCGGGGGCCTGGTGGAGCACTATGGTGTGACCCCGTGACTCCTGGTCAGTCTTTGACTTCTGAATAGTCACCCACATAGTGTCCTCACTTATCCTTACACCCGCCCTTTGTACGCCGCCCTGTAGGTCTGACTTGGACCCTGCCACTAGTTCGCTAATTCTCAGTGCCCCATAGAATGCCAAGGAAAATGCTGCTTTGAAAAAAAGTACCTCCCATTCCGAGCTACAAACATTGTCCAGCGCGCTCAGTAAAGCCGTCAGCCGTGCCAGCCCGATGGGCCTTCTCTTATCTTTATGATGACCTTGTAAGCGGCGCCAACCCCTCAAAGCCTTGCGCACCATAAAGGTGTTAGTGGGATCACGCACGCCCCTAGCTTGAGCAAAGAATGATACCGCTGCCCTATGCCTGCTCGCAGCTGCCACTGAGCGTCCTTCCTTATGCATCCATTCTAAATAGGCCGCAAAGCCGTCTTCTTGCGCCCATAGCACCTCCCATTGCTGACCCAAGAAAGCACAGTAAGACACAAACGCCCCTTCATAAGCCGTCTTGGTCCTGGGGGCTAAGCTAGCAACCACGAGGTCCTGTAATCTGGGGCACCAATCTGCCAAAGCACTGCTGGGAAGTGCGCTGGCGAGGGGTCTGCTGTAGGAAGATGTTCCCTGAAAACCTGCATTTTGAAGCGAGAGAGGGAGTCAGCTGCATTGTTCAGAATACCAGGGACATGTTTGGCCTTAAAAACTACATTCCATCTTAAGCACTGCAACACAATTTCTTTTATCAGACGAAGTATGAAAGGACATCGTGCCCCCTGTTTGTTTATACATTCCACTACTGTCATGTTGTCTGACCAAAACACCACTGATTGATTACATAGGTGTTCGGGCCAGACCTTCAATGCTACCCATATTGGGAAGAGTTCCAGGAAGCCAATATTAGTGGTCAGACCCCATGTTCTCCATACTTCCGGCCACCGTTGAGCGACCCACTTGTTCCCTAGGATGGCGCCAAAGCCCACACTACCAGCAGCGTCCGTCCATAGGCCCAACTCTGCTGATGTTGTGGGAGGGCCAGGCCAGACCACCCTGCCATTAAAATCCTCCAGGAATGCCATCCATATAAGCATATCCTGGCGAATCTCAGACGACAGCCTAGTGTGGTGATGTTTCTCCCTTAGCCCTTTCATTGCTTGGGCGATGGAGTGAGAGAAAGGGCGAGCCATGGGGATGACCCTCAGTGCGAAGTTCAGTTGCCCTACCACCTCCTGCAATTGCTGCAGGGTGACCTTATCTTGGCGTAGCTCCGTAGGTGACTTCCGCTCGCGCTGGGAATCGCTCGCAAGGGGATCCTGAAGCCTGAAACCTGAAAAATAAAGCGAGAAAATTTAAAAAACAAAGAAGCCCCCGAGCGCGGGGCACACCGTGCTGTGAGGGAGCGTCCAGGGACAAGGGGGTCTCCTGGGCGCTCCCCACCTCTTTATTCCTAAGGGGCCAGGCGGGGGGGCAACGCCCCCCCGCCCCACCCCTCCAGTAGCCCGTCCCCCCTGACCCGGACCTACTACACTGGTATCCGGGTCAGGGAGGTCGCCGGCCAATCGGTGGTGGGTCGCGCCCAAGGGCCCGCCCCCATCCACCGAGAGGCACAAAGGGGGGAAGGGGGGAAGCGGTCGCCGCGCCGCCATGCGTGCGGGGGGGCCGAGGGCCCCCCCTTTTCAATTTCTTCCCTTTTAACCCCATCGCCCCGCGGCACGAATTGCGGGGTGTGTGGGCGTGGCGCCGCGGTGCTCATGACGGCTCCTGCCCGTCATTAGTCATGTGCTCATGACGGCCTGGAGCAGTCAGAACTTCACCCACTGATAAATTTGCCCGCGCAGGGGGGAAATAAACGCGCGTGGGTGGAGTGGCAACGTTCTGACGGCTGTGATTCATGACAGCCGGCAGCCGTCATAAGCTCCGAACTGGTTAAAGAATGGCGTGGTGAGAATAACCAAATAAATATTTATTGCAACCAAATAAATATTCATTGCAGCCATCATTAAGAAATAGAATATACACTTGTCTATCCCTTTTATTACTTTGTATTCATGTTATTGGTATGCACCGTGGCATTTAATTTCACTAATACCACACAGATTGTGTGCAGCGCCTAATCAAACTACAATTCACCGTAACATGAGGACTCTGAAGTGTATAATACTACTTCCAGGTCATGATGTTCACAACAACGAGAGCGGCTTTTAAAACTGGAGGATGACAAAGGTCGTTCCCCTCCTGCATCAGAAGACAGAAAAGAAGGTAGGTTTTGCCTCCCGGGTCTTACTGGAGTCACATGGGGAGTATGCAAGTCAGAAAGTTGCCGGTATGTGCGGTCTTTATCTCCCGGGTGTTTATCGGCAATGTGGCACATAATGGTCTTACGCGGTGTGGATAGAGATACACCTCTAGTCATGCCTGTTATATTTAGAACTGAGAATGTCACATGGGTACATATAGTGGATAAAGCAGGCACGATGTAGGAATATGAACACCATCACACAGAGTATCCTTGTATCACATCTGTAGTTTAATTAGGAGTAATAGGAGATTGCATTTGCAGGGCAAATGTGTTTAAAGCTTGATATGATTGAACAGGCACTTAGCATATCAAGGTAGAGACATACACGTATAGAGAGCCTTGATGCCAGAACATGAGATGCAATTATCCCACATATTGGTCCCAATGAAGGGGATTGATAGTAAGGACAGGTATGATCTCATATGAAGTGGGTGACTTAATGGTTATGTAAATGAGTTGATAACATGCTCAAAAACAATGAAAAACCTAGATATTTTAAATCAGGGTGTGAAACAGAGTTTTTGTGTGTGTTTAAACCTTCATTCTAATCTTGGATTTAAATTTTCATTCTAATTTTATGTTTATGTTACACCTTCAGAATTCTGAGATCTATTAGTAAAAGGACTCCAGAAAGGTTGCGGTACATCAATAGTACCTAAGTGGTGAGAAGTATGGTACTTTTCACATATTATTTTGACACAAAAATAGCAGAGTGACTATAAGTGGGTCCTGAGGAATGCCATGATCCAGTAGGTCACACAGGCAGAAATATGTCGACCTGAACTTAATAGGGGACATCCATACCCCTATTTTTCACTCAGCTTTTTAGTCCCAACCATCAAGACACCCATTAAAGTGCATTTGTCTCCTATGAGTTAGTTTTAAATCACTTTGTGATATATAATGTAGACTCTTCCCCTCACTCCCATTTCCATTTGATGATTGAAATGCCTCGTGCTCCTCTCCTGAGGGAGAGTTGTAGCCCACACTGTGTACCTTGCGGTCACAGTGTGCAAGAGGGAACCCAATGATGAAGCATGTCAACCTTGGGTGAGTGAGGGTTCTCGTCCTAAACAGACTTATGCCCTTTTTTCGACACTTACATTAACCTTGCATTTTTTGGCATATTTTTTCTAAAAAGTCCTGTTACTTTTTTGTGAGTACAGTATATATGGAGTGGTACCATGGATGATAATGGCTCCTCTAACAAAACCCCATTAGTGTGATTAAAAAAAACCTGGATGTATGTCATTACAACACGGGCTTTACACCGCGCTACCATTACGACGCAGCCATCACAACGCAAGTCGTTACAATGACTTGCGCTGGAGGCGCTGGATTTAGGAATAGTATGATTTACTATTCCAACTCCAGCCTACGTAACAGTAGGGAAGGTGTTGGAATAGTAAACCATACTATTCCTTAGTATATAGCGCCATCCAGCGCAAGTCGTAAAGACTTGCATTGTGATTGCTGCGTCGTAATGGTAGCGCGGTGTAAAACCTGCGTTGCAATGGCTGTCTCCCAAAAAACCTACTCTTAGTGCCATTGCTCATTCCCTAAAGCAAGGTGAAGTCTAATTGTTCTACAGTAGGCTAAGGACTTTAGCACCCCTCTAAGTCCCTAGTGAATGGTACCCCAGATACCCAGGGCACTGGTGTTATAGAGGGTCTCAAAGGGCTGCAGTATATCTTATACCACCCTAAGGGACCCAAATACAAATTCCACACAGATTGCCATTGCTGGCTTCATAACATGATGCAAACCATGAGTGAAAACCTGACATGACACACTTCTGTGGGTCATGCCAAAGGCGCTGCCCCTAGCATATATAAATCACCCCTATAGGAGGCCTTTTAGCCCTAAGACAGAGTGCATTATATTTTATGTGAGGAAATATCTGCATGTTCATTTGTGTCCCTGTGATGTCTATCTCAATTACTAGATATTGCAAGTGACCAGGGAAGCCATCTTAAGGTATGTACTGGCCATTGCTCAAAACAAGTTCCGCAGCTATACAATGACTTCACTAAAGCGTATAGTGTTTGTCATCAACACCTCAAATTAATAAACCTACACTGATTCCAGTGATTGATTTATTAAAACATGCCACCCCGATGGTACTTTAGAGGTATCCCCTGAGCTGAACTGCCAGGCTGGATACATCTCTAGGGTGAATAAGACTGAATTAAACAAGAACCTTGAAATTCCACCTTCTTATGTGTGGTGGAAATGGGAATTCTGGGATAGGGTGATGCCCGCTCCCCAAAGGAAGTGGTCATCTAGAGGGTGTAGTCAACCCAGTGGGAAGTAGCTCATTGGCTACTACCCCTCATCCCTGTAACTCCCCTAAATTGAGTATTTAGGGGACCCCCTGATACTAGGACTTGAGATGTTGATGGACATAAAAGAAAGAGTGGACAAAGAAGACTGCTGACCCGAGAACCAAGGAGCACAACTAACTTCGTGCCAACTCAGTCAGCCTGCCTGCTGCACCCAACACATGTGGAGCAACCAACTTTTCCTGCTGCTGTGCAGACTCAAAGAGAACCAGACTTCTGCTAGCGATTTGAAAATTAGAGCTACTGCTCTGCAGCCACAGGCACCAAAGAACCAAGACCTGGTTCACCGACATGACACTTGCTGGGACTACTGATGTAACAGCAAACCAGGTAGAGGCAGAAGTGCTCTAACAGGTGAGATCTGTTGTACCTCCAAGTGTGGGGACACCAGAACTGACCGGAGCTGCATAACACCAATACCTATGGTACTGGACCCCTCGTAGCAGTCAAGGCTTATTGTGTGCAGACCGGACACCAGCACTTAGGAAAACTGACATGCACGTCACAGGACTTCAAGGACACTGAGACCCACATCACTAGTTGGCCAGCTGCCCTTTGTGCCCCTCTGCAGCTGAATCCAAGACAAAGAGCGAGTCTTTGAACCTCGCCACCCGACACCTAAAAGTACTACGGGGGCCTGCTCTTCACAGCCCAAGCCCAAGGTAGGTGACTGTACCATCAGGGTCCTCAGACTCACAGGAGCTAAGCCCACACTTGGGTTAACCTAGACTAGACCTCAAGTTGCCACCTACAGCCTCTTTCTCCAGGCCACCTCCAACCACGAACAGATCCCAGCACTAAAAGATACCACTGCACCAGAGCTCGAGGAGAAGTGGACTACTGTTTTACCCACATGCTCGAGCATTGCAAAGGTTGTGCCCCCTGTAGGTTCCGCAAGACTGGTCCCCCAGTCCCTGCTTGTAGTTTCTTTCTAACTGGACCATACCCTAATGAAGTGAATCGGACATCCGACGCCATAACACACCTATGCCCCCTGATGCCAAAGAGACTCCTGAGGTGACCTGTTGGTGTTGGCTTGGACCTTGCCCCATACTCACCTTAAGTCTCGTAAGTTCGTGGTAGGTGCCTGTTGGAACTGGGGTCACCAGCTCCCCGAGGGTAGCATGGCACGGGCGGGTAGGCTTCCGAAAGCTTATGTGTAAAGCGACCATACAGCACACGCAACCACTGAGACAGAAAAATGGGCACGCAATAAGTGACGCCACTCCAGTTAGTTTGTATAAAAATTAAATAACTTTTATGTATAGAGCAGAGTCAGGGTAATCAAAAATTACAGTATCAATTTACTTTTTAGTTTTTTTTCAGAATACCTGTATTTCAACACTTGGCAATAAATACTAGGTGAATAAATATTAAATATAAGTTAAATACTAAATATTAGATAATATCAAGTACTAGAAAACCACAGGCCTGGACGTAGCCTTGCTTCTTGTCAGCACCTGTAAGGAATACATCACAAAAGGCAACTAAATGACATTACATCATATTAGATCTGTAGGCATGTTACCCACTTCTCACCAAGCAAGGATGAGTGTTTTACAGCAGAAAACATGTAAATAAATAACTGTAGGCTTCCAGTAAATGTAGCACTAAGTGGGAGAAAACATTCCATTAAGATAAAACATCCCCTTGTGCAGGATTAACCATCTCCTTAAGCATTCTAAAACAAGGCACCCAGCAAGGGTGAGCATCTCATTATGCTAGTAACCACTTTTCTGAGCAGGAGTAAACATTTACTAACAGGTAAGCCTTTCATTAGACAGGCACAATTAACCAATTCCTTGCTCTGCAGTTCTTGACGCAGGGATAAAACATTTCAGTATTCAAGAGTATCCCTTATGGTAGGTAGAAGTTAGAACACTGTGGCAGGAGTATAAAACTTTCCATTAGGTAAGTACCCCATAAAAAGGCTCAACATTTCATGAGAGAATAAACGCTGCATTACTAAGCCATAAACATGCATAGGGCTACACTAACTGGCATGCAACTGTACCCCAGGCAGGGGTTAACTTTTATTAGCTGAGGCCCCCACGTTGTCTTTTGGGGGGGGGCTGGCCCAGTTCCAGTACATGAAGGGCCATAGGGGCTATTCCCCAGTTCAGGGAGACTTCTGACACAGCGCCAGGCAGCAAATTCAGGTCCTGGGCACACAGCGCCTCGCTGATGCAGCACTTGAAGTTAATGACAGATGCTGGATGTACAGCGCTTCACAGTACCTCAAGGGTCCCCAGGCAGCAGCCGAGCTCTCAGGTTCACAACGCTTCGCAGTAACAGCGCTGGTAATGGTTTTCTGGTGTCAGCTGTAGGGGAAGGGAATATGGCAGTCCTGGAGATAGCGCTTCTCTGGTGCAGCGCTTCGCAGGGGACACAGCAGTTCTGGGAGCTAGCGCTCAGACAGCAGTAGCGCTTGGGCAGTTTCCACAATAGCGCTCCTGGCAGCCACAAATCCTCAAATGACAGCGTTGGGCACTCAGGGTTAGTTACAGCCCCAGCGCTTCGCAGGCACAGCGCTTCTCTTGGGCCATTCCCATAAATAAGGCAGTTCAGGTAGCGCCAGCAGGACAGGTAGTCTAGGGTGCTAGCGCTTGGTAGTTTCAGCAATAGCGCTTCACAGGTAGATCATTTGCATCAGTATAGTTCAGACAGTGCAGGCTAGCAATTCAGGCAGATATAGCGCTTCAGGGTTCTAGTGCTTCTACAGGCAGTTACAGTGCTTGAGCCTCAGGCAATTCAGTTAGGCTAGCAGTTCAGGAGGCTAGCGCTACGCAGAGATAGCGCTTAGCATTCACTTCAGTGGAGCACTTTCCTCAGGACAGGTAGTGCAGGGTGCTAGCGCCAGGGAATAAGAGCGCTTAGCCAGCAGACAGTTTATATTATTTGGAGTCAGATCAGCAGGTTCCACAGGACAGTTCACACAACAGTGGCAATCCAGAAAAAGGGATCCCAGGTGGCGTCAGGGAGCGCAGGGAGTGTTACAGCGCCAATACCTGGTTGATTTCTCAAAAGTCCTGTGGTGATTTGGTTTCTTCTTGGCGCTTTATATTTCTTGCGCCCTTGTAAATTGCAGTCTCTGGGTTCCTTGAAGGGGGGGTGTTGAAGTTGATGGTTGATATCAAGTCTCCCTAGCCAGTTCCCTTCAAGCAGACCTGGGGTTCCCCTTCCGCCGGGCCAGGTCAGGGAGGGGCAAATTCAGGATACCTCAACACTTGATAAGCAGCACCTAGGCCCTGTCTCTACCAGTGTCATAGGTCCCCGTCTAGGCCCCTGCGTAGGTTCTCTCCCAGGTCTGTGCTCCCTCAGTCTGACAGGAAAGTTTCCCTCCCTTTCCTTATTTAGTCCCAGTTGACAGTTGGCAGTGGCAGTTGGTGCCACCTCACCTGTTCCAGAAGGTTCTAGGAGGTTCCACCATTATGGCTATGGACAGGCTGGCAGGCTAGTATGGATACATTGTTTGAGGGTTCTAGCCAGCTCCTGACTACTAGAATGCGCCCACAAAGACCACGCTGCAGTAGCAGGGGTCAGTGGCGGCCATGTTAGGGGAAGTAAGCACCTGCACCTTAACATTAGTTTGACATACAAAGGCCTTTCTTCACTACACAAGGCCTATACCCTTTTGTTACAATAGGGGGCACCCTAAATTAAAGGAATAAAAAACTAAAAATTCTGGGGAAAGGGCCAAGTCATACACCTCTCTCCCCCAGCCAAAAGCCAGGGTAGACCGATCATCACCTTGATGGACTCCCCTGCTTGGGGCGGAAAAAGGTGGACGCAGACCCGTTACTTTAATGGCTTCCGCCAGTTCTTCACCAATCAAACCACCCCACTGGTGTTCTCTAGTGGGATGCGGCCAGGACTGACCTCTAGACAATCCAGAAGCCTCTGGCCCTTGCTTTCTCTCAGAGTGGGGGGCAGTAGCCCCAGGCCCGTGGTACCTTTGGACCACTCTTCCCTCAACCTAGAGTCTAAACCCTTAGGTTGAACTGGTGACAGGGGCGAGTCCTCCCTCTCCCTGCATCCCCTCTCAGAGTTCTGCACCCTCCCAACTGGAGTAGTACCCCTGAGAGTCACCACTGGGGGGTCTCTGAATACAGAGGTCCCTCCTGCCAAGTCAGGCAACCCCTGAACCTGGCCACCCAACCCGGGATCTGCACCCTGTGGCTGGACCGGTGCCAGAGGAGAGTCCTACCTCCCTCTGCACCCTCTCCCAGGGTTCCGCACCCTCCTACTCGGAGAGGTACCCCTGGAAGTCACACAGGTAGGGTCCTTAGTTACCGGTACCCCACCCTCCAGGTCAGGCAACTCCTGAACCTGAAACCCCAGTCCAGGATCTACCCCCTGTGACTGGTCTGAACCCCGAACCTCGGGTACGCTGCCACCATTAGGAGTACCTGGCACACATGATTCCAAGGCTTCCAGCTCTAACTCCTTTAGCTGAAGCTTGTGCGCCAGCTTTCTTTCATCCATTGCAAGACTCTCACTTTCTCTCTCGTGCTCTAGCATCTTCGACAACGCACACCCCCCAACTACTCTACTCCCTGCCCCAGAACATCTTCCTGGTAGCACATTGTCAGACACAACAATGTTGAGTAGGTCTGGGTCTTCTGGTGTGCCCGCCTCCCTGGGTGTGACCTTCCCCTCCTGTTCCCCATCCCCTCTCCCCTCTGGGTGGGCTCCTACCCATGCCCTCAAAGCGGTACAGAGTTACTTCTTCCCGGTTCTCCGCCCAACAGGCACCCCCATCCCCTGACAAAACTCCATTATGCCAGGTGGGGACTCAGATAAATCTGGGAAAAGATACCAGGACGTGGGTGACAGGATTAGATCAAACAGGTCTTGATACACTCTACAGGCTAGACAGTGGAGGGGTCAATTACTTAGGCTTGCATACACAATAGGTGTGCAGCCTAATTGCTGTGCACCCTGTCCCACTGGAGAGTGCTGCATGGTCACAGGTCCTGGATCCCACCGCTCGACACCAATATGTTGGAACTGGGGTCACCAGCTCCCCGAGGGTAGCATGGCACGAGCGGGTAGGCATCCGAAAGCTTATGTGTAAAGCGACCATACAGCACACGCAACCACTGAGACAGAAAAATGGGCACGCAATAAGTGACGCCACTCCAGTTAGTTTGTATAAAAATTAAATAACTTTTATGTATAGAGCAGAGTCAGGGTAATCAAAAATTACAGTATCAATTTACTTTTAAGTTTTCTTTCAGAATACCTGTATTTCAACACTTGGCAATAAATACTAGGTGAATAAATATTAAATATAAGTTAAATACTAAATATTAGATAATATCAAGTACTAGAAAACCACAGGCCTGGACGTAGCCTTGCTTCTTGTCAGCACCTGTAAGGAATACATCACAAAAGGCAACTAAATGACATTACATCATATTAGATCTGTAGGCATGTTACCCACTTCTCACCAAGCAAGGATGAGTGTTTTACAGCAGAAAACATGTAAATAAATAACTGTAGGCTTCCAGTAAATGTAGCACTAAGTGGGAGAAAACATTCCATTAAGATAAAACATCCCCCTGTGCAGGATTAACCATCTCCTTAAGCATTCTAAAACAAGGCACCCAGCAAGGGTGAGCATCTCATTATGCTAGTAACCACTTTTCTGAGCAGGAGTAAACATTTACTAACAGGTAAACCTTTCATTAGACAGGCACAATTAACCAATTCCTTGCTCTGCAGTTCTTGACGCAGGGATAAAACATTTCAGTATTCAAGAGTATCCCTGTTGGTAGGTAGAAGTTAGAACACTGTGGCAGGAGTATAAAACTTTCCATTAGGTAAGTACCCCATAAAAAGGCTCAACATTTCATGAGAGAATAAACGCTGCATTACTCAGCCATAAACATGCATTGGGCTACACTAACTGGCATGCAACTGTACCCCAGGCAGGGGTTATCTTTTATTAGCTGAGGCCCCCACGTTGTCTTTTGGGGGGGGGGCCTGGCCCAGTTCCAGTACTTGAAGGGCCAATGGGGCTATTCCCCAGTTCAGGGAGCCTTCTGACACAGCGCCAGGCAGCAAATTCAGGTCCTGGGCACACAGTGCCTCGCTGATGCAGCACTTGAAGTTAATGACAGATGCTGGATGTACATCGCTTAACAGTACCTCAAGGGTCCCCAGGCAGCAGCCGAGCTCTCAGGTTCACAACGCTTCGCAGTAACAGCGCTGGTAATGGTTTTCTGGTGTCAGCTGTAGGGGAAGGGAATATGGCAGTCCTGGAGATAGCGCTTCTCTGGTACAGCGCTTCACAGGGGACACAGCAGTTCTGGGAGCTAGCGCTCAGACAGCAGTAGCGCTTGGACAGTTTCCACAATAGCGCTCCTGGCAGCCACAAATCCTCAAATGACAGCGTTGGGCACTCAGGGTTAGTTACAGCCCCAGCGCTTCGCAGGCACAGCGCTTCTCTTGTGCCATTCCCATAAATAAGGCAGTTCAGGTAGCGCCAGCAGGACAGGTAGTCTAGGGTGCTAGCGCTTGGTAGTTTCAGCAATAGCGCTTCACAGGTAGATCATTTGCATCAGTATAGTTCAGACAGTGCAGGCTAGCAATTCAGGCAGATATAGCGCTTCAGGGTTCTAGTGCTTCTACAGGCAGTTACAGTGCTTGAGCCTCAGGCAATTCAGTTAGGCTAGATAGCGCTTAGCATTCACTTCAGTGGAGCACTTTCCTCAGGACAGGTAGTGCAGGGTGCTAGCGCCAGGGAATAAGAGCGCTTAGCCAGCAGACAGTTTATATTAGTTGGAGTCAGATCAGCAGGTTCCACAGGACAGTTCACACAACAGTGGCAATCCAGAAAAAGGGATCCCAGGTGGCGTCAGGGAGCGCAGGGAGTGTTACAGTGCCAATACCTGGTTGATTTCTCAAAAGTCCTGTGGTGATTTGGTTTCTTCTTGGCGCTTTATATTTCTTGCGCCCTTGTAAATTGCAGTCTCTGGGTTCCTTGAAGGGGGGGTGTTGAAGTTGATGGTTGATATCAAGTCTCCTTAGCCAGTTCCCTTCAAGCAGACCTGGGGTTCCCCTTCCGCCGGGCCAGGTCAGGGAGGGGCAAATTCAGGATACCTCAACACTTGATAAGCAGCACCTAGGCCCTGTCTCTACCAGTGTCATAGGTCCCCGTCTAGGCCCCCACCGCCTAAAGCTCCTGCGTAGGTTCTCCCCCAGGTCTGTGCTCCCTCAGTCTGACAGGAAAGTTTCCCTCTCTTTCCTTATTTAGTCCCAGTTGACAGTTGGCAGTGGCAGTTGGTGCCACCTCACCTGTTCCAGAAGGTTCCAGGAGGTTCTAGGAGGTTCCACCATTATGGCTATGGACAGGCTGGCAGGCTAGTATGGATACATTGTTTGAGGGTTCTAGCCAGCTCCTGACTACTAGAATGCGCCCACAAAGACCACGCTGCAGTAGCAGGGGTCAGTGGCGGCCATGTTAGGGGAAGTAAGCACCTGCACCTTAACATTAGTTTGACATACAAAGGCCTTTCTTCACTACACAAGGCCTATACCCTTTTGTTACAATAGGGGGCACCCTAAGTTAAAGGAATAAAAAACGAAAAATTCTGGGGAAAGGGCCAAGTCCTACAGTGCCCAAATGCATTTCATGTTTTTCCCCCACTGGATGACATTACTGCATCCAAAAACTGCTTTAAGAGTCAACTTTTGAAAACTGTAAAAAATCATAACTCAGAAATTACTTACCTGGTGATCTTGGTATCTAAATTCATATAAAAGATGTGTTATTTTTATAAATTTGTGTTGGATTTCTTCATTGAGTGTCTTATTTACTGCCTGTGTGTGCATGCAATAAATGTTTAGCACTCCCTTCTAATATGCCTAACTGCGCACCCACATTACCACAAAAGCGAGCATTTGGGATGTCATTTGTGCCTATGTAATTTCTTTGGGGTTTGCCTGGACTCCTTGCATAGTGTATCTCTTTTTGGTCCACTATATAAACAGCCAGATTCCTACAGAGAGCATGTGCACTTTAGCACTGGTAAACAGTGCTAAAGTGCCCATAGTTCTAAAGCCAACAAAATTGAATTGAGCAAAAATGGGAGGAGGAAGGCAAAAGGTTTGGGGGTGGCCCTGCAGAAAGAGCTAGGTTCATCACTTTGCCAACCCTAAACGGTCTTCTTTAATATGTAGGTTACCCCTAAGGTAGGCCTTACAGGCTGAAAGGATGGTGCCCATGTAATGTAAAAAGTAGGTCATGTATATTGAATGTTTTCCATGTCGGCTGGCCTTTCATTACCCTTTTACATTTAATAGGTGCTACATTTAGTTGGCCAGCAGCTAGAAAAATACTTCTTCCACTCCTTTTCATTGCAATTTGAAATACTCTTTAACTGTAAAGTCAGATTCTAAATTATTATTTAGGAAATGCCACTTTTAGAAAGTTTAGTTTAGAACACATTTTTACTTTTGTGTAAACATCATCTTATTTAATAAACATGAAGTCTGGTTCTTTTTAACACATGATTATAACACTTTTCAAAGCTTCAATCTCATTACAAAGAAGGGAGTGATACCCATTATCGATTCTGAGATGTGCAAATTATAAAGGGACATTGTGCTCTATCAAAAAAATTAATAAATACAAATTGAAATATATACAAAAGACAAATTAAAGGTTGTGGTAATCAGTGTTCGACCAGTTGCTTCAATTGGAGAGCCAGAGCGTTACATCAACAACATATGCTCTTAGAACACTGTATGGGGTCCAGATATTTCTAATATGGACTTGAAGAAATTGTGTTTCGCTACAACTTATTTGTATTGATCCATATTGATGTGCGTTGTACAAGGATATCCCATTGTTCGTGGTCTCCCCGTTTCAAACCCCACTTCCTTTATGGGTTCTCCTCAGGACAAGGGCTGAGTGATTTCTGAAAAGTGAAAGGGTAGTGTATTTTACTAAAACAGTGCAAAATTATAAAAAGCACTCTCCATTTGCATCGGCATCCCCAAGTACATTATTTAGTTGTTTACCTTAAACGCCAAAGCTGGATGTATATTTGGTGGTGTCTCAGCAACATTTGAACCAGATTTTTAGAAGGAAGGCTGCAAAAAGACAAATATGTAGCCTTATTAATATGAAAAATATTTTTACGGGCGGCCGAGCACGCTTTCATAAAGTCAGAAAGGATTTTACCTGTATGCCTTTTTAATTAGTGGCTGCAACATCTAAACAGAACAATTCCCATTAACAAGCTTTCAATCAACTTTGGAAGAGAAGGGGGAGCAGCCCTTGTTAATCCAAAGCTCCTATCATTTTGGAGAAACGTTGATTTAAACGTGAGGTGTGCATGCAGAAATGGATACTAGCGTTTCATTTTTTTCATACTTTAATTATTAGCGGCTGTATGCAATTTTACTTTGCAGAAATACTTTTTTATCTTTTGCACTGCAGATTAGTTTACAGCCCCGTGTCTAAAATAAGGTCGTCCTCTTCTGTGGCTTGTTATTCTGTAAAGTAAGGGGAGAGGGCCTCATCAAGCTGAAGCTTGGTGGTTTCAGAAATTACTGAAAATCGAAGACATACAGCACGCTTTAAAAATAGTGGTATAGTTATCATGTTCGTAAATGATTACCTTCACTTAAACGTGGAAAGAAAACATCCCAGCATTGCATGTTGTAAACGGGGTTTTTTAACCACAGTGTTACCCTCGCGCTGTACGGTGCAAATGATTTTAAATGCATTCGCCACTGTTTAAAAAGGGAAGTTCGAAACCTCATGGAACAATTATCGGGCGAATAATTAATAATATTGTCGCTTTCTCCACTGGCTCTGCTAAAATGTTGCTATATCACTGCGCAATTCAAATGTTTGACCGTTACACTTGCCACTGAGAGTCAAAGACTGTGACTAAACAGTGATTAAAAAGGAAACTTCACAGCTTCTAGTAACATTTTTCAGGCTTGTTTGGCATGTACTAAAATCACTCTATCCACCGACTTGCATGGTACATGGAAACTTACTGCTCCTCAATTTGGGCTGTAATGCAATCATAAATCTTTGTAGAAAAACGCACTCATGTTGCTTGGCTTATTTAGGCGCTTACAAACTCGGTGTCACTCGGACAGGGCTCCTTCAGACTTGCGCGTCAAAACATGGCAGCTTTCTTCTGTTGCATTTTAAAACAAGGCATGCTCATTCAACTGCCTGATACTTGGCCCATGGAATTATGGGAGTTGTAGTGTAGAGACATTCACTTATTATAGTTTATTGATCTCAGACAATTCATTTAGCCCTCTGCTTTCCGTATTAAGTTTCAAAATCAAATACGCTTCTCTTCGCATTAATCTAGTTTCCAGATCCCCTCCTCTGGCGTCGTCTTGCATTGAGCTTAGCACAGTCCACTGGTAGTATTTTTCTGAAAGGCCCATTTGATGGAAGTGACCATGGGTGCCGAGATATATGTTTGTTTTCATTCTCGACTTATGTTGGACAATCCGGTGCCTTACTTCCAGTGGCGGTTTCACCATTTGGGCGGTGGGGCGTTGTCTCACTAATAATTATTGTGGGAAATCAGTTTATATATTATTATATTTTGTAATTTAAAACTCGCGCTGATTAGTGATTATAATTAAAAATCTCGAGCTGCCGCGCCAGCGCCACGTCATCAAATCACGTGACAGCCTGCGGACTCTGACTCACTCATTGTCGTCGCACCACTGCGCATGTGGTGATTGACCGGCTGCCTTTTCTCAGCTACGAAGGCCTGTGACCTTCGAAAAGCAAGCACCGCTGAGTACGGGGTTTGCTACTGCCACAGACCCCAATGGTAACAAGCATTTGCAATGCAATAGGTCTCGCATTAACATGAGTTTAAGCTATTGGCGTTTTAAATGACCATGCGTTTTATTTGCTTCAAAAACGTAAACATAAATAAAAGGCATTGTCATTCACAATGCCAATAGCTCAAACTCGTTAGAATATTGGTGTGGGGTGGGAGTTTAAAGTGCAGCTGAGAGAAGAGCTTTGGGGGTGAGATTGAGCTTCAAAATAAACTCCACCTTTATCGCTTGAAGTCATTACTTCAAGAAGTCAACATTCCACTGAGTTGATATACTCTCTGCAGTGGCTTCCCAGATGATGACGAACTTTTACTCTTAAACGGATAATGATGTAATTTCTACTGCTCAGCATTTTGAGGATTGCTGCTTCATTTAAATGTGCACACGTGTTTTGAACTTTCTAGAATACTTTATTGTGGAAAAAAACATTCAGGGTAGTTCTTAACGGCTGGACCAATGCATCGACTGCTGGAACGAGTTGGGAAAGAGGCATACATTCGAAAAATTATAAAACACAAATGCATGGTAGAAGCTGGCATTTACTGCTGTTATTTAAAAGTCCAGTGACAGGTCTTCGTTTTCAACCCAAGTGTTTTCTAGGTCACTCTACCAATCACTCAAACAGTTCCTGCACAATTAATGATAACAAAAGCAATTACACCTCTTACGCCACTAACTGACTTGACCAGCCAATACATAAACCCTCAGCAACCTAAAACCATGCAATCTATTAAAAACAAGGATGGACTCTGAAGCGGCTCTGTTGTCTAACCGCAGTCTAACGCTGTTTAGAAGAACTGGAAATGTTCGGCAACTGCGTAGTCAGGATCTTCACATGACGCTCGCTAAACATGAAAGCAGAGTCACCAACTAGCCGAGCATATAGGCATTGCTGTGGGTGATTGGGGAGGGGGTGGAAACTGCAGGTCATTGGGAGAAGGCAGTGATTAGCATGGCCTCCTGT